>NC_092526.1:34553611-35179722 GCF_037038585.1 Patagioenas fasciata
ACCACATACTGTTGATTTATTTTTTAAGTTATCTAGCTGTATTTTCTGCATGAGATTTTGCTCACTTTTGTTTCATTTTTAATGCCACCTAAGAACCGGGATTTTTTGTTTGCTTAAGAAACAGCTAGAGCAGAGAACAGCTGGATCAGGTAAGGCCTACAGCTCTTCCCAGAAAATTCACAATATAAGGATGCACATACTTATCAAACCACACTCCAAAAATCTTAATAAAAGCAAGCTTGTTAAACTTCAGATTTAGTGACCATTTACAAAGCGGAACTTTTGTTATTTTGTGCGCAGTATGAAAGTCTGCAAAATGCTACTTACTGAAATTTCTGAAACGTTTCATGCACAGGACTACACAAATGATATTACGATCAACAAATTGTATATGAAGAGAATTTAGTAGTAAATGAGTTACAAGCCTCTTTTTTAAAAAAAAAAACCCTTCCTAGCTACCTGCTTATAGTGCAAATCCTTCCTGTTCCAAAGAAATGTTTCTTTTCTTCATTCAACATTGATTGTACCAATTTGTACCAATCTGACTTTAAATAGCACAGAACATTTTTTAAAAAAACTACGGAACATTTAATTTCTAAAACTTCAAGTACTTAGGAGACCAGAAACAGAAACAAAACCTGCTCTTACTAAACCATCTGTCACAAGATTAATAGAAATACTGCATGACAGGATGGAAATATACTCCTCTTCTGTATGACATGGGTCTGCATTTGGGTGTTTGAAGTTTTATTTATTTTTTTTTTTTTTTAAGAGGGGAAAAAGCTTAAGATAACTCTTATCACTTTGAGTATAACTGAAAAAAAACCAAACCAAAGCACCAAAACAACTGGGCATGGAAATAATTAAGGAACCACTGGTTTCAACCATTGATTTATGCCAAGCACAGGCTGCACACACAGGCAGGTGCTGGACGGGGTTGCAGCTGGCAAGGGTCTAGATGGGTGAACAGCTTCTAAACGAGCTAGCTTAAATTAACTCTGATATGTCCACACATAGGCCACAGGAAGATGATGAAAACTCTTCCCTAGTGCCAGCACTAGCACTTCATTTAATTTTTGCATGGTCACTCATCTCACAGTGTCAAAAACCTGCCTTTTTACTGAAATAAAACACACTTGTCCAAGAACGCTTCCACATCTACCCCTAACACATAGCAGGTTGTAATTATTGAGAGCTGATTTATAGGGACCATGTAAAATAACTAGGATGACAAGATTACCAGGAATAACTTTTGTGGAGCTCCTACATGGGCAACATCTATTTTCTTGTACAACTGCAGCAGTATACTAATTATCCTGTAACTGACTAGAAAGAGCTTTTAGTTGAAGAAGTTTTGGTGGCAGCTTAGTTCTGTGCACTACTTCAAGCAACATAATCCACACAGGGATCTTGACATCTAACAGACTTGATTCCAAAGGTTACAAACTCTTTAATAGGTGAGTAGTTTTGCCCTTGCTGCAGCTGCAGGTCAAAATATTAGATTTCACATCTTCCTCGCAGAGCAAAGGGAGAGATGATGCTGTGACTTTTTGTGCTGGAAAGGTTTCTGAACATGCTGTCCTCCGACAATGTCAGAAGGTTCCTTCCAAACCATAAAAAGTCAAAAAAAACCCCCCAAACCCAGCATCAAGTAAAAATACATTCCTTCATCATGGTGCTTAATTCAATGTATTATGGTACTGGCATTAACAACATGAAGTTCATCCATCAAATGAAGAATTTACTCTCCCACAAACACTACAGCTCATTGTTTTAATCTATTTCATGGGACAGGTCTCAGATGTTTCTACTAAGTTTCCAAAATTCCCAATTACTTTTTTTTAAATACATGGTTAGAGACATTTCCTTTTCTTAGTTTAAGCTGGCCACAGCACACACTAGACCTATGCACCTAAGAAAACATGTTAAAATTGTCTGGAGAAGACTATGCACAGAGCCAAGCATATTTAAATCATTTCAGCATATAAATGCCAGCAGGTAAATCACAGGGATGCTTAAGGGATTAGACTAAGCAATGCTTCGGGTGAGAAGCTGCAGGTAAGATGCACACAGGTTCTTTCTGTGCTTCGTGTACTGCACATTCAGTTAACAGCTGTATTGCTTCCAATGTACACAAAATAACAAATTTTCAGGTGTTATCCAGATGCCAGAGACTAAGAACTGCATATCCCTAATTTGTTTTCCCATTCTGGTTTTGAAATGGCTGAAAGGGGTCAAGAAGACTTGGGGATAAAATGGCACCTCCCTTGGTTTTTTTGTACCTTGTCCCACCCTCCTGGACTCAAGTCCCCATGCACCTGAGAAACCAGATGTAAGCAGTGAAATTTTTGCTTATTGCTAAAGTACAGATGAGAAGTCAGACTTAACCATGTTCTTCCATCCACAGAAAACAAATGAACACATTTTCATTCCAAACTTAACTATATCTCATCTTCAAGGCTCCCTGAGATTCGGAACAGAAGAACAACTTCAGTGTTATGAAACATGCTTGTGAAGAACACAAAGCTTTTGAAATACATTTATTAGGCTACCTCAGGGAAATAAAAAAACCTGCAATTTCTCAGTAAGCTTAGGTTCATCCTTAGCTACAGGCCAGAAAGCGTACAACCAGAATTGGGGGCTAGACTGCACAGATCAGAAAAGCACAGGGAAAAATAATTACTTCCACGAGGGGCAGAGAAGAAATATCTTTGTGCTGAGAAAAAAGTTCTAAAAAGAAACATAAAAGGTCCTTCCTCATCCTTCAGAAGTTCTTTAGAAACCAACAACGAAGAAGAACACAGAGCACGGATTTGCAGAGAAAACACAGAGTTTGGCAAGTCTACCGAGTTGCTAATCATATTTATTACTCTACCACCCATTCCTGTTTCTCAGGCCAAATCTGCGTGAACGGGAACATAGAGCTACATGTGTTCTGCCTGTGCTGCTCAGAGAGCAGATAAAACAGCAGCGCTCTGCCTGTATCTCTCTCACATCTCCCTGGTCGAAGGAGCAGATTCACCCATCGACCTGGACACAGCCCCTTGGTCAGAGCCCTCAGTCAATGAAACCCTTGCAGAGCACATATCATCTAGATCTGATGCTGAAAGATGGGCATACCTTGGGCTTTCCAGAGCTCTAAAATCTCAGAGATGGACTAAGGGCAGGCAGGTTCAAGCTGGCATAGCCATGAAGTTTTAAAACTGTCTAACAAGAGTGCAAAAAAATAAACACTGGCAAAGGTCTTTCTGTGAAGAGTTATTTCCAAGAAAGCTTTTTAATTTTTCTGCTTGTTTTCAAGCTGAAAGACCTCCCTGTTATCACTAGTTGTTCCACTAACTGCAGCAGCACAAGGGTACCAAAACAGACCAGGCTCTGAGCAGCTATTCCTCTTTGAAACACAGCACTGTATAATCCTGCTCTGAGCAAGTTTAGACAGCATGGTGGGAAAAACACTGCTGGTTGCTGGCATCTTGCCCAGTGTCAGCATTCCTGCTGCTACCCTCAAAAACATGAAGAAATTTTTTCTCAGGGATAAGTTCTGTATAGAGAACTAAAAATCTTCTCTCTGGGTTTCATCGCACTGGAAAAATTTCACAAGAAAATGATTTTCCAAAATAGGAATTGAATTCTAATTTTCATCCAACTGCAGTATCGTTGCTTTAGTATTTTTGTTGCTGTGACCATTGTCTCAGAAAACCTGAAGAAAGATAAACCAAGAAAGATTAAAGAATGAATCCCGGAAAGTGAGAGCTGTGCATGTGCAGATAGTGTGGAGAAAGAAAAATCAGCATGACCTTTATGGAAGGGCATAAAGAGAGATGAGCATCAGTCCTTGGAATTAGTGAATCTCCCTGGGCTCACTAGTGTCCATCATCGTGATATCTGAATACCTGGGCAGAGGTCAGTGATCAAAGCAGGCACGTTCAAGGGGAAAAAAGGCCGCAAAGTGTAGTAAAAATGCTAGAGTTTGCTGAAGATCAGATTTAAACCTCATTGAACACCTAAGCTTTGCTACAGACAAAAATGAAGGTACCCAGAATTTCTGTTTGAAAGATGACACTTGAAACATGCCTGGACCCAAAGGCAGGCAACATACAATCCAGAATTACCCAAATCGTTTAACTGTGATCTATTGTAACTGTCCAAGAATAGCTACTGCAGGAGGATCCTCCTCCTTCTCCTTTTCACAGTGAGCTCAGGATTTCCAGAAGGAAGGAAGATATAGTTCTCCCACAATTATCAGCAGTCTTCTGTACCCCATTTTCAGTAAGTCACCTGCCATATCTCAAACACTTGATCAAAGTTGTCAAGGCAAAGCACGCATCTCTTGGAACATCTTCCTTTTACTGTTTAATTTGGATTTGTGGTCTTCAATCCTCTGAGAGTTTAAATCTACACTTACGGCAAGTGTGGACGAAGAAAATTCAAAAAGGAAATCTTTCAGGTCATTGGACAGATTTGTAGTCAAGTCCTGGAGAACAGGGAAACAACTATTGAACTGAAAACTGCTTTGAATTGCAATAAAGATGTGAAAATGCTACATTCAACTACTTGGAGAAAAACCTGTAACAGCCTGAAGCATCTCAGACACACACCCCATGAGCACCAGACTGGCTTGTGACATAGGTTGTCCCAGGACTGGAGTTATGCCCATCATTCAGGATCACAGCAAGCTCAGAGACATGAACGCTACCTGTCTGGTCAACCACAAAGCACATCAAGCAGAACTTCTGGCTTGCACCAACACAAGTACCAGAAAATACAGACAACGCTTGCAAGCACCTTCACGCCAGGATTTGGAAAAAGCAACTCACAGCCTTTGTTAGTCTTAACGGGACTTCACAATCTCTACTACTTTTTCTGAGACGCCCTTCTTCTAAAAGGACAGGGAACTCGAGCACACTTCCTTGCTCTCTCCTTCAGCTACTGTGACAGACGAGGCCGACTGTACTGTCAGGAATCTCCTCCCAGCCTTGCTAAGGATTCAAGGGCCTGTAAGACTAGTTGTCTGCTGAAGGATGCCTAGAGTTCCTCTCACATGTGGCAAGATCGCTCTGTAGAAAGTTGCCGTTCTGTTCTTGTGGCCAATTACGTTTTTCTGTTGGGTTGTGCAATGAAAGAGATGTTGTAAAAATAAAGAATTTAACAACCACTGTGGCCCACCCAAGACACAACTGTGAGTCCCAAGCCAGAAAAGAGTGCCCATCTCATAAGACATGTAAGAAGAGGAAGGCCAAAGAAAGCTGATGGGCTAGTGCAGAGATACAAAGCCTGTAAAAGCAGTTGCTGGCACTCACTACCACTTTGGAGGCTCCCTGCATACTACTTAGTTGCTGTTTGCCAGCCAGTTCTTGCCCTTCTGGAAGCATATTTATCCCATTTATATGAGAGGGGATAGTTTTGTTGAGTTACTGCAAAAGTATTTCAGACTAGCACATTCTGATGCTGGAAGACAAGGAGAAGAACAAGAGAAGCAGAGAAGGATGAAGGAGCACGTCCTCCGCGCTCCAGGCAGAACAGGGATTTCAGGGGCAAGATGCACAAACCTGTGGATCTCCCACTGCTGCACCTGCAGACCTGGACCACATGGGCTCCAGCTCCAGTGATTTGTAAAAATAATCTCCCCAGGAGAAAGAAAACATACATGTATTAACTACTTAGAAAGAGATTTTCAAAGGCTCTTGATATCCAGCTGGTCTCGTTTCATGTTGACTTCAACAAAATAGTCATGGACCAATGGTGAGAGCTCTGAAAAATCAGTTCTTTAACTTGCCATTGAGGTATGAAAATAAGTGGTGTAAAAGGAATTGTTATAAAAAAAAAAAAAAGACAAATTAAAAATGAAAGGTTAAAATAAATTTTGGCTTCAGGCCATAAACTAGGGGGAAACTAACAGTAAAGATAGTTAAATGACTGGAAAGAGAACGCAACAGGAACTATTATGAAAAAAAGCTGATGGCTTTTAAAAAGGGATTTGTATAGATAGCTGCGGAAATAAATTCCGTATGTGATAGAAGTGCAATTGAGAAATTAAATAAATGGAAAATAAGGATGACTAAGTAGTAGTTAACATGCCCCTTCTCAGTTGTATACTATTATCACATCTATTTTTAATGTCTCTTCAGCTGTCTGCAATTGTCATCCTTTTTTCAGAACTTGTTCCAACACTCTTTGATACTGAATTAGCTGTTTTTTACTCTCCAATGCTCACAACTGCATCTTTTTCTTACTCAACACTCCCCATTTCTGACAACGTTATTTCATTGTCTCTGTTTTTCATCTCTCCTCATATGTTGACTGCCCAGTTTCTGAGCTTTCCAACTACCCTTGTTCATCTTTTTCTCTGGAGGTCTTTTGGTTGAATCCTAGCATGTTTCTTTTCTTCTTTTCTAAAGATACAAGCATGTTTTATATCATATCTGGCTACTGTACACATTGTTACCCCTTCAGAAGGGCACTGAACAGCTATAGCAGTGTTCACATTGGAAATAGTAAGCTAAACTAAGGGAAAAAAGAAGTTCTTTTTGGCTTTTGCTTTCTGGTTCTAAAAAAAGAACCCAAACATTTAAACTCTCCCCTTTTCCTTTTTGTCCTCCAACACCACAATCTTTGCATGAGCATCTGAATATTCAAACAACAGGCATGAGAAGCATTTGTGATTCTAGAGCTCAGGATGTGTTCAAGCAGAAGAGATAACACGAGATTTAATAATACTGAAAAAATACTCAAGTTCTAACACGGTATATGGGCTATTGAGTGAACCTGACTTTTTCTTTCTTTCTAAGTTTACAGGTATGCTTGTACCTTGCCTTTACAGCTAATGATGCTCCATATTAACTTGGGACACTTTTTTTATTTGTTAAAAAATCCCCAAAATGGTTCCAAACATGTTTCAGGCAGTTGAATTCACCATTGTGTGGTGCCTCAGATCATTCAACTTCATCGTTAAAAGATCAGTCTTTAATTTCTCCTTACAGTTCTCTTTACCTTTTCCATTCAAAGCCAATGGTGTAGTTGAGTTGCACTTAACAACGCTCTTCGGAACAACATTTTCAAAACTCACTCTTCCACCACAGAGCAAGCTTACCTTCAGCTGTGCCCGAGATACCGTCAGCTTTGAAATTGCTCGTGCTTTTCTTCCTGCGGTGCTTCTTTCTGTTGGCGTGAGGCGAAGGAGGTGGATCGAGTTTGGGGCTTGTTGTACTGGATATACTTGGGCTTGAACACACAGAATCTCCTAATCCAGTATCTGCAGTTTTTGGGGAGAGAGACAGAGGAAAAAAAAGAATGGCAGAATTTAATGATTGCTAACATCCAAGATAAAAGCCCTTGCTGTCTGTTAGCAGATGACTTCTTGAGTTCATTGACTTCCAGAGGCTAGAGGAGAGCTTCTTAACAGTATCCATTACTTTTTCAAAAAGGTACAAAAAGCTGTTTGGCTGAAATTCTGATTCAACTCCTATTAAAGTAACAGGACAATTTTAGAAGCAGTCCGACTGGAACGCACAAAAACCAATGGGAAATCACTTTATTACTTCCAATCGCTGTTTCTTATAAAGATCTTACTGAGCCTCAAATTACCTCATGTAACACTGGGATGTTCTAATACGAAATGGAAGAGACACCCCAACATCCTCAGAACGTTGTCTGCTTTCATTAATATTACAGATCGACACATGCAGAACAGGTGGTGACGGCAATAACGGTGGGAAAACAAGGTAACTAATATATGCCTGGTGCAACTAATGTTAGTGTGACAAAGGGTCACTTACTACCTGCTGCCAGTGAAAAAAAACAGCTGTGTGTTGAGTTTCCCACTATATTAGCTATGGCAGCATAACATGCAGCAATTTTAAGAACTAATGACATTTACTCCCCTCTCCCACCAATTAGCTCCCACAATCAAATCAAAATTAGAGGTTGATGACACCCCTCTCCCATAAGCAGAGACCCACAGTCTATTCCTTGGTCCACATAAAGGCTGGTAATACACAAACACCTCCTCTTCGAGTAGTTCTTCTCTTTTTCAGTCAAGAAACATCTAACAGCAAAACTGAAGAAACGTCTAGCAAGTGAGGATGTACTTGAAATTCCACTCTCCATGTTGGTCCTTTTGCATAGCAAATATTCAAGTAACCTTCATCCAGTGTTTTCCCCCAAGGTTAGTACCATGATTTGAGTCAAATTGCAACCAATTTTTTGGCTAGGATTAGTGCTAAATGCTTTTCTATTATATTTTGTTGGTTTGGTTTTAATTACGAAATTTAACATAACATCCTACACTTTAAGTAAACTGCTTGCTATCATGTAAAGTGAAGCTATTTCTGGAACCTTTGTTAGATACCATATTGCACTTCAGTGCAATACCAGAGTTACACTTAAGATGAATTAATGTGTTAGTAAAATATCAGGCCAAAGACTATGTGACAAAGTAGCTTTTGATTTTTTGAAAGTAGGTATATCCCCATACAACTGCCTATTTGACAAAGAAACACTTTTTTTCTTTTCTAATAAAGTTTACTTCTTAATAACCCACTAAGCACAGTTGTACTGCCAGTTATTAGCGGAGGATAAATTATGTAGCTAATTGCCTGGCAATAAAGACCAAATCAAATGTAAGCTTCATATTAAGGATTTTTGTTGTTCTCTCTGCGTCTATTATTTTGAAACCAATTATCAAATTTAACCACAAAAGGGAATAATGGGAATGTATTTACTGTATATCTGTATAGGAGATTTTAAATATTTGCCCCAGAAATGCTCAAAGCAGCTCTCCTGGCAAGGTTTTGCTGTCTCTCCAAGTGAAAAGGAAGGCAAACCCCGATGAGAATCCAAACTAGCGCTCAGCACGCTTTTGGCAAAGGGGACACAAACACCTTTGGCTCTTGACACTGAGAGAAGAAAAGATGCAAAAGAGGATGCCAGCACTACAAAAGTGAATGCAGATGGAAGGCGGTTACTGCTAGACCTAAATATTGGCCTTCTGTTTGAGAAGGTTTCATATGTTGGATACTGAAAAAAAAAAAAAAACCAAGCACCAAAAAAACCCTCTGAACCTCCCCCACCCACACACAAAAACTCTCCTTTGGAGCAGTGACATGAAAATCGCTGTGTTGAGACAGGCCAGCCACAGAGCCAGGCACTGCAAGGATGGGACCCAGCTGTGGCAGCAAGTTCTGCCACGGGGCACCAAAAATGAGTCTCATTCGTTTTCATTTACTTGTGAAAAATCCAGAAAATTCATAAATATAATGGAAAAATCCCAGAGAGCTCACCATCCAGGAAGGCTTGCTCGCATCTACACAGTTTCTCAAAATGCTTCACTTTTTCTCCTCAATAAATATGAGGCAAGTGGCAAGAATTATATCGTTTCACTCAAGGGGAGGGAAAAAAACATATCCAGGAAAATCCAGCTCTAGCACCCCCTCCCACACCTTTCAAAAAGCTTGTTTCCAAATACTGGCGATGCTGAGACGCGTGCCGAAGCATTTTGGTCCCCAAGACAGGTGTGTGAGGGCTGCGTTCATCACCCTCTGTCACTCTGGCATCAACCACGATACCCTAGATCCGTAAAATGTTGAAGAAACCACACCCCGACACAAAACTACAGAACATATTTTCCAGCAGGATCCTCGTTTAAAAAAAATTTAAGGTAGGTCTGTGCGTTTGCTGTGGCTTAGTCTAATTTCTAGGCTATAAATTGCACCAACAAAACCTGCTCGTGAGCTCTGAAAAATGCAGAATGTACAGTTTGACAACCGACATCGGAGAGCTGAAGAATTAACCTCCTACGGTAAATCCTCGTGATCCGCAGCCCTTTCCAGGTAATAACCTGCCGTCCTTGGGTCAAACGGCTCTGAAGCAAAGAGCCTGAAGCTTTCCCTCCCCCTCAAGCAGAAAAGAAACGCGAGTTGCTCGTAAACGAGTGCCAAGCTGATATTGTTGGTGTATTAATGCCCCGTATTCCTGGTTTCGGAGACCACCCTTTGAAGATGGAAGTTATTTAACATTCTCCCGGTTTAAAATATGAGCAATCAAAAGGCGCTAGGCTTCCACGCTGTGCTTTCCCATTTCCCACTACTTCTCTTGCCTGACAAGGTATTCTTCAAATTGAAAAGAGGGCTCCTGAAAGCCCGGCTTCGGAAAACTGTAAATGAGTTCAGGCTTCAGCCCGCTGAATGCAATTTCATACTCCTGACTGAATACAAATAATGCATTTTATTTTGTATCAATTACCACGCCTGAGAACAGATGACCACTGCCAGCACTATTAAATATATATATATGTAAAAAAAAAAAAAAAAAAAGCCAAGGAAAAAGGCACGCCAAATTAAAAAAGCAAGCGCCTCATTACTCCACAGCTAAACTAGCTTTGACAGAGGCACTGGAACACATAAGACGCGTTTCACTGGGCTGGGATGGGCTGTTTTGCAGCCATCCTGCACGTTCAATGTCAGCCATTAGTTCTTCCCAATCGGGCATCAATGTTCAACGCACACCCGAAAAAATATATAATACTAGTAATAATAATAACAATCTGCAGCCTCTCCGAGCTTCAATACTTGAAGTATGAGTCAAAGAAGCAGTTTCACTTTTCACTCGGGAAGCTGACAAGCATGACTAGAGGGGGAATAAAATAACATTCAGTTCGCATAAATATCAAGCGGGCTGCTTGAGACTGATGGGCCAGGAATGTATTCTTAGCCATCATTCTGGCAGACAGGCCCAAGGACACTCATAACTTATTTTACAATCATTTAGTTTCAGCTCAAGTGGAAAACGTGACAACTTATCTCTGCTGACAAGATGCCATATCGAACCTTACAATTAACTCTCCCATGATTATCTGCCCAGCCCATCATTAGCTTTGCAGTTTCTGATGGACTGTACGGGCAGCTTTCCTTGATGATGGTCATCATTTGCAGGGTGTACATCTGCATTATCCAACATTAAGGACAAAACTCTCCCCTTGCCATGTAGCTGGGTTTGTCCTGACCAGCACATCTTTGGTTCTAACACTGCTGGGTCCCGTTTGTAAATGACGTGCAGCAACACGCTGCTGAAAAATGTCTTCTCCTCCAAAACAGAGCATTGTTGTGCTCCAGCCTATGCCTGCTGCTGACAGCAACCTACAGAAGAGAGCTATTAACACCCATGCACCCTCCAAAACGGCCATCCTCCTTCCCTTCCCTTCCCTTCCCTTCCCTTCCCTTCCCTTCCCTTCCCTTCCCTTCCCTTCCCTTCCCTTCCCTTCCCTTCCCTTCCCTTCCCTTCCCTTCCCTTCCCTTCCCTTCCCTATTCCGCTCAGCTGCATGTGAACGCTGAAAAGAGCCGCATCCTTCTGGTTACCTCTGCATACTCATGACGCCTTAGGGAGAACGCAGTGAATTTCACATGGGTGTTTGGCGACTTTCCGTAATGACACGGAAACGTGTTTCTCCTGGAAAGATGAGTTTCTAGCTTTCCAGGGTCATGAAGTAATGCCAAGTTCATACCAAGTGATAGGAGAGCTTCTGCACAAGCCAGTGTGACAAAGTTTGGGTGCTCATTCCAGAAAAAGTAGTAAAACAGTCAACTCAGAGTGTATTGAGGGGAAGTTTACATTTATGCAAGTTTGAGACCATTTAAAATTATGCAGTAGCTCACTCCATGTCTGGTAGCAACAAGTGACACTTTGGTAACCAAACCCCTTAAGTTATCAAGAGTAGGGGTATTAAAAAAAAACCCCAGTCACTCTGCTGTTAGCAGAGTGATTTTTCTCTATAGGTGCAAGACATATGGGATGAGACAAAGATTCTGCTTGTTCAAGTCTGACCCTCGTTTGCTAGAAGTTACAAAACAAACAAAAAAAAGGTGACGTACCTTTTATTCCAGAAAGCAAGTCCCATGCCTGCCTCTCTCCTAGATGCATTTTGTAATTATGGTCATAAGAGAAGTTCCTTTCAATTACAACAAATGCTAGCAGGAGAAATGAAAGGTGGAAGGGAAGAAGTGTGTTGTCTACAACTACAACTCAGAATTACGAGGCAGAACATTAAATAAGAAACCAACCAGTTCTTCTCAGAAGGTTCTCAAGGGCTGTGCTGTTGTACTGTGCTTTATTTGCCATTTGAAACACTTATATTTTATATCCTCTTGCAGTATTATACTATCTTTGCAAAAACCTAATATTCTACAAAAGTGTCATTTCTTATATCTTTAAAGTTTTATTATCTGAAAGCTGCACGCACTCCAGAAATGGATCTCAGACAACTCCATTTGTGCCATTTAAGGACATTATGACAGCTCCCCTGGATTTGAAAAGGGTAGGAAATTCAGTTCAAACCCAGCCTGTGCTTCCTCGGTGACCCTGGCACAGGATGGGGCTGACTTGCATCCCAAACCCCCAAGCATCTGCTCAGAGTGCACCCAAGGTTTGGATTAAGCCACTTCTCCTTCACCGCTTGCAGAGCCCGCACAGCAGAGCTGCAGTGAATTCCAATACAGAAATCAAGGAGGCAAAGGAAATGAGTGACAATAAGCAGGTATGAGTGCCCAGGCCCGGGTAAAAGGGCTGGGGGTGCAAAATCATGAAGAAAAGAGGCAACATATAAGGTACGGGAATAGCACAGCACAAAGGCTGAGATACAAAAATCCGAGCGTGGAGCTTCATCTTTGGCCCATGGCTCCTATTCTCTCTCATACACACACAACCCCCTCTCCTGTGTAACCATCTGCAGCGGAAACATGGATATTCTGACCTCTTCTATCTCCGTGTCTTTGATTTATTTCATATTTTTGTCAAATCACCTATTTACAAAAACTTGAAACAAACTCAACAGGTGACGCTATTCTCCACAGACCAAAGTCGAGCTTGATCTGGTTTACATTTTTCTTGCATCTTCTTGTTAAAATTTTCCAACAGGCTTTCAAAGTGAAATTAGACTTTTTTGTCAAGCCCAGCTCCCCAACGCGGCCTTATTCTCAAGTGGCTGGAGATTGATTAATTTGGGTTTTTGATTTGTTGAAGTGACAAGAAGTCAGATGTTACAAAAGCGGGACTGGTGAATGGGATCAATTAAAGAGCAGAAGCAGCAACACAATTAATAGCACCAGGTTCAAGGGGAAAAAGAAAGTGCTGATGACAAAAACAACAGCAACAGCTCTGACTGCAGCAGGAATCTTTGCCACAGCCCAAGGAAGGCTGAATCCAAAGAGGGTGTTTCAGAACTTTTACTGTGCCATTAGTGTTGAAATGAAATAAGGCAAAGATGTCGGTAGCTGGTGGACTGAATAATAAAAAAATAGCTGGACACTTTCATCTTCTACACGTGTTTTAAATAGAGGCGAAAAAAGCAATCCTTTTATTTAAACAGGGGAAGCAATAGATTAAACCATCTGTAGTTGTATTTCAGACCCATTTCCCTGAGCTGAGATTTTTCTGGCTGTGAAATCCAATGCTCAACAGCTTCCCTTTACAGCTATTACCATGAATGTTCTATCAGGTTCTTTATATTCCTCCTCTGCCTCAAACTGAAGCTAAAGGGATGCTGCAATTGCACAATGAGCGCAGAAGGCTGGAGTCAGGCACGGATGTACAGGACTGACATTAAAATCCTGTCAAAACTGCAGCTTGGTAGAGGTCTGTGGATGATAATAAACACTCGTGAGTGGGGGAGAAGGGGTGGCACAAGATTACAGCCTACAGTAAAAAAAAAACAACAAACAAACAAAAAAAAAAGCAAATATTTTTAACGTACACAGAGTTCATATTTTCGGCAGGAATTAGGTGCACCCGGTCATCCTTTAGCTGAATTCAGCTTGGACACTCAAGCTATCGAGGGCTTAAATTAACCTGCTGCACTGAACGAAATTAAAAGGAAGCTCTGAGCAGAACTGGGGGATGGAGATGAAAGAGCCTCAGGAGTATTCTCTTTCCACGGCATCTACCATTTTTCCAGCCTTGTGCCTAGAGCCTGTAAATCACAAAGCTATCCTGTCATGTACAGAAAGCCCCTCTGAATGCCCAAGTTCCTGCCTCCTTCCCTCTAACACCAATTTCAATTAAATAAGAAAAACAAAGCTTCCTTCTTGACAAAAAGATACTTCCTGGTTTTGGAAGGTCTGGCTTTTGATGGGTGGTAGCATGCCCCAAGCAGAACAGACCCGAAGGCATGTTTGGCAAGACAGGATCGTTTCCACTCGACAGCCTAATAAGCCTCTTTGTGACAAGCGAGGGACATCATCCACAGACTTGTGAGAGAACATCAGCCTCGTGACAGTAAGGCACAGATATCAGAAAGACTGGCTTCAATACTTTCGGAGACAGTAAGACCCTTGTCACCATCTCCCTTATCTAAAGGAAAGTCAAAGTTACCTCTAGCTCATTTCCTACCAATACGCAATGTCTGGCCAGCATAAAGGAAGCATGAAAGCAAAAATGCAATATAGCATTAAAAACAAACCAACCAACAACAATCACCTCCAAACAAACACAGAAGTACAATGCTCACTACATTTTCCCTCCTAAAGAGCGATGTATTACAGTGCTGGCAAAACACCACCCCGCTCTCCCTTGCAATCGAAGTATTGCTAGCAAGAAAAGAAGCAACCGTACCCTGTTAAATCCTTTTCACAGCCATCTTAGGAGAGGAAACATCTATTCCCAACTGGCCCTCCTGTGTTGCCAAAATGGTGCCAAGCATCAGCAGTAAAGATGAACTGTATTTCAGAGGACCAGTAAGCCTCAGCACGCGAACTGGGAAGGAGATGCTAATCTCTCCTCTGCACATCTTGCCTAAAGCAGGTTTAGGTCAGGGCAGAGCTATTATAAACTACTTTGCTAATTTATCTTATCCCCCATTAGACAGATGCATCTTCGTGTTTGCCTCCTCTGTACTGTGTGCTGAACATGCCCTGTGGAAAGATCACGCGTGACAAGTTGTTTGAACACATAAGGACAACAATCTCTTTCTGAGATGCAAGTCTTAGATGTTGCAGGATGCCACCACATCCCAAGGCAAACTAACTTCATGGCTCCTGCTAAATGGATCTCCGGTCTAGATGTATAAGGGATGTCTTTAATTCTCCTGGCACAGCTTTTTCACTGCACAGCATCAGATCTGTTGAGAAGATGTGAGTCTTACACGGTGTCACCCTGAATTGCTACAAACTGGGTGTACGATGCCATGGGCGTTAATTCTCCTGGCCATCAACTACATACAAAATGGGCAAGTGTGGGATTTTACAAATGGTAGCTAGTTATGGGGATTAATTTCAGGCAACTAGTTCTTTGCCATCCCATGAGGGAGAAAAAGGACGGATGGATGGTCCTGTTGAAGACAAACCATACCGGTTTTGGAATGGTTTCAAGGCTGTATCTCCGGGTTCAATTCCAGCTCACATTTTGGCTAGTCTGTTTGCCATTTTTGAAGCTAGGTAGATAACCAGACACCTCAAGCATAGTTACCAACTGTGCCATGCTGGACCTAGCAAACCCATCAAGACAAACCGAAGTAGTGGTGATTTACAGAAAAAGAAACACTTGGAGCATGACTAAAAGAACACATCTTGGATGAACAAACTACACCATGATCAAGTACATACAACATTGTGTGACAAGTACTATTTTATACCCTTGGTCAAAATTATATACATAATAAATTCACCTCAATTATAGAGACAGGGTCAGAGCTCCACCCTGATCTAACAATCAGCACTGTCTTCTAAAAAAAAAAAAAAATATATATATATATATAGAGTAACAACATTTTGCTTTGAAATAAAACCTTGAGGTCTCAAGGCACTTGGAAAATAATGAACCCATGCCTTACTGACTCATTTCCTACTAAAATATTTACCCTGTATTTCAAGATAGGCAAAATAAGACAGAAAGGAAGAACTGACTCTCTTCAAAGAAATGCTCAGAGCCAGAAAGAGCCACGTCTCGTCTCTACTCTTGTACTTTAACCTCCAGTCTGTATAACCTGTGGATAACTTCAAGCATCAAACCCACTCACTGGTAATTGAGAAGAGGTGAGGAAACTTTCCACTGTCAGTCACAAGACTCCAGTGACAAGCCCTAATACCAGTGTTTTTGGAAAAAGTCAAGAGACTTTCGTTATCAATATTTCACAATTAAAGCTGTATAGCAGACAGGAAGTTAACAGCATCATGCTAGGTAGGAAAAGGATAAGGCTTTCCTGGTAACAAATGCCACAGGCACCAGCATCAGAAAGGAAAAGAAATAATGGAAGCAACAGCACAGATGCTCTTAGTCAAAGGCAAAATCAAACATTTTCCTATTGTAGAAACCTATAGCTGAAAAGTAAAGCTCTTAACATAAAGCTACATCTTTGCTGCCTTTTGTATGTGTCAGATGACATAAATGTAATTGACAGACTTTAAAAGAGAATTAAAATTTAATCAAGTACTCTTTCTAGCTCTCACCACCTCTTCCGAAGGTTTAGATAACACAAGTCAGGGCCCTTCTTTTTCTCTCCCCAAATCCACACATCAGAAGAGCCACTCGCCTAGAGTGCCTTGTGAACTGGATACACCTCATTGTCCCAGAGCATGGGTGGCACACACGATCGCTGAATTACGGGGTGATATCAACTGTAACAAATGACGGGCCAAGACTTGAAAGGAGCAGCTTTTCCACCTGCAGGAAGGCCAGGTCTCCGCGCTCCAGCTGCCCCCCAACAATCAGCAGGTTGTGAAGGAGTCGCGTATCAGATTTAACACAGAGGCTTCTTTCACTCCTTGAACTGTATACGCTGTGAAGAAGCTTTGAAGTGTTGGATTCCATAAGTAACGTATACACAACATCCCTGTACCCCATGCTCTGTGATCTGGACTGGAAAGAAACCGAGCCCTCCAACAGGCATGCTTGATGAGACAACCGCTCTCATGTTAATCGCAACAGAAACTTCATTAAGCCGGAGAAAAAAAATAGAAGCATCGTGCGTTTCTTGCTCATACTTTGTCCAGATTCTGGCAAAACAAAGCAGGGTGCTTCTGGACATACATTAAACAAGAAATCAAATTATTCCAAGCATCTATTTGAACTACGAACGTATGGACATGAAAAGAAGACATTCTGAAATAGGGAATCACTCCAACGGTAGCTATACATTAACTTTCACTTTCTCAACTTCATGTTTAAAATTCTCCTAAACTTTATCTAATTTCAACGTTTATATTATGATTATATACATCTAGATAAGAAGATTAAGAAAAATAAAAGTGTACTGATCTGGGAAGCTCACTGATTCCCTGCTTAAGTCTTACTTATCAGGTCCTTAAATATGGAATGCATTTGGCTTATTAAAATTTTAAGCCATATTATTTGAATTAGAAGTGTTTATCATGTCACACTTTTCTCTTTCAGTACTGTATCGTTCCTGCATGTTTACTTGAGAATGTGTCTCTCATTCATATTATCCTCTGTAAACATGATTTTCATTTTCAAAGTTCATAAACTCCTGTAGGTTATTGTGTGAATGCAGCTCATGTACTTATTTCCTTGCAATTATAATTTATCAAGATACATCACTCCTGAGTGCATACAGGCATCCTCACATCAAAAGTAGCTCTTTAACTTTCAATAAAATAGCTAGTGCCACAAGATCCGTCCTGCTGCTGCTGCTGAACACAGTCGAAGTGCTGATGTCTTGGCCGCTATTTAAGCAGTCTAAGAACACAGGTCACATTTATTTCTGAGACACTGGGGAAAACAATCACAGGTGATCCTCTACCTCAAACTATCTGGTGACTGACCTGCCAAGAAACATCACAGCAAAGCTCACTCCAAACTGCAAACATTTAAGATTAAGGCAAACTCAAACTACAAACATACAAAAAAAAAAACCTTTGAAAGATTAAACTACCTTTTTATACAAATGAGATTACAGGATGGCCTTCCTGATGAAGAATTCACTTCGTACAGGAGCACAATCACCTTCAATATTAACCCTTCCATTCTGACAGATACTAATAGAGAAACAGAGAACAGAATATATTTTACAGACTTCTAAGTGCTGTACCTGTCAAATGTCAAGTGTCTGAGCTACAGAGAACCAGCTTGCAGCTGAAGTTAGACAAGGAGACAGCAGTGGAGGTATAGAGATATATATATATATTTTAAAACACAACCTGAAGTTAAAAGTGCCACCTGTTTCTAGTGATATCAGTGCCGGTATCCACTTTCCTTACTCGAGTAGTACTGACTTTCCATGATGGTTAAATACCACCAGCCGTGTTCTGCAGCACGCTGACCCTGTGCCTGAACGGTCAGGAATGGGGAGTGTCTCCCAGACAGGAGCTTGGAGACCTGATAAAGAGAACATTCACTGTTCTCACTATCCTGTCAGGCTAAAGTTCATGCTCTATAATAAAAATAAACTGCTTTGGTTTGATTTTTTTTTGTTTTTTTTTTTTTTCCTCGTGAGCAGGGACAAACGGAGGTGTGACAACCAAACCCAGCTACAGGCAGAAAAAGCACTGATTTATTGAACATTTCTAGACAATCAAGTCAGATTAATCAACATTGGTAACTAGAAAAGTAATCTTTTTTTCCCCTCTTGTAAGGAACATGCCATACGCTTTCCTATTTAAGTTTTAATTTTACACAAAACTAAAAGAGAAATATGCATTTAAGCATCCATAAGCAAACACTGGCAAAAACCAAAGCTTTATAGTTCCACTCAAAAAGTTAATTTAGTCACATAAACAATTTACTGACAGACATTTGGCACTTCAGGATGTGAACAAGATGAGCATGAGGTTGCCAATGTCAAATTATCTGAAAATGAAAACTCACATCTCTTGCTATTTTGGAACCAAGTGCAGGACTTAATTGGTGTATGCAATAATTCTTTATATTTTAATCGGAGGGAGCCAGAGAGCAGAAAGAAGATGATCTTAAACAAGAAAAGCAGATGGGTTTCCAGAGAACTGCAGAATTGTAAAAATCTATATAATATAGCTCAGGATTTAAACAGCAGGACTAAGTAAACAGAGAAGTATTTAGTTGAAACCAAATAAAGTTGTGCAGAAATGCCCATGTACCCAATACCCTCTTAAACCAGCATCAAGACACAGCCTAGTTTAAGTCTCAAAGGTTGATTGGTGCCATCTCCCCACTCAGCCATGGACACAGAAAACAAAGAACTGCTTTCATGTCTTTCATTCTTACAACTCCTCATGAAGCAACGTGTTCCCTGACGGATGTGAAGTCCAGTGGGACCAAATGGCAACGGCTCAGCTCCGGTTTGGTGTTCACTGAGCTGCAATTCACAGTCTGGGTGACCTGGTCTAAAGGCATACTGGGACCAGTAAGCAAGCCAGCAGTGTCCGAACCCCTACTGCACACAGGTAGCAGACTGCAGAGGTTTTGTCTCTTGATTACTTATTCAGCATGGCACGTTGGGCAGAATTTTGGGAACAGCTCACAGCACTCTTCATCTGTGTGATGGGGCAGGTTTTTCCCATCATTTTGGCAGCAAACACATACCCAGAGAACGTAAAGTAAGTGCCTGTATTTTGTGAATCTGGCATGAACCTTCCCAAGAAAGGCAATCTTAAAGGTTCCCATTCAGCTGGGATTCTTACGGTCTACAAAACATTGGGTCCTACTGCTTCTGATGCTAACATATTCCTAAAAATCACAGGCAGAAAGCATCATTTATTTTGACGCTCTGAAATCATTTCCAGAAAATTTATCCTTATGCTGACATCATTTTGGAGAAAAAATCTCAGAGAAAAGACAAATGGGACATCTGCCCACGTCCCAGAAGTATCACGTTTCTTCTCTCCGTCTTCCTTCAAGCTCAGGTAGGGCAGAGGCAATGTGACACTTTCCTGACTAATGCTCAAGCTTCCAGACAATAAGATTTCCTTGCTGATCGTCTCTTTCTAGCTGAGCACTGAAGTGATATGGCTTCCTCCTGCTTTAGAAATTTATAGAAAACAGTCTGAAACACCACAGCTTCTAGGGTCCTACTTAAATAGCAGCCAGCCTTTGGTATCTTCCTCTACATCATGGAAAAATGACAAGTGACACAACTATGAGAATAATATAGCAGAACAGCCAGCTGCAAATGTCTTGTTTCCTCAAGAGCATCAAGATCTCTTTGTCACTTACTTCACAGTGAGGATCCGATCCCTAACATTCTGTGATTCTGTGATCCAGGAGAATATATGGAATGCTCAGGAGACATGGAATTCTCAGAGACAGTGAAATTTGCACAAGTGAAAACTGCTGAAATTATGGTCTAAATGAGGTGGTGTTAGCATATTACTTGGGCAATTTGGCAAATTTCATTAATTATGAAAATTCAACAAGAATGCTCCTGTCCTCTTTCTCGAGAAAGAGAAACAGCAAGTCATGAATTTCTTTGAAATCAAGGATGAAGTTTGAGACCAAACTATTATTATAAAGAACCACTTTGTCACCCTCCACACAGCAACTGCTCTGCCCTGCATGCCTTACATGATTCTGGGGAACCACAGGTTGCAAAGCTGCATCTCTCACTGTATAAATCAAAATAAATCCGAAATGTGAAGTGCTGCAGGGTAGTTCTTGCCATGCATTATTAGCCACAAGGAAGGCACTAGAGCAATTCTGAGAAAACGCCAGTTTCCTATTCCCTTTCTTGATCGAGTAAAGGAATAGACACTACATCAGTTGGAGTCCCGCTACCTCGAACATTGTTGCATAGAATTTTTTAATATTTCTGGTTGACTGGGCTACTTCAGGTAAGAGCTTGTCAAGGATGTCAACTAAATTTTAATACTGGAAGTCTGAGTATACAAGCCCATGCTGAAAGGGAATCATTTTCCAGAAATTGCTAAGAAGTGGTTCTTCATAAGCCAAGTTTCCTCGAGGTATGTTAGGCTGTTTAGCAAGCAAAGGCAATAACAAGTTGTTGTTAGCAGAGTTTACCCTGCTGAACTGACAAAGTTTCCCTCTGGAAGTATCTGCCAGAAGCAATTTGTCTGTAGATCACAGAAAGGTATGAATGTTCTATTTTCCTTCTTATTCTTAAAGACAATGTAAACTACTTGCACATATACCGTCTAATACATGGCAAATATTAAGAACTGCAGGAAACCCCAGAACAGATCTAAAGTAGCTAGAAAAAAACAAAGGAGAAAACGACTTAATATTTGTTTTTCAGCCATGATTTCATCCTTTAAAAATGAAAAAAAAACTCCACCAACCTAAGCCATCCACATACACTTAACACAAATTCTGGAATTCTATAAATCTATTTGAAATTATATAATATATCCTAGTCAAGAACTTGCCTATTGAATTCCAACAACTCTAAATGTTTTCTGGTTCAATTTTGAAATGAAAGTGTTATGACTGTCAGAAGGAAGTTGAACCATTCTCTTTTTCAACGTATAGCAGAAGACTCCATCATTTAATCAGTCCAAGGGCTTACGATCAGAAAAGTAAGGCAAGTTACAAGGTCTGCATTAATATAAACACTTCAATGACCTCTCATACCCCATGGCACAGTGAGAACTCAATTTTACATTAATAAACCCTAACACCAAGCTGTTAGAAACTCAAAAGACACCAGGTATTACATCTAACATAAATTACAGCCGAGATCAAATGGCCCGTACAAGCAATTGCACAGTGATAAAGCCTAAGTGGATGATATTTAAACAGATATTTGATTTACTGCAGAATTTTATATCATGCTAGAATTCAAATGACAATTTACAAGACCAGGGGAAAGAAATCCCTGTCCCATGCAAACTACTGTTTGCAGCACTCTTTCAGAAGAGCTTAATATTGCAACTTGAAGGAAGAAATTCTTCCCTCTGATAGTCCCAGGAAACAGCCTCAGAAGCCAAGCTATAAAACCTGACATTTAGAAGAGAACAAATGAGCTACTTCTTCATCCCCAGGAAGAAAATAACATCCTCAGTCTTCTGTGAGTTAAGTTGCATGAACCTAATTTTTGCAATACAGCTGGCTGTGGTTTCTTCCATCAAAAAGATAAAACCCTCTGATGCTAAGTTTGAGGATTCGTCTCTCCAGGCGGCTCTTTAAAGATGTACAAACTGCAACGCTTGCAGGACAGCACCATCTCTCATTAATGGCATTGATAGCTAAGAAAATTTGCAGAAGAAAAATAATACAAGGAATAAACTGAGAGCCAAATTTGCAGAGTAGTAATCGTGCAGACGCACATTCCTGAACCAAACTTCAACACCTGAACAGGTTACAAATGGCTCCTCTGAGACCAGACAACCCTTTTATTCCTGAGCAGTGAGCAACTACAGATAATTCTGGGTGAAAAAACCAATCCATCATGGAAAAGATTTATCAAAGAAAAAAAAAATCACAGGCTTCCAATGTGATCCAGGAAAATCTCTCGGCCAATAGTTGCAGCAGCAGTAATTGTTCTAAATCTATCAATAAAGCTAAACTGTTCCTTCATTGACTGCAAACACCAATTTCTTTCATGGAGGATTATAAACTGATGTTCATGGTCTCTCTACCACCATTAGGGTGAGAAACAGTTTAAACTACATCAGGATCTGACAAGTAGATCAATTCTGGGTCCATAAAGAATCTACACAAGAGGTTCCTGGACAGGGATTTACTGCCCCCAGTTTTTATTCTCTCTTGCTGCTAAAATTACTTCTGTCAAGTACTTACAAGAGTAAGAAAAAAATAGTAAAACGAATTAATTTTTCATGTGCTGCTGGAACAGTCTTTTTAAATTTCTGAGTTTTTAAGGCAAATATGTTACTGCATTTAAAATTATGCTGAACAGCAGGTGGCATTTAGCTAAATAGTGAGCCAGTCACACGATCCGCTCACTATCAAGCAGACAGCAATTTGAAACACTGAACTAAGCTGTCTAGATTTTCTCTGAGGGCAGTCACAGGCTTCATGTTACTGGTGCCAAATTATATTAGACATTTAATTTTAAACCTCAGGTAGTTAAATGTAAAACCTTACAACAGTAATAGTCATAAAGCAGTGGGGCATTCCATTTCAGAGAATGGATTTTTCTATTTTTCCCCTTTAATTTAACCAGCACCTCCTGTTTTGTGGCTCTGCCCACTACAAAGTAATTTATCTAATTAGGAGATGTTCACAGCTGCTTGAAAGACAGAAGCCCCAGGAAACCAAAGGTCTGGTTTGGAAGACTTTGAAAAGTTCTCCAGAGCCACACAAAGTATTAATTTAATGTGAAAAAAAAAGGTGCAGAGAAAAATTGAATCCCAATATGTTATTTTGTCTACAATAAAACCATGTGACAATAAGCAGGCATATTCTCCAGTACCTCGGCATTTGAATTCCAAAAGATGCTTAGCTTCTCACCATACCTGCTGCTTTCACAGTATTATCTTTTTATGACTAAAATTCAAAAATCCTTTAATGGAGAAAAAACCCTCTGAAATTAAAAAGGGTTTTTCATGCGTCAAGTTGCCAGCATAAAGGACACATCTATGAGCTTACCTAAAGATGATACACTAATAGCAATGAATTATTCTTGAGGTTTTGTAGCAGTTTCATTGCAATACATCTGTTTCTGCTGACCCTTAGTTGCCCAAAACTCACCACTAGTCCAATTTTCACCACATATTTTAAAAAAGTAACTTTTCATTTAAAAATTAGAACCTCTGCAAGAAATTACTCAAGTCAGGCTTATACAGGAGTGCCAACCAGTCATCTGCATTTTTTGAATAATATTTCATGGATAATTCTAGCTGTCATCTCTTTTGATCCAGAAGTAATCGCATATGAATGTCAAGTCAGAAAAAGGTACCACACGTACTTGGAGTGAAGAGCTTGTGTAGGAAAAAAAAAAAGGCTCCCTTCACCAGTAATTTAAAACTAGCTGAAGCTCAGCATCAGGAGCAAAAGGCAAGTCCAGCAAGTATCTCCAAAGTAGAAATAGCACTACAAAGTAAAGGGGAAGAGGTAGGAATTCAGGTTATATTTCTATTTTTCCACACATTAACTCATTGCCACTTTTATTCTGCTGTTTGAAGAGTTTCTTCTACTGCAGCCTGCGTTGTCACATCTGGCACCAAGGAGCAAGAGGATGGCACCTGCTCACCCGTCTGTAGGTATGTCAGGTGTCAAGGACCAGAGATTACACCTTGGTTTTCACTGGCCTCCTTCCTACTGCAACATAAAATATTCTCCAACTTTTCTTTGAAGAGCTACAGTACAAAAGAAGGGCACAAAAAGCTGGAACTTTGGTATAACCTTTTAGAAGGAAAGTAGAATTAGGGTGGATTAAAATGATGAAGTAGCTCAGGAAAAAGAGAGAGAAATATGTGGCCTCAACTGTGAAACCAGTTCAGTCTAAAGAAATCTGTGCAGGGCAATACTAATTGCCCTAAAGATTAACCAGTTTTCAAAGGAGCGGGTGAGTTGGGTGGACACAAAAGAGAGCAGCGTTGAAGCATTTTATCATGCTGCTTAGCCGCATCTCTGGCTGTCACCAAAGCTGAAATAAAGGGTGCTTGCTTTAGAAAACTCTTGGTGAAAATCTGTACTGTTTTGATGCAAATACCATGGTCCTGAAGGTGCTGCCCACAAGTTCAGAGCTCCAAAAATTTATTTGCTTCAGCAACTATGAACTTGAGGGCTAATGCCACTCAGAGCCAAGGTGACCACGATTTTAGACCCTCCTTTCTCATGAGGTAGCATTGAAAAGCTGTCCAAAGCTCCTTAAAAGCCCAGAGACAGTATCAGAGCCACACTCAGATTCAAATCTTATACAGATAAGAACATATATGGGTCATGTGAAATATTTTTCATACTCCTATAATTCTCACTATTTTAGGGATAGCCACCAGAAACAGCTTTCCTCCACCCTTCTCCTGCCCTATTCACATTTCTCCCTGTTACCCACATTTTCAATTTCTCCTCAGTTCATTCTTCTCTTTCACACATGCATCGCCTTTTCTCCTCTGTTCCATGAGCTTTCCATGGTTTCTCCAACAGCCTATTAAAGCCCATGCTCCTGGACATGTGCGCTTCACTGCTATGAACCATCTTGACAGAAACACCCACATCCCAGTCCACCTGCCACAGTTGTTCCAAGGATGCTCTCATCTGCATAGATGGCAGGTCAGCCATAGGTAAACAACATGATATCTCTGCCCTTCCCTGGCACTCTGTTGAGGCCAAATGCACCATTTTGTTACCAAATCACAGAACGTCAGGAATTCGAAGGGACCTCAAAAGGTTATCCAGTCCAATCCCCCCGCCGGAGCAGGAACACCCAGAGGAGGTTACACAGGAAGGTGTCCAGGCGGGTTTGAATGCCTCCAGAGAAAGAGACTCCACAACCTCCCTGGCCAGCCTGGTCCAGTGTCTGGCACCCTCACTGAGAAGAAGTTTCTTCTCATATTTAAGTGGAACCTCTTGTGTTCCAGTTTGTACCCATTGCCTCTTGTCTTATCATTGGTTGTCACTGAGAAGAGCCTGGCTCCATCCTTGTGACACTCACCCGTTATGTATTTGTAAACATGAATACGATCACCCCTCAGTATCCTCTTTTCCAAACTAAAGAGCCCCAGCTCCCTCAGCCTTTCCTCATAAAGGAGATGTTCCACTCCCTTCATCATCTTTGTTGCCCCCAAATACCATGGATCCTCTTTAAAAACAACAGCCCTTGTCTCACTGTTACAATCTAATCATTGCAGAACACCATTTGAAAGAGCGTTTGCTCCTGTTAAATGCTCCACAGAGGAAACACTACGACTATGCCATAGTGTGCATACGTCAAAGAGAGAGCACAGCACAGAAAGGACATGCCGATGAAAAGATCTGGAGGACCATTTACTGTCAACACCTACCATACGGAGTAAGGAAATAATAATATCAAGTGAATAACCTACATTACGTACCTGAAATTAAAATTAAGCAGTACTATAGTTACATCAGCTATTCCTGCTGAAAAAGTATTTTATTGACCTGTTCTGCTCCATCTAATTCCTCCTTTTTCTCTCAGATGCTGGAAGTTCGGCTTCCCACAGAGCATCTGGGTGAACGTCACGATGTATTATGTTGTTTCTTTTTTTCCTCTTTTTAAAAAAGCAAACCACCAAATTCCCCCTTCGCCCCAAAGCAGATGACCCCCCCCAGCTCCAGGTTTCTTACCACTGCTAATGCCAGAGTTTGCAATGACTGTTGCCTCACTCCACTGATCTGCACTGGAGACCGAGTAGGAGCGCTGATGCATACCATCCGGGCGGCTGTTGAAGGAGACTAGACTGATCCCACTTGCCATCTGAGACACAGATGTGCTAGTAGTCACGTTCCCTAGACATAAATGGAAAACAAATTGTGTCAATAGAGGAGACAAAAATCGATTTGCATGAGGATGGATGGGTGCATCTTAACAGAGCAGAAAAAGAGATTACTTAACCAACACAAAATCCAGCACGGCCCTCCCTGAAACTCTGAAGACAACAGTCCTGTAACCACCTCGGGACACCACAGACTTCAGCAGCCTGCTCAAATCCAGCTATCTGACAAAAGAACCTGAATTTTTAAAGATTTCACCTCATTCTGTTCATCCATCTTCTGGAAAACACAAACTTCTACAACCCTGCCACCAGTCAGATTTGGTGGAGGTTCTCCATTTGTCACAGGTAGGGCATGAAAGACAATCTATGCACAGAAAATAAAATGTATTCCCAAAAACCTGTTTACACAAGCAACTGAGATGAGACAACTAAGCCAACTTAAAGAGTTTAAAACAATCTACCTCTGAAGAATATCTCACATAAGTTTGTCTCCCAAGTGAAGCGAGGAACACAGTGATGGGAATTAAATAACTACCAGCATCATGAGACAAAGCAAAAAAAACTTATTCCTTTTTTTAATCTCAAAACAATGTCGTGACACAACACACACAACAGAAGACTATTCCACTGACTGCAAATACCATTCCCATTTCTCATCCCGCAACAGTACACCTTCACAACTCTAACTGAAGGCCTACAACACAAAAGGTGAGATACAAAGAACAGCCTTTACTCAGTATAACACTAGAAACATTTTTAATATTTTCATGATCGGCGAGGTCTAGGACAATAAAACGCTGGGAGGTGTGTGCAAGGGGAAGCAAGAGGGACACGTTTCTCACCATAATACAGGAGAAATGTGATCTGGTTGAATAAATTTTAGAGTCTTAACAATTAAAACCTTTCTAGAAACTGAGGTTTCCGGTGGTCTTACTCACAAATTGATACGGGCCAAAGGCTCCTCTAAGATTTTGGCTTCTCAGCACATTTTCATTTCTATTCTAGCACAGGACTTGCACATTATAAAAACACTAATGTTTTACAATGCTCGTTTCATTCCTCATGCAGGTTCTCTAAAGGTACCCCACAGGTCTTCTATGGATTTAAGAATACTCTTTAAAAACACATGTAAAGGGAAAGAAACAGGCACAATTTTATGAAATACCCTAACACTTTGCATTTCCATTGCACCTTCTACTGATGAGTTCAGAAAAATTAATGAATTAATTTTCAATGCTCCTGTGAGGTTGTTAATTATCTGCTATCATTTCCCCCATTTTTCAGAGGTTAAATGACCCAGGGCCACAAAGGAAGATTGTGGCAGACTTGAAAATAAAACCCAGATCTCCTGACTCCCTGTTCTATCATTATGTCTTTTCCCAGAGCAGCCTTTGGGAAGACAGCAGAGCTTAGTGAACTACTTTGTGTTTATTAGAGTTGGCATAATTGTCCCTTTCTCTCATCTCCTTTCCCAAGACTAAATCACATCTTTAGTCCTTAACACAGATACATCACTGCAGCCTCTGTCCACCTGAGTCTTGAATGCACTTACTCAGTCTCAAGAACTTTTGTGTGGCAGTTATCTGCTTTGCAGACATTAAATACATACAGAAAAACTCATTTGTTCAATTATGCAAAGTCTAACATGGATTTTGGAACCAAGTTGGGACCTCCCAAAGCAGTGCTTTAGCTACTGGCGCATAATTCCTCCCTAACCACCTTCCCTGGACAACTCTTTCATCCAGAAGAATTCGATAATCAGAGCATCATCTGCCAAACTGTTGAAAACAGTTATGCCTCCAGCAAGTGGTTCTCTTCAGGACACCGTGTGCTTGACCCCATCAACTGAGAGCAATTTGCTAATGCGAGTATTTTAGCACCTTCTAAAGACAACTTCCAAAGAAACGTTCAGCAAAGGTATCAGGTCTACAGAAGTGAATATGCAAAGCAGAGGATGAAATTATAGCTCAGTATCTGAAAGTCACAATAGAAAATGGAAAACCTATATCTTGAGGTGTCTTCAAAGAAATATGTCTTTCCAAATGAACTTTTGTGATGCTGCTGATGCCTACTATGAAATAACCATTTCCTCCAGTTTTCACAATCCAGGAAAACTATGAACATTAATAAATTATTTTCACAATAAACCAAAACCAAAGGAGTGGCTGACATGAATGGCAGATCTTGAGACCAAACAGACTCTAGAAACTTGAGATTTAGGCCAACATTAACACCCTATGGTTCAGCAAGAGTCCTAACCTCTGCTCCTGAGGCAGAACCACCGGTGTAGCAGCAGAGGTTGGGCACCTGTTGGTTGGGTAGCAGCACTGGTATGAAGGACTCAAGAGTCAACAACAGATGCCAGAACATGTGTTAACACTGCACTCAACACAAACCACAAGCTGGGCACACGATGGGCATCTGAAACACAATACTCACTTCTGCCCCCCACACCCGCTTTCAAAAGGATTGTCAGGAAATAGGAAAAGAGCCAGGAAAGAACTGCCAAGACAGTCAAAGGTCTTTGCTTTTGCTGTAGCACTTTTTGGGGCATCTTTAGATTATTACTGGTAAAGGGTTTTGGAAACAACTTATTTTTTCACAAGCATCCACCCTGCCAGACTCAAGAGCAATGCCACAAAAACACGCTTTTAGCCTGTGACCATCTTTCACACTGCACCCAGTAAAATGGGAAGCTACACGTGATGAATTCCTGCAAGAGTATCTTGGTAACAAAGATCATGAAGGAGAAAAACTGGTATGTGAAAGGTGAGATGGAGAATTCCCTAGGTGTCATGGGAAAATGGAAACAATTACTGGATATCTTTGCCTGGATGACACATCCCCATTAGTCCGTGCTGGGTGGCTGAGTTGCAGAGAGCAGCAATATTTGTACGTCGACATCTTCCACCTAGTACAGAAATTTCTGAGCAGAAGCGTCCAGTCACTTTCTAACCATGATGCAAAAGCGTAACATTAAAAAGATAATATAAAGACTTCTACATCATCCTGTGAGCACCAAAAGCTTTACTTTCACCTGAATGTCCTTTTACAGAACTCCACACTCCACATTATGTCATTAACCTGTTGAGGGAGTGATTTATTCTGCAAACCAAATAAGAATTTTTCTTTCACTTAACATTTCTGAAAGGTATGGGCTGCTAGCAAGAAACAGGTGCCAAGTCCCATAACGTAATACTTTTCTGATCAATGATGCAACCCAACTCAGCGCCATCTTTTCTACTGCCATAGTCATCTGATAATGCTGCTACCTGCAACCCATGTGGTAACATCTATTCAAGGTTAAATTCCATTTTGTTCATGTGCTGTAAGCAAGCCAGAAACCATGGGTAGATTCTGAAGGGCTGGACTGCAGAACACAGAGTGTGACCTTTCCTCTCCCCTTCCTGAATGTCTCCAGCTCTAACATAAAATTGTTACTTACAACCTTATTTAAAAATCATTATTTCCCAATCCATTGATAATTTTTCCACTTCTCAGTCTAATTGCAGCATGCCCAGGACATGTATTCCACCACCCCCGTAGGCACTAATGCTGTCACACCAAAACAAGGACTACTGGAAGTCAACTGCTGCACAAAGCTTCTACGAAACAACCCTACGTAGGTTTTTTTTCCCTTCTATATCAGGAAAACCCCAATCCAGACCTTTCACAAAGCAACTGTCCTTTATTTTTGCTCAACGATAAAGCCTCAACAGCAGAAATCACCTCAGGCTTTTAGCAGGCAAGCAAAAGACAGTAATAAAAGAGGAAGCAAGCAATACTCATTGAAAAGTAAACCCCACATATTGCGTTGGGCACGTGAAGCCTTTATGCCAAACTCTGACAAACCAATACCTCGATGCATTCTGCATCCATTGCCTCCCCTGTCCGTACACGTATACACACAAATGTGTATACCTATCTATATGCAGACAGATAACTATCTCGACATGAACATGAAATCCATGGTCAGCTACCTGGCCCATTCCGGAGTTGTGAAAGAGCGCCTCTTCAAACACATCATATATGCATCAGCTGGTTGCTTAAGTTGATTAGCAGGGGGCAGTTAAATTACTATGCTAATCCATGTATTCTCAGCACTGTTTCCTTGATATGGATATGTGTATATGCTTACTGGGAAGCCTTGATTAGTTCAAGCTTCAATGTGTCAAAGGCTCCAGATTCTTTCCAAAGAATAATTTTAGCTGTACTCACATCCCTAAAGTGTGGGAGCTGATTTGAAAAGGTACTTACCTCTACCATATGCTATTTTTCTTTAAACAATTTGCATTTCAAAGTGAATATGGCATTTATATTTGAATGAATATCAGTATGTTGCCAGAACTGGTCTCAAATGAGCAAAAAAAGATGCTGGTCTCCTATTGAACAAAAATGTTTTCATCTACCAAAGGAGCATCAAAGGAAGAGTTCCTCTTTTTAGCTCTAGACAGCTTTATTAAAACTATCTTTTCTGATATTATAAAATACCCCGTTATGATCACGCTTACAAAACGTTCAAACAATTAAGCTCTACAAAAACCATTCAAATTAAGATCCACAGTAATTTCCAGGTTTGGTCAATGCTCAGCAGAAGAGCCTCTAAGAAAAGGGAGCGTGCTCACACAAGATCAAATTTATATGTCCATCTATTCACTGTAAATAGCCTCAAACAGCAGAGATGAAGACAAGAGAATCAGCATAAGAGGAATTAAGCAGAGGCGTGCACGCCTGTGTGCGCTTATGTGTGCATTAAGAAGCTGATGGAAACACACACACTGGGGGCAGAACGTGTCTCAATTTTCTGTGCACAGAGGGGCTCACTTTGGCTCTTCATACACAGTTGTTTCAGGTTTACAAAACAACAGACCATAAATGCAACATCAGATTACAATACTTAAAAATGTTATGAAAATAACAAATATTTATAGAAATGCAGGATCACAGAAGATGGTAAGTGGACATCAAGTCAGTAAAAGCCAAAAGATAAAGACTCTGTGTATCCAATAAGGTTTAACATGAATGTTATATATATGCAGTAACTTGCCCAATGAAAAAAGAAATAATTCCGGGGTTTTGTCCTGTTGTTCTCGTAACAGAACAGTATGGTGGATAGCATTTTAACAATTCCTCTTTTGCTGTTGTTTAACTAAACAAAAACACCTTCGTGAATCATCACTAGGCAGCACATTACTTCAAACTCAGTCTTCACCAACTACGCTACCCACTAATTACAAATGCAGAATTAATATAATTAACACCTATAGCCTAAAAAGCAAGATACAAATGACTTAAACACATGGAGGTGGTCTCCATGTCCTGCTGCAGCCACACTTGTGATTTTTCCCAAACAAATCACTTAGTTACAAGAAGTTATATTCAGGAGTGCAACTAATCCACTCTTGAATTTATGAGATGAGCAGACATTGCAAGAGTCACGAAGCAGAACTGTATTCTTCTGTGAAGCAGCAGCATATGAGACCCGCAGAGAGCAGCTTCCCAGAAGCACAGAACGACTGAATCAGATGAACTACAGCCTACTGCTATGCTTTCGCTGTGGTCATGTTTTATTTGAGTTACACTCCTCATGCTCAAGATGAGTTTCTCTTCCAAAAAAAGAAATAAACCTCTTAAGGCCAGAGGGCTGCGCTCACCAGCTGTTAGAACTAATGAAAAATACATTAGAGTTGTGGGTCAGGAAATCTTGACTCCTGATATCAGAGGGTTAATTGTTTCAAATCACGTTGGGTCAATTTACGTTGCAGGAATACTGCCTATTCTTGAAATGCCCTCTAATTCAGTAAAAGCCACTGTCAAGTAGGTTAGATTGGCTGTTGGCCGCCCATTCAAAACCCACACCCACCACTGCTCCCTGAAGTTTCTTCAGGCATTAGGGTACAATAGAAAAGTGAGTGAGGCCACTTTGTTAGCTGCAAAAAGATGAAAAACATTCCCTTCCCCTTTACTCAATTCTGCACCGCATTCATGAACTAATTCCTGGAGTTGCGCAGAAATCCTTCCCGTGAACAAACCCTTCCCTAAGCGGCTGACCAAGCAGTACCACTGTCTGCCTTCTGCTTTGCCTATAAAGATGAATGTCAGGACAACTCTTGCTTTAGCTGAAGAAAATTTGGGAACGGCTCTTCTGGGTTCCATCAGTTTGCTGCCTCAGATGGCAGTATCCATCTTGCAGAGATGCGTCCCCCTTCGACTGACAACTTCAGAGAGACTTCATGCCCTGCACTGAAATCTGGGAAAGTTGCTACCTACAGCTCCTTGAGTTTCTGACTAACATCTGTATGGGAAAGGGAGGTATTGCCCCAGTGTCAGCATTGTCTGGTCACAATCTCAGGAAGGTCAGCTGTGGTACCAGGACTGGAGAGCTCCAACTTCCATAACCAGTGTCTTGAGTGGAGTTATTAATGGGGGAAAATCCCCTAAAGCATTGCTACAGATTCTGAATCTGATGGCAGCATGCAAACAGCACATCATTTCTGCCTTGGGTTTATTAGGGACCCAAAATAACCTGAGGTTACTTGTACATGGAACGAGAAAGAGTGAGAAGACGGTATCTTTCGAAAATACACTGGTTCCAGCATTGAAATTCTCCTTCAATACACTGACAATCATTTCCAACACCGTAGCAGATGACCTGGTTATGGGTTTTACTTATTTTTAAATTTTTTTCAGAAGGATTTATTTACTGAACAAATTTCCTGAAATAAGCAGCTATTAACAGAGGAAGACCTTCCATTGTGTAGCCTGGCAGGGCAACCACTGCAAACCAGGCTTGATTAGTAGTGTACAAACCGAGAAGGGTCAATACTAATGAACAAACAAGGCAATGCCAAGAAATATCCTGGCAGTGAAGGACATGGTGCTGGGAGTATAACGAGAAAAGCTATTATTCTCAGAGCATGCCAAACCAACACAGCAAGTGTGGAGGAAAACTAAGTCAACTCTTCTAAAAGAAAGAGAAACCCAAGATCTTCACCAAGGGCTTCTGCTTAAGATCCCAGGCTATTTATTTTGCTGGGATCTAAGTGTGCTTTTCCTTCCCCAGCAGACATATTACTATTTTTTCAGTAGTTTTAACAAAATAGCAGTAATAAATAAGGTATATTTCACTTTCCAGGCAAGCCCTGCTTGAGGTTACCTGCCTGTCAAGGGACTCTATCTTTAAGACCCAGAGGTGACCATTTTACATTGGCAAACATTCTTCTTTGTATTGCTGCTATTTGGTTGTGAATCCTGTTAAAAATTCTGAATTTAACTTTGCACAAATAACAGCAAAAAATCAACCAATCCAGGGGTATTGTGTTGCTCGTGTGTAAAGTGAAGCATGTGTAAGGGCCTGAGGCAAAAGATATAAAATTCTTGTAATCTCTTTGACTGTCTCTGGAAGTTATTAATAGAGGAATTACAGAGGGGGAGGGAGGGAAGGTCTTACCTGCACGCTGGATCTACATCGAAAGCCAGTAAGATCAACCAAACTAACTCTGGGAGTTTTCCATGAGCCTATAAACCTCCCCAAACCCTGCGAGCTGCAAGCAGAGCCTCTTCGGGATGGGGAAGGACGACTGCTGGCATCCAAATATCCTCCAGACTCTTAAGAAAATGGAACAAAGAAACTTTATTTTCGAAAAAAGAGACAATAGATACAAATGTGAGACGACTTTTTTTTTTTAATAGCTATTGCCACTGTAACAGCAGCTAAGTGAATGCATGTCTGCAGTGTGAGCAGTTTTGATAAACAGCCTCTGCGGGCCACACAACGGGGATAATGTATCCTTAAGTACTGCCAATGAGCTGCCATTCTGCACAGCCAATTACTTCTGTGCGTCTGTCACTCAAAGGAAAAATGACTGAGCCCATTAGATCAAACCTTTGTCACTGTTCCTAATGCACTCTTAGGCCTCATTAATCTGAGGGAGCAGCAACACAGCCGCCGGTGCCTCATTGCCTCCCCCACAACAGGCCCACGTGAATCTTCTCATCTCTCCCCCAAGTGCACCACGTTAATCAAGCTCTCCTTATTACCCCGGTCCCTGTCACGGCGGAGAGCGCTCTCTCTCTTAAATGCTCTCATTATGGTCCATCTTTAGAGCTGGCTGAGTGGAAAAAAAAAAGAAAAAAAAATAAAAAAGAGCCAGAGAGAAAGAGAAGAGGAAAAAGCAAGTCCGATCACATTAATATTCATGACAATAATTAGTATTCTAGGTCACTGAATATTCATGCTATTAGTTTGGTTTTTTATGGGTTTGCTGGATGTCCTGATTGCTGGAGTGTGGAGGAAAACAGCATGGTTGGGACTTTAGATGTCAACGGCAGTTCAATACTCAAAACACATTTGTGAATTTTTTTTCCCTTTTGGTAAATCAGCTTCAACACTCCTGATGGCTTTAATATTTTAAAATCACTGGGGGAAAAAGAATGAGCAATTCTGCAAAGGTCTTAACATCCAACCGGTTAGTATCACAACGTGCAACAGTCAAAACTCAGTGAGATTGCATCGGGTGGACAAGACAGATCTGCGATTTTATTCAGGATATGGTGCAACAGAGGCATGAAAATCAACCAGAGTGGAACAGGCACAGGCTGAGCAGCACCGACCGCATCTTTTCCAGCATCCAAAGTCATCCGCCTGAAGCTTCATGACATGTTTCTACCCTTTATCTACCTAATCGTCATCAGAGAGAGATCGGCACCATTTGCCCACTGTAAGAAAGAATCATATGACCGTTTGCTATGTCCTTCTTTCCCTAAAAAGAAAATCTTCTAAGCAAACTCATTTTTTTCAATATTTAACAAATGAGTGAAATAAATATTTGCTAAAAACACCTAACACTAATATTTGCCCTGCTCCTTTTTTTCCCCCAATATCAAGCAATACAGGGAACTAACAGTGAAAGCTGATTCCTCTCTAGTTCTGGAAAGGGTAAATCCTAGTCCAAAAGAACTGGAGAAGATGACCTTGAGGGATCCCCCTCTGGTGGAATGAAAGGGAAATCTCTGATTCACTTAAAATTGGGCTTTTTTTCCTTTGAAATGAGCAAACTGACAACTTCTCCTTTTTTTTCACTACAACTGTATATCACTGAACTAAACAGCAAAACCCAACCAAATGGAAAATTGACTTGGGTGATTAATGACAAAAGTAAGTCACAAACTTGCATTTGTGATCTGTAGCAAAACCATAAAACGCTCAAGTTGAAGCGTGGAAAATGTTTCATGTGAAGTCGCATCTTGCATACCATGTCAGACTGCAAAATCAGTAGCAAATAACCACCAATCTCTGGTCTCTTCAGGACTCCACCAGATAAGATCTAGCACTGCCAAGTCACACACTGCTCCAGTACATGACCTCAGTCACCTACAAGTAAGGACTTCAGAGCAGACTGAAGAATTTAGGATTCAGCTCTGCATATATTAGCAAATGCACCCAAGATCTATAGGCTTTGGAGCAATTGCCCATGGTAGCAAGCTCTTGGCTTGACACACATTTTTACTCATTGTCAACCTGATCATTACACCTGAATCCACACAGTAACTTCGGATTTAAAAAAGGTAACTACATGATCTACAAAAATACCAATGAATTCAGTATACTCCAGATCGAGACTCGAACTCACAACGCATCACAACGGAGGAGCGATCCTACCCACGGTTTCATATCACGCTTCCCCTCCTGCACACAGCATGCCACACTTCAGAGGGTATTGGCTCTGTCCGGACTCAGCAGCTGTTAATTCAGATATTGCGGAAAACGGCTACCCAACGTGACAGGTAGGGCTGTAGATACAAAATCAGCTTAAAGGGAAAAAAATGCAGCGGTTAAAGAATGGAATTATTAGACGAGTATTAAAATCTAAAGACACCATGTCAGAAATCTTACTTTGAAGGTATACTGGTCTATTCTCTACCTTTTTAAAAGAAAAACCTGGAAGGCAGTCCATTCCAACTCAGTCTGATTCTAAGAATTTCAGTGTAGAATAAGATGACTTAATGACCATTGTGTTGGTTTGATAGATGATCATAATTAATAACAGATAAAAAACTCACATTTATAAAAATGTGAAGATGCTGTTCTTATAACATGTCTGAAATGTCACAGAGAGTTAGCTGATAACAACCTTTAGCATACTTAATGATGGCTATGTAGCTAACACATTTTAGGATACTTCACATACTGTACAGTCGCTACTGTAAGTAAATTTAATAGCACCAAATTATTTAAATGAAGTGTTAATCAGGAAACAATTTATCTCTACACCATAAGCTATTTTTAGATGTGAACTTTCTACATCAGTGGCTCTTGCTGCAGCTCAGGCTTGGGGTTGTTTGTAGAGGAGAAGAAATAAATTACTCCTGGGAGAGATTTCAGGAGTTAAGTTCACCTTCAGGTCACCAGTTCTACTCCAACCCAACATGGGAGTAATTGAAACTCAGACCCAGCAAGAACTGTCTCAGCTTCTAAAAGGCAAAGAATCCTTGGGCCGACGTACAGGAGTGCTGGTCCTTATGACATTGCTGCAATATGCTACCAACTATTAGATAATGTTGGAAATGAGTAAATCCACCAGCTACCCTTTCCTGAAGCACTTCCAGCCAAGACACATCAACGGAATGATGTTAGCTGGCAGGTAAATTTAATTTAAAATCAAGTTACTTCAAGAATCATTCAATACCTTTGATTTAAGACACCATAAAAGTAATAGAACTTCAGTCTAAGGGAGCAAACTTCCATGTCCCCCAACTCAGAGATTCCTACCATGCTGGCATACAAGTACAAGCATCTTTCATAAAGCCACAGTAGAAAATCTGTAATTTAAAGCCTTCATATAACAAAATCAAAACACCACTCCCTCATCCCACCCTCTCATATTGCCTGGGAGAAGGAACCAAACAGAATCCCAGTTCTTACAGGATAAACTCAAAATTGCACGTCCAAGAACGGTCGGAGACCAGCCTTCATTTTTAAAGTGTCAGAGCAAAACTTCTAGGGAGAGAAAAATCAGCCTTTTTCCAGGTAAGGTGTCTGGACTTGCAACAGCAAAAACAGCCTTACCTTCTACTCATTTGTCTGTTTTCAGCAGAGTACAGAAAATACTCCTTTTCCCTGCTGCTGTTACGCTTCCACTTTGGTTACTGTCCTATCATGGCTATACACATCCAGGAAAAATCGGTTCTCCCATCTCTTGTGTCCATTTGGAAACCCAGCTGAATAAGAGTCATCTCGGGTTTTTTTCTTCATAAATTCTCATGTAAGTCTTGGTGTTGTGTGTTTCGTTTTTTTTCTTTTAAACATCTCCAAAATGGAAGCTCTCAAGAAGGACTGTGTCCTGGTTTTGTTAAAAACAAGTTTCTCTTTTAGCGAATTTTTGCCTGTCAGCTAAAGCCTTCATATTAGCTGCATTTTCCTGGAGAACCCAACACATGTTTTGGTTAAACCTAGCAATGGAATGCAAACTTATTGATAAGCACGGATGGACATCTCGCGAGAGGGGCAACGAGAAACTGGTGACCGAGAGACTGACCAACGGTGTATAACATTCCATTCACGTGAATACTTCATATAAAAGTGGGAGATCGCGAGGATCTCGTCCCTTTTGCTCTCTTTCCCTTTTTTTTTCCGTCATGGCTGACATTAGGAGAGGACCTTGCTGGTCGTCCCTGCGAACTGAGGCCTAGTGAGAGACTGAATCCAGCTCCGGTTGGCTACAGAGTCTAATCCAGGACTTTGGGTGCTGGCTCTGCAGTTGCTGAGACTTACAAGATTGGTTTTGTATATTTTGTATTATTTTCTCTATTCTTATTAGTAGCATTAGTAAAACATCTTTAACTTTTCCAACTCTCTTCTCTCTGTCCTTCTTTCCCTCCCGATCGCCTGTCCTGAGTGGGAAGGGGGGAGAGGGAGGGGCAAAAGGGGGAAGTGGGGGGGAGAGGAGGTTAACAATACATCTGCCAGGGTTTGATTGTCACCCCGCAATCCTAACCCTCGACAGATAATTGGCGCCCAACGTGGGGCCAGAGAAAGGGGTAAATTTGGAGATTTTTGGCTTTTCTACTGCTCTGACGTACCTTTCAATTTTCTTGGCACGGTGCCAACTCATAGAGTTGTGATACTCGCGCGTCTGTTTGCTTCGGATATCATTTAGTGGTATTAAGGCAAAGTGAATTACATTGATTTAAAGATGTTATGGCAAAAGTTGTATCAGTTATTTTCTACATTGTGCTCGCTGATCCCATATCTGTGTTGGTGTTTCTTTCTGAATCGAAGTATTCATTATATAACAACAAGAAACTGGACAGCGGTCATGATGATTCTGTGTGGTTTGGCACTGGTTTATTTCATTATACTGCAGCCGCTAATGAATTTCTACTCGCTTCTGCTTTACCTTGAAAAACCTCCAGGAGAGATTAAAGAGCAGAATGGCTCTATATTTGCTAATTGGTCAAGCGAATCTTTAGAAAGGCTGACTAACAATACTTTTGTGTTTTCGCTAGGACAGTTTGCAAATGTTTTAGAGAACTTTGAATATCCTTGGAGCTTTGATAGAACTGTGATGGTGTTATCTGGTTTGCTGAATGTGTGTCAGTTTGTGTTACTGTTAAGAGAAATGAGGTTCAATAGGAGGTTTGCGTCTCTTCTTAGTCCTGAGATTTGCGGTGTGTCTTCGGAAGCTTTAGCAAAAAGCACTCCTAGCCGCTCGAGAAAAGGCAAAACAGCCAAAGCTGCTGCTGCAGCCACTGCCCCCCCAACCGCGGCTTCACAGGCTGAAGCTACAGCTCCTCCGCAGAGCTCCTCTGCCAAGGTCGCTGCAGATAACGTTACTTCTCCAGCCTCAAAGGCTAACAAGGCAGCCCCCCCGTCTTCACACACTGGGCACTGTTGCTGCTGTAACCACAGCAATCACTGTGACAGTCATTCAGACTCTGGAAATGAATCAGATGATGGTGAACCCATATCAGCATCAGTTGCTGGTTGTAAGAAAGTCACTAGAAAGACTACCCGTGCAGCAGGTGATGGCACAGGGCCAACATCAACCCAAGAGGCATCATCATCAGGACAGGGTGGAGATGAAGTGACCACCACTCGGTCCTTTTCTCCAGGTGAGCTGAGAGATCTGCGAAAAGACTTTAGTCGTCGTGAAGGCGAGAATATTTTAACCTGGCTGCTGCGATGCTGGGACAATGGGGCAGAAACAATTGAATTAGAAGGTGGTGAAGCCAGGCAGCTGGGATCTCTGTCAAAAGATTCCACCATTGATAGGGCAATTTCAAGAGAGTCTAATGCCGCTACTCTCTGGACCCGACTCCTGGCAGCTATGAAAGTCAGATTTCCCTACAAGGAAGATTGTATATCCAAGTTAGGGAAATGGAATACTATGGAGAGAGGTATCCAGTTCCTGAGAGAATTAGCTGTGCGAGAGATCATCTATCTAGGACCAAACAGCCAAGAGGGGACAGACCCAGATAGAATCAATTGTACAAAATCTATGTGGCGCAGATTTGTACAAAGTGCACCACCTGCATATGCTAAGTCATTGGCAGGAATGGTCTGGTCGGCTAGAGGTGTACAAGAAATTAATGAAGTGATTGAGCAGCTCCGGTACTTTGAGGACAGCCTTGCTGGTTCTCTACGGGCTTGTGTCTCCGCTGTGGAGAAACTGTGTGAAAAATCTGATGACCGGTTTGAAAAGCTGTTGCAAGAAATCAAAGAGCTCAGAGAAGACTCGTACCGTTCACGACCTGCACAAACCTATGTTTCAGCTGTTAGGAGAAGGCGTTTCCAATCTCGAGAGAGAAGGCAGAGACAGCCCACAAAAAGAGGTTCACTGTGGTTCTTCCTACATGAGCAGGGAGAAAACATGAATAAGTGGCATGGAAGGCCGACCTCAGAACTTCAGGAACGAGTACGTGAGATAAAAGGAAAAACTCCTAGGAAGGTGGCTGCTCCAGTTTACAAAAGGAGCAGAAGAGATTCTGATGCTCTTGAAGGAACCTCTAATTCACACCCAGAGACTGTGCAAAACAGGAATTAGAGGTGCCCTGCCTCCAACCAGGTGGAGGAAAGGGATAACAGAGTCTATTGGACTGTACAAATATTATGGCCTGGTACAACACAACCCCAGGAGTATAAAGCTTTAGTGGACACTGGTGCTCAGTGCACAATAATTCCTTCTAATTATAAAGGAACGCAATCCATCAATATTGTTGGAGTGACTGGGGGATCCCAGGAACTGACTGTTGTAGAGGCTGAAATGAGCCTAACTGGAAAAAACTGGCAAAAGCATCCCATTGTGACTGGTCCAGATGCTCCATGCATCCTTGGTATAGACTACCTCAGGAGAGGGTATTTTAAGGACCCAAAAGGGTATAGGTGGGCATTTGGTATAGCAGCTGTGGACACTGAGAAAATTGAACAGCTGTCTGATTTGCCTGGTCTTTCAGATGACCCTTCTGTTGTAGGACTGCTGAGGGTTGACGATCAGCAGGTGCCAACTGCTACCACGACGGTGCATCGCCGGCAATATCGCACCAATCGAGACTCTTTGATTCCTATCCAGAAGCTGATCCGTCAATTGGAAAGCCAGGGTGTGATCAGTAAGACTCGCTCACCTTTTAACAGCCCAATCTGGCCAGTGCGTAAGTCTAGTGATGAGTGGAGACTAACTGTAGACTATCGTGGCCTCAATGAAGTTACACCACCACTGAGTGCTGCTGTGCCTGACATGCTAGAACTGCAATTTGAACTGGAGTCAAAGGCAGCCAAGTGGTATGCTACAATTGACATTGCTAATGCATTTTTCTCTATTCCTGTAGCAGCAGAGTGCAGGCCGCAGTTTGCTTTCACCTGGAGGGGCATCCAGTATACATGGAATCGCTTGCCCCAGGGGTGGAAACACAGTCCTACCATCTGCCATGGACTGATCCAGACCACGCTGGAGCAAGGTGAAGCTCCAGAACACTTGCAATATATTGATGACATCATTGTATGGGGCGACACAGCGAAAGAAGTCTTCGAGAAGGGTGAGAGAATAATTCATATTCTTTTGGATGCTGGTTTTGCCATAAAACGAAGCAAGGTCAAGGGACCTGCACGAGAGATCCAGTTTTTAGGAATAAAATGGCAAGATGGCCGTCGTCAGATCCCAATGGATGTGATCAACAAAATTGCAGCAATGTCTCCACCTACTAATAAGAAGGAGACACAGACTTTCTTGGGCGTTGTAGGTTTTTGGAGAATGCATATTCCTGACTACAGCCACATTGTGAGCCCTCTCTATCGAGTGACTCGTAAAAAGAACCAATTCGAGTGGGGCCCTGAACAACGACAAGCCTTTGAACAAATTAAGCGTGAGATAACTCATGCGGTGGCCCTTGGACCAGTCCGAACTGGACTAGATGTTAAAAATGTGCTCTACACCGCAGCCGGAGATAATGGACTTACCTGGAGCCTCTGGCAGAAAGCACCAGGAGAAACCCGAGGTCGACCCTTAGGTTTTTGGAGTCGAGGATACAAAGGATCTGAGGCCAACTATACTCCAACTGAAAAGGAGATACTAGCAGCATATGAAGGAGTTCGAGCTGCTTCAGAAGTGATCGGCACTGAAGCACAGCTCCTCCTGGCACCTCGACTGCCGGTGCTGAACTGGATGTTCAAAGGGACGGTTCCCTCTCCACATCATGCAACCGAAGTTACATGGAGTAAATGGATTGCACTGATCACGCAACGAGCTCGAATTGGAAGTCCCAACCGCCCAGGGATATTAGAAGTTATTACAGACTGGCCAGAAAGCAAAGACTTTGGGATGTCTCCAGATGAGGAGGAAGTAAAACGTGCTGAAGAAGCACCACCATATAATACGCTTTCAGAGACTGATAAGCAGTATGCACTGTTCACAGATGGATCCTGTCGTCTTGTAGGAAAACATCGAAGGTGGAAAGCTGCTGTGTGGAGTCCCACACGACAAGTTACAGAAGCCACTGAAGGACAAGGTGAATCCAGTCAGTTTGCAGAAGTGAAAGCCATCCAGCTGGCTTTGGACATTGCTGAACGAGAGAAGTGGCCAATACTTTATCTCTATACTGACTCATGGATGGTAGCAAATGCCTTGTGGGGGTGGCTACAGCAATGGAAGAAAAGCAACTGGCAGCGCAGAGGTAAACCCATTTGGGCTGCCACACTGTGGCAAGACATTGCTGCTCGGCTAGAGAGCCTGCCTGTGAAAGTTCGTCATGTAGATGCTCATGTGCCTAAAAGTCGAGCCACCGAGGAACATCTAAACAACCAACAAGCGGATCAAGCTGCTAAGATCAAAGTAGCTGAGGTGGACTTGGATTGGCAACATAAAGGTGAACTTTTCCTAGCTCGGTGGGCCCATGACGCTTCAGGGCATCAAGGTAGAGATGCAACATACAAATGGGCTCGTGATCGAGGGGTGGATTTAACTATGGACACTATTTCACAGGTTATTCATGAATGTGAAACTTGCGCCGAAATCAAACAAGCAAAACGGTTAAAACCTGTATGGTATGGGGGGCGATGGTTAAAGTATAAGTATGGAGAAGCTTGGCAGATTGATTATATTACACTTCCACAAACACGTCAAGGTAAGCGTTATGTACTTACAATGGTGGAAGCAACCACTGGATGGTTGGAAACATATGCCGTACCTCACGCTACAGCCCGAAATACTATCTTGGGCCTTGAGAAGCAAGTCCTTTGGCGGCACGGTACGCCAGAAAGAATTGAATCAGACAATGGTACTCATTTCAAAAACAGTATTATAGACAATTGGGCCAAAGAACATGGTATTGAGTGGGTATATCATATTCCATATCATGCACCAGCCTCTGGGAAAATTGAAAGGTACAATGGTTTGTTAAAAACTACACTAAAGGCACTTGGTGGTGGAACCTTTAAAAACTGGGATTCACATTTAGCAAAAGCCACTTGGTTGGTCAACACCAGGGGATCAACCAATCGAGCCGGGCCTGCCCAATCAGAAATTCTACGGACTGTAGAAGGAGATAAAGTCCCTGTAGTACACATGAAAAATATCTTAGGAAAGGCAGTCTGGGTTACTCCTGCCTCAGGCAAAGGCAAACCTATTCGTGGGATTGTTTTTGCCCAGGGACCTGGCAGCACCTGGTGGGTGATGCTTAAGGATGGAGAAGTTCGGTGTGTACCTCAAGGGGATTTGATTTTAGGTGAAAATATGCAATGCTGAACTGTATGATGTGAATTGCCGCACTAACAATGTTTAATAAGTGTCTTTCAGATCAAGACAATGGTGATGAAACTAGAGCTAGCTTCTTCAAGTGGCGCCCGACACCTTCTTCGAAGTTGGTGTCCTTAACCCACAAGCAGTGGTCATGAGATGCATTTGTATGATTTTTCTTGCCCTGGGAGACTGTTGTGACAAAATGAACTTAATGAACTTTTCAAAGGATGGTCCACTGATTAATTACTCCTGTGTATATATGTACATATATATATATATATATATAGTAGTAGTGATTAATTAGATTGTATTGATAGATTGTATTGATAAGGTTTAAGTATTCAGTGAATGTCATATTATAAGGGGTGGAATGTCCTGGTTTTGTTAAAAACAAGTTTCTCTTTTAGCGAATTTTTGCCTGTCAGCTAAAGCCTTCATATTAGCTGCATTTTCCTGGAGAACCCAACACATGTTTTGGTTAAACCTAGCAATGGAATGCAAACTTATTGATAAGCACGGATGGACATCTCGCGAGAGGGGCAACGAGAAACTGGTGACCGAGAGACTGACCAACGGTGTATAACATTCCATTCACGTGAATACTTCATATAAAAGTGGGAGATCGCGAGGATCTCGTCCCTTTTGCTCTCTTTCCCTTTTTTTTTCCGTCATGGCTGACATTAGGAGAGGACCTTGCTGGTCGTCCCTGCGAACTGAGGCCTAGTGAGAGACTGAATCCAGCTCCGGTTGGCTACAGAGTCTAATCCAGGACTTTGGGTGCTGGCTCTGCAGTTGCTGAGACTTACAAGATTGGTTTTGTATATTTTGTATTATTTTCTCTATTCTTATTAGTAGCATTAGTAAAACATCTTTAACTTTTCCAACTCTCTTCTCTCTGTCCTTCTTTCCCTCCCGATCGCCTGTCCTGAGTGGGAAGGGGGGAGAGGGAGGGGCAAAAGGGGGAAGTGGGGGGGAGAGGAGGTTAACAATACATCTGCCAGGGTTTGATTGTCACCCCGCAATCCTAACCCTCGACAGACTGGAACTTGGCTTTTGTTGTTAAGATTATTATTTCCCAGAGGTATCTCCTTCCAGATGTTTGGGATGTAAACACATTCACAGATTGCGATAGCTGTCACAGAGGTTATTATTATATGTCTGTATTTATTCAACAGTCTTTAAAACAAGAAAAACAATCTTGTTCAGACAACCAATGCCACAAACCACGACTAAATTCAAGCTTTAAAACTTCTCCTTCTGCGTGAGACATCCATGTCAATCTGATCTAAGAGAGAAAACTTTCACCTACTGCTTAGCTGTCACCAATCCATTACTAAATAACTGAGTATACTCCTCCTGAATTCAGGACAACATCTCTCTGATTAGCCTAATTCCTTCTGTTCTTCTCATAGCTATGCTATGGGAAGCACCTTGGGAAAGATGTTCACCATCCCTAAACACACGGGAGAAAGAGACTGCAGGTGTTTGCTGCAGCAACCACTGAGGTCCAAGAAGGCTTTAGATGGGGAAGGCGATGGGAAGGAAGAGCTCGGGCTACCTAAAACCTCACAGACGGTGGTAGAAACCAGGAGAGAAGCTGAATGAACTTTTGAGTCTTCTCGTGGATGAAATGCTATGGCTTTTACTTCTAGCAGCAAGCACTGCCTCACAGAGACACAAGGTATCGATGTTCATCCCTTCAGAAATCAAGTGGGATCTCAGAGATGAAAGCTATCTGCCAAGCGTCTCTTGTGAGATGACACCTTCTGCTCCCTGTCCCTGACCTGAGCTGTCCCAAGTCTTCCACAAACTATCCCTGACACTTGTGCCGAGAAGTATCGACCTTTGAGACAGCATGCCCAGAGCACGTATTTTATAACCCACCAGGTGACAGCCAAGAGGCTTTGCCTTTGCCTCCCTATTAGAGCAACTGATGCAGTGGCATCTATCCAAAATATAAGTAATTCCACCAAGAGACAGAGAAAAGTATCTGTTGAGCACACGTGAAGAAATTAATTCAAAACATGTCAGTTACAGGCAATCAAACAGACATCAAATACACATATTTATTGGCAAAGTTGTCAATGAAATCCATATTTAAGGGGCATCTTCTGAGCAGTGATTAATAACAGACCGTGGATGACTTCAAATGGATAGCACTATTTGACAACAGAAATGCCTTGACTTCTTTGTTTTGATGTTTGAATGAAAATAAGTTCAGACATTTCTAGGAACACAAATTAGTGGAAAAAAGTTAATCTCAGTAAAGAAATGCTTTTAGTGGGCCTGTGCCATCACCATGTATAAGCAGATAAAATGAATCCAATTTTCAGGGGCAATCTTAAACGTGACATTTTAACTGAGCCATGGTGTTGTTTCAATATCTTAGCTTTCTCCCTGTACTATATCCAATTACGTAAAAGCACACGGAAAATTTGTCTGTTCCTGGCCACATGGAACAATAAAATTAAATACTGTCCTCGCCTCTAAGCATGGAGAATATTGCTCCAGGTACCAAGCCTGCACTGGCAAAAAGCACAGAATAACAGAAAACATCGCTGTTTTGGGGTAGCGGTAACATGAAGCAGTAAGGACATAGCGTATTTGCATGCTTAGAAATAAAAACAATACATGCTGATTCTTCCTCTGCTGGTGCAAACCTCCTCCATAAAGCACGTCTGTGTACAGAAACCTCACAATGAAAAACAGTAACAGACAATCTCAGGCCTGAAATCAGTTTTAAGGTATCAGTCAAGATGAAGACATTTTGCCAGCACTAACAGCTGAGGAAAAGCTCTGAGACAGCTCCACAGACTGCAAGGGATAATTTACAAATGTTTTTAGTTGCACGATGGACAACCACAGACATATCAGAACTCCTCCCAGCAATCCAGAAGCCCAGTGTCGAGTTCCTGTGGGTCTCCCACCCAACTGAAGCTGCAATCCCCTGCATAAAAAACAGTCCATATACTCGACCATACGGAAGTTCAGACTAACAAGACACGAGGCACAGCTTGTGACAGTACCTTTTTTACAATACTAATACTCCCCCAATATTTTCAAATACTCTCTGCAATGCAGCTCTTCAGTCTTACCCAAATACAAGAGTGTGGAGAAGTGATGTATGGACAGATCTGCTCCTGGCAGGTATTTCCCAGATCCACTCTATCCTACTACTATTTTTTTCGTTTTTTATGGTGTTTTTTTTTTTGTTTTTTTTTTTTTTAAGTAATACTTTACTGATTAGTATTTCCTTTTTTATTGTTTGTTTTTAACTGAGTACCCACTGCTTGGATCAATCAGCTTTCTAAAAAAGCTCCTGGTCATTCTGTTCAGTAACGCAATCACCAGACAGACCTCAAAAGTGGCCTTTAAGTAAGGAAGATTTAACAAAGGCAGCCTCTTCAGAAGAAACAAATTTTGTAAAGAAAAACCGCAGAGAAGTGACACCCTGGTCGAATGTACCAACCAGAATTACAGAAGCGAGGGCTGTAAGGGAAAATACTACAGCGGTTCTGAAACCACTTGTTGCGTATGCAGCTGAATTAGTGAAATACAACCATACAGAGATGTGTGCATCTTCACTGACCCTACTCTCACACCAACACCTGAACCACCCCCTTTCTACAACCTCCAACACCCAAAGCGGGCAGGTAGTGAGGTAGGAACAGGTTGGCCAGCTGCCCCATAGAGCATAAAGCTGTTCATCCCATCTTCACCTGCTCCCCCAGCGACTTATAAAGGTGCTTAAAAACTTGTTAAGCTTCCAGTCAGCTATAGGGGTAATATAATTGAGACATCAGTCCTTGCTTTATCTATGGGAAGAGCGCCATGAAAAGATAAGCAGGTCAAGAACTGGCTTAAAATTAAAGAAGGATCAGTATAGCATCTCAGCTGCTTGAGATGGGAAATGAAGGTAGTCAAGTGGGTAATCATAGAGAAAGCAGGTTCAAGCTTCCTTGGATACAACTCTTTCATACATGAGGAGGGCATTAATTATTTTAAGGCTTAAGAACAGTGGATCCCTCGAGCTGTGGTACCCAGACATCAACAGAAAAGTCTTTGGGTATTTCTAAGCAACATGGTAACGATGCCAAGAGAGAGGACAGAAACTCCAACTATTCCCACCTTGTTATGTGAAAATAGCTGTCTAAAGGCAGAGCTGTTTTCCAGCATTTGCACTTCCCAGCATAATTAAGTCTTCTCTTTTAAAGCAACTGCTGTGCGATAAAACCACAGGCTAGCCAGGGTACATACACAGTGGCTACCAGCACTGCCAGATAAAGCTGTCTACAGCACACTTCAGGTAAAGAAAGCGTTAGCAGAGAATCCTGAAACAAAATTAATATTGCACATTTCATCAAAGTCATGTACAAGCTGCTTTCCTCTGACCTGGCAATCTAAGCATATGGCAAAACATGTAAATTCCATGCTATAAACTTTATATTAGCATGTATCTCTGAATATGTTTCCAGAAACATACTTCTTGAAAGCAATCAAGTAATTTTTGCCTGTATTCAAATGTCTTAAAAGCAGAAATCTCTTATTTTAACATCTTACCACTGTTCTTTTGACTCAGTCCAGCACTTCCCTAAATGATGGAATATGTTGAACCCCCCACCTCTCATCATCTAAATTAAATAGCAAAAAGAAATAAAACCCACAAAACAAAAACAACAACACCAAAAAAACAACCAACAACAAAACCCAAAACACCATGAATAATTCTCTGCTATGAACTCTTCCAGTGACAATGGCAGCTCTGTGCCTCTGGAGGGGTAGGTTACAACTTGAGAAAAGAGTCAGAGGAAATCACAGCTTCAGACATCTCAGGTCTCCAGCCAAACTAGTATAACACACCACACACAATCTCCAAAGATGCCTGCTCAGTGGCACCACCGTAAAGCCACAAGGTGCATTTTTTCTTCCCTTTTCCTTTTTTAAGCATTTGTCTCAATGACTGGCATTCATGCTGGAAGGAAAATCCTTCTCCTTCCCTCAACATAGAGGAATGTGCATTGCAAAAACGCAGGGAATTAAATCTTGACTTGAAGCACGAGATAACTATCACTATCCAAGGGAAGACACTTGAATAGCAGAGTTCCTTTCTGTGGTTGCTCATCCTACTTGTGTAGCACGTATTGCACAGGGACCAAGTGTGTTTGGATGGTTTTATCAGCACACGCTGGAGATGTTTATGTTAATCATAAACGCAAAAAGCACTCGGCACTTTATGGACACCATCCCAAACACGCTGACAAAATTTCCATATCAACACTATACTGTTATGAGTTCTGTATAAGCTGTGCATTTTACAAGATAAATTGTCTTAAATGTTTTTCCTTAATGCCGTTTTTTAAATCTACTTAGCTGTATGGACAAGTACTTCAGCAAACAATAAATGTCTTCGTTTAGAACGCGCAAGAAGCTATAAACTACTTCCATAAATGAACCAGAATAGCTTTCTATGGAAGAATCTTGCTGTTGGAAAGTCCAAAACTATACATCCTTCTAAAGGCGGAAATAAGTGCTGTGGATCCTACCAGGAAGCTGCAAAAACCCCTTTCAAATGATACATCTCCTGTTTTTCCAAAATATTAGACCTAACAGATCAGTCACTAGGCATCATAAATTGTTCATCAATGCTAATTTCTATGAAATTATGTAGGGTTTTGGCAAGTATAAGGTAACAAGTATAAAAAGATGGACACTGAAGGTTACTCAGAGACTCAGAGAAACTCTCACGGAGGACAGATCAGCACTTAGGGCTTAAAGAAGATACACATCGGTGGTTATTTGGATTCGTAAATCATCAATAGATAACATACCCATCCTAGTAGTACATGACAATTGCCTACAGGCACTGGAAATGCAGTCTTTTCTCTTTTCTTCCCTAGCATGTTGTTGCCTTACCTGAATTTGGCGAGATGTGTAAACTGCTCATGTCCTTGGAGAGGCCGTTTGTTTTGGGACTGGAAATGGGCGCGCAAGCTGATGTAGCTCGGGGTGGCCTCTTCCCGGGGACTTTCACAGTGGTTCTCAGCAAGTCGATCTCTTTCCCGTGAACATTCTGCATATAGTCCTGGTAAGAGGAGAAAACCAAACAAACAAAAAAACAAAAGACAAAATCAAACAGGTAGTTCTGCAAGCAATAGAACTAACAAAACCTGTTTCCATAAGACTTTTGTCCTATACCATTTGCCCTCAACCACCACACTGTTTTCTTCTTCCTTCCCTTTTCTTGATAATCCCTTCCACACTTTCCACTACAAATACTCCCAATAGTCTTCAGCTCTCTACTACACCCTCCAACTACCAGTTGAGTAAGATGCAACTAGTAATATGGCTTGTTCTGAGCCACACGTAGGAATTCACCAGCTAGCAGGTGCCAAACAGAAGACGACAAGGCTGACTGTCCCTCATGAGCACGATTACTTGTGTCTCCTCCCTGCCCACGTTCTATGCATCTCTTTCTCCCTCAAACTTGGTTAGTGGGTACTAAAGTTACCAAAGGGCACCCACTGACTGGTAAGGCTTCTGCAGTTATAACACTGTTTCCTTAGAATATGATTTTTCCTCCATGTATTAAAAAGCAAAATCACAGAAGGGAAAAAAATATGCAAATAGTTTCTGATTAGAGTAAACACATTAAAGGTTAGAAGCCAGAAGTGGAAAAGACTTTTCCTAATTCCTTTTTGGAAAGCCCAGAGAGGGTCTAGGCAGACAAATCCAGTCAGCTGTGGAAAGACAGAGGTCAACTAACAGCAGCACAAATTCTTCAAACAAGTAAAAAACTTCAGGAAAAACAGGCTCTTGCGACTGTTTTCCAGCTTCAAAAGCATTCCCTATATTATCCGTGGGCTGCTTCAGATGGAAACAGGAAAGCAAATGGACATGAATGTTTTAATCAGAGGGCAAATGGTAATTCATTAAGGTGAGAGGCTGCAATTCTGGGATATAGCAGGAGAGATATTTGCAGGTGAGATGGTGAGTGTTGAAGCCAGTACACAAGCCTCCAAAGTGTTCATCTCCTGGTATACATAGCTGTGGTCACTCACATTCCAGAAAAAATAGTTGAAACTGGAAAAACTATGAGGATGCAAAAAGAAAGAGACTGTATCTCATGAGAAGACACGCAAAACGTGTAGCACAGGACAGTGAGCTGAAGGGGGAAGAGGCGTAAGAGCAATGCACAAAAATACATCTGGGTATAGGCACACCAGGAGGAAAACAGCATTTTGAACTAGAGACTGGAAAAAGATCTGGGCATAAGCTTTACAGTTAAGCTCAAAACCAACGGAAAGGTATTCTTGAGCAACCTTCTATGTGGAGCAGCTCTGGCAAAAAAAAAAAAAAAATCTAATTCCTTTTCAGATAGTATTTGAGCAACTTACAGAGCCCTGGGTGATGCTGTGAGTGTCTGCACGAGCAAAGACAGAACTCCCAGTTAGTTATTCAAGGGTCCAGGGCAAGCTATAGGCAAATTACAGGTGGTATATGAAAGTCTACCAATATTTAACTAGGTTGGTTCCAAACCTGTGGCATACAGACCTGTACACCACCAGAGCATCAGTTTTACAAGTAAATACCCAAATGGACTAAAAGGACATCTGAGGTCTATATCACTGCTGCCACAGCTCCAGGAGCCATCAGTTCCCTCACAAAAATCCTTCTACCTTTGACAGTTCTTACAACCCAAATTATATATTCCCCTAAAAAAAACCCATCAAAAATCTACCAGTGGACAAGCATTCATTTCTTCACAGCTAATGTTAATCTGTGATAAAAACCCCAAACTAAACCATCACACCAGCTTTTTATCCCCTCACAGCTGCCTGAGAATTATTAACAGTAAAAATGGGGGGTCTGAACAATTTGAGGGGAAAGCAGGCAGAGCTCTGCTGCCAAAAGAAACAAGGGCAATCCATTAATAAAATTTCATTCACTAGGTATTAGAGAGAAATGAACAAAACTGTTTCATGTATACATTATCAAATTGGCGTAACTTTCTTGTTCAGTGACAGTTCTTCACAAATTAAAATACAATAAGCAGAACATAATTGAGCATTTATTGCTTATGGGCTCTAAAATTAGGCTTAATCGGATTGTGTCTAAACCTCAGCATGTACTCTTTTTAATAGACACGTTTTACTTAACGTACAACTACCAGCATACTCCATTTAAATTTGAGAAGGAGATGTTTATTCCAAAATCTTCAGATGAAGAACATGTACAATTGCCCTGCTACCCTGCAAACTTGTGAGATTTGACAGGGCGTTATTAAAGTCCTTTTAATTGAGGGTAAACCAGACTTAGGTAAGCTATAAACCATTTGAGAAAGTTAACGTTGGCAAAGAAGAAATAAACACGCTGTAGCCATACCGTTATTATACGAAAAGTGCTCAAACACAACAGATGCCACATAGGTATTAATGTCAGCTTAAATATTTATAGGGATATATAAAATGTAAATAATAAAGCCTCTTTTATTGTGTGCAAGATGCATAGCGATAATCTCCGCATTTCCCTGAGGAGCAGAGGCAAGGACCAAGTTTCCAGTCGGCGAAACATCCGCCCCCATGCGCGCCCCTTCAGATCCGCACTCGGGGAATAAAAGTTGAAACTACAAACTAATGTCGCAGCTTCTGAAGCGCAATGGAGGGTTTGATCAGATTAGAACAGATGAGGGTCTTGCTGTCATCTGGAATATGCTGTGTTACAGAGAAGACAGCAAGCCTGATTTTGATATGCAAATGTTACAGATATAACTCCCCTAGATGTTAGTTGTAGAAAATGCTGATCCGAGAAAAAAGGGGAAAAAACCCTTTAACAAGGCATGAGGGTAATTCAAAGCCAAGTACTTTTAAACTGCACTTAACAAGTCCCTAGAGCCCACTCAACAGCGGGCCACCCCAGAAGTGCCATCTTCTGCCCCTCAACAGCTTGAAAAAGTAGTAATTGCAAATCCATTTGCATTTTTCTTCTCAATTTGTCCATGTTCATCATTCAGCAATGCAGGAAAAAAAAATAAGGCAAGCGGCAAAGGAAAGGGAACCCTCCCTAAACGTGTGGATAACAGGAGAAGGCAGCGCCCCGCACCCCCGCACTTGCACCTTCGCCATCGCTTGTTTTTTACATTTCGCTCCTAATTATGTTGCATCTATTGCCATACACTTAATTAGCTGCATTAATGTGATTTCTTTTCACATAGTCAAGCAATTAAGAGCTATGATTGAGTTTCATTCAATTAGCCTCAACAAACATGCTAATTGATGTCCCAGATGCAAATGAGGTGCAATGAGAGAAACCTGCTAGCAATTGAGAGTTGTGGCGGGGAGACCCACAGCTCCCAGCTTGCTGACAGCAGCTTCACATGGCTCCCACCTTCTGCGGAGCTGCTGTCGGAGGCAGGGGGGGCCAAGACAAGCCATTAGTGCCTCAGTTGTCCCAAATCGATCCCTACAGGAGTCACGGGCAACGCTGAATCAAATCAACGTCGCCTCCAATTCTCACAGCAACAGCTGCTGCGAGCTGGAGAACAGCGCAGCGTCTTCCTGCAGCTGGGCAGGCACTGCAGACCCTGCGAATGCCGCCGTTTCTTTGGCTAAGGACTATAAAAGGTCTCCATCTAATCTCCGGGCTCATGAAATACTACGCAGGTAATGGCCTGCAGTTAGCAGTAACTGGCAACTTCATCTTAGTCAGCTGTGGGGCAATGCTGCCTCTTCAAGTTAAGGCCAGAACACATCAATCAATCAATAACCCTAAAAATACGCTTGCTATATTGATTCTCATTGCTTTTCATTCTGAGGTTACCGTTAGCGGTTTGCTCAAATATAGTGCCACTGAGGTGTTAATTTGACTACTCAAGGCCATTGACCATTATCTAGAGGACTAAATAAACTGTTAAAATATCAGCGAAAATAGTAAAAGCTACATGGACTGAGGATGACACAAAATATTATTTGACAGCACCATGAAATGAATTGCCTTGAGTAAGAAAGAAACGATGTGCCATGACACAGAATAATGTAAAGTAAAATTACTTAGGTTCTGCTCTTAATACAGCTCTCTGTTTACAACAGCACAAATTAATTTAATCAATTAACTGAACAGAACCCTTTCAGACATGCAAATTGAGCAAATGGGTATGATGATATTTTCTAAAGAGGAAAAAAAACACTGCTATTTTGCAGGGGGAGCTTTTGTTTTCAATGCCAGCGGTGGTTAAACTTGCTCCCATGCATCACAATGGCTTCTGATTGCCCTAAAAGCCAGAGAAGACCCTCCAAGAACCATAAGCTGAACCCAGGCTATGTGATGCTTCAAGCTAGCTGCCTACGTTCTCCTGGCCGAGAAGACTGAAGACAACAGCCAAAAATCTCTTCTTCCACAGCCACGCTTAGTGCTACTGCTGCTTGCTTGGCCCCTTTTTCAGGGGAGCCAGGACAGACCAAGGGAAAGGTAGAAGAAAGTGCTGGGTGCTGCTCGGAGGAAGCTGGAAATCAAACCCAGATTGTCCACGTCTGCTGAAGTTACCTCACACATGTCACTGAAGGACCACTGAGCACGTGGCAGCACATTTCCTCCCTAGAACGATCCTCAAGTGGCATTAAATAAAGGGCTCGTGTTAGGTACGTAACACTGGATAACAAAAATGTCACAGGGTGTGAGGATTTTCAAATGTCTCTAATACAAGAGACAGTCACCCTTATCACACACAGAGACAAAAAGTCCTTTTTACTACCTAGGTTGTATTTCAGAAACAAAGTATTTCCCCATCAGTGTATTAAGCAAGAAAATGTGTATGACTGCTGAGTTACTTAATACAATATTAATCAGTTAGTACCTTCAGGGCTAAATCTCCCATACTTTCTGTACAGCTGCCTGCATGCAAAGTGAGAGCACAAACCCTCCCATCCTTAAAGGCAGGTGTTTTCCTCTTGATTTGCCCAATTGCAAAGCATTTTCCAAGGTAAAAGAAAACAAGCTTGTGAAGAATGAGCGCCAAACCATTTTACCCAGCCAGGTTAGCACCACACAGAAGCAGCCGAGCGTGCCAGCAAGGTCAGCTCTGCTCCGGCAGCAACAGAAAACTGAGTTGGACTCTTTCTGATAGAACTGCTTTGGACTGTGCTTTTGTCCTGGGATTGCAGTGAAACGGCTAATGCTGCAACCTATTCTTCTTGGCCAAGAAACTTCACCTAGAAGACAGAACGATCAAGCTGCAGAAGACAACAATTAGGGTCTCCTGTGGCTGGGCTCAGTTAGACTGTGGAGAGGGAGAAACTAATTCGTTGGAGTTACATGTCTTGCATCTTGGTGAATGGGACTCAAAGCCCACATCAAATCCCCTCATCTTGGGATTGCCATGTGTCATAACATGAACACTTGGAAAAATACCTGCTCCCTTCTACAGAACCTCCCCACGTGCTTCTTCCACCATGTACCTGGTCCCACTGCCACCCTTTTCCAACACACGACGTACCAAACAAGAGAGATACTTCCGAGATCAGTGCCTTTCCATGTCTATAATTGCACAAAAGAATGTAAAAATTTTTCTCATTTTGAGCTACTGAAATGCCTCAGAAGAAGACTGCTTTTCCAGTGGTAGGAACTGATCCAGACCCAGGATCCTTCCCAGATCTGTCCCTCGTTTACACTGAGCTTCTGAGAAAAATACCTTCATTTCATGGCAGTTTTTCCCCACCGTTCAATCGGACAAAACACTCCTAAGGCTTAGCTCACTGAGGCTGAGATAGAGTTTCCTGATCTCAGGCAAAATAAAAACTATTATGGAAAACGAAGGTTATGGCTGCACCCCTGGATGACATTTTAAAGACTGTGTGTAGCCTATTTTCTGAAACACAATTCCTATTTCGCGAGCTGACCTACTGGACCCACAAAACCTATTGTTCACCCTTAGCGACAACTGCTTCCGAACAACAAAACCCAATCCCCTTCCCCCCAAACGAGAGAAAAACCCCCAAACCCCCAGCAGACCGGTAAACGGATGGAGCCTTGACTTTTGTGCCTTTACATGGCAGTCAGACATTTTTATTGCAAAACACCGTCTGGAAAAGATGCAAAACAAAATTGCTAAACTGCAAAAAGAAGAAAAGGGGGGGAGAAAAAAAACAAAAGGCCCCCTTCCCTTTGCTTATTGAGTTCAAAGGCATAACATGCAGCACCCTGCAGCAAATGGGAAGCTACACTAATTTTAAAGCCATAAAACGCTATAAAGTGCCCTGCGGGGCAGGACTACACTGAAGCTAGTTGCACCTAAATAAGACATGGTTCATTTACTTCGTAGCTTAGCCTAATGTAATCATCAGCGGATTTCTAGCCTAGAGTTGTAACAGGCAAATAGCCGATACTGCGGAGGCGACACTCCCAGCCATTGAGGGGCCTCAGCTAGATTGCTGTTGATTAGAAAATTTTTCAGTTTTGACAAGCACTTAATGAACATAAATCGCTCCTTGATTGGTTTCCATTTGGGGCCACAGGCACACCTAAGAAGAAACAAAAGTCTCCAACTCCTCATGCCCCCTTCCCAGGAAGGACCTCAGCAACAAACCTACCATCAGGTTATGAGCCACAGTGGAATATATTCATCAAATGTTCCCATTAAATTAGCCATCCTACCCTCTTGCATATAAATATGGGCATGATTTTGTTTGGCTTCATAATATATATGAAAATGCATTCTGGAAAACACTGATCACCCTTAAAGCACCCTGTCCTGACAAAAAGAAGGTCATCTCACATCTGTTTTGTTCACATCAGGAATCAAGAACATTAAGTTTCAGTACTAAAAAGCATTGACTTTATCTATACTGTGGTGCTTACCAGTTTGATCAGCGTTGCAGGGGTGTGGGAGGAAGACAGGGCAACACTTTCAACAGAAAAAAAGCAGTTTCACAAGATCTTGATTTTTTTTTTTAATGGATCATTTTCATAAAATTTTAAGAAAATTTTTATGTCCTCACTTCACTTCGCATTCAGACTTTGTAACAAGAACTGCTGTAAAAGACAAATCAGAGTTTTACCATCCTGAGTAATTTATGAAGCATTTATATCCACAGCAGTTAGCTCTGCTGGACAGGAAGCTCTAATTTTATAAAACTCTGTGAATAATTAATAGCTTGCCTTTTGCCATTTCAATTGCAGCTCATTCAGAAACCAAAAATTTTGCCTGTCTTTTTGAAGAGAGTCGACATGACACCAAAATGTGTGTTTGGTGCTCCTTACTACATACTGCAAGTTTGCACGGCTCTGCAGCAGCAGAATTGTGTTTGCTACAACATCCTCTGCTACCGACACGATAAATCTTGTCATGCCCTCCAAAATGAATGGACTTGAAATAGAAAATGCTTCACGTTCATCTTGTTTGTGCGTTTAGCGACCTGTGAGTATCTGTAACAAGCCATAGGACTGATTGTGAGAAGTTACTGTGAATAATCAGTTTCTCCCTCCCCAGCGATGGGGATTATGTATTTAAGGAGTTATTTCACAGGGTGGCTTGCTGATCACCAGCAAATACAGTCTGATTTTTCACTGAGAAGAACAGGTGCACTGGCACTTTCAAGCAAGACTATTTCTAGTTCGAAAAGCCGCAAAGCCAAGGGGGTGGAAAATAATTTGCCTTGACAGCTATCCCGAATGATAGGGCTCACTTAAGGAGGGCAAACACATTTTTGCTTCAATTTTCTTCATCCATTTTTAAGTTTTTCTTTGAAACTGATCCTCAATCCACTACATCTTTAAGATAATAAAGTTTACCACGAAGCGATAAAGTGAATGAGTGATCTCTACAGCTATACCACTTCACAAAAGCCTCTTTTGCTTTTAAAACATCATAGGTTATGTTTTATGTTTGGTTATCTTTAAAAAAAAAAATTTCAGGAGTGTGATTGACACTTATTTTTTTCCATACAGGTTGGTTATCTTCTAGCTATCACCAGAAACCAATGTAAATTCGCAGCGAAACATACTAGAATTAAGAAAGGAAAGCCCTGGGAAATTTAAGTCAATCCTGTTAGAAAGGAGAATGCTGCTCTGAACAAGGCTTTGATGAAGAGGCTTCCAGAGAATGTCGGTTGTGGTGAGCAGAAAAAATAGGGTATCAACTCATCAACTGTAATAAGCAATTACTACACACATGTTTTCTAACTGTTCCTATTGTTCATTTTGTCTACCTTAACCAATGGTTTAGGCAAATGCAATAACTATAATAAAAACTTTCATGTGCTTCTGACAGATTTATCTGCATCACCACCCAAACTATACCCTTGTTTTTGCTCTGTAGGATTTGGTTTGGTCACTGCTCTTTCAGGAGGTAGAGCTACATCTTATGTGAAAAGCAACGCATGCATGCCCTTTTGTCAGTTCAAATATGTATTTACCAAAGCCTGATTTGAGGATTAGTTGTTCACAGGAAAGGCCAGCTAGGAGGACTCTCAGAGCCAGCCAATATCCAGCTTTACATTCCTTTGAAGCAAAAAATAGGGGCAGGGGGAAAAAGGGCATACACGATGATATTTCAGAAATATACAAGGGCATGAGTATTTTGATTAAAGCAACACAAACAGCACAGTTGGAGCTATTAAACAGCCTGAGGTAATGCAACCCTGAAAACAAAGTTGAGCCGAAGCGATGTCTGCAGGTGGTTGCTTATTCATAGCCACAAAGGCAAGTGGTGGTCCCTTGGCCGGAGCAACATCCCGCTCTACCAGTGGAGGGCCCAGCTGCTGACTCAGCGGTCTTAAAGATGTGGAGAGACAGAATACTTTATACGCAAGCACACTTTCCATTTTCAAATTATTCATAAGAACTGATAATGGTCAAAAATTATAAATGCAGCTCTAAGAAAAATGTTGTGTATTATGGGGCCTGAAAGAAGTGCATTGATCTACAACACTTCCAGATACCAACATACAGGACATTTTCCATAGCCTTCCATTTCTCACAAGGTCTGCTTTTCCTGTAGGAAACGGCCAAGCAAGAAAGCTCAAATGAAAGCCCAGTCCCCCATCCCAACTCTCAAGGAATTTTACTGGCCTATGAATTGGGTTTGTTTTGTATCATCTTTCAAGATGTGTCTGTATAATATATTGCTGAACCTGCCACACAGAGTTTAGCCTAGTGTTGGATATGACTTCTTACCAGGCTGAAATTCATTTTATTTGAGGATGGAACAGCTTTGCTAATGCTCCCTTTGAGTTAGCTCACATAGGCCACTCACTCAGTCAGCATGATTTTTAAGGAAGAATTTTGAAACTGTGGCTGTTGTCAGATGAACTGAGCAGAATCAGGTGAGTGCACACAGTTCTCCAGGAGATAAAGGCAGGTTTCCCCCTCAATCACTCCTACAAGCCTCAACACAGGTTACCAAACCAGGACAGGAGCAAGGTTAAAAAGCAGCTTTACTGCGATACACACATCGGCAAGCAAAACCCAACCTTGCTGGGATTTACATACCATGTGTGTTATAGATGGGCATCAGACCTTCCTTCCCACATGGTTAAGAAACTGTTCTTCCCCTATAAGGTGCCACAGCACTGTGCTTTTATTTCAAATTTTATTTCAAATCTAGAACAGATTTAATACAAAAGGAGGAAAAAAAAGCACCCTTTCCTAAAAAAAAAAAAAAAAAGCTGTTTTCAACTATTTTTTCCTTCTTTTCATAAACTCATAAATGAGGGGCAGTGATGATGATGGGAATACAAGAGCAGAAAATGGACATCCACAGCTAAAGTTTTGTCATCTACTGACCTGTAGCACAATGGCAACCCTTTGGCAGACAGACAGTGGTGAAACATCATCACCTATTCATCGGGATAAGGCTCAGATAAAGAAGCGACACGTAGCGCTGCCCAGCAGGTACCCTGGTGAATACATTTCGGGAGCCCTCGCACGTGGCATTCTGCCATTAAAAGCCAAGAGATGCCTAGACAAATTCCCCTGGGTCCCTTTGGGGATGCTGACACTGAATTTGTTGGCAAGAATTCTAGTCATCCACTCAACGGCTCTACTCCAGAAGCGTAAGATGAATAGGTAGCTATGGTGAACTTTGAAGCCTGCGGGTCAAAGTTCTCTCTCATTATCCCCACCATTTTCTATCGGTATAGCTCCTCAGCATCCCAAGGGATGGGAAGGTTTGAGGTTCTTGAAAAAAAACCTGACATGACCAAGTCAGAAAACAGTAGGGTACTTATGTACATATATTTTTCTTTTCCCATTTTTCTCTCCCACCACTTTCTTGAAAAGAAGGAATATGAATTTAGCTATTGTGTCAAATGTCAACCCGGTGGCATTAGTAGTTACTCATTTAGCTGGCACAATACAACTGTCATTTCAACATGCTGTCCTGCCAAACAGGCCTGACCCTTCCAGGGACACCTCCTCTGTAAGAATGGTACTAATTTGATTTTCACTCCCCACCCCAAAACCTTTCATTTTGTAGCCAGTCTTTTATTCATGGAGGACAACAGTGGGTTTCCGCTATACAGGCAGATCCACTGTACTACAAACCATTGCCTTCAAGCCTGAGCTGCAACTAAACATATCTGACAGTAGATACAACTGATCCACTTCTGGCCAAATCTCAAGCTGTATTTACTACAGTGCTCACTATCAGTCATTAAATATTATAATAGCTTCCTGCAACAAAGATGTTCAACAAAATCCTGTGTTCTGCCTCAAACCACAGTGTGGAAAGACGACAATATCTTCCAAATATCTTCCTGTCACCAGTAGAGGCCAGCCCACCTTTCGCTTCACAGAATTACAACTGCAAAATTCTGTGTAACCAAAATGACCTGCATACTTGAAATAACCCAAATCTAACTAACACGTCAGATTAGAGCCAGGCTTTTTACGAGTTTAGGAAACTGACTTCATACGTTTGACAGAAGTTCTTTTCTTCAATGCTATTTAATAGGAAGGTTCACCAAAGTAAGGTCCTTATTTTTCAAAAAAATCTAAGAAATTATCCCATATGGCAATGCAAGCACAGTATTAAAAACTCATCAGTTTCTTTGGCTTGCTGTGAGAAAAAGCAACAAGCAAATACAGATAAACACTATCAAAACCGACCCAGAAACACATTATCAGAGTCCTGTTTGGGAGAAATCCCATTCACTCAGCAATAGCCAGGACAAAATTATGACTTTCCTGCTCACGAAGTTTTGTACAAAATGTACTGGGAGTTCAACTGAGTTCAAGTATCTAGTCCTGCCTCCTCCTCCCACGTTGGTTTTCACAGGATAGAGAAGATGCTACTCACATACTACTGCCTCATGGATGAAGAACGCTCTGCAAGGGTATATTAACAATGGTTAATCGACAATAAATAGTAATTGACAGTATGAAAACATACTGTAGAAGTAGTGCAGCCACTCTTTGAAGGCTAAACACAAGAGAAATAGGGCATTAAACCAGCATAATTTATATGAAAAATCACATCATAGTAAGATTTTAACATATATGAGCAGAACCCTAGATACTCCTGGGGAGCAGATGCAGTAAAGGTGTCTTAAGAAGCCCCTGCACAAGTACAATATTTACCCCAGTAGCTTCTTGTCAGGAAGGAGCTAAGAACGGTCCCTCACCAGCACCCACCCACACACAGCCAAGGGAAAAGCAGCACGGTGCAAACCTCGCCCGTCTACGCAAATGGAAATACGGAGCCGTGTACCTTTTTCTTGGGGGTGGGAGGGCACGGTGGGGGATAGAAGGAAACAATTACAGGCTAGTAATTACTTCTTCTTTAAATGGATTCTCTCTAATCTCCAATGGATTTACCTCTAATCTCAAAGTAATTACCTCTAATCTCAATGGATTCTCACTCTGGGGGAGACTAAGCAGCTCCAGGGAAGCCTACGGAGAAGAAGTACTCTATTGTCTGCAAGAGGCAATGAAAAACTAACATGTGCATAGCAACTGCCAGGAACAATAGAGCATTTCTACAAAGCGAGGAAGGGACTTGGGAGTGAACAATGGCAGCTTGCTTCCTCCTTGCTTGATGACACAGAGTTGGCCAACACAACCTGAGGGAAACCCTTGTGGGTGCTCCACGGGGGCTGCCTCAAAGGCACGCAGTACCCATGCTTCCCTTCCGTGAGCAATATCGACACACAGTTCAGGTATTTTGGGACTATTTAATGACAGAATTCTCCAAATTTAAAAAACGGCCAAAGAGGCCAGGTAGACTTATTCGGTGTCACAAAAGGTAACAGTGAAAAACCAGGCAAAACCTTGGCCCAGAACATAAGGAATGAAGGACAAGATTTCTGATGGAAAGTAGCAATGCCTTGAAGTTATTTGCCATCTAACCTATTAAATATTTTTTAAGAGACAAGAACATAACATCAGAAACCACAGCAAAGCATTATATGGCAGAATGTAAGACTATGAAAACTTGTGCCAAGTCAAAGTATGGCAAGTTGGTGCAAGCACAGCATGAGTGGGGCTCCCAATACATCACCCACCTGAAGCAGAAGCTCCTGCCAGACCCACATGCAGGTCTGTAAGCCCCAGTGCACATCTACAGAAACGCATCTGTTTGAAACCATGATTTTCACTCCATAATGAAGAACTGCCCTGGAGCTCAAAATGACAACAAAAGGTTTAGAATGAACTCACCCTAAAATGTTACAACTGGCCACCCTCTCATTTTCATATAGAACATGATGATAAAATCTAAGACCTGAGATGATTCCCAAGACCATGGTGAGGTTCATACCATCTTTTCTGTGTTTTATTCTTGCCTGTACTACACTGCAAGTGAGGGAGCTGGGAATCTCCTGGGAGTTTCAAGATGCAAGTCTCCACGTGGGCTCTGTCTTTTGAATGGCTCTGGCATGGAACAAGCTCTGACAAATCTCACCTTTCCTGCTGCTGGCATGGCCAGAGTGGATGGCTGGGCTAGTTCTGACTCTGATCACTGTGCTCCTTCCACCCCTAAAACCATACCCAGGGATTGTTCTCCACACTCGGAGAGGGCCAGATGGCATCCTTGGGCAGAGACAATGCAGACACCCCAACCTTAAAATGTTTTATGGCACATATTTTGATAGCTATGGCATTTTCAAAAGGCTGCTCAGAACTTACTTCTAAATAAATGAATATCAGTTTTCCTCACTCTTTACTACATCTAGGATGTTTTCTCTTATAAAACACTTCTGTTGTTTTTCTGTAATCCTGGACTGACAAGAAGTCCATAAAAGCATCAGCACAAAACAAAGGCTTAAATCATATCAGCTGCCTCTTGGGACGCAAGGGAATCCCCTTTTTCCAGAGGATTCAACTCAGCTGCACTCTCAGGCTTTCACTAGGGAATTTTATTTACAGAAAGAAGTTTTTTCACCAAAGAGGGCTCAGCAAAATCACGTCATTACGAACTCACTAACACTGCCCCATCAGGGCCTGGTGTTGCTGAACATGCAGAGAGCATGGTGTACTCACGTGTAAACTAGGATGGTAGGTCAGGACACCGTTGTCGCACAACGTCACGTATTTCTTCTTCCACTCTTTATTCAGTGACTTGCCACTTCGCTTTAGCAGCATACCCTGTTAGAGGAAAAAATAAAAGAGATTAAACACTCTTTTGCCAATGCATGACTACTTAAAGTACAGAAAGAGAGAAACATAGTTGCCAACATTTTTATTTCTTATTTTTATATTACTTCCTCCAAGTTACTCATTTTTCCCCATTTCTCTCATGACGTGTTTTCTCCATTGGTTGTTTCAGTGCTTGCAATTTAGGAGGAAAATCTCTAAGTGCGGCTTTCATAAAGCAAGTCGTGTAAACACAAAACACTGTATCAGCCCTGGCTTTGTCCAAAGGGTAGAGAAAACCCTTCCGCACTGAATTCCATGACTCAGGAAGGCACATTTTAATGTGACGCAGAGTAAGGTTACCCACATGCAGGCCTAGCTGATAAAGACACAACCCTCAATGTATTTCCTGGCCCTCCAAAATAAATGATGAACCCAAGGTTGAGTGAGGATCCTGATGTTTGGTCTGTACTCCCTTCAGTGTGTTCCTGGGGATCCCTTGTTTTCCAGGCTCAGCCTCTCCACAAGCAGGGAAGAGCACAGGTTTATATTCTGATTCCCTCTGCAGTAAGGTGAACCCGCAATGGAAACCCTCACAGCCATTCATTCCAGCAAGAGAGACACCAATTCCAGGCAAGAGGAGCAAAATGGAAACAGGGCAAATACAAAGTTTTCCACATACAAAGTTTTCCAAATACATTCTGGATAATTTAATAAACAAATCAGAGAGGGAAGGAGGTGAGCAAGGCAACTCACCTTTCCACAAATTGTATTCAACCTAAACAGTGATGAATACTGTCAACAGTTGAGATAAAAAGTCACCGTGTTTAAATGGAGCAGGACTATTACTGCATATTAACCTGTTCTCAGCTTAAAAACAGAAAGTAACTTAGAAAAGCAAAAGACATGCTGTAGCAAACTGAAGGTCATAAAACAATCCACACTTTAGCAACGCACTTCCCTAGGAAATACGGATTTCCAAAACCAAGTCAGAAAGCGGTTCCTAATGAATTCATACAGTACTTAGGTTATTGGAAGTCTTGCTGAAATGTAAGAAATGTAAGAGACACCACGTACAGTACTACCGCTGGCACTCACTGGTTCATCAGATCAAGGTCAGATACAAGCAGACAGTTCATTTCATTAAATCACAACGAGGAACCTAAACCAATACAAACTTCAGTTCTCTAATCCCTGTAAAATGAGTTTTCAATTCCTATTTTCCACGGAACTTAAAAAACCCAGGAAAAGAGAAGATAAAGATGCACTTTCACACATGATGTTTCCAACTCCTATGGAGTTTTGTTAGAACAGGTGAAAACCTTAAAAGTAAGTCAAGTATCTGTTTTCCCATTAAACCTGCAGCTTTATAGAGCGATCTCTCTGCAGACACAACCCCAAAGCCATGAGGGTCCAAGGGGCCGGCCTGAGCCAGGAGAGTCCTCCAGAGCTTGGCAAGATTCTTCCTTCCTCCATTCCAGATTTCTGACTTTCAGCTTAAGTCCCTCACCACAACCCACACGAAAGAACAACTCCCCTTTCGCAACCGCAGATATGATCCCAGCAGAAAAAACGCATTCACAACCACCCATTCCCAGACCCACACCTGGAAAAGAAGTTCAGAGAACAGCCCTTTGGGATTCAAGGCAATCTGTGGATGGGACTGTAAAGAAAAGCTCGTGTTGGATGACTGCGTTAAACAGCGGCACAAACTCTGAACTTTCTGACCATCCGGGGGTCAGATTTCTTTTTTTTGATGCCGTGCCTTGCTACAACTCAAACTTTTCCAAGAGAGAACGGGGTTTCTGAAACCCTTTCTTATAAAAGCTTCTGCAAGTGCAAGCCGCGCATCCCAATTACTGTCTTTCAGTGGTTAGAGACGTTGTTTTCTTCTATTAAAAAATGAAAGCTTATTTCTCCCTTTGACTTGTATGTTTGTCTATAGTAGGTGATCTGTGGCTTCACCTTTCCTATCTTTCATACCTCACCTGCAGTACGTTCGCTCGAGTTTAGGGGGACCCAGTTCTAGTTATCGCTGTGCTGTGGGGATCAAAAAAATTACTCGCTCCCTGCACTGGTTTGTTCTTCAGACCTTTTAATGGGGAAAAAAGCTGTAAGGATCACAATGGTGATCCCCCCTACCCCTTGTCTTTTTTTAAAGTTTTGAAGAAAGAAAAATAGATATGTATTTGACACCTTTTTAACTATCCCGTTGGTATACAGAAAACGTGTCATCACTTACATGAGTTTCAACTCATGACAATTATAAACTCAATAAATGGTAAACCCCCACTATTTTCATGAGTTTTACTACATAGAGGTTTTGCTACTAGCTAGGTGTGAATTATGAAATTCTGGTTTTGTATCTAAATGCAAAAAAATACATTCAAAATGGGGTTTCACCTTGCTTTTAAAATGGAACTCTGTGCTTTCATTTAAAAAATAATACTCAACATTAAATACGTACCATTTGTACCTAAGTAACAAACCAGACTTTCCAATCCATGTTCTTTAGGCACTACGTTGGCAAAAAGAACAACTTTTTGTATTATTTGAGAATTAAAAATATCTTCTCTGCAGAGGAAGCTGCCCTGAATACAAGGAGCCAACTTAAGGTGTTACGAAGCAGAGAAGCCCATATAAACCACATTTCCACCCCACCAAGGCCAGAGACCAGCACTTTGCCTGTGATAATCATATAGAATGGTCTGGAGAAGTGCTCCAAGTATCAGAGTTTAGATCTGTTATAAATGCACTTTAACTAAACTTAAAAAAAAATGGCCCAGATATGACAAGAAATGTTACTTAAAAAAGAAGAAAAAGGTCATCTTATATCTACATTTAGGTCACATCAGCTACTCTGCCTAGGAAAAGACATACATGGGTTCCCATCGACCTTTGGTAGGTCTGAGGCAATGTAGAGGTAGCTTGGGCACGTCTCCAGTCATGGCCAAACAAGCCCCACATACACACAGCACATCAGAAAAATCACATTTAGTTTCCAAGCTATGCAGTAAGGGACTAAGTAGATCAACTTCTACTTCAAAACACTGATTTTTTTTTTTTCTCTGAAATGTCTACCTAAATTATTATTGATCAGATAACACTACTTCTCCTAATTTGTATGAAATCTTTCATTTGTTACAATCTTCCATCTGCAACTTTAGCCCTGCAGTTCAACGTAGCTGACTCAAAGCTCCCAGATCCAACACTAAGAATTCAACACCTCCAATTTGCTCATGAACCGTGAGGAATTTCACACTTCAAATTAAATTTTTACCACGTTCCCTACAAAACTGCAGCTCTGCATCTAATGGAGGAACGCTTCTCCTACCAGGTTGCGCTGGCTGTACTTTTAATGAGCCACAGGAAAAAACTTCAACCAGAGCACACGAACTTCACGTCTTGAGTTTTGCTCGAGGAACCACGTCACGGTACAAAGCAAACGGAGGAACCATCTGTACGCACCGCGAGCTCTTTATTAGTAATGTGTATGCTACGTCTAGTCCCAGGAGGTCATTGCAAGCCAAAAGCAATGTTAAGTGTACAAGCTTTAAATAACTTACAAAGTTAATGTAATGAATGTAAGTGTTATCTGAAATCCATCACTCAGTGGCTTGCTGTAGCCTCAAGCTGTGATAAAACACCACTCATAAATTTATATTAAAACTCTGTTCAATAGCAATTATTTACCAACAAAGATTTATTGATTGCATTTGCTGTTAGAGACTGGGGCCCTAACTGAGTCAATCAGCTTATGTTGTTGAGCTCCAGGGCCCCAGGAGAAGTCCCAGGCTGCCAGCAGGCTCTGCAGCAGCTCAGGAAAAGCCACCAGTGAAGGGCTGATTGCACTTAAAGTAAAAAACACAAAACAAGAAACCAACGCCCAACACCAGTCAAAGGATCTATACACAGTTCATCTGAATACACAGTAATCAGCTGAATCTCACCGCTCCAGATGGCTTCCCATGAGCTGCAAAATTTGCTTGCTTAAACAGCAAATGAAGACAAATGGTGAAATAATTACGCATTTTTTTTTACAGAAATATTTCAGGTATTAAGCAGCAAATTATTGGCATTTAAAAGAGTGACCTCTCAAAGCTGTTTAATAGTGCATTGAAGATGTTGGCAGGTGAGCCACCTTAATTTTTCAGGCAGGACAGACAGATGGCAGCAGAACAGACTGACATACTTCCCACAAATAAATGTCATCAGAATGCGCTTGCTGACCATCAGAGGGATGTCCATGGCCACTGTGTGGCCTGCAGAATTTTATCCTGTGTGGGAAGCAACATCCTTTGCACGTCCTGTTATGCTCTATTTTAATTCTCCCACTTTCCTGTGTATTTTGGATTTTCCAGGGGCCACAAGATATGAATGGCTTCACAAACAGGATAATACCAGTGATCACAGCTTAACTGACTGCAAGTTTATTTGCATGTGCTCCAGCTGTAGCACTTGACTTGAACATTTAATTTTTGTTTGTTTAGTTTTTGCTTTATTTTGTTTGTTTACCAGGATTTGCTACATTTTTACTTTTCTTAGCATGCCAAGCAATAATGGCCCTTTGGAATTCCACAGAGCCATGACTGGACCTTCTGGAAAAGAAAACATGATACTTTGGTTTCTATTTTCTTTTAGAAGCTTACACCACTGCCATGGCTGAGGCACTAGCATCAGGCAAGCTTTTTTTGCTTCCCCTCCTTAATTTTTAGCCTACCTCATACTGTTACCCTGATGCTGTTTTGACAGAATGAAATATGTAATCTGGCACTTCATCATTAACAGCATAAATTCTTAATTTTCCACTCAGGTCTTTAGTTCTCATAACTATGATTAGCAGGTAGCAGTGTTATGAATTTTCTACAGCTCTATCATTTGCATCCTGTTCCCAAAATAAAAAATTCACGCTCATCAGAAACATCATCCCTCAAATAACTGCAAAGGTAACCATTCGTAGTCAGGATCACAAACTAACAGTTATATATAAATTCTGGTCAATAAAACATCCGCTTCCTTTAAATCTATTAACATGGTAAACAAACGCTGATAAATCCTCCAGGTTTGCATGACTAGCCAGTTCTAGCTAGTCTGGCCAGCAGCACTGGGACTAATCTAGCTCATCCTAATAACAAACAAGAGATTAATTCTTAATTAATAACTTTTGCTTCCAGAACATTTAACTGTAACAGCTTCCTAGTCTTAAAGTCCATTCTTTCAGCATATGGTAGATGCAAGCTCAAACTATTTCATCTACAAACCATATTTGCATGCTATAGGAAGCTTATGGTTGTCTCTGCTCTCTCTTCAACAATTAATTTGAGCAGATACCAGAATGTGCAACTAATCCTCTTGGGAAACTAAACTGCTGAAGATGGTCAATGTATTTGTAATCCTTCCACACAAAAGTAACTTGTTTTCTTGATCTCCTGAACTTCAGTAGTGTTGGTTGTTTTTTTTTTGTCTTGCCAGGAATTTAAGGGAATGCTGCTTGGTCTTCTAGAAGCTGTCCAACTTTTTATAGTTGGAAACCTGTAGTAAGCATCTCGCACAGCAACACGGCACAACCGGGAACCAACTTAATCACAAAACAAACGCTACAAGAAAGTGGGGTGCATCTAAAGAGATCTAAAAACAGGAGACCCCAAATGCTCTCAAGCCTCAGTATCTAACAATAACATAGCAAAAAACCTCCTAAAACACCCTGTATATTCTTACTGCAGCCAGGCGCACACAGGAAAAACCCACACACCTTCCTTAGAAACTGGCAGTGCAGCAGTAGCAGTTTTGCTACAGATACAAAGATGCTTCCCCACTGAAGAAACTATTCAAATTTTTATGTCATACACCAGCTTTACAAGGAAATGAAATCAGAACATTGAACCCAATTCTCTTCTAACTTCCCCTAAACACAAGGCAATAACTCAGCGCAGCAGGTAATTACACCATGAATGGTTACCTAATGCTGAGGCTGATCAGCCGCTATTTCCATCTGGAGTCAAAGAAAAGAGAAACTCTAAGATCTGACTCGGAGCAGAAGATAATAGCTTTGCTAAAACTTGATGCACAATCAACCTGCAACTCATTACTTGCCAAGCTGTCTGCACACAGGCAACCAAAAAATAATAAAAAAAAAGAATTGGAAAGATTGAAAAAAAAAAAGGCTCAGTGCTGATTAAGCAAGTCTTACAGTTCAATGCAGCACCAGCAATGAGGATTGCCACCTCTAACGAAGAATGGCTACTGAATTCCTGCAAGGAACCTCAGCACTAAATGGTAAATGGAGAGAACAAACTTAGTGCTCATTGTTATTGCATTTCTATTTTTAATGACTGCTCCAACAATTCACCTTCCAGATTTTGACCTTACCTGCCAACTGTGGGTAAGGCACATGTTCCTCTGATATACAGCAAATAATTTTAAGGGAAGTTTTCACAACTCGTCAGCTTGCAGCTGCAGTTTTTTAAAAGGTAGGGTATGTGTTTCCAACACGGCATGGACAAGGATTCCTCAGGATGTTTCTCAGCATAGGAACCTACTTCCCTGACTTATAAGCATGATGAGCTTGAGAAAAAACAACTGCAGTGCAGTTTGGGGACCAGAGAACAAGCAGCACATCACATTCACCCACCTAATGAGCAGAAAGATGATCACTCAAGAGCAGTCATGCTAGTGTCCAAAGAAGAATGTGAATGTGAAGCTGAAGACCCAGCCCTGCTGCAGGATGCAGGAATATGCACCCTGCTCTGGCTGAGCGCTGCAAGCCCAAAGCTGCACTCGTCTGCACAACAGCCATGATAACGCCCCAGAGCCCCAAACAGGCGCATCAAACAACGCAACACACACCGTTAAAGGATGGAGATACTCAAAGCAGGAGACTTTGTGAGTACTCCTTCAACTGACAGCTTAGTGGAAGGAGCACTTGCTTGTTAGCCCTAGTTTGTGATTATTTCTAAAATTAGACTTTGTAAAATCACAGAATCACAGAATGTCAGGGACTGGAAGGTGCCTCAAAAGCTCGTCCAGTCCAATCCCCCTGCCGGAGCAGGAACACCCAGATGAGGTTCCACAGGAAGGTGTCCAGGCGGGTTTGAATGTCTGCAGAGAAGGAGACTCCACAATCCCCCTGGGCAGCCTGGTCCAGGCTCTGTCACCCTTATTGAGAAGAAGTTTCTTCTCATATTTAAGTGGAACCTCTTGTGTTCCAGTTCGTACCCATTGCCCCTTGTCTTATCATTGGTTGTCACCAAGAAGAGCCTGGCTCCATCCTCCTGACATTCACCCTTTATATATCTGTAAACATTAATGAGGTCACCCCCCAGTTTCCTCTTCTCCAAGCTCCAGAGCCCCAGCTCCCTCAGCCTTTCCTCACACGGGAGATGCTCCACTCCCTTCATCATCTCTGTTGCCCTGCACTGGACTCTCTCCAGCAGTTCCCTGTCTTTCTTGAACTGAGGGGCCCAGAACTGGACACAATATTCCAGGTGTAGTCTCACCAGGGCAGAGTAGAGGCAAAGGAGAACAAAATACATATTTAAAGAAATGGCACATCTGTTGCTCTAAACCCAGTTTACCACTCTGAACAAGGCACAGCACTTAGAGCAAGTCACAATATTTTTCTGCCTTACAGTAGTTTCTACCTCTGTTGCCTTCCAAGGTTTTTTCCACTTACCCTGGACTGCTAAAAAAAATGAAAAAAAAAAATAAATTTCAGCCCTTAATAATCTCAAGTAGTTGGTTTATTAACCCCTTGGCACTGGCAGTTGTGGTTTCCCTGACACCATCGCTGGCGCTAATGTGAAATGCGCTGCGATGCAAATCATTATCCTCGCGTCGGGGAAAGCAGACGGCTGATGCCAAGGGGTCTGAGGCAGCAGCCGAGGAGTCGGCAGCGAGGGGCTCCGTTTGAACTCCCACCTCTTGCTCCGGCATCGTGCACTGCGCCGGCCACAAATGAAGGTAGTATCCACGCCAATCAGTCTGGGGTGAAACGCTGCTAGTTAGACCAAAACTAAAAGGAAAAATGACGTTGGGAAATGGATTCGGTGCAAGCAAACACGATAGTGTGGCACAAATAATTTGGAAAAGGCTCTAAGAGCGGAAACAATGGCGCCGGTAGAAACGGCTGCAGGGTCAGGCATGAAAAAGAAGTAACAAAATACTTGTTTTCCTTAAGAAACAAACTGAGCATTGGGAGGGATTATATTAAAAAAGCAGTCACCATGTAGATGTTATTACTTTTAGGTAGCTGACACGGCTCTCGCTATAGTAGCTCTCCATTCCCTGAACCCTGAAATTCTCTTCACAATATTTTATATAAAGTAGGGATTTGGGGGGGAGGGGGGCTCATGGTAGAAAAGCCATGAAAAGCTTAAATCCCAATTTTAACTTTCTATCCTGATACTATAGTGTTTCCATAGAAACATCAGGAAGACCACTTAAGAGAAGCTTTTTTTTTGTAGCCATGTTTGGCACCATACCCCTCCCCCGGACAACCTATTATTTCACAAATGGATGCTTTTTGCAGCTTGTTCTGTGCAGGCTCCGATGAAGGGGGGAAAGAAAAAGAATACTGGATCTTTAACCAGTTCCCTTGTGGCCCCCTCCCTTTTTTTGTTGGTAATATTTCTGTCATTCTGCCAGGGTATATGGTACAAAGGGTTACACTTTAATTGAGCTGTCAGCATCTCCAACAATCCTATAAAACTCCGATTATGCACGGCGGGGTTAGTGACACACTTGTTATTGTGGATGCCCTATTTGCTAAACCCGAGCCCCCCCTCACAGGTCACATAACCCAGGCGACCTTCCTGTCATTAGCCGCGTCTATTCCTACCTCACTGCTGTGAAAATCACACAAGCGAAGGCTTCAAAGCCCTTGCCAGGACTGAATTCGACCAGGAGCTAATCACCCACAAATCCAGCTCAAATGGCAATAATTGGCTAAACTGCTCACCTCTCCAGAGCTCAGCAGTAATTTGGGATAATAAAGAAAAGAATTATTCAGCTAACTGCCCTGAAATGTATGCTTTGTGACCGACACACTTCACATTTTAATAATGATGGACACAAAATCCAATTTAATTCAGCATCTACTGAATAACAAAACCAAGAACACTGGCAGGAAAAAAAAAAAGTGTGTTTCTTTTTTTTTTTTTTAAGACTGTGTTCCGTATTATTGTGCAGAAAGGATTCACACTTCATGTTGTTAAATTCTGGGACCAAAAAGGTCTCCATGAACAACCTTCAGAAACTCTGCCCCATAATAGGATTTTTAATTTAAAAAAAATTTTTATTTCTTAATCAAATGGAGTGTCCTGCATTACAAAATAATTTTTCTGAACAGTTATACCTCTGGCCCTTAAATCTTCATAGGGGTAAGACAAGAAATGTATTTTTATCTTCTGCAGTAGAAGGGTACCTTCTTCATTTTTCTAGGTAACAGTATTTCCCGATTGCCTCATTTTTTTCTACACTTCGTCCTATGGTCACAGGATCATTGGCATCAATGACCCCACTACACACACTGGCTAGATAGGTAGTGACATTCCCTGGCCTGCTTCATGACGTGACCAGCCTCCCAGGACACACCAGACTGGTTCAACACTGCAAAGATGCTTCGTGACTCTTCCTTCCACCCAACCCATTCTCCTTCCTCCAATCTCTACTAAGACCGAGAAAAAAAAAGTATATATACACATGTACATATACACACATAGAAACCATAATTCCACGTACTGACTTCGCATACTGTTTATATCTCTCAGATGTCCAGTTCACTCAGAGGAATAGGAATGAAGATGACTTCTGTCAGGAAGACCTCTTTCAGAGATGCAGTTAATGTATGCTGGGCAACCAGTAACCTCTCATCATTACAGCAGAAATAAGGAACCTAATGAGAAAACATTCCTTGGCTCTCTTTAACTGATTCACCTGCCCAGGGAAATCGTACATAGCATCTACCAGACACAGAACTGCCTCAGAGCTATTGAAACATTACAGAATGTACCCAGAACTCTCAAACTCTGTGAGTGAAATATCTCTCCACACCAGGTATGTTTTCTTGCTGGCCTAGCACCAAGTGGTATGTACAGATGGATTTTGAGGGAGGATGTGTCAATGTCCCTGCAGGCCAGCTGCCAAAAAGATCCAAACTCAAGAGGCAGCAACTGTTCTTGGTTCAGAGAGGGATCAGAAGTGCTATGTCTGTCTCTAGCAGTTAGTTTAGAAATGTTTTATACCTCATTTAAGGCATGGGCATACCTGCAGCTTTGCAAGTCAATAGTAGGTGAGCCAGAGCAGTCACACCAGCATATATGCTAATGGACTAAAAGGGGTTACCCATTAAAATCGTTGAGTCAAACAGAATGTGACTGGGCTTAAGCTGGATCTGACTTCCTAAAGTCCATAAAACCATGTTTCACATTCTGAAAGAAAATGGAAAAATCTATTTAGTCGTAACCATATTTCCTGTATAATCTGAACCTTTGAAGAACGACCTCCAACAAAGATCACATTGGAAAGGATATTTTAATGTAATTGTAACATAAATACAAAGTTTGTTTTCCTTAGAACACAGTCCCTGCAACAGTTTTTCATGTTTTGTGAAAAGAAGGAAAAATTTAGACACTACCCTAATTCCATGCCAAGATGGCATCTGAGCTGGTTCCAATGGAGGTCACCATGCTGCTCCAAGAGGACACAAGGGCAAAGCCACCTTGTGACACCCAAGATGTAGTATGTACTCCAAAGACTACAGCTCATTCTGGACACAACGAACTGCCGATTAGAGCCTATGTTCAAGTGATCACATTGAAGCACTTATGCTCTCAATTTCATCTTAAACAAGAGCACAATGTTTAGATAAATGTAGAACATGACCAGACACAAACAGGCAACTGTGTAAAGAGACAGCTGTGACCACATCCCTTTGATATTTGCTCGACATCTGAGTTTACTTTGAGCTAAACAAACGGTTTCTAAAAAATGATGATATATCTACTAAAGGCAGCAGAGACACGTCTTTTTAAATAAGCCTTTCCAGAACACTTGTCTTTTTCTTGCAGACAAATGACTTTCAATTGTGGAGATGAATCAATCTGTACTTTATCATCTGAAAATAAAATCATTCAGCTCGAAATATATAAAAATATGTGGCTATTCACTCAAATACCTTCTAGGGCCGTGACTTGAGTTGTGCTGTTGGGTCCTTTGAGAGAAGAAATGAATTTTACTGGGTGTAAAAGTTCCCTCAGAAGACGCTGACACACAACACGTTAGATGACTTCTGCTGATCAGTGGATCTCCAGGAGAAGACAAGACACAGGGGTCTATGGGGTCTTGCCTTTTGTCAAAGACTGACTCAACATCTTGCAGAACAGAAAGGAACCTCCTCAGAATCAACCCACAGCATCAGCTGGGTCAACAAAGTCAAATGGCAGCTTGCTTTAGCGCAAAGTCATATTCATCATTTCTGAAGCCTCCTTGTTGCCTGTTCTATATCTGAAGACTCCTCTACATCAAATGTGTCTTCACATTTAAACAATGGCTCCTTGAATCCCCATGAAAACCTACCCATTTCCAGGGATTTAAGGGTACAATCTAAAAACAACTTTCAAATACAGGTTTATTACACAGTGTTCTTAAATTGTTACTGTAAAAAGGCAAAGCTACTTCTGTCATTAACAGAAGTAATCAATTTTTACTATGGCAAGAGTTATAGAAATTACAGTTAACAAAATATGAGAGACATTGCCAGTGTCAGTCATTTGAAAGAACTTTTGTGAGAAATGATAAATCAATGCTTTTGACAAGGATATTATTAGGATACCTGAGACAATTCAAAATTTATTTAATATTCCCCAAACCAGTTATTCTGAGAAAAAAGGCTAGTTTTATCTGGGCCTGCTTTGCCTTACATACAGCATACATTCCTCCTCTCCCTCACTTACCAAGCTTTGTATTAATCAGTGCAATTTCAAAAGAAAGGATTCTGCATATTGTGTCAGCAAGTTAAAAATTATAATATTGCTTTAATGTTAAAATCACTCCAGATACAATACTTGCTATGTAGTATATTTCATGGCTCATTTGCTTCAACAGATATTAAGCTTCAGTCAACAATTAACTACTGACACCTTTTTTTTTTTAAACCAAGATTTAGCAGAAAAACTAAGGCGCAACTTGGATTTATTAGACTGACGCTAATTCAGCGTTACCCGTTTACATTCTTTCTATAAAGTACCCATTCTTGAGAATGATTGGGTCACTTAATCTACATTTCAGCTGAATCGAAATTCAGATTTGAGCTACGCAGTACATATTTTAGTCAAAAAAACGCTGTAAGTGCATCAGTTTAAAAGACCATTCAAATCGTTAATTGTTTTTCACCTGCCATATAAGATCATTTCTCAAACACACAAACATTTAAGTGGTGTTTTGTATACAGCACTTGCTCTGTTTAGGAAAACAGTGTGTCAGAAGATAGCAGCATCTGGAGCCATTCGCTGCTTTTTCCAATGAACCCCTCGGTGCTCCCTCATCCTTCAGCCTGGGCTGACCTGCAGTTTCATGGTGCTACAGCTTCAAAGCCTGGACACCAGACAAACCATCTCACTTCTTACTTTCTGAATCGAACAAGGGGCATTTTTATTGTCATAACAGCAAAAATAAGGTGTTGATGGAATATTTTTTCCTAGCTCTGCCCACTCAGATCCATGTTACAGCACAGCTGGGATGTAAACCCAAACCCATCACACGGATGTAAACTCAAGCCATATTTTGCATTTCACGGACATTTCCATCTATTAGAAGCCTCAACAATCAGGAAGCAGCCAATACCTTTTTAGATCACTGGCTCATATCCAGACGCCAGGAAGGGCACTAGCTAGGGTGGTCTGGTCCACAAGCCCAGAGACATTGCCCAGAGGAGTATAATTAACACACGTTGTTGTAATGAAGGTGGCAACGACTGAATTGTTTTGGAAATGTGTACCTGTAGAAATGTATTGTATGTAACACAGCAGCAAACTGTGACACTCCAGAAAGAGTACTTTGTTAGTAAAAGCACATGGCTACACCATGGTCTGCTTTGGGATTTCTGGCAGCATCAGATTGTTCCATGTGAAGCCTTCAAGTTGGGGTCAACTCCTTACATGTGATCCATAACACAGATTATGGATTGCTTTGACATACCTCAGATAATTTAATTCTCTGGTCACTCAGCATTTTAATGTTTTACAATACTCAGTAGCAACAGCAAATATAGCAAAGGTTGTTATCCAGCACTATATATTCCTATGAATGAAAACTTACTTCTGGAGGAGTCAATCCAGGACTTTCTAAAGCAGAAAACCCAAAGACGTTTCCAGAAACAAAGATACTCACTCCTCCCAAAAATCATGTAAAGATACCTACAGCATATTTTCCCTATAAGCGTATTCTTTCACATGTGTTGATCACTCAATTTTAAGCGTATACGCAACCATCATCAATATTTCAGTTGAACAGGCAACAGAAGAACATGATAGAAGAGAGCTGCTCTCCTCTAGAGGTTATTACTGTTTTATGAGAGTATCTGAGAACCAACTGACTCACAGGCCATACAGAAGAACACTATGTTCACACAATGTAATTTATAAAGATCATTTATGGATTTCTGTGTGCAGTTACTTGGCTGTAGACTAGGTATGTTATAACACATTGGAGACAATCTCCCTCAAAAAATATAATCTGCTATTCAGTTAAGTAATTGGCCACAGACAAGACGGAAGACTAATTTTTAACCACCTTTTCCAACTTTCTACGGATAAAGAACGTGTTTGTAAAGACAAAAAAAATTATATAAATAAGAATGCAAGGTACCCAGAGTGCAGCTAATGGGATTTGACGCTGGCTTTAATTTTAATGAAGAAAGTTGCCAGTAGCAACAAAACTGTCAGCAGCAGCCAAGCACCATTAATAAAGACCCAGACAACATTAGTGGCACAGCAACAGTACAAAAGGTTCCCCCCGGTTCATGCTGTGCTAAATTGGCTGCCCAATTTTTCTTAAGCGTCCATACTATTTAGAAGACAATTTATTAATTTTTGTCATCCATTGTCAGTTGACAGGCCATCATTTTGCATCCCGAATTTGAGATGAAAACTAATTGAAAAGACTGGCAGTATTTATGAGGGGTATTATTTGTCAATTATGGCTGATGATGATACTTTGGTACTACCAACTTTAATACCCCGCGTTTGGGTCTGTCAGTTGGACTTTTTTCTGTCATTTCCATGTTAGTTCTACAAAACTGACAAAAACCAACGATCAAATCAATTTAGAAAACTCGTTAAGGAAGAGGGGCCCATCAATTCCTGCTCTGAAGTCACCCGAGTGGGGAAAAAAGCACCAACATCACCCAGGAAATAACAGCTTTCTCTCAAAGACACTTCCCAGGAAAAAAAACCTACTCTCTTTGTTTCGTACAAACAGAACACATTTGCAAATATGTCATAATCTAAATTATCCCTGCAACTTTATCCACGCTGCCTACTGCAAGGACAGAAGGTTTCACTCTCTTATCACTGCCCTTAACAAACTGTTTCTTTGCAAGTCTAAATGGCTCAAAGGCACTTAAATTCCTAACTGCAAAGTGGTAAATCCTAAATCCAGTCGTTCCAACTTTCCTCTTGTCACATTAAGTTAGTTGTTAAAAGAAAAAAATTAAAAAGCTCTCACCATTTGAAAGTTTCTGCCATCTCCCTAGCATCTCTCAGGAGAACACCTGTAAAATGGTACTATAATTCAAGTGTTTAAAAAGCAAACCAAAATGGTATGGACCTCATGGTGCCCCCTAGAGATTTAAAACCTAACAATTAATACCCTGGCAGAGCAGAAATCTGACCACTACAGGCAAGACATCATACCCCTCTAGGACGACAGGACCGCTCACATGCTGAACTGTCTGTAATATCACAATAGGAGCTGCTATCAGTACCATTGCTGGTTTATAATCTCAAAAACGTTTAGGCTGTTTGCTCCCTTTGATTCACTTTCAGATGCAAGACGCCAAACCGGCCCTGTTGACCCACAACCAGGAGCTGCATGTAGGAAAATCCCTGCACGCGACGAGAGGCTCCCCCAGCTGCATTGAAAGAGGGCAGAAAGATGACTGATCACCAGCAGAAGGGTTTTTTCTCATCACAGAATTAGTGAAACGGGGCTGGAGAGGTTGGTCAAGGTACTCCAAAATCCCATTGGAAACTCTGTCTCCACATACTATGTACAGTCTGAGAACGGAATACAAAGGTTTTGGGATGGGGAGAGTTAATACTCATGTAGAGAGCCTATTTTGCTATTGTGTTCAGGCTTCTTTGGGCACTTGTATTTCTCTCTCGCCTATGCACTAGTGAAAAATGACAGCAAGTTGCCTCCACAAAGCTCTTGAGAATGGCAGCAGTATTCCCACCAGAGATGAGCAGAACCTGCAATGCAGCAGGACTCTGCTGCTGGGAACAGAGGACCTTATACTGGGCCACCATCGATTTCCATTCTTCTCAGAAACAACCCTCCAGAAATCTTTTCTTCCTATTTTAACTGACGTAAGAGAAGCTAAATTCACTGAAATACAAGCATATGTCACCACTGTTCCAGAAATGTCAATGTCAGCAACATATAAAACATGACTTTGCTCACTAGATTACCTGAACACCACTTACAGAATCAGAACAAGACATGTTGGAAAGACAGCTGGAGGTCATCCAGTTCAGCCCTCTGCTCAGAAAACAAGCCAGTGTGGCTCAAGTTTAGGGCCTTGTCCAGTTGACTCTGTAGATGTCCATCTCCAAAGCATCCGTGGAGCCAACTCCAAGGATTGAGATTTCACAGCCCCTTCAGACAACTGCTCCAATACTTGAATGTCTTCTCGGTGTGGAAAAAGAAAAAAGTTCCTGCATTTCTAACAGGAATTTCCCATCTCAACTCATGCTAAAACGTAAGACACAAAATAGCTTCCTTTACTCCTCCATTTGATCCATCAGTTAGCGATGAGGTACACAAGAAATTGCTTTCCTGTGCCTGGATAAAGTACACACATTGCATAACTGAAGAGCTTCTCAAATCACAAGGATCACAGCGCAGCAGTTGCAAGATTGTAAGACCCACTAGGACAATTGCTAAGCTATTATTCCAAAATGGAACAGGTTTGTTCTGCCATCAGTAATATCTTTTATGCACTTGCATTGTCATCTTAAATGGAGGTTAACGAATATATTACTGATTTAACTTTCAATAAGATCCTAGAAAGGCATATGTGTGCCCAGGGAAGCTGCTGCTTGAGTCCAAAAAGAATTGAAGTCAAACTAAAAAACGCATATTGCCGCCGAAATGACAAGGAAAAAGGAAAGCTTTACCAGTCTACTTGGAAATTAAGGAGACCACAGAAGAATAATGCTTTCTACATTTTCAAAAAGAGTTCAGCCTTTCTTGCATGAAGAGACTTTGTTACATTTTCTAGTGCTGCCAATCAGGTTAAGGAGACATGGTGCTCACTGGAAGCCTGAAGTCAATATTGTAAGACATGAGAGTCTTCATCTCCAATTCAAAAACTCTGGATGAAAACCCACAGACTTGTTTCTAAACATTTTTCTTCTCCAGCAAGTAAACCTATCTATAAAAACAGCTCAATGCAACAAGCCTTCTGTAAATACAGCAAGAAAGTTCCTTTTCTGCAATGCACCCGTAAAAGGACAATACTTTGATAGAGGATAAATTTGATGTCCAAATCCCCTTAATCCAGCTCAATGGGTAGAGAGATTAGACATCTTTTACGATCTTGGAGCTTTTAAGATACGTGTCTAAAGTTTCTGCCCCTACTGCAAGCAAACTAGCTCAACCCACAATATAAGGGAGATAAGGTGACCAAAAGAAATCGCGTAAAATCTAATTTATTTTCTTGGTATTGTTGTAGTGAATTGCACAGCAGAAGAAATTAAGGGTTCTCTGTAAGCAACCTAACTTTCTGGAAAAATGCACCATTTCTTTTACTAAATCTACCTTTTTAACCTCTTTGTTGCAAAGTGTCAGCGGCGTATCAGCGCCGGGGAGAGTGACTAACACACAGAAGCGGCTCCGCGAGCTATCGGGAGTCCAATCTGGAGTTCACCTACACGTTAACTCCTACTGCTAATTCATCATCCCAGCACCCGACAGCTCGGCTGATTGTGAGCCTTCCAGGACAATACGGGTCTCGGCTGACCACCAAAAACCACCCCAAGGGAGGAGGAGTTGATGGGCACGGACCTGGAGAAGGCCTAAGATAAGTGCTGGCTGTCAGTGCAAGGACAAAGAAGGGCAGGCCCTGGGGAGAGAAAGGAGATAAAAAAAAATCTCGACAACTGCTTTATCTGATGAGGGTTATGGCTAATTAATTATAAACTCAATTACCTAACCCTTACTTCAGCAGTCTCTATTCATTAAGAGATAAAACCTGACTGACTGCAAACTTTCTCTTGCACACACGCACGCACAGCACGTTTACTTTGGATTTGCACACTTTAGCTCACAATTTCCTAAAAACGATCTCCAGAAGCCTTCGTGCCTGTCAACTTTGTGCTCACAGGATGGAAGATTTCTCCTTTTTTTTTTTCCCTCTACCACCCAAAGCACCCTCTGTTGCACAATGGGAGGGCCAGGCCTCCATGCTGTGCGTTGGCATTTAAAAGCAAAAAACCAGACGTTAAACAATAGACATTACGGACATCAAAGCCCCTTTTCACAGCCAAGTTTCTGCCTCTGTGGGTTTCTGATCTAGTTCACATTTTAAATTGAGCTTTTAATTTCGGGTGCTAAAAGTTTGGTGGTGTAGCTTGCCAGTATCTACTAAACATTATTCTTCCAAACTTCGAAGGCAGCCAGCAAAAATGAATCGCATTAAGGAATGAACTCTAACAACCCGCAGCCAAGCTAACGCTTGCTAATAATCCAGACTGAATTTTGCATGTAATGTATTAAAAATGTCTGTTTTATCACTATTCAGATTCCACCTGCATTCCTGTGGTGCTTGGCCTCTCCTCCAGCTGAAGTTCTTGCCCCCTCGCGTCGTGCTTGACATGAGCTCAAACAGCCTTGTGGAATCAATCCTGGCCATTAAAAGAAGGTTCCTCTTAATTCTTTCCAAAGACTGCAGACCTGTCTGGCTCTCACCTTTTGAATACACAGATATTCTCAAATCCCTGTTTCACTCTGGTTGCCCTCTGCTCTAGCTTTTCCATTTCTACAGGATGTTTTTTTACATACTTTTTTTTTTTTTTTTTAATATGGGGGTTTTATAGATATGTGTGTGTGTATGTATACCACTGTATCTATCTATACCTATAATGAAATGACAAGGTGATCACAGTCACATGGTATTTCACATCGTCTGAGAACGTTTTTCAAAGAATAATTTCTTCCCGGTAAGTAGAATGAAGAGACTCAGCTTTGCACCTGTTTCTACACTAAGTCCTCTTTAAAATTACTGTGAAGTATATTTATATTACATGACATTTTCATTCATTCAAGATGTACGGCCTTTTAAGTCAGTTTTTCATACTTTCTATATACCAAATGAAATACGAACAACAGAGGCAAATAATCAGGCCAGCCCATACACATTCTGCAGGCTCTTCACTGCAAAGATGTGACTACGTGATGGTATTTAAAACTAACATTTTGGTCTTGGTGATTATTATTTAGTATTGGTTATTCCCTTATTAAAAAGGTTTGGACTTGAATGATGGAGTCCAATGGTTCATTTTACTCCTGTGATGCTCACATGTGGCAATGTTTTTCTGAAAACTTGTTCCTTCATCTGGTTCCCTTCCTCATTTATCTTGCTGATACCTGAGACCTTTAGTATATGCCAGCTTGCTCTGTTCAATCTTTGGAGACTTTCCAAAGGCAATAAAATTTACTGTTATACAAACCTAAGACATGCATTTTTTCACTCCAAAATTTAAAAACTTTAATTCAAATTCTGTGCTTAACGTTCTTAAAACATATCACATGGACAAATTCAACTACGACTAAACAATGCCTGCTTTGATATACCCTTTAAGAATTCGAGAAGGAAAATTACTGAACACCGTAATGATTTTCAGTAGCCAAGTCAACTTCGGCTACCTTTTAGATAAATCCTCATACAATAATATAGCCTTCTTTCCGTTCTGAGCTTCTGTGTCTATTATGAATATCAATTCCATACTTTCCCTCACCATGACAAATTTTAAATCCAATTATTATTTTAGTATTTCATATTACTTCCTTGCTTCCCTTCTGCATTAAGTTGAAAAGCTTATGCCATGCTTTTATGATCAAGTACTTTCCCCTGAAATACGTACATCTTTCTTTTCGGGTAATAGTTTTAAAGCTCGTCATATGAATGCTACAGTTGATCAGCCCCTTGCGGTTCTTTTAAACTTCCAGTCTTTTCTACTTGCTGGCATATAGCACTTCTCAAGAACACACGTCTGAATACTCTGTATTGTCTCTACTCACTTTGACCAACAATTCTGAGAGTATTCCAAAATGTTCCGTTCTCTTCAGCTCTCACTTAATTCTTCACCAATAAATGCAACTACAGGTTATTACTATATATTGAATAAAAGTATAGAGTTTTCTGTTTGTATTCTGAACGACAAAAAAAAGTCTGCATTCTGTTTATTGCAAGTTATGTATCTGACGTTTCCTAGGTAGTTGACATCTCTGGTCAAATCTGAAACCTGAGATACTCCCATCATCTTGCTTTTCTTTCCTAGAATTGTAATAAATTCATCAAATCCCCTAACTCAGCAGAAAGTAAAGAAATGAGCATGCATTGAGCAGCAAAAACCAGAAAATTTCATTTGCTTCTAGGTTACATTTCAACACATTTCTTCCTCTTTCCTGGGGCCCTAAACTCTTCCCTGTTTGGGTTACACACATCTCCAGAACCCAAATCCAGTTGTGTTCTGACCTCACTTTTCACTAATGCTTATGGAGAAGTTCATTGCTCTTTCTTTATTCAGCTTTGCAAGTTGTTGCAAATAGTGACCATTTTAAATCTCTTTCCACGTACATATTCACTTTTATATAGTCCTATAACTTTTTATCTGAAGGAAGATGATTGTACTTTGAACAAATTACAGCTTAAAAAAAAAAAGAAGCGGGAACAGAAACAGTAAAAAAATTCAATGCCATTTTCCATCAACAATTTCAGGCAGCTATTTAACCTAAAAATATAAACTATGCTTGAAACAACCACACACTCTGTAATACTGTTCCCTCAATTGCCTTCCCATCACACTAACGGCATTAGGTAAAAAGGAAGACTTCTCCCATTCATCAATAGAGGAGTTATTCATCCGAAGTTTATTATCTCAGGTAATTTGATCAATACACTTCACCTTTATAGTACAGTTGTCCTTGTGAGCAAAGCATTTTGCGTTTTATAGTGAGATGGTTATTATGAAGGCTATTCATAGGGAAATGCTCTGCAGTTAAAAGTTTTTCCAATTAACTACATTTAACATCATTTAAGCCATAAAATGGCGGTTACATTTCACATCGTGTTGTCTAAGTGTGGCAGTGCTTAGAGAGCAGTTAGCGTGCATTTGGCAAATACATCAACCAATCCTTTGGAATGGAAATTAAAAAAACCCTGCCAGCAAATAAAGATATTTTCGATACGAAGTCATGAATACGCACAAAAAAGCATGCATCAGAAGAAACCCTTCACAAAATTGCAAAGAACAGCCTCAGAGTTTCACCAGTCCTAGGAATGCTCCTCAGCATCAATTCTTCTTTTTCCTTAATCCAATGTCAGCACTCCTTCATTGTGTTTCTTTGTGAGGGTTTATTATTTCTTTTCAATTGTGGTATTTGTATAATTGAGCTATGATCTTCCAATGAATTTTGGCATACAAGAACAAAAATGTCCTCTGGGATGAAGACCTCCACAAACCACGGCACTCACTCCATATCTGAAGTATGTAGGCATCTGAGCTGCCTCCTCAGTTACTACTATTCAGTGTAAGGCACCACAAAAGACATGGAAAAATTCTTCGAAAGAGAAGCAAAGTAACGAATTCTCATAGATCAACTACTCTAAGGAGAGAAATCTTCAAACACTTGCTCAAAAATAAAAAATTATTATTCCTTCTGAGACATACTCAGAATAAACTAGTTCATTAAAGTCGTATCAGCACTTGTAATTAGCCCTTGTTGGCCAATAGAAGGAGACATTTGCAACTTTTCCCAGGAAATTATATTCTAAATCCTTCATGAGGTGGACCTTGTCCTTTTCTGAGGAAACTTGATAGCAGTCTTTAGTATTCACTGGCATAATTAGGACTGCAGTTAATTTCATTAAATTCTCTTGCTGCTAAATGAAGCAGATTATGAGACATCTTTTATTGCAAGGCATGAAATTACAGCCTGTCAGCTGCCAATGGTAGAGTAAAACTAATGAATTACAGGGTAAATAACACCAGAATTAACCAGCCAATTTAACATAGCAGAGAACAAAGTCATTTTTACTTAGAGCTCTGGCGAACACCACTACCACCGGGACACCTTTCAGCTGAAAGGGAACCAATTCAAGGACCCTCAAAACTAAATTACCAGGGAAAACCACATTTATTGTGCAGCGATGTTAGAAAGCCAACACTGCCAGGAAGTTATTAGAAATCGGTCAGATAAGCAGTAGGTATCGCATCGCTTAAATATTTAAATCGTGGTCTCTCCAGGTAGTTTGTGCTAATATACTACTCTTTCTACACCCCAAGAAGAAGGGCAAACACCCATTAATTTGTTACTGTTATAAATAGTTAATTGGCGACAGCTCTTCCCAAACAGTACCAGACACAACTGCCATTATTGAGGGATAGATGCACTATGGATAGTTGAAGAAAATGGAAAACAAGTGTAACTAAGCAGTTCCATTTCCTGCGCCCGTCCTTCCAAACTTCTCATACAAGGTACAGAATGTGCCTCGTCTCTGCACAGCACCCAGGCCAGGAGGGCAGGCTGGATGCTCTTCTCAACCTTGACCGTGATAGACATGCACACTTCTTTTTTTTTTGAAGACTAAGAAGAGAGATCTGCTCTGTGTGTGCAGATGTGCCACACATCTTATTTTTAAATTTTATTTAAAGATATCTGCACAGGACACAAACCTCTTCAATGCACTTGCACTGAAATCTGGAAACAGGCACAGGTCCCACATTTTTGCACAGGGAAAAAACAGCACAGTATTTTTCTTCATTGGTTACCTTAGTGCCTGGCAAGCAGAAAGACTCACTCTAACAAAATCCCGACTACACTGGTGAAAGAACAGAATAGCAAACACTAAAACCAAGGAAGACCATGCAGCTGATCCAAACAGAAATGCCATGATTGCCAATGCTCTACAAGCCTGGACCAGAGCTCACCTACTCTAAAAGCAACCCTGCACAAGGATAATACTTCAAACAAGCCTGATTTTAGAAGTTACAATCCCTGAATTAAGGCAGGCCTGCATGTGTCGTGAATTCGGAAATGACATTTCTCTTGCAGACAGATGGTCCAGGCACACATATGTATTGCTCAGCAAAGACCTACTGCTCTGAAGCTTTTGTCTGGCGTAACTGCACTCACCGCACCCCTTCACTCTTATTCAATATGTTTGTTATTTCTGTGAACTGACCTTTCACTGGAAATTAGTCCTGGGTCATGCAGGTGATCTGCACTCTAGGTAGAAAGATGTTGACTTGCAAGAGTCCCTCTTTGCTTACTTTCCACAGTTTCAAACTCTCATTGTATCTATTTGAAGCCATTATTTTAACACCATCAGAACTATTCTGGATTGACACTGGTATCTTGCCTTCGGATTTCAACAGTGGAAAAAATCAGCGCTCTGATGGCATGCATGCATCAAGCCCAACGCATTCGTTACTGAAATCTATAGACTGAAAGCTCTTAAGACTGTTCAATCGGAAACAGCTCAGAGGCATCGACAAGGTGCCGAAGCAGCAGCGCAGCAGGAGCACCGATGCATTGCTTCCATCGATCACCATGCTTCATGCTTAAAGACATCAGCACCTTAAGAACCAGACACCTCTAGGGACTGGTGTGCCACTTCTGAAAGACGCTCAAGATTTTTAACGTTATTGATAAAGTCGCTTGGTTTTTATTCTCGCTTCCCATCTCCTTCATAGCCTTTGTTCAGTATTTGCCTTCCTTCTTCTTGCCCCTTTCATACACATTTTTCTTCTCTTTGGTTCTCACCTGGCTTCTCACAGCAACACAATTTTTCATTTTGGTTCTGTGTCTCTAATTCTGTTACCTATTGCCTCGGCATTTTGCCCCCTCTTCTTTTACCTTTAAAGTCCCTTGCTTTTGTCCACCTCCTCACCGTTTGTAGAAGCAGGGAGCTTGCAGTCTTTGTGCTCCAAAAACACACAAGAAATCTCTTGCTTCACTACATCACATCGACATTAAGAAGTATCACTTAATTTGAATTAAGTGGGACTTAATCTGTATCAGGAATTACTTACAGAAATCACCGTGCTGCCAGACTAAAGTGCTAACCACAGTGATCATGCACGTATTATTTCTCAGCTACAAACATAGTATTGCCATGAATTATAAATTGACAGCAACATCTGCTGTACAAAGCGCCAATTCAGAAAGTACTCCAAAGAAGTTCTTTGCCATGACATTAGCTTAAACAAAACTGACATGTCAATCTTCAAAACGTTGAGTACGCTTCAGCAGTGGATGGATGCGCAAGCCCTCTTACTGCAGCAGAAAGGGTTTGTGCAGCTCATCTGCCACATGTGGCACTGGAAATCTATGTAATTCGGAAGATCCAGCTCATACACAAAAAGATAAATGCACATATATATTTCAAAAATCAGAGCTGAGTATTTATTTTACATGAAGCACACCAATCATACTTATTTCTATACTTACTTTGTTGAAAACAATTTATTTTCAACTGGTTTGCTCAAAGCTCACTACTCAGCTTCTGGTCTGGAATTTACAGTATATCTCTTCCCATTAAAAGTTTGCTTTAATTTGGTGAGGAAACAGCTTGTAAAATTTTGATTCCTAAAGTTATGATACCTGCCTTCTTAACCAGTCCCTAGTCTCTTCTGTTCCCATGTACTGCTTACTTTCAGATAGCAGAATTCCTAAACAATTCAACTACTTCGCTATTTTAATTGTTTTTTCTTTCCAATACCTCCTGCACTCAAAGATTTCTTAATTCCACCCTCCCTCCCCCCCCGCCCCGAAATATTCACATGAGAAGAGAACATTAGATGTTAATCTAGCTACTTGATTTGTAGTGGTTCTCCAGTTCTCTACCCAACCATTTAAATACTGTCATTCATAATCGGGTGATATACTGTACTATAAACCCTTTTGCAAATGGTACGACTTGGTATTTTTCTTTTGTGGTAAAGAATCACATTAGTTATAAAGGGGAAACAAATGAACTCAGTGCTCAAACTTACCTAGAGAATCTGTTTATATCTCAACAACACCCCTCTTTTTTAAAGAAAACCCACATCACTAAGTTTATATTGTTTCCTTATACAGAAAATAATACAGTCTGATAGCCTCAAGCTTTCTCTTAGTATTAAGCCTATTAATAATTATTAATAATATCAGTGTTAGTATCTGGTATCATCTCCTCATTATCACCCCATACCTATGTGCACACATCTCAGAGTATTGCAGCAACATTTCTTTTCCTGGCAAACACACTGTAGGTTCCTATGCATAATTACAATTCTTCTGTCATAGTAACTAGTCCTCTAATTCTTACAAGCAGTGATCTGATATGGGAAGCTGCATCACAACTGCTAACATGCCCTGATTGCCATCACGGCCAGTGGAAAACACCTTTAGGCAGAGACTGATCTGGCCTTAGAGCCACAGAGGTGGGAATCTCTCCCCCACACTGCCTTGAACCCTTTGCCTAATCCGTGTGTGTTTAACGAGCTCCTGTGCACCTTGCAGGGTGTGACTCCCGAACGGCCCACATATCATTCCGGACATTCAAGCTGGATCTCCTTCACGCTGCGATGCAATGCCTTTTTATCCTTCGGGCACATCCACCACTTCTCGCACTCACTTCTGAAGTAGAAACCCGAGTCGAACTCGCAGGCACATGTCACCTCAGGGGCTATCTCAGCAAGAGTACAAGAGATAAGCCAGACATGGGTTTTGGAAGGCAAGCCGCCCAATTTCCCCAGGCAGCAGCCTACTGCAGACATGGCTGCAATGGTGAGTGTCTGTTCTAAACACATCCACAGGTTTCTGGCACTGGCCATTGGAAAAGCATCTTGATGAGATACCATAAGCACACATCAAATAGTAGAGACAAAACACCTTCCCAACTTGAGCTGAACCAGCAAAAGTTTGGGCAGTTGCATTTTAACTCAGGTTAGCAGCCTGAGCTCATCACCCACCTTCCTGCCTAGTTTATTCTACCACATTGTACTTGTTCTCACTGTCATTTTAAACAAGGATGAAAATACACTTTTTGTAGCAGGCACATAGCACTGGCATGAGACAGCAACCCATTGCTTCGTCAAGAATTTGCTATCAATAGCAAACGTGAAGGAACGAGGCAAGTCTGGCACGTGAACTACTTAGGATGATTTGGCTTTTCATAAACAATTTGCATCTTTATAAGTCGAATCCCATTTTATTCAGTCACCAACCCTAGTCCTTGTCCTCTTTCCTGATGTGCCTCTCCCATGGTGTTTCAGCTATATCCTGGGGGTGACTAACGTGATCACCATGTGTCTGCTTGTGCTTCCAACACCATCATTAATGGCACCAGCCTGAGTGCTGATCAAAGCTCAATCCTTCCTGCGAGCTCAGACGACAGCCTAGCTTGAGCTTTTGTTTATGGTCTTACAGACCATTTTCAATCCACATCACAGTTTTTAGCCAAACGCATTTGGATGAACTCTCAATTAAGATGCAGCAAAGCAATTATCAAAATGCTTTACTAAAGTCCAAATATTTTACATCTGTTATGTTTGCTTCATGCACTTATTTTGAAACTCTATCAAAAAAGCTATTGAGTTTTTCTGGCAAGTTTTAGTCAATATAAACCTCTCTGTGTATTCCTCATGGTTTTATTAAACTGCTTGGGAAAATGAAACCCTGCAGCTCTATGATTGCATTACTTTAGTTTTCTCCCTAATACCAGTTACAAGGCTCCTTTCAAGCTTGCCAACTCTAAGTGAAATACATCCATGTCATCTCATCGTACCACTCATCTCTAATTTATCATAACATACAGGATTCTTTATAATAAACACAACATTCAGTTACATGATTTTTCTCCTTGCTCTAACTCACGCAAAATAAACTAAGATGTTATTATGTTTTTGAAGAATCGTACTACTGAATTATTCCCTTTAAACATCTGGCCTGTCTGCTGAGATTGCTCTGCAGATGTGTTGATAACTACTGCTGTCAAGAGAGTTTTTGAAGAATAAAAGTAGGATTAGAGACAACAGTATTTTAACGAAAGTGCAAGGACTTCTATAGTTGGGATTTTGAAGGTTGATAACAAAGCAGTTGTAGTCATCAGAGCACCTACACTTCAAAGATCCTCTTGTTCCTCCTGCATCCTCCAAGAACAATATTTCTCCTTTGTGCCATTTACTATTTTTAATTTGCTGTTGGTACTTCTACTGAGGATAAATGCATGGTCAAAAGTGTCAAATAGTAACAGTGCCAATGCTTTTATTTAAAATAAATTTTAAAAAACCCCAAAACAACAACAACAACAACAACAAAACCAAAACACACCACCAAAAAACAAACAAACAAACCCCAAACAAAACAAAGCCCACAACCCCCCACAAAACAAAAAAAACCCAAACAAACAAAAAAAAACAAACACAAAAAGAAATAAACAAGAACCAAGGGACACTGTACCAACACCTGTGATCCAGATTCACAATCAACTGTCACACAATTAGAAGGTACCAAAAGAATTACGAAAATATTTAGAATGCCCAAAGTTTGCCTCATTCAAAAAATTAGGCTAAAGGGCTTTAAATGCGTGCTGTTCAGTTTACTCTTTTGATTGCTTTACCACTATGTAAATCAATTTGTTAATGTTCCTTACAAAATGCATGAGCCAGTTATACTGACAAACACACAAAGCTCATTCGTAATTAGGAGTTAATTAGTAAGAAGGAACAGATGCTGTTAGAGTTTCAGCAGGCGAACAGGTTCTGTAAACAATGCTTATAAATCTAAATGAATTTATTAACCACAATGCAACTGTCAACATTTTGCTGGCAACCATACAAATATGGTGGAATCCCCAAAACATCTTTACAACATATTAATAATCACTGTGTCAACCGAAGCCGACCAGGCAGTCTCACTTGCTAACTGTCATAAGCTTTCTACTTAATCTTGTTATGTCACTTTTCCAGCCTAATTCCTCCCGCCCTCAGAGGAAAAGCTCCAGCCACCAAAGCAGCCCAGATGCACACAGACTCACCTACAACGCACCACGGCCACTCAAAACAAAAGGCATTTTTACAAGACGAATATTTGGTTTGCACTGACACCTTGGACAAGACTCCAAGAACTGAAAGGAGGTTGAGGGGAGACCTTATCGCTGTCTACAACTGCCCGAAAGGAGGTTGTAGCGTGGAGGGGGTTGGTCTCTTCTCCCAGGTAGCAAGAGACAGGACAAGAGGAAATGGCCTCAAGTTGTGCCAGGGGAGGTTTAGGTTGGATATTAGGAAAAAATTCTTCATGGAAAAGGTTGTCAGGGGTTGGTACAGGCTGCCCAGGGAACTGGTGGAATCATCATCACTGGAGGTGTTTAAAAGGCGTTTAGATGAGGTTCTTAGGGACATGGTTTAGTGCTAGAGTTAGGTTAGGTTATGGTTGGACTCGATGATCCTGAGGAAATGATTCCATGATTCTATGAAAACCAAATGGTACACACAGCTCTGAAAGCATCTCTTGCTCCTGAAGGGTTTGCAGTTATTTTCTTTAAAACCATTATTGCTCGATTAGAGATCACTAATGTGAAAGCATCTCCAGATCTCATCCACGAAAAATAACTAAAGGTCCATTAATTCCACTCTCCTTTTATTGAATCATGCACTCAATAAGCCTCTGAGTGATGTCATAGGTTTGGCAGGTTTTTTTTGTTGTTGCTGTTTGGTTGTTTTTTGTGGGTTTTGTTTGTTTGGGGTTTTCAGTTTTGTTTTTTTGTGGTTGGTTTTTTTTTTTTGCCAACTACAAAAGCAGTATCCAGACACAACCACCCTGGCTGGGTTTTTGGCCAGGGGCCAGTTCTTAGCCTAAGGTTAACGGTGAAGATGCCCCAGCGACCTCCTTGCTGCCAATCTCTGCATGTCGCAGAGATTGCACCTTGACATATTACACCATTTCAGCACCAGAAAATTCTAATAAATTTTTTAAAGTTATCTTATGGCTTGCTTTATTGATGTTCTCTTTTATACCTATATTGCTTTTGAACATTCCCTCCTCCTTTCCCCCAAAGTATTCTGATGCTTCTTTACCATGTTATGTACTTGCTTTCAACATGCACTTCAGGATTTCCAACACACCAGCACACAGAACAGGATGAGAACACCCTGAGTGTATTAAATTCTCCAAAGCTTCACAGGAGCAACTGCTTGGCTCACGTTCTGCAGGCTCTGGTCCTACTCCCTGCACTGTTATAGGAACCGAAACCACAGAGGTTGGGGGGATCCATCCTCTGCTGGCACTGAGCACTGGGCAGAAGAAGATGAGGATGTTCATGGTAGAGCCTCAGAAAAAAAAAATACTCTCTCACTTCTCTTATGAACACACTGCTGGAAAACAGATCCTTGACTATTTATCCTAAAGAACAGCATTCACCCCGTTTATACAGACATAGGTGGATTTTTTTTAGCTTTTTAAAAATTAAATTTTATATAAAGGAAGCTCCCACATGATTATTTCTGTATAGGCTGCGAGGTCTTCTGGCACTCTCCTCCTCCCTCTTTCCATTCTCTTTCCAAAGTCTCTCAAAGGATGCTTAACCTGATCAACACACTATTCCAAACAAAAGCTGGAATATTTCCTTTGAATCTTAATGATGTGCAATAGCTATAATCACACCTGAGGTGTCAGCTAAGAAATCATTAGCTACTAGTTAAACCAAGACGTTTTTCCTGATCTCTTCTAAGAAACAAGAGCGCGACATTTGAATAGGATTAAAAAAAAAAAACAAAACCCGAAAACAAAATTAAACACCTCTTACTGGCAATCAAGCAATCTGTGAGCTCTTTTGGCGTTAACATGGATATCAAACATAAAGCAAACAAAATGTTTTCATATTTTTTCCTTAAGTTGTTTCATACTATCGCCTTCCATCGTTGTGCTAAAAGGCAGCGTTCTACTTCTGCTCACATTGGCAGCTGTGTCACACAAACAAATGGAATATTATTTTTGAAACTGTGTGCCGCTTGCCAAAATCAACACTAATAAACATTTAAATACATTTCTTTATTAAATAAAACTCAGTAAAAAATAGAATACTATGTTTACTACCACATGCATTGTACCACAAAGACAAAATTTTGAGCTGGAAAGCCTAAGTCACCCTGAAATTCATCTGGTTAAGTCATTCACAAATCACCAGCTTCTTGCCATGATGAGGACCAGAGCCTCCCATTAACTTCAGGTCACAGTCACGGGCAGTCAAAAAAAATGTGTGGAACTGCAAAAAAAAGTCCATTAAATCCAGAAACTTTTTAATGTTATTTTATTCCAAATACTTAGGACTAGTGCTTTTGTTGGGACACTATCTGAAAATCATCAGTCAAATGCACAAAAACAGCTTTTGCAGTCAAATGAAACATTATTCTAGGCAGGTACGTGTAGCTGTAGCCATTCCTCTGATGTAAGGGCACATTTGATCTAATTGGAAAAAATATTTCAAGTGCACTGGGAATAGTCACTGTTAACTGAATGCAACAACGAAAAAGGAAAAAAGAGCATGCAGACCCGAGGGAATTACCAAATCAATTAACAACTAATTCAGGAACTAATTTCTGTATTGCCTCTTAGCACAAAACTGTATCTTTAATTTCTCCTGCAATAAGCATCACCATGATAGTCCTAACACACTCTGACGCTTTAAATGAGTTTACAAGTATCTCTTTTTGATTGGCTATATAACATTATTTCTTCACAGTTCAATGCAACCATAGCCAAGTGCTCTGAAATATTTAATTATACTGGTAGCGACCAGTTAACAATTTAGAGAACCACAGCGAGTACAAAACATTTTATAACTAGTAATCAGCTAATTAAAAACACAGCAAAATGTGTATGTTCTAATTATAAACAATTGTGGAGGAATTACACAAGATTTCAGCACTAAGAGTATTTGGCTAAAAACCATACCCTCGTGTTTGTACAAGCAGATCTGGATACTGATTACTGTGATTAGACAGAAACGTGACAGAGGAAATTACACCTCATGCTAGATATAAATAAATAAAACTATGTCATCTGCCACTTCCTTGTAAATCACGTAATTCCCGAGTTTTGGAAAGCCACTCTCCAGGGACACCAATAACTGGCTTGTGAACATCTAGAAACCTACATGAGCATCAATAAATAAAAACCAAAGCAGGAGTAGATTGGGTGAATGCTTCGGTGTAGCAGGTGGAGCAGAAGCAGTATCACAGCAGTTTGGGTCTCAGTGTCAGTGAAACTAGAGTTTTGGGGCAGGAGCTGCGCAGGCAGCACCTGCATGGAAAAGCACATTACAGAAGACATGAATATAACAAAGGCAAGTAAACGCTAGAGTTGTGTGTGTCCTCCAGATGTTTGCTGCCATCCTTCTTCTGATCACTACATGCATTAGCCATTTTTATTTCAAAAAATGCAGACAGAGGAGAGAAGCCACAGGAGAAGCCCTAGTGCTCAGCAATGGGTTGCAAGGTCTGCTAACGCACCACTTGTAGTGTGCCTGTCCTGCTCTTCTGTACCATTTTTTTTTCACCCTGTCAAGTCAGATAGATTAAGCAAGAATAGATACTAGGATGGTTGCTTATTTTTTCTCTCTTTCGGTAGATTCAAAGTAAACATTTACATTTGGGAAACCTGCTGCAAAAAAGCATTTATTGTTTATGACGATGGTGGGTCTCGGGTCTGACACTTGCCCGAAGCATTACAGTGCTCTTCTGCTCGTGAGGAGGACTAAGGACATCAGTTTGACTGACTAGACATGGCAGACGATCTCTTTTCAAAACCATACTTGCTGAAATGCTCTAACAGCTGCACAGACAGCCCTTGGTATTCGGGAGGAAAATAGATTTCAGGTATGATGTTCTTTCTGGTTCAACAGGAAGGACCAAGACAACACAGCATTGCATGGTTTTGCACACAAGGATAATGTAAATGGTGCTGCACACATCAACACCCCAGCTAGAGCTAAAAATTAACACAGGAAAAGGAGGTTAGGAAGAGGAAAAATCACTAGTCAAGCAGAGGCAGGACTGACCTGCACCTGTAGGGAGCTGAAGAGGAGGTTGAGCTGCACAACAGAGCAGTAGCCAGAAAGGTGGTCAGGAAGATAACATGGGGTAAAATCCGGTAAAACCTAAGCCAAGCTTTAAAAACCTCTCTTTTTTTTTTTTTTTTTGAAGTGGAGCAACACAGACTGATAGGGAATGAATGCGTTACAGTCCCACATATTTGGAGTAAAAAGTTGAAGGACAACACTGAAGTGTAGTGATGAGAAAAAAAGAAATGCAAATAGGCAGGCAGGGAGGTAGGGAAGGCAGGCGGCTGGTACCGGAAGACCCCACAACACCCTGCAGCACTGTCGGCCCCTGCAAAGTGTTGGCTCCATTGGGCTGGAAGAGGCAAGTGGCTGCTTGAGTTTAGAAGCAAAGCTTCTGCCCAAACACATATCAAGAGTGAATCACAGAATGGTTGGGGTTGGAAGGGACCTCTGGAGATCATCTAGTCCAACCCATCTGCTAAAGCAGGTTCACCCGAGCAGATCACACAGGAATGTGTCCAGGCGGTTTGAATGTCTCCAGAGAAGGAGACTCCACAATCTCTCTGGGCAGCCTGTTCCAGGGCTCTGGCACCTCAAAGTAGTTTCTCCTCATATTCAGATGGAACCTTCTGTGTTTCAGTCTGTGCCCGTTGCTCCTCATCCCATCGCTGGGCACCAGTGAAAGGAGTCTGCTCCACCCTCTTGACACCCACCCTTGAGATGTTTATAAACATTGATGAGATCTCCTCTCAGCTTCTCTTCTCCTGGCTGAACAGACCCAGCTCCCTCCATCTCTCTTCTTAAGAAAGGTGCTAAATGCTAAAACTATGCCTAATAAACACAAAGTTTGAGATAAACCACATTGAAATGCTTCTTTCATTTGAAGGGCCCCTCAGGGCAGGGGCTGAGTGCAGGTGTTATCAATCTGAGACAGGAGTGCCCAGGTGAGATAAAGCAATTCCCAATTTCCCAGAGGCTCTTTCCACAGAGGAGCACACAGACAATGTATGAAGAGAGTTGACTAGCAAAAAGCCTTAATGAAATAAAAGTTCTGTATTTTGGCTTTAAGTACATCTTAAAAATAGCACAGATTTTTCCCTGAATGGGAAGGTTTTTGACAATTTGCTTCAGTTATATTCTTCTAAAGCTAGGACACTGGGAAAGGACTGAAAACTGACAACGCGAGGGCCAGGCTTGAAACAAAATTAAGTTAACAGGAAGTTCTTGGGAGTATGTAACTCCATTTCAAATTTACTTTAAAAAACTGCTGATAAGGGATTATAAATCAGAACATAACTTTTCAAATATTTCAGAAGCTACTTGACCAAAGTGACCTTTTTTTCCATAAGAAGTTCCCCATTTGTTGAAAGCACTTTCAAATAGTTATCTTTGCCAAGTTTAATGCTATTTTTTATACAATTCAGATGTACATTGTGAAGCTCCAGTTTTGTTTATGCCCATCTTAAGGCAAAAAAAAAATGCAACTTGTGCAGCCAGGAACCAAAATCTTCTTCATGAAAAGCAAATCAGGGATGCCATCCCCATCTGCTGCCAAAGCCCCTGTGTTAGCCCTCACCTAAAAAGCATTTGCCATTTTCAGTTCAGAGTAAAAAAACAGCCAAAATACCTAATTTCATTATGATTACTTTAATGTACTTAAATATGCCAAGCTGGTCGGCAAAGAAGGTCACTTGAAATAGCACCCAAAATAAAGCCCGAATAAGATATTTGACTTTGTCCATTAATACGGCCATTTGCAAACTGAGAGAAGCGAATGGATTCTGAAGTTCACCTTTGCAAGTCATGGATGGCAAATTTTTCACTATGTCATCCGCGTCACATTTACCATTAGAACATTCAGTTTGCAGTCATACTTCTGAGTTTGCTGTTCCTAGATGACACAGGAATTTGGGGGCACAAGAGGTGCAGCACGTCCCAGGGTAGGCCAAGGGTTGAGGCAACCCGTCAAAATTTATTTTGGCCAGCTTTTGGCAAAATAATAGTCAAAGTTATATAGTTGGGCTATATAATAATAAGAACATCTGTGATTAAGTGCAAATGGCAAACAGAAGAAGGTCTGAAAGCACAAAGTCAAGGCTGGCTCTTACGTATTTATTTGCACTCTAATCTGGGGGGGATGGGGGCAGGAGAGGGGGAAAAAAAAAAAAGAGCGAGCACACAGCTGCCATCCCAAAAACAGACCTCCCATCTGCCACCCACGATTTGCATGTCACCTTCTCCAGGCTCATTTGTACTTCATTAACTGCCATTGACTTAACAAGATTTATGCAAATGACACCATAGGAGCTCGCTAACTCCCACTGCAATCAAGTGATTATGTATGTACAATTCTCCACAGCAATGAAAAATTAATACATGACAAGCCCCCTCACCGCTGAGCTGAGCTTCTTGCTTTTATTTTTCTTGTTGTGATTTTTTTATTTGAATATGCCCTACTGATAAAGATTTAGCAAGACCGCAGAAAACAAAGTAATCTTCCCAAAGTGCTACAAAACTCTCCTGTCCCAGAAAGCACGTCACCCTAAACTGTACAGCCTAATATGGGCTCCAAAATATTCACTCAGGCTGCCAGGCACAGGTCTTCACTTTCAGAATAAATGGTTTTGAATGGAGGACACTCCAAACAGAGTGAGCCATTCACTGAAGTTTGCTTTAAGGGTTGTATTAGGAATGCTACAAGACAGCTTAAATATTTTTCGTTTGAGAGCCTCTTTTTCAGGAGTACAGAACTTTATGTGGATTTTAACTTTGAGCTAATACTGTTCCATTCATTTTCTCTGTTTCGTTTTGATTAGTAAGAGATATTTAAATAGCACAGAAGCGATACTTTCTTTTTCTTTTAGGAAAATTATGGCATTCACAGTTCTCAAAGGATGGATGCTAAGAGCACAAATTTAAGGTACACCAATACCGCCATGCATGCACAAGTGTTTGTACCTCCCTGGGAATTTGCCTTTCCAAAATTTCACTCACCTCAGAGTATCCTTACACGAGTTAGCAGTCACATTTTAAAGACATGCTTGTTGTTCGCTGCATACTTTTTGGGTTTCTGCTGGGAGCAGGAAGTTTCATCAGAACAGTTTTATAAGGCTTAACCCAATAAAACCGTGTTTAGCACTGCAGTGAAAAGTGACTTTTAACATTTAGAAAAGACAGAAAAAATGCAAACATTAACTCCTTCTGACCAGTTGCTTTAAGTTAAGTCAAAAGCCCTGAAGGAGCCAAGTGTTTCTTTGGAAAGAAACGTTGCCATTTACAATTTTGTCTATTTCCCCCGAACCCTCAGAACTGAGGAGCAGGTTGCAACTCTTGGCTTCTTTTGACCCAAACCAAACTCCAGCAGCCACACGGGCTGGTACCAGGGTCCCAGAAAGGCTGTAATACAGATCAGCAACTTTTTATGCCATTATAAGCTCACTTCAAAATGTATGTGCGTGCATTTAGAGAGAAACCAGGAGAGAAATTAAATGCCCCTGGAAAAACCCCACTCCTCTACCAGTTTAAACTGTCACCAAATACACAAAAGCACCACACTGATGACACACGTCAGCCACAGCTGTGCTGGCTCAACAGCTGCAATACAGGCCTGACCTACGAAAAAAGCTGTAGTTGACAAGGAGACTGTGTCACACAGCGTGTTTTCTAAACTTCCTAGAGAGCTGATTTTCTTCAAATATTCACTCTGTGCTCTCTCCCCACCACAAACACACACACTTGGAAAAAAATTCCATGTTCTGTTGATATCAACTCTGCCTTTCCCCTTTCATGTTCTAGTGTTGGAAGAGATTTCATTTTTTCCTTGAAAACAGTACACTTCCAATTCATTAATTAAAAAAAAAAAAAAAACAAACCAAAAACTTTTTGTTTATTTTTTTCTTTAAGGCCAGGAAATAGTATTTCCGATTTTTGGGAGACCCTGGGTAGACAATAACAACCCACAGGTAGCACTGAATACACTGGATAACCAAGCTGTTGGTTTCAACATCTGAATAGCAAGGCTTTTTTCCTTCTCCTGTTAGCTTTTTTGGAATTACTTTTTTTCAAGTAACAATGAACTCAGAACACTAATCCACTGTATCAGGTTTGGGGGTTTTTTAACTGCTAACAGGATCAACCAGCACAACTGAAACACTGATCTACAAGTGTGAGCTTGGACTTGTGCCTTGCACCAGAAGCAGATGCCGCCATGCCCATAGGAACATACATAGAATAAAACAAAGTGCTGACAATAGATATTAAAAATGCCTGGTCACTAAATGCTTTTGAAGATGTCCCATGCATGAAGCTGGCAGAAGCATTCTGACCCTTGACCACTGAAACATACGGTGATGGAAGGGGCTTCTTCTTGTAAGCACAGTAGCCACCTGTCTGGCACCTGTAGAGCCCACCAAGAACAGTCATATCAGCAACTTAGTCCAGTGGCACCTCTGGTGATATGAGCTCTCCATCTAAATAGTAGGTAGACAAAAGCTGTCCCCTGGCCCAACTGCAGGAGCCATTTCTGCTTGAAAGAGTGTAGATTGCAATCAAAGACCTCTTCAAACTAATGCATGTTTGTAAACTGTAACGAAACATCATAAGTATGAATAAATACTGTATTTTGATTTTTAATTAAATGTTTCCACATTAAAAAAAAAAATCCTACTCCATCTCTTTCGCTTTAATTGCTAGGTGACGCTGGTCTCCTACACTCTACTGAAGACCACCTAAAAGTAGAAAACCAACAAACTCCAAAATCCACTCTCTTGACCCGTAACTATAATGTAAAATACCCGAGAGCAGTCAGCCTACAACAAATGCCATCCAACCTCCCATCTTCTAGCGCCCTTCTAAAACCCTGATGAATAGGCTCTAACTGCTGACTACAGACCTGCTCAAATATTTGCTGAGAATTGCTTGTATGTAACAAAATGAAATTACCATAATTGGGACTAATAATGAAAGTACACATTCTCAAAAGATTGGTCACACTCAGTATAAGTAGTGGTTGCAGGAGAATTTTTCAATACAGAAATTCAAGATATTGCAGGGAGTATTTCATTATAACACAGTATAGTGCAATCACGCTTAAAATGCCTACCTTACAATATTCTTCAAAGTGCATTTTTAATCACATTAATTTCATACAACAGCATTGTAGAAAAGAACAGTATGTATGCCTTGAACAAATAACGAAAAGTATACTCCTCAATTTTACATTCTCAGCTGCATTCACAGATACTTGTGTTTAATTAGCATTACCCAAAAGAATTCCAGCCGGTCTAACCCATCTCATACCACACAAAAGCCATAGAAAAAAAACTGTAGCTTGTTTTAAATGCCTGGAATCTCCTCCCCTGAATGCAAAGCCAAATACTGAGCTTATCTGGTTTCAAACTGCTCTTCTGAATTGCAGTGCATTTGATTAAAATTTGTCTACCAGAGATTCACAGACACGACAGCACTTTTGCTGCCGGCTGGTCCCAAAAGGTCTTTTTAACTGCCTTTAAGGAAAAAAAAACATCACTGCAAATAGTTCAGGGTACAAAATCATCTCTGCCTTACTTCCAAAACAAACCAAACAACAAACCCCCAAAACCCCCAAAACAAATAAACCCACCCCCAGGGCTACCTGGCAAGAAGCAGCATGGACTGCGGAAAGATTAGAGGAGGCAAGTGACCCCCTGGAGGGCAGGAAAGCCACCCAAAGAAACTGGACACAACCGTGTGGGAAGAAAATGAACCCCTTTCCCTCGGCATCTCTGCTGTCTGCAGCACAGTAACTCACGCGAAAGTAAATCCTTGCAAACGCCATTGCAGAAACTCTTTGTAAAGCATCCCGTACAAACGCTTAGCGCGGTGTTCTTAACCGTGTGAATTCAGTGTAATTTAATTTGAGAAAGTAAATGATCTCATTCACCCAAACACTTTGCGTGAAACGCCAGCATTGCTTTTCCCTTTCAAAGGAGTGTTCGCAGCTACAATTTAGCATCGAGTTCCCGGGCTAATGAAAGTGCATCTAGGCTAGTAAAACAGACCAAAACAAATCCTTGAATTCAAGTCCTGTTGTGTAACGAGGAAGTTTAATTAAGGCCACACATTACAGCTGTAAACGTTCTCTTATATAATAAGGTCTAAATGAAACTGAACCTAATCAAAGTTACAATTCCTTCATTAGCAAATTACAAACAAGAGCGCACAGCTGACACACCGGCTATGATTATCACAACTAATTGCCTCGTTGTTATAAACCAGCCTGAAACTGTGTTCAGATGTCCGTCTGCAGTAGCAAATTAGGGCCACATCAGGCTATTTCTGCGATCACAAGGGGCTCTTGTAGCGCGATCTGATTTACCCCGCCGCCTGGCAGCACTCGGCCCAATCAAAGCCCCTCTACAAAGGCGGCTTTGAAGCCAGCACAGCCTAGAAACCCGCTCCATATGCAGGCCGGCAGACTGCACTTCATTAGGCCTGTTGTCACATTTTTCCCTCTTCTTATTCTAATGATCCTATTTTAATACACATAGGAACCTCTCCTAATTGATGTCAAGTGAGTGACTTCCACATTCATCACCGGAGCACATCAAACACGTCTTGGCGCATGGGCCTGCCATCAGAGTGCTTAAGACCCAAGGTGTGTCTGCAACTACAGAAAGCAAAAAAAAAATAAAATAAAAAAAAAATTCGGCATTACCTGTTTAATTGGGATTGCGCGACCGCTTCCAATGCTGTCTGTTCTGCTCTCCAGGACCTTCTTCTCTTTGTCTGGGTCACTCCCTTTCCGAGACTGCAGAGCAAAAAGAAAGTTTGTGCTCCATTAAATGTAGTTGTTCACACAGAGGATACTGTATTTCTTTTTTAATTTTTTTTTTAAAGCAATTATAAAGAAACCAGTATTTTGACACAGACTCCAAGGGCACGGGTAAGAAGTTACAAAAGTACACAACCATCCCAAAATGTGAATACTAAACTACCACCTGTAATTTTCAACCATCCACTTGTTTGAAATGGCATTTGGGTTTTAAGAGTTAGAGTTTCAGTGCCTGGAGACCCAGCAGATCAGAGGACACGTTTCTGAAGTCTGCAACAGTAGCTCCAAAAAAGAATGAAGGTTTCAGCTTCTCATTAAAAAAATCTGATACATACACACACACATTTAACTTACATCTATGTGGTTTTTAGAAATGTTATCAACTACTTCGAAATGCGATTTTATGATGCTGGTTTTCATCACATTGACTTCAATTTTAATTTTTTTTTCTACTTTTAGATGATGAGAAAGTTGGAATTGCAAGAAAAGGTAGTGACTGAAGCTGAAAAAAGTTATCTGAACACAACAAAGCAAAATCAGCACGAAGAAAATTTTACCAATATTTAAAACCTGAATTGCCTCATCTTGGCTCTCTATCATGCTAGAACTGCCCTAGGAGTGAGCTGACAGTGCTCACTTCATGACTTTATAAAGTTATATAGGTATTTTAAGAAGTTATTCAGATTCCAGTCAATTATTGTGAAAGAATGCACGAGTATAACGATTGTGACAGATTTATTTTACTACAAAAAGACAACTTGAGAGTCATCCTCCTTAATAACTGAACTGACAAGTGACAACTTCACTCCATTACTTTTCAATAGGAACATTACTCACACAATATTGAAAATGGGAAAACATTTTCATGTGCTTTTCAAATCGGAGATGATATATGAAACGAACACATTTGCAATGTCCAGTGCCACAATGGGAAATTAATGAAAACCAGAGCGACACAAGATTCTGCTTTTCTGTTTTCAGCAGAAAAGAGACGTTTTGAAAGACACCGCAATTAGGGGAAAGATTAGGATCGCGGATAGCTAATACCCATTTTCCATGTTACACAAAGGGATGGAAGGAAGAAAAATCTCCAAAGCAGTTGCCTTTGGGGTAAGAGGCGGGAAGGGGAGGGCGAAAACCCGCGCAAGACCCAAAGTAACACCATTCTAAGGCCCACGTTTACCCGCAGGGACCCCGCTCGGCCGGGAGCGGGTTCCTATCGCCAGTTACTATGGTTCAGGGCAATGGAATGACGTGCCGGGGAATTAAACAAAGAAGAAATGAAAGCAAGCAAAACAAGTGGGAGGGATGAAACCCAACGTTCAAGATAACTATTGTTCCCCATCCTTCAAGGCAGATTTCTGAATCTGAAAGTGCCACTTCCCAATAATACCAGGCAAAACAAAGCTTCAATGGCGGAGAGCGCCCGTAAGTGACATTTTAAAGAAACTCAGTGAAGGTAGCCAAATCCTTGGGAGGGAAGTTGTCAACTGGAATGTTTCTTTTCTATTTGACTTTTTAAAAGAAAGGATCCTGCTTCTGAAAAGCAAGCGAAATACCTACGCGCTATTTTTCATTTTTATTTTTAAAGCATCACATCTCCCATTCCATAAAAGGGACTGCATCTGGAAATACGTGCATCTGCACATAAAAGGGAAATTTGCAAAATATTGTCAAATCCCAGAAGTACAGAAATGTAGTAATTTCTGTTAGGTAAATTCTATTCTAGCTGCTTGCAATCACAGAACAGACAAAATTTTCAAGGGGAGAATCTTAGCAGGCTCTGCTATTTATAAAGACAAACTGTGCAATGAAACAGAGATATATTCTGATCTCTTATGCTTTTGTATCTACAACAGACACAATGCATCTTACATCCCGTAGTGTAAAAAAATAGACTCTAAACCACACTGGATCAACATTTCCTAGGACTTTTTCTGATGTCACATTTACACATTCATTCAAGGGAAACAGAGGAAGTCCAAAATAATTTTTAAGACTGCATTAATATAATTCAACTCATTTCCTCTTTGCACTAGAAGTCACATGCAGATTACACAAAACCTCACTCAAGTTGGATCTGAAACCGGAGGGACACAGCACCTGAATTTGGGCACAACTTTAACTCTGTACAGCAGTCCAGAGAGCCCAAAAGTAAGAACACTGATCTCTAACAGCAGATAGTGAGACATGGAGTTCATTTAAACTTTTTAAAAAGTCATGCTTGCAATTCTGCCAAGATGTGAGATATTAATATTGAATATGGGAAAGGAGATGCATCTTACTGTACCACAAGTTCATTCACCCCACATGGGATCAGACCTACAGTTATAATCCCTCCTAGGCATCTTAAATCCCCACCTGTGCTAAACACTAATATTTAGTTGTCCTTGTTAATACTCTGCACAAAACAAAGGACATTAACCCTTCTGCTAATATTTGATCTATTTTATCACCTAAGTAGAAAGTCAGCTATTGCAACATTGCTTTACAGCAATTATTAATATTCAAAGTAAAAAAGATCAGATACTGCATTTAGTGCACTGGAACACGGACATGCTCAAAATTCTGATCCCTATTCCAACTCAAAAGCTGTAAAAGATTTAAGAAAAATCACATCGGATTTTTACTTAAGCCAGTTTTCTTCCAGTGCTCAAAGACATTCACGTAGGAAACTAAACATATTACCTATGCTAGATAAGAAGGGTCAATTTGCAATTAAACAAAATGATATTACAAATGATAAAGGCATGAGAAAGTAACATGCTAAAAAAAGAAGCACGGCAGGAAACCAAAAGGTAAACAGCAAAATATTTTGATTACAGGGCAACAACATTCAATATGCCCAGATCTTAAAACACAGAACTAATTCTGAGAAGTATTTTTTCCTGTCCCCATAGGATTTTTCCCTCATTTTTTTCCTCAGTTATTAGACATTAAGACAGTAATCAACATCCTCTCATATTAGCAAATTTTGTTCTTAATATGCTATTCTCACACACCAGAGCTTTAGTGTATTTGTTTGCAGCAAACACAGCTGACTTAACATTCTTCTCAAACCTTTTTCTGTGGCTGTAGATGGTGTATGTCTCTCTTTATTCACTTTCTCAAATTTACACCAACTCCAATTTAAAACATCCCCGCTTTCTCAAATGTCAACAACATCTACACAGCCCTTATAAACATTTTATTCATCCTTGAGACCAGAAATGGTCAGCAAATGCTTTTGAGGGATGCTGTGGCATCTCAGCTCTATTTCCAGCGGTATTATGACTCTGCGGGCAGTTTCTGGGCTGACACTGACATCTAGTGGGATTGGTAACTCCTGAGTATTTTGGAACACAAAATATAAACTATTTATGATGACAGGGAAGATGTGGCTTTCTATACACAACTAATATGCAGCTACAATCACCAGAGGACTTAGATGTGAGCCCGCAGAGATCCTGTGTTTGCTATAAAGCATGTTAAGACTGTCAAAAAACTGCTTACAAAACCACAATTACGCATGCAATGCAATCCCAAAGCTTTCAGCAAGACTGCTAAACTAAGGAAATCATCACTCAAGGCTTCATTATCATTTCCCAAACTACTTATGCGTAACAAAGACCTATCATATTGAACCAGTCAAGCTTTCTACTTAGTACATTTCTTTTGCCTCTCAATAAAACAAAGACCAGATTGTTTGGGAAGAAAGTAATTTTAATCTCCATTATTTTCTTTTAACCCTGGAAAAAAAGTGAGCTGAGGCTGTATAGTAATAAAAGCATCATGGGGTAGTCATTTTGCAGTAGTTCATGGTCCTCCTACGATAAACCCTGAGACGTCTCTACAAAACGCAGACTTGCGAAGGCAGCCCCAAGTCAGCAGCATTACTTGGTATAAGGGCAGGATTGGGGAGCAGAGGCCCAGCTTTCCCGTTGATCACTCCCAAACCAAGGAATCTAGACAAGTCTGAGAATTAAAGTGGGACAAAGGCTCCGGAATTCAACCACGGATTCATTTGTTTCACTGCAATTCTCAGTAGGGTAACTCCACTGTCTTTAGTTTAAGTCCTCAAACCGAACAGCCCCATGGCAATTCTACGACGTTCTAGTTTTCAACCCTACGGATCCATCTCAAAGCTCCTGTGGATTAGATCAGCTCAACTCAACAGGGTTGAAGTTGAGGCTGTGACCACAGAGCGCTACGTAAAACACAGCAAGAGTCTCCTCCTTGGCTCACTCACCGTGAAGAGGTTGGATCGGCGCTTGGACTGTTTACGGACAGGAGTTGGTGTGTTGGCAGTGGGAGGAACATCAATCCGTAGCTCCTTCTGGCTGGTGCTTGGAGTTGATGGGACAGAGGAGGAATAATCACTTAAACTCCCTCCTCCATTACTGGTCTGCAAGGATTAAAGTGAGTTTTAAACAGTGATACACTGCTTTCAAGACATTACAATCCACAGTTGTATCTTATTTAGTCCTGATATAGAACAGGAGCACAGCAGCACTGCCCTACTGCCACTTTTCCACACATTCCTATTTCAAGCTCTTAAATACTTGCCCTGTCATTATTTTCTGAAAATGTAGATAGCTCCCTTGATGCGGTAGGCATGTTTTCATTCTACACAATATTAATTTAAAGTGGATATAAACCATTTCATTTGTTTTACTAGCACGAGAGTAAGCAAAACAACTGTGGAAAGTCTAAATTCTGTTTTTCTAATTCAAAATATCTAAACCAAATTCTGCCTCAATCCTAAGAAAAAATACCTAGTGCCACAGAGCTGCACAGCTGGACTTAATGCCAGTCTGGAGACATCAGTTCACTGAGAGCTGATCAAGAAAATGAAAATAATTCATTGTTGCAAAATAGCTACTATGGTGACAGATCATTACCAACACACTTGCTGAAGCCACTGGTATGGGAATACAAAACCTCAATAGAAGACATTCCTATTTATTGAAAGTAACCAAAAAATGGAAAGTTATATTATATTCTTGTAAGAAATAATGCAGTGGCTCAGCCAATAAAACAATTAATGAATTGAGGACACAAGTTACTAATGAGAGACTGACAAGACCAAAAGGTGATTAAGAACAAAATTTTAAAAATTATTATGATTTTTAACATCAATCAGTACCAAAAACATCATTACAAATGACACGGAAGCAGTCTGGAAAGACACAAAGGACAGATTTTTCTTCTATCAGATAGAAGCATGCCCTTGGAGGATAGCCAGCGTGTGCTGCTGGGGGAGTGGGGCAGGGCAAAGGTGGAAAATCCTGCACACTGCTGATGAAAATCTCACCAGAGGAGGAGCAGCAGATGATGGGTCTGGACAACAACCCACATGTAACTTGTGAGAGGAGAATGAAGGTCTGTGACGCACACAAAATGGTGAAAGAACATCTTTCGAGCAGTCAACTTTTGTAAAAGAAGTGAGGAAAGAGAGTGAGAGGGTATTTGCAGGATGCCTGAGAAGGAGGATTCTCCCATGAGGCTGAACCTGTCACTTGGTCCTGTCTCGGTTGCTGTAGGTAGGAATTCACCAGGTAAAGCTCAGGAAAAGCAGGCAGGTCAATGGCTGCTCTTCAGCATCACTCCTGCACCACGGATGGGTCTCATGGCCACAAAAAGCTGCCACAGAGGGAGGCACCCGCAGCACAGCGGGACTTCTCACACTCTCCCTGGACATCAGCATAAGGACCAGGATCACAAGCTGCAAGCAGAGGCAAGTGCTCCACATGAAACGTCTGAAGGAGAACCAAGCAGGAGACAATCCACCTTTATATCAGCCAGTTGAAGTTTCTTTTAGTGATTTCAAGTCTTCTTGCAATTCTTCCTTTTTTTTTTTTTGTTTGTTTGTTTTAATTCAAAAAGAGAAGGGTAAAGCAGTAGAAGAATGAGACAAGCAGCTCATGTTCACATTGACAGGGCAATAAATGCAGACAGAAATCCAGGAACACTACTTCTGAAAGTCACTGTTTCTCTGTAAATAACAAAATGTTCTTCAGCTCATTTCTATGTGACAGGATGGGACTAACAATACAGCAAGTGGGCTTCTTGATGGAGAGAGCTCTCCTCTTTCTCTTCTTTGAATATATACAGATAAAAGGATATTAAATTTCTCTTTCCCTTCATTCTCACTGAACTGGAGAAGTGTGGCTGTCAGGAAGCCAGAGGTACGGCTACTGAAAATAACAGAGGATCTTGAGCGTGTTTTTCTACAACATTTTCAAGAGCCCAGAGGAAGGAGCAAGCAGAATCTGGAGACAGTCCAAGTGTATAAAACAAAGGAGATGAAAGAACGAGAACTGAAAATCATTTTTAGCCTCCTAATAAAGAATGATAACACGAGAGTAGGACAACCTGGGAAGAAGTGACCTTAATTTACCCTACATTCGCTTTCCTTTTCCCTTTCTCTATGGCATCTTATGGAGACATCAGGTAACACATCAAACACACAGGAGAGTAAATAACCTGCATGGAGACACACCGGACCTGCGGAAGTCAGAGATTACTTCTCCAAGAAACACAGGTAAGACTCTTGCATGAAAAAAGACAGGTAACTATGACACTCTTAAAGTAATCACCAAGAGTTTGCCCAAGTTCAAACAGCCAGAGACTTTGAAAATGAGTACTCAAATCACTGGACATGTCAGAGATGAGGAAGGTGGTATACAAGCCTTAAAACGTGGCTGACAAAAGAAGGTATAGGAGAAGAACATCTGGAAACTCAACAACTGTAAAACAGCATCAGGGAAGGAGACCAAAGATGCTCATGTCAGGGAACGGCTTCCAGACTGGAGTGGTGAGGACCTACTGTCTCTGCCGTGACTGAACCAAACTGGGATGGGGGAAATGAGGGACAAGAAAATCTAAGGATGCAACCATTAATGGGAAAATGCACTGAACACATTTAAGATTAAAGCCATGCAAATGAAAAGCTTGTCTGAGGAGGGAGGAGAAAAATAGAAAAAATAGAAGGTAAGTGATGAAGATGGAGGAGAAAGTAAGATACATCACAACAGAATTATGCCTCCAAACAATTAGAAGCTGCTTCTACAGAAAGGAGAGGAAAAAGGCAAGGAAAGATTCAGATGTTGTACACTGATGACAGAATTTGAACCGCAATCTGTTGAAGATAAGAGGATGTAGCAATGTTCCCTTTCATAATATTGATCATTTTGATAAGTATGTACCTCCACCTTTTTGTTCACTAAAAATAGGTAACAGATTTCTATCCTAAGTACCTATGTCCTGGACAGATCACCTAAACGATTCCCCAATATTTTACCTTTTTAAACTTGTATCTTCTAGCATCATTTTATACTTATTGCAGTGATGCACTGTCACATGGATTTTAAAAAAGAAAAACATTCCTGTACATACAACTTGTCTCCACACATACTAACCCCACTGCACTTCCAACTTGGTAAATAAACTTTTGAAATAGTTTCCAAATAAGCCATGTCAAAACCACTGTATGGGAAAAAATAATTATGTATTACAATAAAAGACTTAAAAGTGGGAAACTTCAAGGCTTTCACAGAATCGAAGCATGGCCACCAATACTGAACAGGCTCCTAATGAGGGTGTCGATAATTTACAAACATAAAAAACTATATGGTCGCCCTGAAAAACCCGAAGAGAGAGAATGGGGTTGACAAGAAAGAGTTCAGACATGACTTCAAAATTACAGCCTGCACAGACTGAAGCAATGAAAAATGCAACTAGACCAGCCCTTGGAAACCAAATCTCTGGTAACACCTGAACCTAACACGCTGCTGAAGAAAACAAAGGGTGGTGAGTGGCTCCATCAGGTTGTTTGCTTGCACCAAATACAAGTCTAGGGACCTTATCGCATTAAGATAATGGACAGCACTTTCCTACCATCAGTATGCAAGCATTTAATAACAAGTTCGCTGGAGTGAAGTACAGAATTTAGGACACATGGCAATAACTATAATTCACAGAACTAAACGTTTGTCCCAAGTCATAAAAATCAAGAAAGCGAATCTGAAGAACAACCTTCCTTACAGCACATGTAACCCAACACACATCAAATATAAACCTCTTTGCTGACTACGGACAAACTGGTCAAATATGTGGCAGTCAAAACCAATCAAATAAGCACTCTAATACCCATTGGGACATTACACAGCTTAACATTACCTTTTCAAGCAGGTTTTTCCACTAAGCTGCTCTCAAGACTTGGACATACATAAGATGTCAGCATAAAGGGCCATTTCTGAGTGACTGTTCTAACTAGAGTCATGGCAATAGTGACAGAGGTCAATCAAATGACTCTAGGTAGGGAAACTATTAGCCCCAGTAGAACCATTTACACTGATACAACCCTGCTTGGCTTTCTCAGGTGACAGATTTTCCCATCCTCATTAAGGCAGCGTGCCCATTTTGAAACGTGCTCAGCTTCTGGACATGCACAGTACAACCTTGTCTTTTCCTGCTGGAAACATGCATGGCCTGGTGGTGGTCAATGAACTTCAGCACACTGCTACCCAAAACCCTGGATGTCTTTCATTTCCTACAGAAAACGCATCGTGTGAACGGTCAATAGTTCGTTAACAGAAAAATATAGCTTTAGTACCTATACAGGCTTCTAGCTTTGTTGCCACATAGACCGATGCTGTAAAGAACTCAAGGTCACAGCAGCAAGCACAAATTTAGCCAAATTTTGTCACTACACTATTACCAGACAAGAGCTCAGATGAAGCTACCACCTACCATAACTTGACCAAATAGGTCCATTCACTGCAGTTATCTCAAAGGCAGACACCGCTAATTAAAGTGTTAAAGCCTGTACTGTCTGGAATCTCATTACCTCATTAAAAAAATCCCAAAAAAACAAAGAACAAACAAACAACAAACTTTATATACAATGTCCAAAGTTCTGTGCAGAAAAGGGTTTGAATCAAGTCAAATTCCGCACTTCTATAGCTTTTACATATTTCAGATTTCCTTAGTGAACAAACGGGTAAGTAATTTACCTGCTGTGACAGGAGCTCAGCAGTTACCCGCATCAAGAAAATGCTGGGCTTAACCTCATTTTTCCAAGAGGCATGTTCCTGACTGGCCAACTATACAAACACAGCACACCTTATATCTTCTATAAATTACCTGGTATTGCCAAAGGATTCATAAAGCTTACATAGTACAAATGTCAGGCCAAACCACTACATGAGAGCATAAAAAAAAATAAAGCTGAAGTTTTTCTTCTTGACAAGTAACCCAATACAAACAGAACCAACGTTTGTTTCTGCTCTCTAGATATATGATGATGCCCTCCAGAAAAATCATCTCTAACCACTTCTTGAGAAGCAAACAAAGGCAGCAGATCATACTTCTAAAACAGGCAAGAGATTGCTAGAGCTTCAGGGAGCCTGGGAACAGCTGGAATAAAGCAAGCCTTGATGAAAAGCACACTTTACATACCTAGGACTAAATGCATTTGGTGTCTGCACCTTCTGTTCTTGAGGAAAGTGGAGAAAAGTGTATTTATATAGAAACACAGATACTGCATGAAAAATTCTTTAGTTGGGACACATTTTTCTTTTGTCACTTCTATACGATTTTTCTCTCAGAAGTCACATTATCTCAGTCTTTCACCTGAAAACACTATAGGTGGGAGTCCAGTTCATTCAAGGGATTTTGGTGATACACAGCCACACACCCGAATACAGATCATGAAGGAAACTGTTCAGTCATCATCTCAGCCAAAAGCCAGAAGGTTTTGAGCATGCTGCTGTGGAACACAAATTTGACAGTAGATTTCAAGCCTAGGTCCAGAAAAACAGCGCTGGAGATTTCATTAAGTCTAGCCCTCCACAGTAAGATCAAATTGTCTTATAATAATTGTAGTGTTTTCACCTATGCAGTAGTTTAACCTCACCCTTCGGGACATATTAGAACTTGTCCACCTCAGGAGCTTTTGCCTTTTCTCCTTGTAACAGCAAGTCAGAGGAAAGGGTTGATCTGTCCTATCAGACAGACCAAAGAGCACCAAGAGAGTCTGACAATAACTTCTGAAGACAAAGTAAGCTAGCACATTCGGAAAAAAAAAAAAAAAAAAAAAAAAACACACAAAAAAATTACTAATAACATTTAATTAATCAAATGTGACAATAGGCTTCAATAATACAGTGGCAGCAATTGCGTTATGAACTGGAAAATCTAAGATCAAGTCTGAGTCTGAAGTTTAAGAGACCTTAGAAAGGCAAAGGTAACAATGGGCATAACAAAAACTAACATGGGAACGTAACCGCGGTCCTGTGAAGACAGAGAAGGGAGGAAAAAGTACACCAAGAGACGCCCTGAGTTTTACCATTTGAGTCCTGAAGGATGCACTTCTGTGTGTACTGTGTGTGAAACTACGCACATGAATGAAGAGTAATATATACACACATACACATATATATAATGCTTATCTTAAATAAATGATAGAGATTACTTAGAAATAGCCCCGTAAATACAAAAGGATTATGATGTATGCTGCAATGGTATTAAATGTTGTTTTCACTTGGCTTTTAGTTTCCACTTTGCAATTACATGAAAAAGCAGAAGCAGCAGCTAGTTAAGCAATGGAGTCTCTTCTTTATTCAAGAGCCCAAACTATTACAACAGAATATTTCATGTCAAATGACCCCCACTATAAATGAGATAATTGTACCCGACTATTTAGTGCTTATCCATAATCAGGTAATGATACAGTAAACCAATGAATGATTAAGCTGACTGCACTGTGCTTTTAATAGTTTAATTTACATATTTAGACAATCGTGTTGCAGTAAAAACTTTATGGAGGCATAGTGCAAGCATAAATAATGCATCTTTACAGATTAGCTGTGGGTAGTAAGGAGCAAGCTTGTGTGCTAGCCATATCTGAGCTGCAGTTTAGTAAAACTTATGTTAAGCTCCATACTTTTCTGCGGTATAATCCAAATCTCCCAGGAGAGTGACTCTGCTGACCAGTAAACTCATTTCTTTGCACTCTCACAGCAGAACATAAATAGCTGAATGCTAGGAAAGACAGCAAGCGTGAAAACACGTGCAGGCTACAGATTTCTAGGAAATATAATCCCTGGTAAATAATATTTTCATTTTCACCTTCAAAAGTGTAGCCCACCAGTAAGCTCACACTGCTGGGGACTCCTAGCTGGCATCTCCACATCATCAATTTGTCTGAAGAGGAGCCTGAAGTCCTTTGCACAAACAGTAACTACAGGTGTCGTGCCACAGGATTTTCACGTTTTTACAACTTAAAAATAGACTCAGTCCCAGGTAACTATTCAATAGGTTATCCACTACAGGGCTGCTTCACACAGATTTCTGATGCATCTTGAGCTCAGGTGGAGTGCACCGAGGATTAAAGGTGATGCCCACCATAGCAGCCTCCTGGTTTTTGGAACAAGATGATCTCCACTTTCAGGGTCTAGGCAGAAATAAGAGCCCTTTGGAACTGTTAGATACTGGCACTATTCTTGCAAGTTAATATCTTAAAAATGCCTTCCTGATAAGCCAGGGGTAAAAGACAAGCAACTCCTTCAGCACAGGAATGAGTTTAGGGGAAAGGAATGTCTGTGTGGTTTTGTGATGTAAGGGGAACTCGTGATATTTTGCATGGTCTACAAGCATATCATGCCTAGAAGGACTGGCAAGAGGTGGGAGGAATGAAAGGTGGGATGAAGAAGGGGAGGACACTAGATCCAGAAGTGATTGGTCTGTACTCTGCAAGTGTGCATTTCTTCTTGATAGCCAAAGTAAAAAGACCTATCCCAAGATGCCCTGTGGCTGATAAGAGGCCTTCAAGACACTAAACACCACTTTGTCTCCAAACAACTCAGTCTACCTCCTGAGGTGTTCAGAAAAAACAGAAGGTAAGCTGCTGACTGAAGTACTTCTCAATGCTTCAGACAGATTGTTTCCTAGCAGATTATAAGCAATACTGCATCATCCTTCTTGTTGACAGAGTATATAGTAGCTCTGTCCATCACAAATCATGAATGATATCCTTGGATTGGAGAATGAAATTATTTGTGTGCATTCTGTGCTGCCTTGAAAGCCAACACATGTATGTGAAATGCTTGCACCAGGGGTTGACTCTGGCTATCAAAGGCTTCCAAGTAAAACCTTCACCTTGACTGACACACATGCATTATAAAGCAGTAGTCAGAGAAGGAAAACAGAAACAGCACCTACTGCAAACACAAGTGGAATTTCTCATTGGAATAGGAAGTATCTCATTGTGTGACATGGGACTCCGCAAATATGTAAGTGCATGAGAATAAACATATTTGAGAGCATTTGCTGGAAGGGATGTTACCTCAGTGTCTGCTACCTAGGACTTATGGACATGACTACAGATATGCATCCAAACACACAAACAAGTCCTTCACTGTTTGAAAACAAACTGCTGGGTGGAGAATCCCTTGCTGGTATTAAGCCTTAGAATTCCCCCCAAGGTATGCTAAGGACCAGACTCAATAAGGTGACAGGTTTTTTTTTTCTTTCCTTTTTTTCCTTTCTGTAAAGCCTAAGCTCTTGACTGCAAAGTCATGTGTAGAGTTTGTGGGAGTTAGATCACCGGAGTGATCCAACCAGAGAAGGAACAATATCTCACTTTATCTGAAGTGATCTGTGTAACCACTACTTCCGAAGGCCTTCACTCCTGTGGAGAATGCAAGTGGCAGGGCACTGTAATGGTAACATTTTTGATTCATGGTAGAAATCTTCAATGAAACATCATTACGTCAGAAGAGATGTTCTAAAGGGTAAGACACCAGGCAGTCTTCCAGCCAAGATCAGAGATGGTAAATCTTCCCCCAGATCATCCGAAACTTGGAATTGCAGTTGCAAAGTTCTTTTAAGTCTAGGATAAGGATTCGGCTTCCTTTCCTTAAACAAGGTCGTACTGCCTTTCAGTGTAGCACAAAAGCAATAAGACATGAAACAGATTAATGGCCTATACTCTTAAATGTGACATCAGCCTCAGAAGCGAGACAACTTTGACTGGTGTTGCAATTGCCCCATTAGATAATTATGGCAGCTGGTAAAGGAATAATATTATTTCATGTTTATTGAAATGGATTGTAGGGATCCTTATCACAAAAGCTACCTTGTCTTGATTTTCCCAAACAGTCCTTATCACTGGCAAGAAGTTTGCTGTGTAGGTGAAGTACTTGTCCAGATTTTGGTATCTGCTGTTGGCCTCCAGAGTAGACTTCAGCAGGAAATGGGTAAGAATCTAGACATATCATGTTCTTCATCAAACAAACTTCATTAACAAGAAGGGTGACCACAACTGCGTAGGACAATGCAGAACACAGAGATGCAGCTGGGATGCAGAAAGCATCATCTACCCTCCTTAGAAGGTCTTGAAAAACTATATAGTCATCAGTAGATGCATAAACTAGGTCATTCCTGGATCCAAGGGTAAGATCAGTAGTGGAAATGGTGTCATTTGTTCTCCACATTTTGGTGACAATGTGTTTCCTTTCACCACGGAATAGGACGTGTCTCAGTTCCTACAGGCAGCACAATTCCTCTCAGTCTAAAAGTATGAACATACACAACGGTGTGGAGAAAATGGTTTAGAAAAAAAGCATTTCGCACAGAGGATTAGTTCCAAGCGCTTGTGGCAATGAACCGGTCAGAGAGAGTGTGGCTGGGGAAACATGGTCAATGTCACGTATGACAAGAAAGAGGAGAACATCTTTTGTATGAAGAACTTGCACTTCACCAGAAGATGCCACGGTTCTTCAGAAGACTCATGTACCTTAGCACCTGCTTTAGAAATGGGGTTCTGAACTTCAGGGTTTTCTTTTGGCATAATCAGCAAAAGTGAGAGTCACAGTACGAGGTTGGTATTCAGACTCAGCTCAAGGCAGAACATTTCACAGCAAAAAATTCTAGGACCAAGTTGGAATATGCATCTGTAGAGTTAATGCAATGGTGGAAGCTTCCACTGGGCAAAGGAGGAGACCAGTCACTATGACCACAGAAGAACCAGAGCCTTCATCTTGTGGTGTAAATCTAAACAGAGTGCTTTCAGAAAACAGTAACATGTAAACTAAAGAAAAACAAAACAAAACAAACTACAAAGCATTTCCCCAAAAGATAGAAGTCTTCCTCACTATACTGCTTTTTGACAAAAAGCAAGGCACTCACTGTGGAAGAAATAAAGGTCCATAGATAAAACAAAAACCTCACTTGGGTGGCTTAACACTGCAACATAACCTTAGTAGATATTACTGGCATATTATTGAGTTTAGACTGGAGAACATATGAGGAGAACTGGTGGATATCAGGCATCTCAGACAACTATAGTGGCCATGAGGAAACCAGGCCACAGCTTTGCTCACAGACTGTAGAGGTCAAAATGATGGCCCCTGACATCCATGTGCCGAGGGCGCAGAGCAGTAACACAGCCTGCCTGGCTGCCAAGGTCTTGGATCGGAATGACTGAGCTGACATACATCCTAACTGTGAATGTGCGCAGAGATTATCACTTGACACTAAAAACCAAAGATACTGAGGAAAGGTATCACAAGGGAAATACAAGGGAGTGTTTAATGTATGTGGCTAAAAATTGTGCAAGTTAAAAAATCTTGGTACTAACCACACATTTCCAAAAAAATACCATCAAGGCCAACAGGCTTTCCTGCCATATGTTAAGGTAGCATTTTGCTTTGTTTTTACACATAGTACCTACAAGTAATTAGCAACATATATTGCTACACCATTAAAGAGGAATCATTTCAATTGAGCATAACAGAGATAGGCAACTACAACTGTGCACAGTGCTCACAAATGTAAAATTCTAGCACACTAAGCACCGAGATACACCAGCTATTATCGCTTAACACACAGCTGAAGGAAAACAATAACAAAAAAACATGGAGAGGTAATTTTAAAACACAGTACAGCAAACCCTGCTGTCATAACAATCGCTCTACTCAGAACAGCAGGCTGCTGGGCATAAATCAGTACCATCAAAGATAGCTTTCAAATCAAACTATTTTACTGCAGCAGTCTCTTGAAACAAAGTCAAGTCAATTAAAAAAAATATTGCTTCAAACTACAGATCACTGATACCTTTCATAAAAATGCCAACTATCTATCAAGCAGCAAAAAGAGCACTGGCATTAAATACATTAGATGAAAAGCAACCTATGAGTTCCTTTTTGAGCAAACATTAGTTGTAGTCTGTACCTGGCTGATATGTACGGCAGAAACCTGCGCAGAACACACAGATGAGTGGCTTGGAGAGTTTGGCAGAGATTTGCAGGGCCCAATCGAGAGCTGCTGTTTCTTCCTTGTTGCAACGATCTTCTGAGCAACTAAAGAAACACAAAACATAGAGGCAGGTAAGGTACAGTACACCCTGGAAAACATGATACATCAAAAATACACAGAAGACACCAAAAAAGGTTTTCCATTGCCACGGCTTGCTCCAAAACCTGATTGTAATAGATGCAATTAAGGTGACAGATGCTGGTGGTCCAGAATATGGTCCATGTGAGACTCCAACTCTGTTCTCCACACGGATGAAACTGCCCCAGAACTCTCACTGCACCAGTTGAGCACCAGAGAACCAGTAACATTCAAGCAGAAGTGGAAAAGGCAAGTGTGCAAGTTGCTAGAAGCAATACCAGGAATGCTGTAATGAATCCACTATAGGCTTATAACAACATACTATCAAAGCTTATAGCAATACACATTTTCCATTCTTCTTTGGGATGTTCTCCTTGCAGTAGAAGATAAATATGAGCAACACCTGACTAAGAAACTAGTTCAGATGCATTTCAGTGCTATTTACTGATATAATCCTGGAAGGAAAGTGAAGGTTCATCAGGAAATCTCACTCCCTGTCCAAGCCGGTCTAGTTTACAAGAAGGTTTGTATTCTTTGCTGCTGAGGAATAAGGTGGACTTTTCTTAATTACTGGCCACTGCATCAGGACAATCAGTTTTGGAAGCCACAAGTTAAAAGCATTTGAAACGAGTGATAATGGGAAAACAAAACTGATAAAGGGTACCTAACATAGAATACCTAGGCTAGTGGTGTCACACATCACATCCTGTTCAAATTCATTATGGAAAGAAGCTACTTCATGATTTCTAGTTTTAGTTTAGTTATTTACAGCATTAGCACAACTGGAAAAATTACTAATTTATTTTGCAATGTATTAAGACATCTTCTACAGCACATAAAGAAAAGCAGCATTTATTGAATGCAGACAGAGGTCAGAGTCATTAACATCTTGTATATACAGCTCAGCAGACTCCATATAAAATGGAAACAGAGCTGATCTGAAATGCAGCAGCTTCCATACCTCTTCTATAATTTTTCAATTCAAAAAAGTCAAACTATTTCAGAAATTCACTCTGTGATAAATTAGAATTTCAGTGCATTCCACTATTCAGCTAAGGCTTTTGAAAAGAGTCCTTTCCAGGTCATAAAGACTTAAAAATAAAATCCTTTACATTAGTTGCCTAACTATTGGGTCACAAACAAAAAAGTAAACAAAACTTCAGTCTTCAGAAACAGAGACTAGTGTAGTGGCTAATGAAAAGCACCACTAACTCAATGTAGCTTCCATGCATGCCCTGATCTTTGTGAAGCGAAGCACCTTATGAAACTTGTGCAAAGGAGCCTGTGGTCACTTGTACAGTCTCCACCACAACAGGTCGGTGAGGCAGAAAGGCAACAATTATTGCCATCCACTTAAAAATTCACACAGAAACTTGCTGTAATTAAACTAACAGCATTCAACTGTCTTGTTCACAACACAGAAAAAGATACTTATGTAAATTTCAAGATTATTTCTCCTCAATAGATTACAACACAGGCAGAGATATTGTTTAGCAGAGTAAGCATACAATTTCTTATCAAATGAATGCGATTTTAATAACAAACTGGTCTGTGGCTTATGTTTTTCATGTAAATGAATGATGACATAACCATGATTTAGTGAGAATACATTGTTTAAAAAATGGCTCGCATATATGAAGAAGCAGCTTCATTAGTTACATCCCACCTCCAACAGGCCTCTTATCATCCTGAAAGGATGATATCAAGTAATTTATCTTCCCCTAGCATATTGATCATAACCTTCATCAGCTAATCATGTTTAAATTACAGAGGAATATCGTAGCACTCTGTCATTTCAAATCCATTGGCTTATTGATCTGGAGCCTGGAAAGCCATATATTAAAATACTTTAAAACACATCAGTGAATACAGAGAGCAAACCGGAGGTCAGATTTTAACATATACACATGGATTTGTCTTCATCATATGCGGTAAAGACCTAAATTAAGACCAAAACTGAATTAAAACCACACATGAATGAAAACTACCTTCTCAACAAAAGCTTCCATTCTCACACGGAAGAGGTAATTAGTCAAGGCAAATATTTACCTCTTTCCTTCAATCTGAATATAGGTGTGTTTGTAGCATCACATTAACATACTTAATGCAGTCTTGACAAATTAAGGAAAAATAAAAAAAACCACAAAACAAGACAGCCTGAACTCACCTACCCAAAGTATGACCTGAACGCTAGCAATGTACTACAAAAGCAAACACTAAAAAAAATAAATACATTTTTAAAGCAAAAAAAGCATAAATAGTTACTCCAGAAACATGCAGAGTGGTCCAAAAAGCAGCTGGAAACTGAACCTTACAGAGAGCAGCACAAAGGGTAATTTATCCTGTTCACTGTAAAAATGGTAAAATTGCAGCAGAAGATCTAACGTTACCTCCTTAACATTGTGCTACAAATTCTAGAATAAACCATTCGTAGCCTCAAATTTCTCAGCTCTTTCTCTCCGTTAGAAAAATGATGTGCCCCCTAATGGAAATCCCCTTCTGAGCTGCCAAACCTTCCCAATTCCCCCTCCATTTCGGCAACAAGTTTAATATCCCCCGCCAGAGCACGATTCCTCCTGCCTCTCCCCTCTCTTCATTAGGCGACCCGCTCTCCTTTGAGACACCAAACAGGTTTTGCTTCTTTCATTGCGGCCATGGAGCCGTCACTCCATAATTAAATTGCATTCAATATTCAAGTGCTCAGGGCTACTTGCCCTTGGATATGATGGTGATAGGAGCTTCTGAAGTACCTAAAGGAGTACCCTGACCCTTCAAAGTTTGCAACATATGAAAGACATGACTGATCATCTGTGGGGCAATCGCTGGACTGTCAAAAGACCTACTGTGCTCTTTCTAAAGCTACCTTGAGAGAAGAGATGAAACCTAAATCTTGCCCATCAGAAGTCAATAAAAGGGGTTCAGCATATATCTCCTCAGCAGTGCTGCTGCAAATTCACATTTTCTACATCTTCTATTCCAGAGAAGAAAGCCCTGAAATACACAAAACTTAAAATGTCTGGCACTGAAAACCCCACAGATCCGTTAACTCCCGCTGCCGACATCTTCAGACACAGCAGTTAGGGAGGAAAAAAAACCCCACAGTTAAATGGTTGTGTAGCACCAGAGAAATACACCATAATTGTAAGAACTAACACCAGATCCAGAGAACAGCTATGCTATAATGCTTGTTCAGCCCCAAACCCATTTCTGTGATTACATCTTTGTTAGGACTCAAAAGTGATCACTCATTAGCTGTTTAGTTGTGGTAGGAAAAATCCTTAAACCAACACATTTTGTTCCCACAACCAGATCTATATACAAGTTCACACTGGATTTATGAGCAACTCTGTCAGAGTGTATCTAAAAATATCCAAAAGCAAGATTATTTTTTTTTTTCCCCCAAAAAAGGCAGTACCACCACCATAACTGTTCAGGTAGTTGGGTGGGACCTCTACTGAAAACCATACAGTAATATATATTGCTCTTCAGGAATGTCTGATATAAGCTGTGGCCATACGTAAGCATCTTTTTGCTGTTAATGAAAGCCAACTACTATAATTCATTAACCAATTTAAGACCACTCAAAATCTTCAGATTAATACTGAACTGCTTGTTATTGAGACGTCAGTCCAGAGGAAGCTATACAATTAAAACAAACATTGTTCTATACCATGAGTAGAGAAAGCAAGAAAGTAGAAATATTTTTACCCCAGAGCCTTCAGGTTCCTTCTCATCCCAAAGACGATTCAGTGCTTCTGGATTTAACGTAAATACACTTGCTAAGACATGTTTCAAAGCCTGATGAATACTGACTTCATCTATGTGGCAGATATAAAAAATAATCAAGCTGGTCACGAGCATTTTAACTTTTTTTTTAAAAAATCAATTGCATTCCCTCTACTTTTATATAGTCAATTAAGCTATCAATTTTGAGGGTTTTTTATCGGAAGCCATCTATCTGTAGTATGAAAAGCTAAACAAAATTTATTTGCAAAGTCAAGAACTCTTCTGCAAATAAACAGGGATACGTCAAGGATATTTAGAGTTATAAACCATCAGAATTGATGTTCAGTAAATATTTGGTCTCTAGGCAAGACTGATGGTTATTTCTTACACATTTAAACTTAATTTCACAAGCCAGAATGACTAGAAGCTATATTTTGCTTTAAGGTCTTGTTAATTAAAAGCATGTGAAACTCTTGGGCTGCGAGATGAATAAAATGTCCCATTTTGCAGAGAAAGCTCCCGACTTGAATGCCTCCTCTTCCATGCCTGACCTAGCTCATCACAACAAAATTAACCTTCCCAGCCCCCTGCCCCTTTCATTTCGAATGCCACTTTTTGTTAGTCAAACCACTCGTTCGCAAGCACCCCCCATGAACCTCTCGTGGGATGGTTTATTGGAAGGTCCCATCGAGCGGGGACCCGCGGTGGCGAGCGAGGTTTCGGCATCCCAGCTCGGCACATCTGCATCGCAAACCACCACCAGTTCTGTTTGCACACAGAGAAAAGTTACCCGTACTCTGATTTTTGCTAAACAAAGCTCTCCTGCTCCACTCTCAAGACGCGGGGTTGACTATCAGAGGGCTAAATTCGCCCGTGGGAGGAACAGCAGGTCACCTCCTCTCCCCGAAACCCCGAGCTGCGCCTCCATAATGAACCGACTCCTCTTTGTGCTCCGTTTGGGAGCTAATCACCATTAGAAATACTGTTGCCAGAGTAACTGCTCTGACAGAGTTTTCTTTCCGCGGTTCAAAGGGCTGTTCACACGTCAACTCCTCGCGCAGTGCCAGGCTGCTTCGGCGGGGGCAGCCGGGTCTCTACAATCTCATTAGTGCAGCTTCATTCAAGTATGGGGACAAGAAAAGCAGAGGCCTGGGGGAAAAATACTCCTTACAAGAAGTTCAAGACGTCTCATCTGTCTCCACACCTCTTAGAACTGGAAACACAAAGGTACCTCTGCTTCGCACAATAGATGCCTTGAGGGAAACCTCGCCTAGCCTGAGACCCCATCTCGCCCCAGTTTTAAGACAAAACCCGGAAAATGTCCAGAGGTAACAACAATCTGATCGCTGCTCTGTTTCCCAAAGCGAAGAGAGCTACTCCTGCACCCTTTATGTTGCTTTTTACCCTGGAACACTTGAAATAATAACAGGGAAGACTCCAAGGATGCAATACCTGTAACATCTGGTGATGTTTCTCTTCTCCATTACTACTGGTACAAGAGTATTGCGCATTTAGGAGGTGCAAACAGTCTTCTCAAATTACAACTAATTTAGATCAAAATTGATTTATCGTAAAACCATATATAAGACCATTTATCTCCACTCTGTGTCTGAATATGAATAAACACCAGGTTCAGTTAAAACCTGTCACTTTGTGCAAAGCTGGGAATGCAAGCATTGTGCAGTAAGTTTTCTTCCACTTATTGACAGACAGAAAATAGCTTTCAGTGGAAGCTCGAATGCTCGTGGCTGAGAGAAAAACAACAGAAAGGACAAACACTCATAAATACCTATTTTAACTGCTAAGGGGTGAAAAACAAAAAAATCAGAAAGTTTGCACAGAGGTTACCTTTCATCCTAAAATGCTCACCCACACATCACTTTGAACAACAAACAACACCGTATCTTTGCAGAATGTCTCTGCTCCGTTCACATCACAAACAGCACAAGATGAACATCAGGGCACAAATACTATCGGATATACATGAACTAATTCCTGCAGAAGCCCTGGTTTCTAAAAAATCCCAGTAACTCCAACAGAATCTGGCAGGGAGATGGAGGGGGAAACCAGAAAAAGCATAACTGGTATAACTGATACAGCAACAAAATCACGTTTCACCTGATGAACAAAAAAAAATTTGCTTCTGCCCAAAAACGCTAGCGATTTACTTTCATCATGTGAAAAGCCCTGCCCATGAAAAAAACACTGTGGGAAGCTAAGATATATAGAAACTTACATGTTTTGGCAACTGTGTTTTAGTTTATTATTTCATGTTTACAATAAGTAAGTGTTCAATAAAAATAAATTTATTCCACAATTACATATTACAGGCAAAGCAGTAAAAATGACAAGAGGAAGTACTAACCACAAATGCTTCTGAATGGGAAACATTAATGTAAGTATCCACTATTAAAGCCATTGTGCCTATTTTAAATTCAATCCATTTTTTAACCTAAGCAACTTTTATAGTTCTCCCTTTCAAAGGAGAGCTTGGTGTGCCAGCTGGCACACAACCAAGTACTGGACTCCTATAGCTTTGGGCTTGGATGTAGCAACTGCTTGAGCTACTATTTTTTGGGAAAAAAAGGCCAGTATGTATTTGTGTGCATCCTAAATGTGTTGCCAATACAAACTGAATGTTTTCAACAACTACAGACTTTAAACGGGAGTGAGCAGACTTTTTAACCCAGGTCTTTTCAGTGATGCTGTTCAAGCTGTCGTCCAACCATCAGCCAGTATGAGCACAGCTAAAGCACAACATAGGGCCAGAAATTTCTTAAGCTATTTTCCCCTGTAGAAAGAGTGTGCTGCAAAGCCATACCCATAGAGATGAGTTGTTATCCTGCACTGAACACAAATCCACTTAATGCTCTAACAGACTACAGCAGTACTTGCCGGGATAACCTCTATTTCACATTACAGCGTGACCAACAAGGGTGGGAAAATGAAGTGTGCAGGTACTTACATCTGACCCTGCACAGCAAAAGAGCCAAACTACCTCACCAAAAAATACAAAAAAAAATTCCACTATCTATGATGTGAGGTACCAAAAGCATTAGGAAGTTTTAGAGGACAAAGTGCTCGGTTAACATATCTTCTTAAAACAATTTGATTACATAGATACACGATAACTGCTTTTTTACTACTTGACTAAAACACACTTTACTTTGCAGCACTGGGTGGTCATATTAACCAGAGAGCTTTCACACTTGTCATATTTCCCTGCGCTTCTCAAGCACCGATGCACAATCCGGAAGGAAAAGTATCTCAACACGGCCCTGTGGCTCCCAGGGCAGCAGGGTATTTCACATGGGATGGGTCTCTTACCCAGCCAGAACAAAGTAAGCAGGTAGATGCTGAAAACCACCGTATACATTTCAAGTGCTGTTTTTCTATTTCTGCTACATGAATCTAAATGCTTTTGCAGGTTCAAATGAGAAAAAAAAAATAAAACAAAGATTTCAACAAACCACAGGAGACATGGTACTAAGCAATGCCAAAGCAAATGCAACCTTTGCAGCCTGCAAGTCAAAAGGTAATGTGCTATTAAAAGAGCTGGTTAAGAACATAGGCATCTCAACCACAATTTCACACCATGGAAAGATGAGCAGCAAATTTCCTGCCTTCCCTTCTCTTCCCTTCCTGAACATGTAGTGCTCCCAGTGACAGCAACATTTCTCCCTGCAGCCTGTACCTGTATTCTCAGGACATGGAAGAAACATCCAAGGCTTCTGGAGACTCAGCGACTCTCAGCTTCCCTCACTTTCTCTCATTGTTAAACTGAATTTCTGCATCACTTCGGAAATCACAGTAACACTGCATACTGCTTTCCAAAACCTTTAAAAAGATGTGTTAACTTAGTAATGAGAAATTATCACTCCTACAGGCAGGCAAAATTATGCAAATAAATCTATCTTTTAGAAGTGTTGATATATGTCTGTTGCCACAAGTAAGTTTCTAATAAGGATGCAAAATCCTTCACTAGCTGTGAATGAATACTATACCTTGATAGAGAAGACTGCCTCTTCAATTAATACATTGCCTTGCTTGTGGTATCTATTTTAACATAAAGCTATAACACAGACAAAAGCTTATTTAAGATTAATCTAGTAAGAGCTTCAAAGTTGCTCCTAAAATAGGAAGTTTTAATATAGGATGCAATTCTTAACTGAATTCCCTTTATCTCATTATATTAAACCACATTTATCTCCATTTATGTCTCAATTACCTCATAGGGCTGTTAATTTGTTGGAAATTAAGCTATTGTGTGATTGCTCCTATTACTTGGGGGATTTAAATGCTGACTGTAATAAACAGTTACCTTCAGGATAGAACAAAGTCAATGCTACCCATGTTAATTTTGCAATGAAAATACTGCCAGGACAGCCGAGTCCGCACCTATGAAGTTAGAAAGCAAACTTCTGCAAAACATGAACAAAATGGGAACAGTAATGTTATATACATTGCTTATCTGTTATTAGTCTTCATCTTCTCTAATGTGGGATAGTTAAAACTTTAAGCTATAACCTGTTTTCCCAAAAATAAGACACGGTCTTAAATTATTTTTTGCTCCAAAGCTTATTACTTTTTTTTTTTTTTACACATATAGCTGCCTGGACACTATTTTAGTTGACTTCTTAAATTAACTGTAACTAGAGCTTATTTTTGGAGTAGGGCTTATATTTTGAGCATCCTCAAAAATCCTGAAATCTCACGCTAGGCTTTATTTTTGGGGTAGGGCTTATTTTCAGGGAAATGATGCATAATTGTTTGAAACACCATTTGTATTCTTGTGGGAATGAACAAGCTTCAGAACGAGCTCCAGCTCACCCACAAGAAGAAACATCTACACTGAACATAATGTGCATTACAAAGAAAAGTTGATAGATATATCATCGCTTTATTATATTATTACACAGCCTCCAAAAAACAGCTTTAAGTTGAATCTTACTACTAAAATGCACAGCTCTTCCACCCTACTAAAACACTTTTATAACTCCTCAGACAAAGAGAGCTTCCAAGAACTACTGGGATATTTTGTAATACAAGTAAAAAGGAAATGTATGTACGAACACACATATTTTGTACTGAAAGATGCTGTTTCACGATCACCATATTAAATAAGTTCAGCTACAGTGGGCTAGTTCAGTGTTAATGTTTCTAAAATATTTTAATACGATTCCCCTTAAAATAAATTTAAAACCACATCTTACTGGTAACCTGGGGTTTTTGTGATGCTTTCATTGAAATACACATTTCCGCTCTGGTTCTCATAAAAAACAACTGTTGTTCTTTTACCAGATATGAAAATACAGTTATAAATAAGACTCAGTATTAAATATCTCTAATCAATGCCAATATATATTTTTTCCTCCACAGGTAACTATGATTAACACTGTATATCACTTATTCCCAACTTTGATGCAAATCACTGTCTCTGACATTAGGTTAGCAAAGATGTCAATAAATCTGCTAGACAATCTGGAAAGCATCTGGCATCTAAAGAAATTAAAAAAATAAACTACGTTTTCTTCACTACTAGAATTGTGTTGCGAGTACAAGCATATGGCTTGAGGATTTATAAGGCAAACGCTGTGTTAGACACACAGGTGAAGACTTTTGCACATGGATTTACCTGATCAGTAAATCATGAAGCTCTGTTGATATTTCCATTATGATGGAATCAAGGCATAAAATCTGCCATTTCCCCACACAAAGATACCATTTTAAATACAAAGATTAATAAATGTTGAAACAATAACAAAAAAAAAAAAAAAAAACACCCAAACAAAACCAACCATATGAAAAACAAAACCGGAAATCAGCACATTCAAATACAATGATGTAAAATTGATATGTTTTCTAAAATGCTCATAAATAATTTGGGTTTTAACTATTCTTTAAGATTAAAATTCTTAAACATAATACCATATGTTACATAATCCTATGTTTTGACATAATGAATATGATTAATAAATAAGTCTATGTGCTTAAGAATTTTACCACTTGGCAATCAGTTTCACATTTACATTTTGAAGTGGCTATTTTGTAGGTCATGCTACTGAATGCCAGTTTTCACAGACAATATTTATACTTTCTAAAGATTTAGACACATCCAATAAGCTCCCTGGTAGCACACAAAATGACACAAAATCATAGAAAGCTTCTGGTTACATTAGTGAGAATCAGATATACCCATCCTTGTAGAAAGAAAGAAAGTTATTCACATTTACTGAAGTTCAACTTAACTTATGCCTCATTCGTAGTTCTGTCAGTTCACTTGTGAAGAAAAGATTTTATTAGCAAAAAAGGCCTTTCATTAGAATAATCAATGATTTTTTTTTTAACTGAAAAAAAGAGTTAAAATCGTTTCCTAAAAACCCAAAATCTATGAATGCAGAGCCACAACCGTGCCCCGACATCACAGAGCTCTGTGCTACACAGCACAGCTGGTCTCGAAACAAGGGCTGTATCCCCAGCGTAGCGGAGTGAGAAAAGTAATTTGTCAACAGAAATTAAACATCTTCAAATTCAAAAGTATTGCAGCAGTCCTAAAACTAGCTTGTTTGTAGGCAAGACATGTTGGGAAGCCAGGGCAGGGTTTAGCACCCGCTTCACAGCTCACAACAAGCAGTGTCCATGGTCAGTGATCGCTGCAAGCCTGGGTGACCTGATCTCCTGTTTTGTTCCATCTCAAGATGGTCCACAAACTTTTGACATAAACCCCCTTTCCAGCCTGAACTGTCAGAAGGCAGACAGACTGTTCATCCCTGAAGATCCAAGTATGATGTGTCTGGAAGACAGGATAACATCCAGAATGCAGCTTAAAGGCACTCCAAAGCACAAGCTACACCTTCCACCCTTCTGATGCTCTGTTAAAGCTTAACTCTTCTCGTGGAAAACTACTTAATTTTACTGAGCATTTAAATATCCAGCCTCACTTGTGCTCTCTTACAGCTAGGTATTAACTAAACCAATGAATACTCATGACTTTGGACTGGTATTCTGTGGTAATTTTGTAATATACTTCAAAATCCCTTTTCAGCCAGTACCTGTTTGAAATAACGCAGATATGGCTCAGTCATTAAGGCGGCAGTTTTCTTGTTTCCATGTTTTAACACCAAACTTCACAAAGGCAGAAAAGTTATAATGCCTATGTGTAATCAATCCCAGCATTTTAACTCTAAGTGAAATTATAATTTTTATCCCGTTTTCCAACCATCACACTTTCCCCATCACTGTGTGATGATAATGTTCCAAACTGAAGCTGGATTAATAAAACCATACAACTGAAAGCACACTTCAGTTCTGTAGTCAACACTAAAATAATGGCACGCTATATCTGTCTTTCCCTGCCCTCCCGGCACATCTGACAGACACAGTCATATGGCAGACCAAATACTACAAAGCAGCTGATTTACACGTAGGGGAGTCATCCCTGCTTAGATGAGAACTATTGTGGCATATCATTTGCTGGAAGACCAGCAAACCCCATGACAGCTCTGTCCATTCTAATCAGACTCCTGGGATACATCAAAAACATCATGTTAACTATATAATTTGAATAAATATTACCTCCCTCACTTTAAATATGGATGTTATTCCTCAAGATGTGAATATTCTCCGCAAAACAAAAAAAAAAGAAATCAGGTATCATGTCTCATGGAGAATATTTCCAGCCCCCTGTCTGCTCCCAGACACCAGCAGCTCTGTCTTCAAAGTGTGTTGCATCTGTGGACAAAAGCAGCTTTGTGGGTTTTGAGCTTTACCTGTACACCACATAGTTGTTACCCCTCCCTAGCAGAATTTCTCAAAATAAAAGAACCTGAGGTACTTTTAAGACAATCAAGCTTCACTGTTGCAGCACTGACCCCACGGCACCCAAAGTTGACGAGCTCCTGTATAAAACTGAGTTGCGACGTAAGAACGTAGACACTGTGCAAAGCAAAACCAACAACAACACTGCAGCAACATCCCAAAGATGCACAAATACATCACTGTTTCTGAGCATGTTATACACGTTCTTCACCATCAAAATCAAGAAACACAACAATGTTCTTGGAATTTAAAGAAAAACCTTCTTCATGACAAGCCATCGAGGCTCTCGATAAGGTTAAAACAAAACACTTCAGCTGATTAGCTTCTTGTCCACTGAGCCATCAAAATCCACCTCTCAGACTTCATAATTCCCATTAGAATAACAGCTAAACTTATTGTTACCAAGATTGCTGTTTCACTCGCAGTTCAAATAAATGCCGTTCCAAAAACCATCTGCACAAGTCAAGTAGCAGATGTAGAGTCATCTACTCAGTTTCTAAAGGCTAAATTATTTGTTTTTGTGGGTTTTATGCATACTCAACTGTCACAAAAGCAGCAACCTACCAGAATAGAAGTATCACACAGCATTTAACATAAATCTCATAAAACATATAAGCCCCCCTTTTGCACTTTAATCATTTGCTAACAGTTACAATAAGATTGTATTAAAAATTTAAACTGCCCTACTTAATGCAATTTACCTTCAAAGGTCCATTTCCAGAGAATGAAGTCGAATGATATAAATGTCGAACACTTGATCAGATTTATTGCACTGAAGAATATTTCTCTTGATACAGATCTGACGAGTGAAGGCTAATGGCTTTAGTTTTATTACTTTTTAAGCACTTAATGGGAAAATTTAGACATTTTCACAAGACTAAGCTTCAGCAAGAATGGTACATTTACAGAATGACAGCACAGAAGAAAGCTGTGTGATCTCTTTAGAGATGACCGGTTCAACAGTGCTATTAACGGAGAGAATAATGTAAAGTATTTATCCAGATAATTTGTCACACAACAGTCAGGCCTGAATCCCTCCCTGCTAAACAGGGACAGGGAAGAGAAACAGAAACCGCTGATTATGGTCAAATTTCTCTACTGAATCAGGGCTAAAATGCACAGTCCTAGAGGAAGACAAGTGAAGTCCCACTGAGGTTGTAAAATAAGGAGTTATGTGATGCTGCTATAGGTACAAATTAATGGGTTCCTGCAGGTGATCTGGGGACACACACTCGTTATCCAAGCAGTGGCAGATAACAGAAATAACCCACTAGCCTCCCCCCTTCCCATTCCAACCATGTTTTCCATAAACATGAAAAGTACTTCCAAAATACTATGAAGCAATAGTTTTGTTTGTCCAAAGAGACTTTTTTTTTTCTTTAAACTGAAAGACAGCTGGGAGTCTTCAGATTTCAATTAATGTCTAGGTACTTATCCAATCAATCATCAAGTGCTATAAATTTCCTATATTTCTCATTAGTTACACTATTGCACAGCTTAAATCTAAACATACCTTTCCTTGAGACTGTAAATTATGATGCATGAGACACAAGCAACTGTATCAGCCACCAGAAAAGGCATAAATGATGAGAGCAAGTCAATTGTATATATGCTAAACTGAAGCTGATTTACTCCTTGCATGTTTTTTTAATACAAAAGTATCACCAATGGAAGCGTCACTAACACACTACATCTCTTGGAGTTTGCATATATGACTTGAAACTAGTAATGACCTGTCTTTATTAATATTAACAAGTTTTATGCACAAAATCCAATTTTCTATGGAAAAAATATTTCTTCAGCACCTGCCAATAGTATTATTTCATTAAGTGCAGACAGGCAAAGGTTTTTCATTAAGCTCTAAATTTAAAATTGGTTTTGTGACTCCAAAAGCCATCTTCAGCCTCTTCAAAAGGCACGTGGTGAGACACTCCAGAAGGTACCTAACACAGCAGTACCTTGTATGCTTAGAAATCTTGGGGTTTATTATACTGAAATGTAAAAGAGTATGTATCCATACATTTATTAACAAAAATCTATCAGCTTTTTAGTCTTATATCACCTTTATGAGGCCTGTGGCAGTGGGTGCTGCTGGCTCCAGTGGTGCAGCGCCCTCCCCTTGCCCAGCATCACTGGATCTCACCCCAGTGTCTTAAGGCAACTACTAAGGTAACTATTCCTACATTTATATAGTCCTAAAATTACATTCTGCCCTTTGAAGGCAACCATGAGGCTGATGTGGCCCCTGGTGAAAATGAGTTTGACACCACTGTCTTGGAAGAAGCTCTAAAGAAAATTAAGTCTTCAATCATGCAAGTAGGTGTAAGGCACAAAAGAAATTAATCCCAGTAAGAAGTCTGTAAATTAATTTGGACAAGGCAAGAACTTTTGGTTAAACTGTGATGCCAGCTGGGTAAGAACTGCAAAACATCAACATACTGGCACGGAGTGGCTGGCAAAGATTTTCCATTTCTCCACAGAGATTCCTGAGTCAATGCAGCGTTTCCCACCAAGCAGAACAGAGCGCTTGACACGGATGACTGAAAAATGCTCAAAAACTCCCTGCCTTCTGTTTCTATCTGTGTAAGATTTGTTAAAAAGTTAATTCAAAGTTTTGGAAGTTACAGGAAACTTTCATTCAAGCACTATAAATCAGCAGCCAAATGGAAAAAAAACAAACAGAAGGGGAGGGGGTGCAAAAAGAAACCCAAACAACAGCAAACTGCAGGCCAAAGCAAACAGCTTGGCTACTTCACATTAGCTTCCAATTATCAGCAGATAACAAAGTGAAGTCAGACATGCCAAGTGTCAGTGTACCCATCAAGAAACTACTTCTTGCCCCATCCCAGTCCCCCTCCACATCACAGGCAGTTCAAATGAGGAAGAAAAAAGCTCGTAATGGCAAAATTTGCGTACCGTACTTGGTATTTCGATCATCTCTTCCTTACACATACTCCACATTTTTAAGTCTAATACTGATGGAGGACAAGTTATTGATGTGGCATTTGCAGTAGCACAAACTATTTCTTGACTTGGCAAGAAAAGGACAAGCACATTACATGAACCAGTTGTCAGCATCGGGACAGGCAGCAACAGCCAAGAAAGCACAGGTATTGTAACCCCAGACTCTCAAAATGCTTTATTAACCAGGGTGCACAAAAGGAACAACCAGTTGGTATCAAATAAACTTGCCAGAGTCTCTGATTTCCATAATCCCTTAATAAAACTAGTCGAGCCCCTGTGGCTGGCAGTTGCACTTAATAGTTGGGATAATTTTCCTAACAGTCTCATCCATCTGCCAACTAACTTTCCAGCTTACTTCTTAAAACAAAATGGAGCATGCATTGCGCAGAGAAGTATACATGGGTCACAGGAAGCTTGTTACCTCTGGAAAGACAAAACGAATGAAATATCAACATATGTAAAGAGAGGCTATTCAAAATGTAGTTATATATTCTACAGACTTATCTCCACGTTGTACAATACAATGCTATGCTGTGTTTTCTGTTTTCCACAAAATAGTAACTAGATGGTAAAAGGGACAGAGGCTGGCCATGCTGCTTTGGGGACACGCTCTGACACAACTCAACTAAGGAAAATAAACAAAGGGGCTTGATATAAGTGAACAACATTGATTTACAAAATACACATTAAAGATAGCATTACCCCAAATACCTGGGCATTATTAAAATAACCAATCAAACAGAACAACAAGTTGTCATATGTTCAATAGATACTTCTAGCTTTATCAAAAGATTCGGGATACCCAGATACGAACAGTTCTCCTAGCTCACTACTTGAATACTGCATCCAACTAACACTTATGTCCCTGAATAAGCATCACAAAATACCCTGACTTGGTGACTAGCAGTAAATAAAGTTGCCTGTTAAGCAACTCACTGTTTAAGATTGGTCAGCACATGGGCCAATCCTGTTTTCACAAAACCTGAAATTAAATGAGCAGCTTACAGACAGAACTCACTATGCATTTACTGTTGATGAAAATCACATTATGAGATTGATGCGAATGCTTTTTTTCCTAGGTGGGAAGAAGCAAAAATTCCACTTTTCAGAGGAACAAGTTTCCTCCTGCAACACCAGGGACTTACCACTGCAAGCAACCTCATCAGATCAAACTTTGAAGTTAATTGAAATGCAATTAGTTTAAGGATTCTCTATTTTATATGGAATGAGCAAAAAACCATGCATTTTAAACTCAGTAGCAGTGCCAGACGGTTTTTGGCATAGGAATTCAGAAGACTGACGCCCGCACTCCTTCTGCCTTACTACACACACCATCCCATACATTTGTGCAGGCTTTAAACTCTGAATACACCAGTGTTAATCCCAGAGAAGCAAACATTTTCAGTAGGATTTGCATATGCATATGGCTTAGTTGAAAGGGAGCGATTTGCAATGCATTTCGGAAATCCCTTTTGAAGAACAATCTATGCTAATAATAAACTTTGATGTTTAAAATGTGTTTGTTACAGAACAGAGAACATTACAAAAGGATTATGTTTATTACACCAGTTTCAAATGTTTGATAGCTCAGACAAAAGCATTCCTTTTATTATAAGAGGAAAAAGCAAACTACTCTCCTCCATAGATGTTACTAAATACACTGCAAACACACCCAGGAACAGCCAACAGTTACAGAAACTAAGATATATAAATGTAATAGCAGCATTTTGATAGATTTTTGTTTGCCAGCTCAGATCAAAGAGCTTCGGGAAGCCGTATGCCAGAAATAAATACATAAGAGCAACAATTATTCTCTGGAACCTCAAGGGGTGGTTAGAAACACCACAGAACAGCGCCCGGCACGGTTGCTGCTCCAGGTGAAGTCAGATTTTCCCCACGGGACTCCCCAGGTTTGGCATTGCCTCCTACCTTTGTTCTGACAGTCTGTACGTTCTACCCTGAGCACGGGTTTTGTTTCCAGGTATTCCAAAACATGCTGGCGATGCTCTCAGCAGGCTGGTTATATTCTGTCAGCCAATTTTACAGTAAGGGATGGGAGGTATTTTCCTTTGCATCTGTCTCGAGACAAGTCATCTTGCCTGTTAGCTTTTATTCTTTCACTCCCCAATGCTAATGCACTACTTGTGTCAAAAAAATTGAGGTTAAATCTACAAAAGACAGCTTACATCAATGACCAAGGGTCAACATGCTAGGGATAATTAAAGAACTCAAGCTTTGGACATTTCATGCTACCCTCTGTATCCGAGAACCTGTTGGACATGCTGCACACAACACATGCTGTAAGGCAGCAGATGAGGTGTTAACACGTTTTAAGATCTGTCAATAAAAATTTAAGAAGAAAAAATTTGATTAAGTAATCACACCGTAATATAGAGCAGGAAGAGTACAGACCTGCCAGCAAGGCGGACTCCCCCAAAATGCAGCAAATGAGCCCCAGTTTGGACAGGCCCCTTGGAAATCAGACAGATGCAAGTAAGAAAAAGGCTGTCACTGTAATAAAGAAAATGTAAACAGAGCTCATGCTCTGCTGAAGCCCCTTTTGGTCCTGATCTAACCTTGTGGTCAGCTCCACCACCCTTTATCATGGCATCATTAGTGACCGCAAAAGTGAATCGTCTCCCTAACAGATATAACCAAGCAGTATTTTTTTTTCTCTTTTTTTAAATCCTCACATTTGGATGCACTCCCCACAATTGAGCCCCGTTAGCAGCTGTGCTGTTACTGTGTTACTCTCTATGCAATCACTTTGCTGTTCAGGTCACTTGGCTCAAAAAGAACTGCAGAAATTGTCGCTGCTCTTTTCAGCTTCTGTGACCAGCTCCACCAGGAACTGTAGCAGGACAAAATTTAGCAGAGGGATGTTCTTCCATAATTTAACCTCTGTCAAGATGACATCTGACTTACTCCTACTCTGGTTTTGCTTTTTTCCTCTATTGAGAATAAAGCTCTGCGAGATGCAAGACAATTTAGCAGCAGTGATATTTTCCCAAGGTACTAAACACAACAGCAAGACAAAGGCGGAACACAGACGGTAAAACTACAAAGTTGGAATAGATTGGAAATTAAAATTTAAGCACAAAAAAAAAAAAAAAAATCAAAAGCATGTTTCCACATGATATTAAAAAACACCATGTCTTCAGAGGTATCTGCAATACTCTAGATTTTACAGAAGCAGTAGTTGATTGCTATAGATTGGACATGATACTTGATGCTTAAGAAAAATATGAGAGCAGAAACTGTCATTTTTCAGACATGCTTACAAAAAATGAACACAAGCTCCACTTCTGGAGAAAGAACAATCATGGTCCTTCAGATTAGTACCCGTGTTCACATTAGCAAATAGAATGAAAATTTAATCTATGACTGCAATACAGACATTACTGACACATATATATATTCAATAGTAATTTTTAATATTTGATGGAGGACAAATTAATACAAAATTCACATTTTATTCACAGTACTGAATGCATAAGCAGATGAGGCAGAACACATCCAGAAACAAAAACTCCAAGTTTACAATATCAGCTGTAGAAAAGATAGAGATTTTAAAACATAAGGAATTTCCAAACTTTCTCCCTCTGCCAGAATTTGTTTTCTCTTCAGTTTTTGGTGTTAACGGAACACAATTCCTAATTGCTTGCAAGACACTCTACGAATGTGCTTGTAACTTCTCTCTCAAACATAACTTATACAATCCTACAAAATGCACTGCTTATTCCTCTCACCCTCAGGTCTATCGCCAATAAAAAGCGATTGACTACCAAACAACCACCATGGTGCCTGTCCTAGGATTTTTCTTCAAGTTTGCATTCAATGATATAAACCTACTGGACCAATCCTGAATCTTCTTATTCTTTCATATTTTGATGAAGTCTATCACCATTCTTGTTGCCATACAGTGAAGAACTTGCATGTGATTATTTAAGTCTTTCATTTATTGGGGTCTTCAGAAAATACAACAGCTGTCACCTACTCCATAACATGAGTAGATCTGCATCACCACCATCTTCTACATTTCAAGTAAGGTGTCTTACTGCATGTACTTCAAACTAAGACTTAAACAAAGAGCCATAAAAATAACCCTATAGCATTTGGAAGTCAAATGAAAAGTTTTGCACATAGTATAGCGAATGATACCCTTACCGTACCCATAAACTAAATCACCCTGGACCTTTTATTAGCAATACACAGCACAAATCAGAGCACTTCTGAAACGCTGTACCCTGCACTGCGCCTCCTGATCCCACCCGTTAAGTTCAAGAAAGAGAAAAACAGCTGCAAACATCATGTCAGGCTCTTGGGCTGACATACCAAAGCACCCTCACAGAACCACATCAAGGCCTTAATTTTATCTTCATTTACACACCAATGGGTGCTTAAAATGAACCGCGACTGTGGGTTTGTTGCTTGCAAAGATTACATCCCTTTTACTTCTCCTTCCTAAGAAAATAACTAAAATACGAATATCTGGACGTAATACAACCAAAAAGATGTTTCCCGGTATTGCTGCAGCACGGGGGAGGGTGTCAAGAGTTTTCCAAGGCTGATCCAGTCCACCTTTGACTGGCTGAACTAATGAGTAATGCAAGCCACATGTCACTTAAGATGCTGCCCCACAGGTCTCATCTGCACCTTACGGAAACAGAGGGATTTCCAGTGCTCTGTGCTCGGCTCCCACTGCCCCAGTCTACCACTCCCAAACTGGAGAAGCCTTTGGGTCATATCTAGTGCAAGAATGAATATTGCCTCTTCCTAAAATAGCTGTCAGCAGAACAGGACTGCGACTTTATTTACTTCCCATTAGACTGATTAACATTTCCTAATGAAAATACAGCTATAAAAGCTGACTTGATAACACTGATAGCAAGTGACAGCTTTTCCCCGCAATCCAGTTGTACAAGGATTAATTTGTCATCTTCCGTTCCTTAATGTAGAATTTAAACTTCGAGGTATCCTTTTAGACACAGTTGTTCAACATAATATCAGAAGTATTATTCAGAAATAAAATATTTCTGGTAAATGTTTACACACAGTAGACACAGTCTAGACCATAATAAAAGATCAGTTTAATTTGCAAATAAAGTATCCAAAACCAACGGCAACAGCACAGCACCAGAGCTAAAGGTCCAAACTGAGAGGCAGCAATGGTTGTCTGCCATTATCTACCTGCAACTCCTGCCTCAATATTCGTAGGTTTATTGCTATTTTGGATATTTTTATTTCAAAATTCACGTGTTACAGCCATCCATAAAAGGTAAAACCTCCCAAATCTGCGTTTGATGATTTGGGTAACAGATACGTACAACCTACCATACACACAACAGAACGGGCTTATTTGTGTTTTTACCTTCTCCCCTGTTTAGAAGCCAAAGTACTTAAAAAACCAAACAACAACAGCAAAAAAACCCCAACACGCTACCACACACACAACAAAACCAAGCAACCAACAAAAAGCCAACCCCACCTAAATAAACCCCAGCCCTAACCAATACATTTTGCCTAAGAAAGACATGGCAGCAGCAATGTCACCTGTGGTATTCAAGACAAATAAGTTGCATTAAAAATCTTCCACCGAGTGCATTTTCCCAGGATGTGATTTGTCTGGCAGCATCTTAGCAGGGAGACTCTAGACCTTGACATCACAGAAATCCCTTCCCAACAAGCTTCACCAGTAACATACACACACGCGCGCGTATATTTGTATACATATATATATATATATACACACTCAAAAGAAATCCAGTTCTATGTATTGTTGCAACCTACACAAGTGGTTCAGGCTGCAAACCCTTAAGATTGGCTTAATCCGCCAAAAATTAAGAAATTTTAAAGACAGAATACTAACATCAGTAGGTTTTCATCATTTTGCCTTACACATGCAGAGCTACAGTGGTAACCTCAGCAAGACATAGGAATTCCACATGGAAAGTTTACTCTGAATGATGTAAATATCTTCTACTTTGGACCATGAGCAGGCGCACGACCAAAGCAAACTGCTCTGAATTAAAATTAGACTCAAACTCTTTTGTTTCACACCCAGTCATGCAAGCTACACTGATGGTAAGAGTTTATCCTTGAAATATTTGAACATTTGCTTTTCCTTTGCAACGTCAGAGAATTGCAGCGCACAGAGTTAAATGGGTCAAAGGAAATCTGAACATGAAGCAGGGAAAGATGTGCAATTATGAATACATCATGAACAAAAATAAAAGCAATTCTTATGCATTAATGGTACATCAAGCTAATTCAAGAAGGCTAAAATCATTAAAAAGGCATCCTGGGGCAGTACACAGTCATTACAATACTGTGCTGACAAGAAATATTAAAATAATCATTTCCAATGCAATTGATAAAATCCATTCTGATAAGCAGGAAAAAAAGAGCCCCTAACTCTTAATTGGGAAATCTGAATTAAAATGGATTTTATTAGCATTTGATCTTATTTTTAAAACTTAATTCCCAACTGATGATTCCGAATTCCAAATATCAAACGTTAAAAACGAATTTACTATCCTCCATCGTTGCGCACATTATTAAGCTAACTGGAATTTTTGTTTTTTTATTTCATACTGAAATTCGGGGCCTGCTCATGCAGCTCCAGCTTCAAACAGCATCAGAGATCAGACTCAGGAGGGACAACGCTGAAGGCTGAAACCAGCCCTCTAAAATGTTCCAAATCCTGCTTCATGTTAAGAACAGCCAATTGTCACAACACAGGATGCTTGAACACTTACCGCTCTTAGAAAGTTACAAGATTTATCCCACTACTGAAACACTTAAATTTGTCCAGTATTATTAGAGTATCAGAAAACGAGTGATTCATCACATGCGCATTCCAAAGGACTATGAATAACCATCCTGACAACTACTGTTTATAAGTTACGGTCTTCAGCTTCTTAAAGCATTAAAAACCAGTTACGTAAAAATACACAGTTGTACATTAACTACACATCAGCCTTCATTAAAAGTTTCTGCAGACAAAAGTGAAATATTATCATAAAGCAGTGTTTGCATTACAAAAGATGAATCTACAGACTCCACGATCTTAGAACCTAAATGATGCTATGATTCTATGCTCTGTTACCATCAATAGTGAGCTTATCAACTCTAATGAAGCATTGAAACGTATTTGGATTTAACTAATGAATAAAGCAGTGTTTTAATAATAATAATTCAAGTTAAATTATTCTACCACTCAACTGTGAGTAAAATAGGAAATGAGTTATAGTATACAAAAGCCATAATCAATGACCACTAACAGAGTTCAGTGGATGCTTGTGGGGAAAAATTAGGAATCCAATTTCTAATGTGTGTGCAATGAAAGAGTAAAACATTCTTTGATCTCATTTCCAATTTCTTCACCCAAAAGGTAGAAAACAGAAACAATAAACTAGATTTTAGAAAAAACTTGTGAAACAGCACCTTTTGTAACAAAACTACTAATGGGTATGTTAAAGAAAAGTCTGCTGTAACCAGGACTGGGAACAGATGGATTTGGACACTGGAAGTTTACATTTAGTTTCAGATTTACCAACTCACTGGCAATTCAAACCTCCTGAAAAAACAGAAGAGGGAGAACAAAGTGTATTTGAACTACAAACTTCACACGTAAATGATGGCTGATGCAAACCACTGCATAGTGTTTGACTTGATTAAAATAGGACTCGTTGTATGCAAAGTGAGAGCACTAAAGCTAACATGACTAAACCAAACCCCATCTTCCCCTATTGCATCCACAATATCCACATTTTCAGAAAAAGGAGCTTGGAACATCTAAACACTGAGTAAAACCTATACCTAGTGACTAAACCCTATAGCTAAATTCCGAGAACAGATATCCATCCAGCTGGGAACAAAGCCTAGAAACAATTTCAATATACAGAAACCTGTCTTAATGAGTGTAGTAGCTCCATACCTTGTATACAGCTACTAACTCGTCAATAAATATTTTTCTTTAGATATAAACAATTGAAAAAACCCCTGTCTTATGCCTTCATCTATTAATGAACATTTTTGTAATGCAAAAATCAGTCTATACCTCTCTCAAATGTACTGAAAAACACACTGAATTTAGGCCAGCTGCTGGCACTGACTCAGGGTTACCTCAAAATAATAAGAAATGCTTAAGAGCATACTGGGTGAAGAACGACTTATATCCTGTTCCTCGTCCCCTCAGCCCTTCTTTTCCTTGTTCACTGACAGTATTTACATCAAGATGTGGTTTTTTTTCAAGTCGGACTAGGCTTTCTGATGTTGGATAATCAGCTCCATTTATTCTGGAGAGGATCTGAACATGAAGCGAAGTTACGAGCCAACGGTGTGTGTGGGGCTTGCTTTTGAGTAAAGAAGAGCTCAGAAGTCCCTTGAGGGGTGAAGAGGGAGTCCCCCAAGGGTTGTATTCAAGAATTCCCTTGCATCAAAACAGAAAAGAAAAAAAAAAAAAAAAACCAAAAACATAAAACCCCATGGCTACAGGGTCAAACTCAGACAACCATGCAGATATTTGTCTCCCTTGATGAAGAAAGGGCCCAACTCTTTTAGTATAACACCACGCTGAGCCAGCAATGTCAAGTCACAAGCCACTGCGGGGAATTTTTACTGGATTCCACCAGGTGTGGTTAGGTACAGTTTGTATTTCATGCCATACAATGAAGTTGGAACAAAATTGGAGTGTGTGTGTAAAATGTGCATACATTTAATGATATAAGCTTTTATTTCCTATTCAATACAATTTCACATAACCTGTTCTTTGCCAGAAAGTGAAAAAAGCCAAGTTATTCTCATTAGTCCAAGGTTTTCCCAGCATTAATTGTCATTAAGGCAGTGGTGACATCAGTTCAGCCCCAAGTGACAGCCCTCCCCACCGTTCCTCCTACCTGCCCACAAATCAGACAATATTTCACATCCTTTTTCTAAAGGAAAGATAATTTAGATGTTCTTTCCAAACTTCTCTACTTCTACTCCTTGCCATTCAATGGTGCTCTGTATATGGCCTGTATGAACCCTCCGAGGAAGGGGGTAAAACACATTGTTACGCGTCCATTCAACTGGAACATGCTGGATTTGCACCAACCAGGCGTCCTGTGATCGAGCACTCGCTCAGAACAACTTGCACTGCTCATTAACACCTCCTCATTTAATGGGGTTAAGAAGTTGCTTTGTCTCCTGCTGAAATAAACAGCAAAAATTATCAGGAACTGGATTCGCTCCCAGACGTCTCTGGCGACTGTAACACATTTATACAGAAACATTGCTAATCCGATTAGTTGGCAGCTACTAAACACTTGGTTGACTGCCATGTAGGTATACCAAAACCTTGGTATTTCTAAAACACATGATCTTTGTCAATACTTTTTACTTAATACTGAAATTTAGCAGAGACACAAACAATCCTCCTGGAAGTTTACAAGTTTGTAAACCAATTAGCTTTTTGCCAAGATCCACAAACACCATGACTTGGAATATATACTTAAAAATCTAACTATAGCTAGGGCTCAAAAATAAAAGTATTAATAAACTCTATTGGTTCTTTGAAACTCATATTCAATATAGAAAATCCAGGCAGCGACAACAGCAATTTCTGCAACTAACTCAAGAGAAAACTGAGCAAAGCACAAAGATACAGTAGTAAATGTTATTATCTAAAATCCTACTACCAAGATGGGTAAAAACACCCTTACTTGTAATTAAGCCTGGCACAGTGCATGCCAGTGTTTTCTGTTTAAAAATATGAATGTTTTGCTTGCTTTTTTCCCAATTCAGAAATTTGTATGTTTTGTGCTTATTAAAATCTTTGCTTTCTTTGTCCACATTTCTGATACATGCTGGTTTGACAGTGTCTCACATAACCACAGACAGCACAGGTCTCTGCAATGAAGAGCTGGCAACAAAATAAACCCCAGAACGAATTGAGAAATATTTCAATATAATTAGGAAGGTTTTTAGAGGCAGAAGAACGGCCGCTAGACAACCATGATGAGAATACAGCAAAGCCCCAAGACACCTGGATGAATTTCCACTAGAGGGTGCACAAAGCCCATCTCATACAGCAACGACCAAGTTCAACATCGCTTCTCCAAGGGGTAACTGTTCCACAATCGTTACAGATGGTCAGAAAGAACTGTAATTACTCAGGGTTTTTTTGAGATGATAAACAATGATCCTAAATACCTTCTACAAGGCAAATTTGAACATTGCTGCTAATTATGCTTTAAATCACTGTTAAGTAGCCAACTTTAGTTCTAAACCCCTACACACAACTGTCAACTTTTAACACTCCATAAATGCCATGTGTTACTTCTCGTGGTTACTCTGTTCCTATTGATTTTCTCAATTTAATCTGAATTTCTCAAGTGTGGAAGACAATTTTTAACTACTTTGCACAAACAGCCTCTCAACTTCTCCATGAGCACTAAAATAAAACAAAGAAAACTTTGCCAAAATAATAAAGCAGTCACTGAAGAAAACTGAAAAATAGATAAAAGACTAAAACCAGCTTAAGATGCTTAAGACTGAAGGTGCTGATATGGAATACAACAGTGTACATGTGCTGTGATCAGCATAAGGAGCCCTCGACTTCACTTAATATAATAGAACAAATCCCTTAAAACCAGCATTTTCATTAACGAAACATTAACGAACGCTTGCAAAACAGGCAAATACTATCAGACATTGGTGGTTGTTTAAAAAAACAGCTAGAGTGTTGTGCGAGATGCTGGATGCAAAAAGCAATCGTTACCATCTTGGAAGACTCTCTCCACATTGAGTCCGTAAGTAGCACAGGTTTCGTAGTAAGTGCATCTCTTCAGATCATTCGATAACTTCCTCGCTCTGGCATCGTCTATGACACGTGGATTACTGGAACTTATAGCATCTACAACAACAGCAGGGGGGGAAAAAAATACATATTTAAATATAATTTGAAAACATCTCGTAATTGCCAGTGTCCTAGCAGTGAACTGAAGTACAAATCATGAGACTTCAAGAACTTTTAGGAAATAACAGGGGTGCACATCACTCCAGTTTTATACTTTGTTATCAAAATTACCCACACACGGATTCTAAAAATCAGAAAAAAACAAAAAGGTTTTTGGTTACCTTAGAATACATTGAGGACACTAACTGTAAAAAACACAAAATCACCTGAAAGAACATGGGTTCTGATGCAAAATACACATAGAAATACAAATGGCTGGTAAAAAGAAATGTCAAATTATTTCTTTAGGCCTCCTATAAATATCAGCAGTGGATTACAAGTAACCTTCACCTGTAGAGCGTGAAGCACAAGATATGACATGTTTGTAAGGACAAGAACATGGGGGGAGAAATGGTACCAGGTGTAACTGTAACACTTGGGGAAAGCAGGGAAACCACTGAAGTTGCGTGAGAGATGCTTCTCTTACAAGAATATAAAAACAAACAAAAGAAACCAACACAGCCAAACAAAAGTCAATGAACCAAAACAAAACAAACAGAAACAAAAACAAGCAAAACCCAAACAAACAATTAACTAAACCAAACAAAAACCCAAAATGACCTGGCAACACTAAGACACCTGGGAGAAAAAAATAATCACGATGGGCAAATAAGAAATAATAAAGTCATACAGGACTGCGATTATCATGTTGCTAAAAATCTAGAGTCCAGCTCCTCCTCACCTAACTCCCCTGGATGCTTTTTTCGGTCCTTCTGATTTTTTAGGCTGGTTCTCTCTGCATTTTGCCCCAGCACAGCCAGTGGTGCAGAAGTAGGAGGCAGAGCGGTCAGGGCAGACACTTGCTAGTTTACTGTGAAACGCAGTTTTTGATATAGTCACAGCATACACAATGACCTGGCTGCCAAGTCACAGCCAAGACTGAATCCTCAAACCTCGATGCAAAGGCACCCAGGAGACATTGTGTGAACATCCTGCACAGCCAATAAAAACAATCTTTTTCTAAACATATAATAATACTTTGTACCTCTCTGCAAGAGCTACCTTTCACATGTGCTTTTTAACACAAATTTCCAGAGTTTATCTATAGGAGTTGAAAAAAAACTTTACACTACAAAAGAAATAACAACCCCACTAACACACGAAGGAGGAGTTTCTTCATTGCTGCTCCATCACAGCAGAGAATTATGCAAAGGTTATACTGCTTCACTATTTATACAGTGATAATGATAGGAACAAATCTTGAAAAATGATTTGTTTTTTTCTTTTCTTTTCTTTTTTTTTTTTTTTCCCCAGGAGTATCATCGTAATTCTTAGCTCTGGAAAGAAAAAAATAAAATATATGTATATACACACACACATATATAAACACACACACACATATATATTCTTGTAAGGTGAGATAGTCGTACAACCTGTTCCACAAAACACTGCAGCTACCACCTTACCAACACCAGGCACCAGTTTCAGCAGTTAAGAGCTGCTCAGAATGTTTTCCTAAAAACCTTGTATTTTCCATGGCAGCAGAACTACCTTCGTTCTTTGGAAAAAAAAAAAATCATCCCTTTAACATTAGCACAAAGTCAGTGCCTACTGCAATGCTGTATTTGAGGCTCAGTTCTGGGCATGACATGGCCATACTTCAAGTCATTATCGTTACTTTCTCATGAGATCTAATTAATAAAACCAGAGCAGTTATGTGGAACATTAACAGCAGATTTTGTTTTTAATCAGCAGAGGGCGCTGAAAACATTTAACCAGAAAGGAATTGATTGATAAGCAACACCATGGCTGCAAAAAGTGTGATTTCTGAAGCAAACTCAGTGCTACGGCCTGGCCTGTCACAGGACAGTGACGCAGAGGAGAATGTTTGGACTCATCAGGCAAGTGCTGACATTTTGGGAGATAATTCATTTCACAGTTCGTTCCAAGAATAACAGTCAAAACTAACAAGCTGGATGTCAAACAGCTTTATTTCAAATATATTTTTATAAGGTATATTTATATATTTAATATATTTCATTTCACTGCACAGTTTGACAGTTGATGTAGTCAAAAAGCTGTGTTTTCTTCTGATGCTTATTCCCAGAACTACCAGTATCTTCAGTCACGTTTTTAAAAAGAAATCCTCTTTGTATCAGTACTGCAACAGAAAACAAATTTTGAAAAAGTTCTGCCTTTTCTTTGAAAAGTTCCTTTCTGGTAATAACTGGAATGAAATGGGAAACCATACCCCAAAGTGCCAGAAGTGCAGAAACGAAAGCACCTCACGGAAATGTTTCCCTGTCTCCTTTTTCAGCTCCAGTTCTAAGCTGACAGTGGGGCCCTTCAAAGCAGTTCATTTCTGCTTTTTGGCTGTAGTTTCTGCTGTCCTAGGACTTCTTGTGGACCTGCTTCCCTTTTCATTTTTTGTCATCTGTTTCCGCCCTAAAGCCTGGTTGCGATTCCTCCTGCTCACAAGTGGCAGTGGGCAGGGGAAGGCAAACTGCTCCCTGACAACAAGGCTGACAAAAGAATAAGCTGAAACAGCAATGAAAAGCTTCAACGCAACCAGACTCAAAGGGAAGATGCCCAAAAATTGAACCTACAAGAGCAACTTGTGACACTTGTGTTGTCCCTTTGACACAGTAACCTGACAATATATTAAGCACAATGATTCGTCATAAAGGAACTCACAAAAATGCCTGCACTATGCTTGCGAAACAGCAGCTCTGTATAGTAAGAAGTCTCAAGTCTGGCATCTATGCAGGAATTCATAATTTTTGCAAGAATTATCACAGGAGGGACACCTACGTGGCCAGGTGCAGAACAGCCTCAACTCATGTGTCTACTCCCTGCAAACCTACTGCAGTTTGGGAAACTGATGAAACATTAATGTGACCAACTGGCAAAACGAGGCAGGGGACGTGCAAAAGACAGCTCAGATGAAAAAGAAACTGAAATATTGCTGGTACCTTTCCCCTGCTGCATTTCCCCATGGGATAGCTGTGCCTAGCACTGCTGCTCCAGAAAAACAGAATGGCGAGGATTGTTTCAGGAGGTTAAAGGCTGCATTTCCATTTGGTTTGAAGAATAGTATAACTAAGAGATTGCATAAGGGCACAGTTCAGTTCCACTTCTTAAACAGCACTGTAGGTTTTTAATCTCTGATTCACATGCCTCCCAGGAATGCTGAAGTATTGGTCACTTCTCCACTGACAAACTAATGGAAACTGGTCTGATGTCAGAACTTCATTACACAACTGACTCACCTACCCAAATTCAATGTCAGCATCTCCCTGCTCAGCAAGGGACTAGCAAGCAATGAAAACATCTGTTAAATACTTTCATTGCGACAGTCTTACACTCCCTTTCCCAAGGGTGCTGCATGGATACTTGTCTCCTGTCTCAAACCAGACCCTGCAATGCCATGGCCCATAGCAAAGCCAGCTGAGGAAGCCCAGAGGGCAGAATACCACCCTGCTGATTAACTGCCAGCTTATTCACAAGCTCTCATCATCAGAATGTCACTACTGATGGAAGAAGGGGGACAGGACAGGATGTGGCCTTGCCAGCTTAGAACAGTCTATAGGGTCACAGAAATATGCTCAAAAATCAAGACTGCACTTACCCTGGGTTCCCACCAGTACCACTGGAATTTCACTAGTGTTACGATAGTTTGCCATCCGGCTGTAGTAGTGGTAAACAGTCTGGAAGCTGATTTCATCTTCCAAGCTGAAGACAAATATAACAGCATCCACCCACATGGCAAACTGCACGATAAAAATGGAAAAAGCATAGTGTGAGAAAAGTAGCGAACAGGAAAAAAGATGAACATTCTTACCTTACTTGGAGGGAAACACAAATCAGAGAAACTTCGTTAGTGATAATAAACAAGGCCTTAAAAGTGGCATATCATTACTACAATGATGAATCAACATTCATCATTGTAAGTGATGGTGATCCGGGATACATGTAGGCTTTTCCCCCACACTCTCAACTGCATTTCTCCTTCACTGGTATATAGTATTACAAGCCCAACTACTAAGAGTGCACGTTGGTTTTAATTCACAGCAAAACATGACAGTTTCAGATTTCTGAATTTGTGAATTATAAACAAAAAGCACCTATCCCTAGGAACTTGAGCACCCCATTTAGTGTGTTTTTTCCCCGCTCTGTGCTTTCCATGCACGCATGCTGATGTTCCTGTTAACATCAGGACAAATGCTACGGTTGTGGTTTTACAAGCATTGCGAGTAATTCTTACATCTTGATGAATGTCTAAAAACATTTTTTTCAAATTTCCAGTTCTTCACTGTACAGACACTCTAAGCAAACAGTACTGAATGTATCATCCAGCTTTCAGTGTGAAAACAAACTATCCTCTCTTGGTATCAGTAATCTGCTAAAAGAGGTGCAGACACACAGGCCAAGGCAAGGTACTGCTTACGTGACCATGCAAGTGACAAAGTTTTAGCTCACGAGTGGAATAAGATTGTTCAAATACATTTAATATAACAATAAATTTATACAGGACATCAAAAAAAGACTGAAGTTAAGCTTGTCTCACTGCCTTTATTTTTCCCTAAGTGACTCCATTCCTACCCAAATTTAAACCAATGGAAACAAGTTTCAGCCATCAGAATTCATACCTTTTATTTTATTACTACTGCAATATGCCAGGTAGATTGGGGACACACTGAACATACAAACAGCTGCAGGAGGGTTCATTTGGGAAACATTTCTATTACACATTTTTGAAGTTTTATGAGACTAGCCTAGGTTTTTAAGCATTTTGCTTCAGCCCTACCAGCAGTATTTAAACTGCTTCAATCACTGGTTTGTCGATTCACACAAATCTCAGTTTTTAGCAAGGCAACCCCAGCTGCATGTGCAAAAGGAAGGAAAAAGAGCCAGCAGTATGAAGTTATGTACTAAAGTTGCTGAGCTCATTAAATTTCCTTTTTCAGAATCAGGAGCTAGCAGTACTTCTTCCTATTTTTCATACAGCATATTAGCTTGCAATTTAAGTCAATGTGCCCATTTGAGATTGTATTGTACTTGAAACCAAACACATATATTATGGTTACAGTGTAAAGAAACAGACCAAAATGTTTTGCAGTTTTCGAGGCAGTCAGGAGGATAATCATCTAGATGTCAGGGATAGGACTATCTACACACACCATAGTTGCTGCCAGAATAAGGCCAACTACCACACTACTAAATTTGAACTGTTCAAACCAGAAGATCTAACCAGAGACAGTGTCATTACTGGAAACTTGGTTTTGAGTCTTATAATAAAATGGTTCTCACTGACTGGATGCAGCAGCATCACGTCAAGAATTCTTCCTTACAGCTATAACGTCCTTAAAGCATCAGTTTGGAAGCTAAGAGTGTCTCTAAATTTTCTTAATGTTTCATCAGTATGTAGCAGAAGACTTCTAATGAAGATTATTAAAAAAAAATCCAGAGGGTGGTTATTCAATGTGGTGCCCTCCAGACACGAAATGTTTCCAGTAATTTCTTACTTCTCTCTTTATATTAAAATAAGTTTAAGCTTTGTGGATACCAGACCTGTGATATTAAAAACAAAAGGGATTTTGGAAAACACACAGAAAGTCTGGAAATCCAGGAGGTCTTATCCACACCACCGTGCAGAGAATAGCCTGAAATAAGGAGGATGGCTCAGCTGCTGATATACAAATCCTTCTTCAGCCTTGCTACTGTGATTGAGCAGATCTGTTTGCTCCAGGTAAGTTCAAATAAAAATCAAACAATAAATGAAATTTCTAAATTAAAAACAAACAAACAAACCCAAACAACAACAAACATAAAACCAAACAAAAACACAACAAAAACACCCCCAAAAAATCAAAACAAACAAACAAAAAACCCACAAATAATCAACAAAACACACACCACACACACACCCCCAAAAGCATGCAACAGTTCATTATAGCTCAGTTATGTTAATTGGGTTTTACAGAAGGAGGCCACCACATTTGTAACAGATCACAGTAAAAGCAGAATCAAACCTGGTGAGGAAACGAAATGGTCAACAAATTTAGACAGTGGTAAGACTGAAGAAGCATCAGCCAGTGCATCTGACCACCTCCCTGTTCAGACAATCTTATGTTAGAAATGAGAGATCATAGATCCAGAAAGTGAATCTTCAGGTGAGTTCATTTTCCCTCCTTTCCTGCCAAAAAAGGAGGACGGTGAACTGTCACCGTGGCTGTTTATTAACCTGCAGTTAATGCAAATGAACTCTGCAAAACCAAATCTTCAGGTGCAAAAATATTTACATTGCTGTATGTACTTTCACAACTCCAGCATTTATCTTTTATGTGAGGGAATGTTCTCCAAGCATCAGGGCCTGGAAACTGCTGTGTACTTCAGCCAAATTATTCACAGCCTCAAACAGAGCACTTCTTTTAGGCTCCTGCCTCACACGGCTGCAGATGTGTCAGCGACACTAATTTTTTGTTTTTATTTTAACTTCCTTCCAGGATGTCTCTCTTGGTCTCCATTTCCTCCACCGCCTTTCTCTTCTCCTTTATCCGGGCACCTTCCCCCCTGCTCTAATCCTCCTGCAGCTAATGAGCAATAGTGGAGCATTGAAACACAAGCTGCTGCTGCTGGCACCGCTCCCATTCAGCTGTTTGGCGATAGCACAGCTCCTGCTGCTAGATTTTTTATTTTTTTGGAAGCAGATCCACTACTGATCAGTCAAGCAAAGCAAGGCCAGCGGCAGCCAGCACACTTGAGTGCCCAGGTAAGAAGAGGTAAAGCGGAGACAAGGAGGAGGATGCTTGAAGACACCCGGCCAGGCTGGCTGTGCCTGCGGTGATTTAAGCATCACATAAACAAACGCTTCACTTCACGTCGCTCAAAACAGAGTAACAGAGTTAAACACACAAAACCACAGGTGTCTTCTCAAAAGCAAATCTCGGTGAGTCACCTTCTCCCAGTCAAGGAGGCAACACACTGTACACAGGCACCGAATCAGAACTCTGAGAACTCAGCGATGCCGAGCTGAGTGTTAAACAGCACAGTGAGCAAAACATGGAGGCAACAGGGAATGCAAATATTAGTACACAAGTATGTGTGTCACTGTACATATATCTACTTCGTATTTTAACAATTTAGAGAATTTAACTCAAATGAAAATGTACAACTCTAACATGCAGCTTTGTCACCACTGGAAGCATTTGATTAGGCATTCAGTATGCATTAACCGTGTGCCTTTCCTACCCAGTTTCACTCTGTAATCAAAATCCCAAATATTTTCTAAACAGAATATTTTTCATCTGAGGGTGATGGAAACATTTTCCCAACAGAAAGATGAGCAGAACCCAGGAAAGGACAAAACGAAGCCAGTTCTCTTAAAGGAAGGTGTGATTTTTGTTTGGTTGGTTTGTGCTTTGTTTTTGCTTGTTTGTTTAAAGAAAGGAACCCGTGGTGTTGGGCGGATAAAGCTCTATCGGTGCAGTGCTCACCTGTGCCTCCGGAGGGCCCCCTTCATCTCTGATCAGCAGCAGATAGCTTTGTCCATCAACTACTATCTCTTTCTTGAATCTCCCACCTGTCACACAGAGTAACTCATTACAGAACTGAAAAACGTAAAAAATACAAAACAGAAAAAGGCTTCGCTTGTGGAAAAAAGGTGTCCTTAAGGATTTTCTCAAATTAATCACCTACTGTGAATATTACTTAAGTTCATATGCACATGCATAAAAAATACTTACGAGAGGTAAGTCATATTAAAAATAAGGCTAATGTGGAAAAAAGCCAACAATTGCATTACAAACACCAACTCCCATTTAGGTGTACTTGGTTTTGATACATATAGCTAAAAGACAGTCACCTTTGTTTTTTAAAATGGTGAGAAATGCATCTCTAAGAAACACAAACATAGGACAGTTGCATATAAACATTATCTATTAGAACTAAAATAAACTTCTTTTGTGTCTCAGCATTTCCTCAAGAGAAGCCCAGTTCTTACAGCAGACATGTAATGTTATGAAAATGATACTTCTATATTCACAAACCACAGTTAGGGGAAAATACTAGACACGTTAGACAAAAAAAACTACAATGGTGGTACCTTAACAGAGAATGTTATGCAACTTACTAGCAGGATGAATTAAAGACCTATTTTTGAGATCTAAATAAAAGGAGCAGCATCGCAGCCTTCAGCCAAATTCTATTCCTGATCCTATTATTTCAGGAAGATGTAGAATATTGAGTGCTTGTGAAAACCAAAGAGCTGGCACTGAATCTAAGAAACCAAACGGGGCCATGCAGCTGCCCGATTCCCTTCTCTGTCCACTGGTCTGATGTGGACTCTGAGCCTGACCCAAGGGCAGAACTGGGATTGCTTTCCTTTGGGGTTAAGCACATTTTGGGCATCCTGCTGTGTCTCATGATGGACTTCAGATAATGACAAATCACATTTCAGGTTTCTGGTGTGACTGAGCCCAAGCCAGGATTAGCAAGCTTGGCCTGGCTAAGCCTTTGGGTTGTTCAGGCTCCTCTCCTGGAAGCAGAGCACTCTTATCTCCCCACTGATGCCACAAAGGGCCCATGGCCTGCAGTCTTGGCATCGTCCCACTGCCTCACATGTGCACTTACCGGGCTAAAATAAAACATATCTACTGACACACATGCTAAACTCCTTTCTTTACCCCTCTTGCTTTAACTGGAATTATTTCCAATTTGAATCTTGTTCCCCAAGTATGCTTACTTAAAAAGTTCCCATACTATCAAACCCAATGCATTTAAATATATGGTAGGTGGGTGAACAACTCTGACTTGTTCTCCAAACAAGCTCTCTGGGCACATAAGTCAGCGCACACAGGCTAACGCGGATCCTCAAAACATTTGCACAAAAATTGCTCGCCTAGGAGAACCAACAACCTGGCTTAGACCCATCATTCCCACAGCCCAACCACTACGGCTGGTTTCAAATCAAGATCACTCAGCTATGTACAGTACTTAAGCATGTTTAAATGCATTTTGTTTTTAATACAAGACATAAGAACACAGGGGTTTGTGGATTTGCTGTTGTTGTTTTTCTGTTGTTTGTTGTTGTTTAGTTTCTTTGTAGACCTACTCTACTATGAACAGCTTAGCAGTACCAAACATGCAACAATTAAGGCTGTCACATTTCTGGTTGTTTAACTGCACTGAAGGAGTAGAAGAGCTATATATAGATTTTCATTATCCTGCTCACAAGCTGGATTTCTATTTTGTCTTTGAAGACCAAGTGGCAGGTAAATATACATCATTACTGAACTTGAAGAGAATAATCAAAATCAAGCGTAAAACTTTAAAAGGAAACTAGTCTCAGCTCTCAGGAACTGAATTTCTATTAACCATATCATTATTTCTATATGTCGTCAATTAATTGTATACCCTTCATAATGAAGTGTTAAATAAGATGAATTGCTTATATACAGCCCTCCAGAGAGGCTCTTTAAAGCTGTAAGTAACAATGGAAATGCAATATATACGTGATCGAAGAGTGAAAGTTCTGCATAATTGCCATTCCCTATTTCCTTTTTTTAAACACTGAAAGTTCACACAGCTAATTATAAAATACCATGAACTGAACACATTTAAGAGTCAACTCATTATTCCCTCTTGTCAACAGGATGCCTTTCAGGTCTCACTGTATCTTCAAATGGTCCTCCGAGGTATAAAGGAGGTAGAGACAAGGTGAAATAAAAAGCTTAAATAGAGATTTTAAAAAAAAAAATTCATATACCCATGTAGTATTAAAATGTATACACAGAGATCACAAACGTGAGCACTACAATATTTATTCTTGAGAGCCACTTCATGATCACTAGAGATGATATTTACAGGGGTAGGTTTGAGAAGTGTATATTTAACAAATGCAGTGTAGAGTTACCCAACATCTCCCTTGCTATACGAACGCACACTAAGTGACCAGCTTGTACACCTCTTCGTCATCTTCTCCAAAACCGACTCTGTGTACAGCTCAGTACAATGATACTCTATTTTTATTTCCAGTATTCATTTCAAATCTTGACATGCTATAACACTTCATGAAGGTCTGTCACGCTGGAAGAGCAGCGTACAGGCAATTTAAATCTATTCAAGTGGCTTTACCTTAAAAGCCAAGTGAGCTCGTTATCTGGAATTATGCACTAGTTCCATGCACGTCCTCACGCATCCATTTATTTTTGTTTTGGTTTAGGTATTTCACAATAAATAGTTTAAACCTAATAGCCCCACCAACCAAAATGGTTAGAAGAATGCCCCGCATTTCCAAACTGTAACAAGCATTTAAAAACAATCTGAAGACACAGATATGTAACAGGACACTTGCGCTCATCCCCCAAATAAGAATTATTTTATGCAAATTTGAGATCAAAGCAGGATGCATCCCTATTAACTAGTGTTTCTACAACATTAAAGAGCCTTCATCATGAGCACGTCATAACGTTAGGTACTACACAGGACAGAGGTTAAGAAAACCTACCCCAACACGAAAAAATTACACAAACAAAAGTATAAACAGTAAAGAATAAACAGACTTCTGCCAGTGTGTGAAACCAGGGCTCTGCGGTTGTCCCGCAGATATCTGTGGTCATAAGATTAAGGGAAACAATTGACTAATTCTGCCTTTGCCTTGACGAGCCCTGACGTGACCCATCTCCAGGCCCAGCAAGTAAAAGCAGTGAAAGGGCAGTGATTTTGAGACGGTTCAGCCTGCACTAGTAATTTAAAACAAAACAAAACATCACATCTTTGGCATTTGTGAAGTGTCACAGGGGCATCGGGAAAGAGAAAGCAGAGAGACCAGCCAGTTCAAATATTGAACTACTGCAACCGGTCAAAGAAGTCACGAACTCTCCCATGGCTACAAAATACCACAGTATTTTTTAATGTATCTGTATATATGATGGAGGCACAAGATAGTGTCTAAACTGAAGACACTGAAAACAAAGAAATGACCTTCTTAATTTAAAGAAAGAGTTCAAAAAAACACAGCGTGAGTCCCAAGGGAGGTGGCGAGCTTTGTTCCACTCCCATCACTATTATGACACACGCTGCTTTTTAATGAGGGAATTTCTCAACTCCTGTATGCACCTGCCAAAGGAGGTCACTGAAAGAGAGAGACTGGCAGCTTGGACCATGGCTCTGAAGGACGAAGCGATGGCTCCTGATACCTCCTAACAGGCACATCAAAGCACAAAGATGCTGGAGCACAAGATGTGCAATAAACAGCTGAACTATCTTATACTTACTTGCAGCCCCAACCCCAGCTCTAAAGCCATATAAAAGACATGTCAGTGAATATCTAAATAACTCTCTACAGCCAGACAGATGGAGCTGGAAACTGTTTTCATGAAATATGACAGTAATTTTATAAAAACAAATCACTGAAACTGTGTGGAAGCTTTAATTTGGGAGGATTTTTGTATGTGATTTATTTATTTTCTCTAAAGCTCTGTATTCATAAATCGCTGCATTATTCCCAGGTTTCCAGGGCAAGATCATTAGCAATTCACACAGACTCATTTTCAGACACGTACAGAATTTTGCATAAGGCGGCAAATATTACTGCTGTGTACAAACCACAGTACCCACCAGAAAATAGAGCTGTGATTCTGATACCACCCATAAAACCAACCATGCTCCTCTCTGCACTAGGTCAGATTCCTACTATAAAATACTCCAGACAAAAATACAGCTTTGATCAATATAAAGCTAAATAAATTCTGTGTGTCAGTGATTTACAACCACAGCTAAAAACCCAGCACAAGTCAGAATACCAGGCTGAGGCAATCAACAAAAGGTTCCTAATCTCATTTCTATGCACATCATTCTATGAAGGTTCACCCTTCGAATCAGCAGCGCTAAGAAACTGTCCTTTGGTAAAAACTGATACTAGCTTTAAATACCACACATATTTGTAATCAAAGGTGCTCAATACTGTGAAAGCTTTTTATTACACAGGGAATTGCGTGGATGGAGGTTTTCATCCTGTTCTGAAAGCCTGGCCGCCGAGAGCTGTTCCACTGCGTAATTGCTCACCAGAGCAACCGCTGATTTTCATACTGTGTCCCCAGGCTTGACTGCCTTCGCCAGGCTCTTTATTCAAGCAAATTGCCACGGGGATGAAGTTATTTGGCCATATGAGAAAGATAAATTCGGTGGGCTGGGTGCATGACAAGCCCATGTCTACCACAACTGTGGGGGCAGGGTAGGCAGGGAAGCAGAGACCGAAGGGACGAGTGAAGCAGCCGTAAAAGCCTCTATTTTGTACTCCCAATGACATGTGAATTTTGACAACAGTGGCCAGTTGTCTCACAAACGCAGAGTCTCTTTTTTTTTGTTTTTTCTTAGGATGGAAAAGACAAGAATCTAGCTCGTCTTCAAGGAAACACGTTTAAAAACCACCTATTTCTTCTGTTCATACATCCATCATACATCCAGGACAAAATATATGAAAACTGTTGACTAAGCTCAGAAACAATAAATGCTCTCAAGATCTGCAACTATGCAGAAGCACCGAAGAAGAATGACAGCAAGACTCTCGGTAAACCAATGCCAGCCTTGCAGCTCAACATTACCCAAAGTTTTTATTTAAATAAACCATCCTTTCAAAATGTTTTTTTCTCGGTGTTTCCCAATAAAGCATATTATCACACAAGAAGCATTAAAACTGAATTTCCATCACATCAAGTTGTGCTCAGTGCTTCATGTCAGCTCACATTGGCATTAGCAGAAGAGACGCTATCGCAAACTATCTCTGAGCCACACGGGAAGCCAGCTCTTGGGTATTTCCTTAATGCAAATACTGTGCTAGATGAGACTTCAGAAACCAAATGTGGTTGAGCTGGGTGCAGCGTCAAACCACAGAAGTGCAAAGACTGGGGAAGCATCGCTCTGGCACGAGACCACAGCCGCACGCAGATAACTGCACCACCTCCCAACAAAGCACCAGGGTTTAAACAAAACAGAACACCAAACCATGAAAAAAAAAACGCAAACAAAGAAACAAAACAACAAAACAACCTTGGCTGAGCCTTTTGAAACCCACCATCTGCTTCTCTCAACAGATATATTTTGGGAAATACATGGATCAAATAATAGGCTAGAATATTAGAGTACCAAGCTATACCAAATTAAAGCACGGTACACACACAGGCACCATGCATGATGTAATATAATCACATCATATAAATAATCTTATAATTACAGACAAACTGACAAGAAAGCACCAACAGATCTTGTAATACCATGAAAAGAAAGTTTACTATTGGAATTTTAGTAGCAGCTGCAATGACATTTAACAACTTAATTTTGAGATACATTCACTGAAATATTTGCAGTGCTAGATCGGATGGGTCCACAAAACCCGTTGGTGATTTCAATGGAGATCAACTGAATTTTAATTTTTAAGCTTTCAGGAAAATATAGCTTACACCTTTTTTTTTTTTTTTTTTAATAAAAAAAGGTTTACCTCTCAAGTTGCATAGAATTAGAGACCACAATTAAAATTCAGACAGAAAATGGGATGGAGTGAGTTCATCTTGAGAACATATCAAGGCAGTGACACTAAATGACATTTCTGCAAAGGTATTCGGTCTCATTTCCACGTGGTATAAAATAATTTAACGAATAGTAGCAAAGTCCTGAGCAGCCTGACTGGGGCTGCAAATTAAACAAATAAGGAACAGGGGGAAATCCTGCTGCAACCCACTCTTGGCTCACCACCAGCCAACTAGTATGAAATACCCAGCAGTTGCTTCTAGTTAATTTAAACAGTTGCCAACATCTAAACAAAACAAAACAAAAAAAATGCAGTGCTTCACAGACCAGTCTGGAAAGAGCATTTATTTGAGCCACCCACACGTTATTACACACAAACACAGTTATTAGACATTTGGGTGCAGGGAGAGAAAAATTCCACAGCAGATTACCTCTCTGCTAGAAGAACCTGGCATAGGGAAAAGGAGAAGCAAGAAGTAAACAGGCTGAGATTTCCATCCAACATTATATTTCAGATGGAAGGAGAAGAAAATGATCAATTAACCACCAAGATAAATTAGTACAAAAAAGAGCCAGCCTCTGAGCAATTAAGTTTCCTTCATGACATGGAGACAGACCTTGGAGAAGCGTAGTGCATGTTATATTCTCACTAGAAAACTTCTGACTGTCTGTGACATACTGCTTGTAAGCTAATTAGAGAAGCCCAGTCTTAATAAAATTACAGTTGTGAGTGCAGCTGCAGAGGTAAGCTGCGCTTGGTACTCATCAAATGACTCATCTTTAAAAAAGTAAGATACCAATGCAAGTTTCTGCAGGAGTTTCGAGTCTCATGCAAGTATTTGATTAATAACCTACAACATGGAAGTAACAGGTTATTTAAATTCTAGATAATGAAGCGAAGCAGGAGGGACGGCAAGGATATTAGAAAAATGGCATTGTACTTGAACATTGCCACAACAAATTAGAAACACAGAGTGTTTCACAACAGCAGCATCCCAGGGACCGACCGGCCGCAGGAGATAAGTAAAGATGGAAGTAAAGATACAAAGCTCTACTCAAAAGTCACCAAAATTCTACATATAAACTTAGGGATCTATATTCCAGCAGGAAAGCTGACAGGCAGAATGGGATTCCGGCAAGTACCCACTGCTAATGTGCTTTTTAAAACAGTTTTGCCCTCAGAGCATTTCAAATCTTGTATGGTTATGATTTCACTCTCCTGGCTAGAAGCATCCCTGTGCCTCAGGGTATCCTGTTTACAACATAATCAGTATCTGATTATCTGTTTGACAAACTAGAGAATCTACTCATCTATTAAACCTGTTTAGGGAGTAGTACTCGATTTCCCTTCTCAGCAGAAGCCATACAGGTAGCTCCAGTCTCAAGGACAGTTGAAAATGTGTTCAGGTAATACTGAAGTATGTGACACAGCAGAAATAGTACATTATGCTACTATTTAGCATTATAGCAAAAGTATTTGTATTTAAAGCAGCGCATTGATTTTTTGAAATTACACCAGAATTACACCCGTCACTTTACACTTGACTGGAAAGAATCTATGATTGTCTTTCCCCCTAAGAATGGCACAGCACCAACTGATGCTGTGCCATTCTTAGGGGGAAAGACAACCATAGATTCTTTTCAGTCAAGTGTAAAGTGACGGGTGTAATTCTGGTGTACCAAGGCCTCCTTAGAACCACAGCTGGTGAGAGGGGTCAAGGACAGCAAGAAGAACTTTTTCAAATACACAGTAAATAAAACTAATACCAAAGGCAATGTAGGCCCACTGATTAATGAGGTGGGTGCCCTGGTAGCAGAAGACACAGAGAAGGCAGAATTGCTGAATGCCTTCTTTGTCTCTGTCTACTCTGCTGGAGGCTGTCCTGGGGAACCCTGTACCCCTGAGACCCCGGATGAAGCCAGGTCACTGGAGGAGTTTGCTTTAGTCAATGAGGACTGGGTTAGGGAGCAATTAAATAGTCTGGACATCCATAAATCCATGGGTCCAGATGGGATGCATCCGCGGGTGCTGAGGGAGCTGGCTGAAGTCATTGCTGGACCGCTATCCATCATTTTTTGTCAAGTCTTGGGAAACGGGAGAGGTGCCCGAGGACTGGAGGAAAGCAAATGTCACTCCAGTCTTCAAAAAAGGGCAAGAAGGAGGACCCGGGTAATTATAGACCGGTCAGCCTCACCTCTGTCCCTGGGAAAGTAATGGAACAGCTTATCCTTGGTGTCATCTCAAGGCACATCAGGGATAAGAGGGTCATTAGGGGCAGTCAGCATGGCTTTACCAAGGGTAAGTCATGCTTGACCAACCTCATAGCCTTTTATGAGAATGTAACAAGGTGGATGGATGATGGCAGAGCAGTGGATGTGGTCTACCTTGACTTCAGTAAAGCCTTTGACACAGTCTCCCACAGCATCCTCACAGCTAAATTGAGGAGGTGTGGTCTAGACAATAGAGTAGTGAGGTGGGTTGCAAACTGGCTTAAAGAGAGAAGCCAGAGAGTGGTGGTCAATGGTGCGGAGTCCAGTTGGAGGCCAGTATCTAGTGGAGTGCCTCAGGGGTCAGTACTGGGGCCAATATTATTCAATATATTCATTAACTATTTGGACGAGGAAATTGAGTGTACTATCAGCAAGTTTGCTGATGACACTAAGCTGGGAGGAGTGGCTGACACGCCAGAAGGCTGTGCTGCCATCCAGCGGGACCTGGACAGGCTGGAGAGTTGGGCGGGGAATAACATGATGAAATTTAACAAGGGAAAGTGTAGAGTCCTGCATCTGGGCAGGAACAACCCCAGGTTCCAGTATAGGTTGGGGAATGACCTATTAGAAAGCACTATAGGGGAAAGGGACCTGGGGGTCCTGGTGGACAACAGGATGACCATGAGCCAGCACTGTGGCCTTGTGGCCAGGAAGGCCAATGGCATCCTCGGGTGTATTGCAAGGGGGGTGGTCAGTAGATCGAGAGAGGTCCTCCTTCCCCTCTACTCCGCCCTGGTGAGACCCCATCTGGAATATTGTGTCCAGTTCTGGGCCCCTCAGTTCAAGAAGGACAGGGAACTGCTGGAGAGGGTCCAGCATAGGGCAACAAAGATGATTAAGGGAGTGGAGCACCTCCCTTATGAAGAAAGGCTGAGGGAGCTGGGGCTCTTTAGTTTGGAGAAGAGGAGACTGAGGGGTGACCTTATTAATGTTTATAAATATATAAAGGGTGAGCGTCATGAGGATGGAGCCAGGCTCTTCTCAGTGGCAAACAATGATAGGACAAGGAGTAATGGGATCAAGCTGGAACACAAGAGGTTCCACTTAAATTTGAGAAAGAACTTCTTCTCAGTGAGGGTGACAGAGCACTGGAACAGGCTGCCCAGGGAGGTTGTGGAATCTCCTTCCCTGGAGACATTCAAAGCCCGCCTGGACACATTCCTGTGCGACCTCACCTAGGCGTTCCTGCTCCAGCAGGGGGATTGGACTAGATGATCTTTTGAGGTCCCTTCCAATCCCAAACATACTGTGATACTGTGATAAATAGGTTTGAGATTTTAATCCTGGTCTAGGTTCTAGGGTGAATTTGCAAAATTCTGACACATTGTCTGCAAGGTGATAAAGCACCTGTGCCCTGCAAGCGAGCATTCGTATCTCCAAATTTACCCCACAAACAAGATAGTAGACATCCACCAGTTCAACATGATGCAGTGATATATTTTCATCTGACATCAACTGCACATAAATACACAAAAATTTTGGCACTGAGCAAGTAAAAGCTGAATACATTACATGTTATGAGTGTGCCCTTCTTCATAGTTCATTCATGTGAAAAAATACTTCTGACAGTTTAAAGGGGTGGAAAAATAACAAGAAGGAACCTGTGAGGAACCTCCTCCAACAGTCACCCCAACGTCCCGAATGCCAGGAGCCTCTTGCAGCCACAGCTGCATCACCTGCAGGACCTTCTCTGTACACCGAATCCTGCAACGGCAATTTGATATTATTTTAAGATTCCTGCACCGCTGCATTCTCATCAGCACCATGACTTCTTAACTGGGTGCAGTTTTATTTGAATTCCATCAGGGCACAACCATGAATGTCATATATTTGAGCTCAGACAGCAAAACTCAGATGAACATACTCAAATATTTTAAAAAGCTATGTTTTAATAAGTATTAAAATGGAAGAGATAAAAGGTATTTGTACATTTATAGGGGTGTGACCAGTACCCGCAGCTTCCCACCCTGGTAATATGGTCAGGAAAATACCATTTTATAAGGCAAACAGTCACATCTAGTGCCATCATCATCCCACCAAGGATCCCCCGAGTAACCTGTCTGTGCCCATATTGTCAGGTGACAAGGGCCTACAACTAAATTAATGGTTCAATTTCTACTAATAAGATAGGAAATCAGGCATATCCTGTAGCCTTTCTTTACTTGTGTGCTGGGGTTTGTGTTTTGTTTTTGTTTGTTTTTACTTTGTATTTTACTGACAGCAGGTGCAGGCAGTTGCTTACATGTCACACCCACTGACTGTATATACACTACAAGTCTAATTTTAAAAGCTTATTTTTATCAAGCCAGCTGGAGACGGACAAAAACCAACCAGCAGCAATCGGCTTCCCTGGGCAGGATGTGATGCTACTTTTGTAGACTCCTACCTGTTTCCATCACCAGTCTTTCCAAATTTAAAAAGCTTGCACCCCAAAATACCACCTTCCAAACAAAGTTCCTTACAAAGTTAGGCCCATGACTTAAAATATTATACCATAGCTCTTTTTTTGCTCCAGTTCCTTAAAAAATGTTTTATCACATATTTCACCTTCCAGATGCTAGCCCGCTCAGCCAGATATTCACACAGCTTCTACCTTTCAATCCACCATATAAATAATCTCCTGCCAACACCTGCTCAAAGTTTCTCCATCTAAAATCAACTCCAGAAGTTTACAACATAATTTCAAAGATCTTAACATACATACTAACAAACCCTGAACTGCATAACCAAAGTAAGCTAAAAACTCCTATAAGCATAGACTTCAGGTTTCTTTTTTCTCTCTCTTTTTAAAATATCCTTTTGCTTTTTATACTTAGTTTATAGCTGGCTTCTATAATATCTGAGCATCCACAGTATTACATTGCAATTAGTAACCCTGAAGTTAAAGCCAGACTTAACTAGCTGTGATTATATTATAATCTGTCTGAACACACCAAAAAAATCAAGTCTGCTAAGGAAACCCGGGGGGTTTTTGTTTGGTTTTGGTTTTTTGTTTGTTTTTGTTTTTTTGATAACAGAACGGCCATTACATAAGAGCATACTATATCTTACAGGTACAAAAACTCATTTTTCATCTGTATTCTGTATTTCACTAAATATCTTAGTATCACTCAGAAACAAGGAGAATGAGAAAAGAGAATGACACCACTAAAATAAGTGACAAGTTTTTTTCAGACTGATGTACCTAATGGCAAGTGGCAGCCCTAGAAGTATACATGGAAAGGTTCAAAATGAGCAGCACTGAGGAAAACAGGTTGTCTGTTTAGAAGTCTCACCCAGAAGAAAAGCCAGACAATGGGAGTTGGGAGAGAAGCTGAGGCACTCTCCCTCCATCCATTTTTATTTCTTCTGTACATGGGGGGAAATGAGACAGAGCGTTCTGGAGATTCTGCACCTCCTGCAGAATAAGCTGCCTTTCCAGCACCACGGAATCCAGACTGTCATTTAGCCAGGATCTAATTTGCCATCCTGCAAGGCCCAAGGCCCCTGGCATAACTAAAATGGGTAGAAAGCCTAATGACAGCCTGCTCTAGCAGCAAATTCAAAAGTCTTTTGAGAATTAAACATATTGTGAATATAATCAGCTAACTATTATGCGCTGCTTTCTGCTACAACTCCCAAAACAACATAAGATTAAATGGAAGGGTGGGGGGAAAAAAAAAAAAAACACACACACAACAAAAAAATCAAATACAAGCTGAAACATTGAAATTTTGCTTCAAGATCTAAACACTGGGCTATGACTTACAAGAAATATTTGAAAAATAAGGCAGAAGGCAGGTCCTTGTTGTAGCAGGAGTCCCTCCAGACTGGCTTCTGACTCAACAGCAGCAAAGAGCACTGGAGACCTAAGAGTCACTTTTATTACTACTACTAAGAGCCTACAGATGAAATAAATCTGAATTGCAGTTTTTACCTGGGACACAACCTTCAGAGGAACCTGTTATGAGACGGGCACAAATCCTACACACATCAGTCATCAAAACCTTTGAACGTCCAAGGTGCAATTCAAAGACATCATCTTAAAGATCAGTCGACCCTCAAGGCGCAGGACCAAAAATGGAAGCCCCTCCTAGGAAACTGCTTCTTCATCATCTTCCCCCGGGGAAAAAGAGCAAATACTTAACTTCTCTTAATTAACACAGTTCCTTATTTGTGCAGCACTTTAAACAGTAGCCAACTTGACGGCTGGAACAGAGAGGTTTTCAAAGAATTCAGTAACCTACAGAGCCAGTCTCAGGGGGACCAGGAGAGGGAAGGGCTGCAGAGGGGAGATTGCAGAATACATAAACATGCTCTTTTACGCTAAGCCTGAAAGGCTCCAAAAAGCCCAAGAGAGCCAACTGCAGCAATACTTTAAAATGATCAAAAAAGACAAGTGTTATCTTCTATCTGGATGTCAGCATGAAATGTCAAATAGAAATAATCAGCTGACAGTATTATAACGAAACAGAAGACAAAGAACTGAAAGGAGATAATTTTGAAACACATGTCTAAAGTCATCATTGTCTCCTGCACACAACACGGCGTTTGTCTGTATTTTTACAGACAAAAAGAGTGCTCTGATAACTTCAGCTGCCCCACAAAGTGCTATGTAAAGCTTGCGGAACATTGCACCAAAGATTTCAATTTAACATGAAAAATCTCAGCTTCCCTGTGTTTTGTGGCTCAAATGCTGTAATGGATGAAATATCCAGCTCCTTTAAGGTTAACGCTGCTTTTCTGAACCTGCACTTGGAATTATTCTAAAATCTTCGTGTATAAGCTATGTATAGATTTTTACACGTATAGTGATAATTTTATGGAATTCCAGGACACTACTAGTGAAAAAGCATCGAACCCTATCTTTGAAGAAGAGCTAAGTACATATTCAGAGGACAAATTTCCCTGCTCTTCATTTGCATTTCAGCCGGCTTGCTCACCGAGAACGGAACACACAGATTAGTCTGGGACACATCCTCCTTTTACTCATGAATGAGAACATTTGGTTGTTTAGTTAACATGGTCTCCGGATTCCTACATATTTGGAAAAAAATCACTAGATGAAAACAGCTAATAGCTTCTGTGAAGAGATTTGCAACCTTATGAAGCTAATTGCTCACAGAAGGAAAAATTACATTTTTAGCCTGCATATGGGAAGAAGGGAACGTGAACTGCTGTTACAGAAGAGGTTTTCCAATCCTGTTGCAGTCCCCATGTTCTGTTCAGCCTGAAACACCAAATTGTGGTCCCCATCTCACTAGTAAATCTCAGGGCACATCCAGGTGTAAAGAATGTCAAAACATGGTATTCCTTTCCCATCCTGCTTGTCTGATCACTTAATTTAACATAATGCAAGCAAAGAACAATCTTTTTTTATTTGGTTTTTTTTTCAGAAGAACAATCTCCATTCTCGGTTTCATCTCAGAGCCCAGCAACTGGAGCATTAGACCTTTTCCGCGAACAGCACCAACTAGAAGGTTATCTAGGCTAATAGATTACGCCTGAACTTTCCGTATACGTATTTTTGTAAGACTCTGTGGTCAGGCAAAAATCTCATGAGGGGCTGCTGAACAACAGCAGCTGAAATTGTACTGTAGCCTTTCTCAATCCTCCTTGCATAATTACACTTTGCTGAAGTAACATGATACGGATATAGTTACTAGATAAAAACTGAAAATCATGGACATCCATCCCCCACTATGAAATTTCTACAGGTTTGGGTAACAGGCTGGCAGCTTATTTTCATTACATTCCTTTTTCTTCAAATGGAAGGCTGAAGGTGACACTTGGCTTACTATTTTAATAATAAACATTAAGTTTTATGACCATTCCTGTTATTCAAGTGATAGACCGTTGATTGGAGGTACTGAAAAAAGTTACTCTGCGAAGGCTGCTAGAGCGTAAAATTATTTTTAGGTCAAGTCTGGAAGAAAAATAAATGACCACAGCTTTCTGGAAAACACATAAAGGCTTTATTCCATACCTCTTCCTGGGGGGACATATTTATTGTAGCCCTTCACACCTCAGAGACCTCTAACTGAAATTAAGTGGCACTTGAAATCTGATGCATTGTACCCCCATGGACAGACCCAGGTCCCAGCTTGGGGGTGCCCAGTTTGGGGGTGCCCAGCTGAGCTGTAGCTCGCTGGGGATGCAGCCAGTGAGAAAAAGAACTAAAGCAGGCTACAACTACAAAAAGGAAACGGGAAAGAAGAAACCAATGGCAAGTAAATAACCTTATCTTGTACAAGCAATAAAAAGTCATAGATTAAAAAAATACAGGGTTAAAAAAAAATATACCTATTAGTGGTAAAATAATCTCCTGTAAGAGCTTCCAATGCCTGTCATTTGTACTGTGTATTACAGGAGAAGCACAAGCATTATCAACCGAGAGCAGGCAATAGACAGTATTGCAAAGATTCACATCCTACATTTTCATTTATATTATATTCACAAGTTCCTCCACACAAAGATACATGAACTCTCCACTGACTTGCTCGCTCAAGTCAGGGTGCTGTGCTGCCTTTATGTTCTTCAGAGCACAAAATCATTTTACTCTTTCAATAAATCTTAAGTACACCCGAACATTTAATTATTAACCTACTTAAAACATCCGTGTCTCGTTTCAATGTCAAAGTAGAGCAGACAGACGCTAAATAATAACGAATTCTCAGAAAACTCACAGCAAAATGGGTGATTTCCAGTTTCAGGCTCCAGTTTCAGTGATGCTTTAATTTATTTAAAGTCAGGCTCATACATGATAGTGGAGATCAGCACCCTTAAAACTTTTTCACAGATTATGAGAGATACAACCAGAAGAGTTGCAATGCAGGCTGCACTAGGAAAGCTTAAAACCCTCTTTTTTTCCTCACCCCAGCTGAGACACCTTGGTCAACAATTTACCTGCTTTTTTTATTAGGCTGACTAGAAAAAAAAACCTGAAATAATCCTAACATGAATGAAGGTATTCACAGACATGCCAGAGATGTGCAAAAGCCTTTAAGTCATGTCTCACACCTCCATGGCTTTTTTGAAATGAAAACCCCAACAGTAACAGAATATTCCTGACACTGTGCCTGCAAACTTAAATTCACCTTGGACTGCAAAGTACTTGGTCTCAAATTCCATGCACACCACTTCTCGCTTTGTTCCTACAGGTAGAATTAAATTTAGACAGGTGAAAAAAGATACCAGGTTGCACACATTTTAGTTGCTGTTTCTGCTGCATAAAAAAATCCAACATCCGCTGTTCAGTTGCAGATTTTCTTCCACTCACTTGGAAGGTTCTTACAAGATCACAAATCACTTTAATAATTATCCTGCTTCCCATCACTTTCCTGTTGTATCATTATAGAAGAAAATTGCAAGTCCCAGATTACTGAAATTCCAACTTGTTACAGGGCAATACATCATTTATTTTCTTACATCAAAATGCATCTGCTTTAAAAATGTGCCACACAAGAATATATCTTTGTGCACATTAAATATGCAAAGGAAGAGATTAAAAGTTACTTTTCTCCCCAAGCAAGACTTATTCTATGAGAAAACAAAAATTCTCATGTTGCAATCACACTAGAGACTAAAATTAATTCTGAACAGAAAAGGAAGTCGGACTAGACAATGAGAAAACTGCTTTACACTTCAATGTGATATGATTCCTCCCCTCGGTGGGGAGGTGGTATCAGGTGGCAAGAGAAACACCTCATCTTACAGAAAAGAGCTGGAGGAAACATGAAATCATCTTTATACACTTAAGATTTATTTACTGGAATGCCAAAGCTGCCTTTAATGCCTACAGGAGCTCTGGAACTTGTCTCATTCAGGGCAGGTTTCATGGTAATTGTAGCAATTCAGAAGGCAAAGGAGAGCAGAAGTAAGGGTCCCCGGTTCTAATCACCACTTCCACATGAAGCATGCATCCATCATTTTACCAATTAGACACCAATTATATGATGCCTGATAAATTTTGCTGGTAGTAAGCCACCCAAAGTCAGTAAACTTCTGTTTTCTTAAACAGTCAAGCAGCTGAGACCTTAATACCTGATATACAAACTATTCTTTACCCAGTTTAACAATCCAGCACGTTTAAAGAACCTCAGAAAAGCCAAAGATCCACACTGGTCTCCAACACAAAGGCTTACACTTAGCCCGGATTTGTTAAGCACCATGTTCCCATCCAGAACATAAAAATCAAGAGTCCCGCACTGCCACACAACCGAATCATCCACCCTGCTGCTATATGTTCTATAGAATGGCAGTGTATGGAATTATGCTTGGAAGAGAAAGAAATAAAACACTAACAAATTGCTACTACTGATGTTTACTAAGCATAATTTTTATGTGCTGGATTTCCTTTAATACTAACTTGATTAGAAATCTTGAGCCTATCCCTTACAAGGTGAATTAGAGCTCTTAATTATTCCAGTTTTTCTACTGTTAATGAAATGGAATGGTGTCATTAGTGAGGCCTGTCAGCTACACTTACGTGGGAAGGAATGATCTGACCCTGCTTTTGTCAGCTAATCCTTTCAGGAAAAACAGTTTGAATGCCACTCAAGCATTGTAAATAAAAATCCTTGAAGACAAAGACGACAGATGGGAACACTCTCAAGGAACATCATCTAAATATTCATAGTTTAGGAGAAGAATACTAGTAACACGCTGAACAATCAATGTATTTCAATCTTTTAAGGAAAAAAAAAAAAAGACAAAAAAAACCCCAAAACCAACAAATATTTCCCATTCATGAAATAAAAATATCTGTGAAGATACTAATTTTTGCTGAAGATATCTTGTATTCAGTGGATCTACAAACTCCACAACCATTTCTCGCTATCGGCATTCACCAGCAGCAGCGTAAATGTGATGTATATGCAGATCTGTTGCAAGGCTCAATTATCACCCCACCAGTCCTAGATACAAAGCAGCAAAAACGTTTAAGGGAAGCTTATAAAACGGAAGACTTCACTGCTCACTGCAATTAAACAAGAGAAAGCCTTGTCCATCCCTCCCTTTCCCTCTCCTCCCATTTTAACTACAATTCAGGACTGTTAAAATGTCAAGTACTATGCTTAATAGCTTTCTTTGGTAAGAGTTAATTTCAAACAAATGTTACCATAGATGCATGAAGCTACAAACTACTGCTGAAAAGACAACTACAGCAAGAGACAAAAACAGTGATATGTACTAGACTTGAAATCAAAAGGAAACAAATCGAAATGATACACAAAACAAGAGGAAAACGCTATAGTACAGAAACCGCCATCTGTCTCTTCAAAACAAGAGCTGCCATGAAGACAATGTATAGTTACCTGCATCCATATCTGCAAAGAATGGAACAGCCAGTAAGGAAAAGAAGGAACCAGAAATTCAGTGTCTCAGAGTTGGATTTAAAAGTTCATAAGGAAAATAGATAAAAAAAATTATCAAAAAAGTATTTAGTGTAAGACACACCACTATAAGGTACTATGATATTTTTGATTTCAAGCTATAAACTTAGATTAATGTTAATCACTACAACATTTTTCAGTTCTAAATTAATGTTCTATGGCACAAGAACATTTTTTTTAAAACAACTTGAAACCAAAGATTTAACACATTAAACAAGGAACAAGTTACATATTTAGTTTGGGCTTGTGAAGTTTTTTATTCTCCCAACACCACAAGCCAAAGGGCTCGATCCCATAGAAATGTAGTACTAGATACAGCAATCCTGGCTTTCAAGAGCCAAATTGAAAGCAGCAGCACTACTGAGAGCAGTCAGTTTTCCTCAATACAGGACTAGAAGTTTCCCATATGGACACGTAATGGGTGCCAAAGTATTTAAGGATGCTGAGGAGTTATGAAAAAGCTACAATTACACTAATCGTATTTACTTCTCTCAGTCTGAAGAGTGTTAAAGGAAAAAATCTCCATGAGCACTGGAAAAGCAAACCAGAATCTTTACTAAAAATGAATAAAGATGTAGTTTGTGGGGGAGAAACAAAAAAAAAAAAAGAAGAAGTGAAATGTGCATATTCACATACCTTCAGGTGATTCCTCCTGGACATACGTGCCAGTCAGATACCGGTGTACAAGGGCAGACTTGCCACTTGCTAGGTTACCCACAATCCCCTGGAATTAAGAAAAAAAAAAAAAAAAAAAGGAAAAAATTAAACTTCAATTAATCCTCCCTAACACCAGTATACTCAAGCAAAAACTTTATGCAGAAATAACTTATCTGTGCCGAGGAGAAAGCCCACACAATAAAAACACTCTCAAATATGCCAACAAAGTATCTGCTAAAAAGTTAAGGCTACATCTCACCACTGATGCAAAGTGGGAACATCAGGCAATATAGAGAGCTCAGGGAAGGAGCCTGAAGCTCAGAACAAGCCTGTCACCTCTTTACTGAAAAATATAAACACATCGCTAAATTCTCATGCTGGAAAATACCTCTGTAGGTTATTCACTCACACTGACTCACTACTGAATCAAACACACAATACAAATGGCTCTAGACAGATCTTGGAATGTCAACCATGACTTGTTGAAGTCCCCTATTTTACCAACGAGTTTACAGCTCAAACTGCCCATGACTAAACATCTGCAGCACAGGGAACATCCGACAATCAAACACAAGTACTCAATCTTAAAGCACATGAGATTTTTCTGTTAAGCTGGTTAGCAAGCATTTATTTTTAAAAACCCAGGCAGAAGAAGCCGAATGCACCCTAGCACCAAACCAGTTTTCTTCCCAGAGGTTCTCAAATGCCAAAGACTCAGAGACTTGCCTTTTCTGTTGCGTTAAAAGGGCACAAGGGCGTTTCGAAGTCTGCCTGTGTTACTCCCACAATACCAGACAAACCTCAGCTTTGTGCTGCCAGCCAGTACAAGTCCTGCTGATTCGTCCCTGGGCCTGAGCATCAATCAAAATCAGCAGGACAGATGCAGCCAGCAGGAGCAAAGCCTGGATGCACAGCCCAGGGGACAGGAGGGTTTGGAAGACATACCTTCTCTACGTTTTAAATAAACACCTTCATTTTTCTTCCTCAGTTGTCATCTGCTTATTCCGATCTCCCTGTTGAACATAACTCCACTTATTCAGTTTCTGGGGGAGGAGATGGGAATTTATTTCGTCCTTTAAACAAACCTAAGCCTACTCTGTTCTTACATGTTTATCTTGACCCTAACCAAAAGGTTCGGAACATAAGATCCCTGGAGAGTGGATGAACTCTGCTGATCTGCCTGAGTTTGCCAAATAGAGGCAGCATGAACAAGTCACGCATTGATACACACTCTCTACTCCATTTTCGTAACTGTAACTAGGGAGAAACTATCCTCCGTATCAAAAATTACCTAAACCAACATCATGGAACTCCCTTAAAATAACCCAACGACAGCTTTGGAGTTTGGGGTGGGAGGGGGGAGCAAAACAATTATTTGTTCTTTACAACCCAGAATAACCTTTAATTAAGGCAAGGATACCAGTGCCACAAAGGATGCCCACTTTATCTCTACAGCTGATGTGCAAGAACATCTCAGATAAAGCAGCAGCTTAGGCAGAGAGCAAATGGAAGGCGTCGTCCTCCAGCCCTTATGACAGCAGGGACGTTAAGTGTGATGAACAGGGTGAGCTACAGGGGAGGAAAAAAGAAAAACCAGGAACTCCAAAATAGATTTCAAAAGTAACAGCAAACAAGAAAAAAAACATGACCTAACTTGGGGGTGGTGCAAGACAGAAAAGGCAGGGAGAAGAAGAGACACCAGGTCCCATGCTGGCCTAATGCTACAAGAAGCTTCACCTTCTCCTTGTTCACTTTTGCAGGAAAGAAATTAGACAGAAAACAGTCTGTAATTTACAATTTTTAAAAAGGCATGAAAATAAATGTAAACCAAGAAAGCCACTGTAGGCATAGCTGCTATTGAAGAGCAGTCTCACAAAAATAAAAATGAAGCCACAGCCCAAGTGGTTAGACAACACATCTGTTCCTTGGGCTTTGCACTGACTTTGAAGAGTGTTTAAACCAGTGTACCATACTGGAAGCTTTTACTCTAATTTGGGCTGTGCTAGTATGTACAGGGATATCTACATCTAAAAGTGGGTGCAAGATACATGACAGAGGCAAATGCCACTTGTGTTCCCAGACCCCACTTCCATGGGACAATGCTCTGGAAACACACCACAGAGCTTCATTCAGGTCTGACTGAGACAAAACTATTCATCAGATGTGTTTTCCCCTTCAAGACTCAAAAGCTTTGCTTGGAATCCAGAGAAAAAGAAGTTACAGAAGATATCCTCTTAACAAGACGGATTTTTGCAACTTCACAGAAAAGAAAAAGCAACTGATACTCTTTCAGGGAGAAGGGTAACTTCTGTAGATGCCTGGCTTCGTCTACCTGATAAACCTCTTCGCCCAGGATGCTAAACACCAAAACAAGGATACAGCTGATGCCTCAGGCATTGTAAATCATCAGTATGCTCTGCACACCCTGTTTTGCAAGCAGGTCAGACTGAGGCTGCAAGATGCCCACACTTTACTTGCTGAACGCAAATGTTTTGAAACTGAGTCTACGAAGAAGGTCTCTTAGTTTGAGCAAATAAATGCTTTGGGTACACAGATCATTTAAGTTCTCTGGGCAATCTACTCAAGAAAAGCTACACCATGAGGTCACTATGACTTCCACATTTTGTCAACGTGAGAGAGACAACAGCTGGGATGAGGCATGTGGGTACACATGTGGTGGGACTGTGCTGAGTTTGGTTTCCTGCACATTCTGGCTCAACATCTTTTACCTTGAGGACAAGCTAATAGGAGATATGAAACCACTCTCTCTCCAGCACCCACATTTCCACAATTCTTCTTTAGTCTCACAGATGCACTGGGAAAGTATATGGTACGTAACTGAAAATTAAGTGACAAAACCTAAAGCAAACTTAACAAAGAAATGAGTTGCTGTATTCAAAACAGAACATGAAGAGTGGACAGTAAGCAAAGTCCTAAGACAGTGTATGGCACAAGAAAACATACAATATTCATTTGCTGATTTTTTTATCACACTGATCCCCAATTCACGCATTCAATGTACAGAGCAGATAGTCAGAAAGACGGAAATTTCACCTGTACAAAGAACAAAAACTAAAGCAAATCCTTTATCTCCATTCTGAATGCTTGACTTAATCACAGGTTGCATTTCAGCTCTCCCCAGTGTTGAACCATATATTAAGTGAGAGGTAAGAAGAAGAAATACCATCTCTAACACATGTCCTTTAACCCCAAAGTATCAAGAAATCTCTAAAGTGAATCACTTTTCCCTCTGTTATATGCCAATAAAATACAGTAAGTTTTCTACTTATGTTTCCTAAAATGGCTAATACATTTGGTTAAGACACAGTTTTCCATATTTTGATTTTTTATAAGATAACTATAAATAGATTTTCAATTTTTTATAAAGAAACTAACTAAACTGCTGGCTAGTTGCCTCTTCAGCATGTAGCTCATCAATGGGCTGGATTCACGACAGCAGCAGCTTCACCCCAGAGCACAAGCTGAACATCACATTCCCAAGGCAAATATCTCCCTCTTGTCCATCCCCACCAGCAACTTCTTATGGCAGTCTGGGCCAAAAATGGCAAGCAAACCAAAAATCCCATCTGTGAATGAGTAGAGTAGGCATACAACTTGGGCAGTTTCCTCTGCAGATGAACAGCTGGGCTAAGGCCCTTTCTGAGCAAAGCAATTTCTGAAGAACTGGAAAGCAAGCAAACTTTGCATGGGCTTGCTAGGAAAGTAATGAGAAGAGTATTTTGTGTTTTCACTTCAGAAGTAGCAACATACCAAAGCCGTCTCTAACCTACCTGTAGCCAACCAGTGTAGCACCAACATACCCAAAAAAAAAACCTCCATTAGATCGGAAGATATAATCAGTCACAAAAACACCTTCACAGCAGATACAGAAACCTTCACCTACAAGTGACTAGTCCTGCATGTATGCAAATAAATGCTATTTTATACTATACCAGTGCCAAAACCATCACCATTCAGAGGGCAAAACTGCCAGGGACAGAAAAGCATCAACTTGGGCTCCAGGGAGAGCAAACATGCCAAGTCCTTCACCTGTGGCTGGGATGTGTTCCTGTATTTAACCAGAGACCCCAAATATTTGAAAGACATTTATCGACGTGAAAATAGTTTGGTTTTCTTTTTTTTTTCCCCTGTATCCCAAATACCACATCGGCATATGTAACTATACAGCACTTGAGTTTCTCTGGTACGTTCCTCCTTATAGGCACCCAGAGAGACAAAGGCACCTGACCAGAAGAGCATTATTAAATGTGATGCTACAAACTGACACAGAAAGCAGCAATCAGGGGGAGTAAGAAACCTCTTCACTAACTCATATAGTAACTCTAGAGCCTTCTTCACTTAAGGTATGTTATCAGAACCCAATCTTCAAAGAGATGCAGTGTATTTCCTCCCTCTTTCTCCTGTTATTCATTTCCATATGTTGTCTCAAGATTGATAGCAGAAAGCGTTCGTGTTTTAAAGATAACACAGGACTGATTTTCTTGATCAGAATACTTACTTGTTTCTTAATAGAGCAGTTCCTGGATTTGTATTTTTAATCAGTTTCAAACTACCCGCTGAACTGTCAAAAGTTCTTTAGGAGCTTAAATGTTGAAAAGTTAACATGAATAAAAGCATTAACACAGTCAGTTTTGTCTGGGAGTGCTAACTTCTCAAAAGTCACATGAACCCCAAGCAAGGATCCTCAAACCTGACTACAGAAATCTACATTTGCAGCACAGCTTTATTTTTTCCCTAGACAATGACTTCAGAAAGCAGTCAGGAGACAGTGACCTCCTCTTCTTTTAATCTGCTAAGAGAGAGAATTCCTTCAGATCTCCCCTCAGTGCCTGAATCTGAAGAGACAAGGCTGCCATCTCCTTTCTATGAGCTATGAAATCAGTTCATGAAATTAAAATCCAGCAGTATTTGCCTTCTGTTGTTCGGTGCAGTGCTTGGCATTACTGCTGCAGGTCTCTGCACACTATTAACCTCTGAAAACCAGAAGCAATAAGCTTTACCCTGAAGAAGTCTGACTTCTAATACAATGACTCTCTTAATCAGGATTAATACTTGTTTTAAGGATGATCCTCCACAGTGTGACAAATATGCCAGCATGTTTTTACAGTAGTCATATTCCTGTCTCCCACGTTTTATACACAATCTGAGTCATATCTATTTGTTTATGGATACATATGAAATACACAAAGTTATTGACAAGCATGTTACAGAACAAAAATGCCACTGTAACCCCACTCAGAAATGAGAAAATTCAGCTAACAAGTCTACAGTGCAAAGCTCTGCCAGTTATGACTAGTGCAACACTGAATTATTTATCTGCATGTGCCAGACATGCTGTAAAGCAAACCCAAACCACTATGCCCACATCCTACTAAAGCCTGTTCGTAAAAATGCATAAATATATTGATGGCATTTGACATTTTATAGCTATCCAGCACAGAAGCCTGACTGCACTTCACATATTTTTATTGGAACAAATTAAATTATTTTGTCCAAAAAGATCTCATGTTTATTCTGCCTAACACATTCTTATTTTACATCTGGATACACAGGATGCTGGAATAGCACCATGGCTCCGGCAATGGACTGGGCTCACCCAGCTGGCCTAGCACACAAGTATCCTTCTGAAAACTGGAAAGAAGTCAAGCCCCATGTATACTGCTAAAAAAAGGAAGCAAAGACTGGTATTCTTACCTCAACAGTATAAATACATCCATCACCTTTTCTTTATTACAACCCTGTGTGCTTCCTGTGCCTTCCCACTGTCCATTTCCAGCCTCAATCTGAGGACCTCCCAGCCCCTATAGAGAAGACAGTCTCTCCCAATGAGCTACTAACCATCTTCTGCAGGGTTTAGCCCACTTAGGAAATGAAAGCTGGGGCTCCTTCCTAACACTGGCAACATTAAGCCTCTTCTCCCCCCTGCCCTGCACAGCCACGGGTGCAAACACTCCACACTTCCCATGCTGCCGACATTCCCATCAACATCCCCATCCTTAGCGGTGAGCACAATGAGCGCGGTGGCAAAAGCAGCAGGTTTGGCTTTTAATGTGTCCCTTTTCCTCCTCGGGTGTACGCCAGAGCTGACGATGAGGCTGGTTGCAGGGGAGGGACACAGAGATGAGTCCCTGCACCAACTTCATCCCAAGGGCAGATGCACACGGAGGGCAGAGCAGATGTCAGATACAGCTCCGAATTTGCCCTTCCTGCTAGAGCACAAGTTCACAGACACAACTGGTGCTGCCACCTTCAATAATTTGCAGTGGTATAATCGAATTATTACTTTTGTAATGGTAAGAGTTCTGCTTTTATCCAGGATTATACAAACTGAACCTTTAGCCAGCTCGTGCATGCTGACCGCTTAAAATCAATTTTCTACAGCAGCCACACAGAAGTTTACTTTCCTACCAGTGGTTCAGACAACACGGGGTGAGATACCCAAGGCAAGCATTCACATAATGCAGTCGTGGTATCACAGGAACCGCCTGTAGCCCGAGACCATTAACTAATGCTCAGCAATTGTTTGTGTTCTGCATTACAACACATAACAACTACAGCTTTGGTCTCACCTGCAAGCCTTAAGTTTACAGGTGGGTGTTGTGAATTGGTTGGGCTAAGAGAAGGGGATGAACAAGGAAACCCTCTGTAGATCCTCCTCAGCATAAGCCACCTAATACCACAGTGAACCAGATTTGTATCCAACCAACTCCCCACAGTCCTAAATTCATAGTATATTATTGTGGGAGGTATTTGTCTTCCAAATTAGACCATCAGTTAAAGTGAATCTGGTGACCCTCTACAGGCCCCTCCTGTATGATGTAGTTACATCCACTGATTACCCTACTTTTCTTCTACTTGTGCACTGCAGAAATGAAACCAGGAACATCACTCCAGTCACAAGGAAGCTGCTTCAATTAAAATGCCATTCTGTATCAGTGCATTTATCACATTAAGTTTGACCTATGCTTTGTCTCACCCCCATAAACACTATTATCAACTCAGATTTCGAGGAAGTCATTTACCACCTGATAAGCAGGGTAGTGAAGCACGGCTCCAGCTGCCCACTCTCAAACTCAGGTGGTTTTTCCTGATTCACTCTGCCACTTGGCAAACAGGTGCTTGGATTGAGGCAGCTCATCCAGTGACAGCTGGACAACAGGAGCTAGGGACAGACGCCTATCAAAGGTGTTACCGAGCTCTGTATTTTGGGTACCACAGTCATTTTGTAGGGTTCGAGAAACCGACTGTGTACCATTAAATCCGGACTTGCATGTGGCAAAAATCACAGCGACTTGGCCTCAACAACCCTGTGCTGCTGGCTTGACAAGCTGCTGGTTCAAAACCCACAAAGAGGTTCCAGCCGCCATCCCCAGCCTCCATGTTCATAATACTTAGAGGAGATATCTGGGAAATTCCTCTGGTCTGTCTCCGTGCTATTCTGGCATTTCTTCCACCTATATGGAAAACGGCTTAGCCAAGGGAAAAGTCATTGTAAATAGCTACTAAATCACAGCTCGTTCTTATAGGAAAAATGTAGGTTTCGATTCACTACGTATACCTTCAAAATACTCTCTTTTTTTTAATTTAGTAGAAATTCAGTTAGATTTTTCTAAGAGAGTGAGAAAAGATATCTTGTCCTCAAAGAAATTGTGCATATTACTACAGCGAGATAAAAGGAGCTTTATATATCACCTGCTAACATCCACTTCCCCCTCTTACACAAGGGTAAGACTTTCCTACTGAGAAGAGCACCCTAGGAAGGGCATTCGCGTAGCCAAACAAGTCAAACCAGCAATAAAATACAAATAGGCCTTTGAAGTATGATTATAAAAATAGGAGATACATAAACTTCATAAAGACAGCTCTGCTGAGGAAAAATGCTTTACTTTTAAAAATTGCTTTCTATACTTTTTTCCCTGACAGCAGATTTAGTGAAACTTACAAGATTGTCACTTGTGCATAACATTGTCAGGGTGTTTTTCAGAGATGAACGTAAATATAAACTCACCACTTTCAGTTCTGGTACAGACCGGCTTAGTGTCCATTCCTGGCTATTTACAAAGGCATCTGTAAGAGTGAACAACATTCAGAAAATTAGTACAATGACATTTAATGTTCCGGCACACAGAATTTCATGCTAAGGCTTTGAGTACATGAAATCAAAAGTCACATTCAAGCTTACAAGACTGGCACTCCAACGTGAAAAACACCAGGAGCTTGGATAAATTATACAAAAATTCAAGAATACCAGAAATTAACCTTCTGCAGAATGGAAGCTCTCTGTGTAGCAAGTCTAGCTCCATCCTCTCCACTGGCATTCACAACCTCAAACTAACTCCAGCCCTTCAGGGTTGTGAAAAGACTCTTCCAGTCTGTACATGGTTAAACTGCTTCCCATCCACCACGACACGTTTCTTGTCTACAGGAAAAGCCTTGGGCTGTTTATCATCCTCAACGTCAACAATTGTGGTTGCCACCATCAGCTGTAACTTCACCCAGGTAAATGAGAATATTTGTCTGTTCTAAAAATGCTATTTTTTACCGCACATCATGTTTAATATCAACAACTGCAACAACCAGTGTCACTGGTAACACCCCTGCCCAGGTAAGGGAGAATGTATGTTTATTCTAGAAACATGCTATTTTTCCGTAGTACAATCTAGAGAGAAATAAACCACAGAGCCATTTACAATTCAATTAAATAAAAAGCTACAGTGGGCAGGAGGGTGGTGACTTTTGGAAAATTAGCAAGTTAAATTCATCCTTGCTAGCAACAGAAACAAAGTCCTCAGGGCTACAGCCAGGTCCAACCTCACCGACAATCCCACACCAAAAAAAGGAGAAACAATGCTCTGTTTTTCTACCTCCAAAAACATTTATCATTTTGTTCCTTCTGTAAAGGTCTAGTCAACTGAAAGCAAACAGATAATGATGTTTCCATTACAAATCTGAGCAGCATTACTACAAATGCTGATTTAACCCTCTCCAAAACTATGCAAACCAAACAAACTACTGCACCTTGCACGCACAGAATGCTCCTACCAAGCAGATCAGATGCAGCTCCACAGTAATTAAACAGCACTGTAGAAGTCCCAGTGTTACAATCAATTTCTAACATCATTAAAAAAAACAGGTGAAAAGTTAGAGCTGCCCATATTGTCCATCAGCAAGCAAAGGTTTTGCAGGTCATACACCAGCCAGGAAAAGGAGAAGCCTATTTCATTACATCTCTGATGCAGACAATAAAGAAGTGGAAAGCACTTTCCTACCCCAATGGCATCATCACTAACTTAAGAAACTGCCAGCTCTAAGCAAGCTTTCCTAGTGTCTAACTAAAACAACTTCAAAACAAACCTGTATTTTGCATTCTCTCTCTGTTCCCCACTAAACAAGTTACTTTTGCTTAACATTACAAAGACATATTAGCCATGATTTAGGAAGCCTTCTCCATCTTTATTTATCTCATCACTTTACATTTCAGCTAGAAATAGAAGCTTGTGTGTACTAGCAGAACATGTGTATTTACATGAAAGCACTTCAAAAAGAGTAAGTATTTGGCTATATTACAATCTTGAGCTGCCTCCCACTCACTCACTGGAAGGAGCAGGAAAACCAAAGGCTCAGATTAAGATGTTCTGAAGACTGAGGGTTAACCTTTTGGTATACCAGCTGCAAACGAAGACATCATGGTCATTAGGCTCCTGTTGCAGGATCTGAACAAGTCCAATTTAATCAAAACCTGAAGTCCCAGGTTGATGTCTATATATATATGTAGACATATATATGTACACCAGTTAAGTGTCTTATGTTAGTCAGGCCTGACCACGAAGCACCACACAAATCGTTTTTCCACAACCCAATGTTTGCCAAGTCTGGTTTACCTAATAAAGGTTTAAGAAAGCAAATACTGCTTGTAAATATTATTTTTTCCTCCATGAGCCTATCAGCATTTCTTACCATAGGAGGAAACCCACAGATTACTAAATATGCTTGGGAAAAGCAAAATAAGCATTTCAGAACTAAACATCACAACTGCAATTAAACAGGTAACAATGACTTGAAGCATCATGAAATAATTCTAATTATCTCCTCACCCTGAGCTAAGACAAAGCTGTTTATGTTGCAGTAATAGACAACTGTTTGTCAACATCAGAGTCTCAGACCAAACCAAGGCTCCAAGTCAAGAAAGGGAAAGATGAGGACAGAGAGGATGGCAAAGGATGAACTGTGGTTTGAAGGACTGTTACAGTTCTCTAAAAACATTTTCCCATTTTTAAGTAATTCAGTGCAGCTAGAAAATGTATTATTTAGTGCACCAGGTCAGGCCAAAGATTCAGCTACAGCAGTTTCCTTCTACTACAGCAGGGACCCCTGGGAAGTCTGTAGAGCAACAAACTGCAGGAACCAAAATGCCTACAGAAACCTGTTAAGGCCTTTAGCATAAGAGGAATCCTTCCCTACCTTGTCCTGCCTGTAAACTACCACTTCTTGCGGTTTTGCTTTGAACTATTGCTGTCTTAAGAAGAAGTGAAAAAGGGGAAGAAACTGCCATCCAACCCAACCATGATGGGAAAGAACTGACCGTAAGGAGAAGCCAACAAACTAAAGAGTTGCTTTCCACACCAATCTATTTCTTCACGATATAAAGTACTGATTTCCCAAGTGATGTTTCTGTAACTTAAACTTCTTTTGTTCATCACTTGTGTAACACTAATACAGATTCACATTTATTTCAAATGCATGAAAATTTGCAAGTGCTGATTCAAATTATATCATTGCATGTTTAACCCTTACTCCCTGCTCAGTAAAGATATCAACTAACTTGCACTTACATTTCTGATGCTTTGGATTACCACTTTTTTTTCTCTCTAAATGGAACTCATTCATCAGCTGATAATTACACTGGTAGCCTCTGTATCACAGCAGCATATCATGGCTAACAAGTAAAATCTACATTTTACCACACAAAAACTTGGATCTCATATCACAAAAGACTAATCCAGTTAAGCCCGAGTCCATGAAACAGTTTTGATTAAGTATTAATTACATGTAACTGCATGACAGACAATACCCTCCATTCCTCTTCATAACCCCAAGTATCTCTTACATTCCATAGTTCTGTTCCAAAACACTTTTTCCTGACAATTCCAGAACTACAAATTCGTATAGTTTGAGAATATGTTTGTACAGCATGATTTGGACAGGCCAGCTTCTCCCTTCCCCATACCTCTGCACACGTTATTCCTTTATTCATTATTATCTGCAAAAGATGAATAAACAGAGAAAAAATAAACTTGCTGTTTATCTGCAAGACTCAGCAGCAGGAGGAACAAGCCAAGGCCGTACAACATGAGGAGGTCCCAGCTGATCTCCAGATTCTCAGAGGTTGAGGAAAATCATCAGTGTCAGGCAAGTATGATGCCTGACTGGCAGGGGTGTGTGTTCGCAGGGAACAAAATGAGAGAATTGACTATTAATGTCAACAAGCTTCAATAAAAAAAGCAGCATTGGATTTTATCAGCACACAAGATTAAAAAGAGACAGGTGAGCAGATCACTGCTACTGCTACCAAGCTGGAAAACTGCAAAACATCTACCATTTAAGCCCAGCCGTAGACTCACAAGGGTAACAAGAACATCAGAAGCCCTGTCACTTCTAAAAATAACCTTAAATATTATTTTGCAAGATCAGTACATTCCAAAAGAAGAAATTAGATAGGAAAGGCAATAATAGGCAAATTTCCAAAAAGCCAAGAGGCCAAAAGACAAAGCAGAAAGTTGGCAAGAGGAAGAGCGATCCAGCCCAAGAGCATGGATGATGTTCACCCTGCTTGGTCCTTCTTTGATTGAACTGCATCCAGAACCCACACAATGACCTTCCAAAACAAACTCAGACATCCAGTACCCTCCATACGGGAAATACGTGCATTTTAATTCTGATCAGCTATAGGGTAAAAGAAATATAATACTACTAACTTGACAAGGTGCTAGACTTCTTGACACAGCTGCCTCCTCCTTTTTGTTAAGAACCCTGTTATTGTTATGTACAGGTGTTTTGAGTGTCCAAAATACTTGAGAATATTTGAAATACCATTTTATTGCAAAAATAGGCCTGTTAAAAATACACGCTTGACCTCAACCCAACTAAATTAAACTGAAATTACACAACACTATTATCTTCAATTTTCAGTTAAATTACAGAAGGTCTTCCATTTCCCTTTTATAAAAAACAAAACAAAAAACCAAACCAAAACCTCCCACATTTATTAGGAGATCAACGAGTTAATCTTCTCTCCCCAGTATAATTTAAACTGGCATGTTTACAAGGAATAATGACAGTTAAAAGGCGAACATGTCATGAAACAGCATCTGGTCTCTTATGTAAAAAGAGGTTCAAGTACCATCATTTGTATGGACATCGAAGCACCCAGCTAACCCATGCAGTTCTAGGACAAATGCCTCAGAAAAGAGTCATTTATTCCAAGTTAATCCCAAAACCCATGGAAGTCAAGGTGAAAAGGTCAAATACTCACAGATAGAATATGACAAACAAGCTAGAGGATTTTTTTCTTTTAAATAATAAAGAAAGCTAACTTAGAGCTCCAGCATGACTATGAAACATTGGATGCAGACTGCGGCACGCAAAGCCCACACTGGGTGGCCCACTAACATACTCTGCTGAAGAAACAAAAACCCCACTACCGCATGTCAATTTAAACATACTGGAAGATATTTGCATAATAAACAGAACCACATTGATGAAGTTGATCAACTGGAGTCTTGTTTACATTACTTTCTGACTTCGCAATTCAAGTGAATTCAACCTTCATATCTAACTACAGACTATACACATGAAATAAATTACTTTTGTCAATAATTAATCACAGTTGTATGTCCTGTTCATTTAACTTCTGCATCAATGATCAAAAGCTTCAAATATGTATGGTGTCAATCATCTATTTTTAAAACGTGCATCAAGAAAATAGTTTAAGTTGCACTTTCTTCACCAATTTACTTTTGCACAAAATAGCCTTTATTTTTTCTCATATTGCTTTTTCCTAATTTCCACCACCACATTTAGAATGTCTTAGTTTCACTTACACAACATTACATCGAAGCACAAACTACAATAAGGTCCTTGGCTATTTTAAAACCTCAGTTCAATACCTTGGCTCCAGCCACATGAACCTTCTCTACTAATTCCAATATTAAGGTGTACATGCTACTTTGGTTCCCCCTTAGCACAACATCAGGGTGAAATCTTGGGACTTGATGGTCACAGCTGGCAAGATCCGTGTTCTCCATGGCCCAGCACAGCAAGAAGGTCTGACTGTTTCAACACTCTGTATATGAAAGTCCTGCTTAGAATAAGTTTTCCAACAGAAAAACAAATTTCCTTCTGCAAACCCAGCAACAACCACTAAAAACTACATAAATATTAGCAGAACACCACTATTGAGAGACATCTTCAAGGTCAATTCAACTGTCCTGATTCAGAAGAGGGGAAGGAAGTCATGTGAAAATGGCAGAATTTTCATAGCAATTACAGAAATAACCACAGGAAAAGCCTGTCTCAGGTGTTCAGCAACCCGTTTCATCTCATACTTGATTTTTAACGCCGAAGGCCCTCTGCTAACACAAATGAACTGCATCCACCGCCATGGGCAAAAGCAGCAAGGCAGCTAAACAGACTACAAAGTAAATACTTCTAACTCAGGCTGATTAGATTTATACCACCCTCGCCATCATTTGGGTCCTTCCTCCTTAAAAAAATTCCCACAACGCAATGAAATCTATCTGTTGATTAGTATTTTGGGAGAACCTGAGCTGTCCCAAGACCATCACACCAATCCACATCCTACCACCAGCAGTGCCAGCACAGAAACCTTTGCTTTGTCCATTATACTGCACCAGCCCTCGCTCCACTAACCTTGTTTTGTTCCTTATTGTCACTGAAATAGCTCACCCTTGACTAGCAATTTAATCCTGAGAAGGTCACAGATTTCTTTGCGTTTGATTGAGATGAAAACCTAATGGGAAACCTGTCCAAAAGGAGGGATGAGTGAAGAGTAGGCAGATGTCTCTGCAGTATGACATGAAAACGCTTAAATCTTCCATAATTCTTGGAAAGCTTCTTAGTAAGAGCTTCCCTTAGGCTATCCCAAAGTCCCTTTGCCGTCCTTTTAAATAAGGAAAAGCTATTAAAAAAAAAAAAAAAAAAGCCAAGGGATTTCTCTGGAAACCCTCAGCAAAATATCTTTTTCTTTTTGATAAGAACAGGAGCCCTCAAAAATGCACGCAGTTCGAGTACCAAAAACCGCATCACACCCTGATCCCTCCTCAATAATTTCTGCATTACAAGCAATATTTGGAGTTATTTCCGACTTTGAAATCAAAACCTGAGAGGGAACAGGTACAGGAAAATATTCCTACAAGTCCCCACACGCCCACAAAGATGTAGATAAAACCACACATCTCTCTTTTGGAGCCGTATCAAAGGAGCATTTTCAGAACGCATTTCCCAAAGCTTGTATGCTCATTTTCTCAGCAAAGAGGCAAAACATGCCACTTTTGGGTTGAGACTTGTGATACTAATAAAACATGCATTTTTCAGAGGAGGGGTAATCCCCCAGCACACATTCTCTCCCACTCAGCCCCCAGCATTTCAAGTCAAAGCAACAACTCAGTTCCAACACAGTTCAGCAGAAAAATATTCTGACATGCTTATTTTTAAGCTTGCATAGAATATTATTCGGAAGAGCATGTCACATTTCAAAAGAGCCTTTTTATATATTAATTTTCACATTCATCTTTTACCTGTTTTTTAAATAAAGAAATAAATCGGTCAGCTTTTGCTATGGATCCTCTCTGCTTATGCATTCAATTCTGTATACAGTTACAAGCAATAATAAATAATGTTTTTAGAAAACCATCCAGATCAGAACCAGGAAAAGTTTTTTTCCTCCCTACTCGCTCAGTTTCATAGAAATATAAATTATATGGCTTTCCTCTGTACTTTAGCTAGAAGTTATTGCTGCAACTATGCAAATCCCTAGTTTGCAAATCCACTTTTTCCCTGAGTAGCAGAAGTGTCATTTCTTCTTCTGCGCAGTTTAACCCAAGAGCAGAACTGTGATGTGGCTCCATCTCCTCCCAGCTCCAGCTCAGAACTCCATCCAGGCTCTGGTGAGAGCACTGGGAAGTCACATCCCATCGCGCACAACAGCGTATTTACACTTCGTTAACAGGATTAATACCCACATTGCAGAAGAAGTCACGAAAACTGCCACAAAGCAATTCAATTACAACCCTAAAACAAGAGGGATTTTTGTGAGCTCCCAGTTTAAACAACTCCCTCAGCCCTCCCAGCGTTGTCAGAAAGAATAAAATCCCAAGAGCTCTTACAGTTCCAACATAATTGTTTACTGCTGCTCAGATTCATCGCTGGAAATACCTACTTGCTAATTGTAAGACAGAAAAAGCTCTAAGCTCAGCTTCTTTAAGGCGTCAGGCACCTCAACCGAAACTCATTAGAGTCGCACATATATTTAACATCTGAAAAACCATGCCCTGTAACTGAGAACTGCATTAAATAGATATTTAGGTCAAACCCAAAATCTATTTTCCAATAGCAGTTGCAACAGCGTTATCCTTTGTGCTGCCATGGAAACAAGAGGAGGACGGGTGATGGAAAGAGCTACACAACCTTCACAGTCAGCAAGTCAGCCCTTCCTAAAACACACTTTGAGGCATGGGAATTTAGGAGCACTTCTCTGCCACCACAGCACTTTGGTTTTGTTTTGAATTTAGTATTTTAGTGTTGCTAATATTTCCACTTTCCCCCTCATCTCTCTTACACCTGTGGCTATATTACACCTCACTGAGCACAAGGCTTTGGGGTGGTTTCAAAGACGTTATCTCCATGGCTTCCACAACTGGAAACAGTCCCAGGCTCCTACAACAGGACTGAGATGATGTATAATGTTTGCAAGTATATTCTCAAATCAGCTTTGTGCTTAAAGTTTTACATATAACACCAACAAAAAGATTTGTTTTGTCCTTAAATATAACACAACTCCAAGCAAGACTAACCATAAAAGAAACTATTAAAAAAATAAACAACACCTCCTCCCTAAAAAATATTCCCAGGGAAAAACGTTTTCATTATAGACACCTTACAGCCTAAATAAATGACACAGTAACAAGAAAAACTTCACATTCCCTGTATTTTCACAGTGGGTCAGGTGCTGGAGGTGATACACAGTTTGTTGAAGAAAAGTGGTTTTACATGAGGGATTTTAATTTAAGGCAACTCTGCCATTGGAGAAGCACAGCACACTTCAAAGAGGGATGTTCCGAGTGAGGACGAGCAGGATTACAACTTATTTCCAATAAAATGCACATGCCTTAATAATCAGCAGCAGCCTTTGGAGAAATGTGACACCGAAAAATACTAATCCAGGCTGGCCCCCTTCACAAGAGGGTGATGATGACCACAACAAGAAGTTGAAAGAAATATAAAAAGCAGACAAAAAGAAAATTAAAGCATCGTTGCAGTAAAGCTGTTCCCTGCCCCAGTAAAACTGCAAAAGTAAATGATTGCTTTGAAACTACAGATTATTCTGGGTTTTTTATTGTTGGGTTTTTTGTGTGTGATTTGTTTTTTGGTGGTTTGGTTGGCTGGGTGGGTGTTTTTAATGAAATGTACTACCTAAGCACAACAAAAAAAAACCATCCCAGCAAAAGCAGATTCACACAAAGTAGCCAACCTGCAATAAGTTGGCTGCACCCCCCATCCATCCCCCCTCCATCTCCCTGCAGGTTGCAGCCTCTTTTCCCAAGCACATGCACTGGGCAAACCCAGAGATATTGCTGCTCTGACATTCAGCAGAGGAAGGGAATAAAAAGCATCTTTGGCTTATATATTTTCTACAATTACATCACCTAGAGTAATCCTATCAAACACCCATGGCTAAAATCTACTGTATTGCTTGATATTCTTGCAACAGGAGAAGCAGCAGAAAGCAGCACTGCTCACGTACAAGCACTCTGGGCTGTCCTGATCCCTCAAGTTGTGTCTATGCCCTGTGATGAAATACCAGTTTTTTCAGGCAATAGACAGCATTTCTGTAAGCACCAAAGCCTCAGAAATGCAGCTTAAACAAGTTACCATAGTAGTACTGGAATCCAGAAAGCAAAAGAAGCTACTGGAGACGAAATGTTTGGTAAATGTCTTATTTTGCTCGGTCTTGCTAGAAAGCAAGTCAGTGTCAAAGGTGAGGTCTGTTTTATACCATCTCCTGTCTGAAGGGAAGGATGGAGCCAGCACAGGAAAGATTATCCCAAATGCCAGTAACTGAAAATCTGGCGATAAGATTTTGAGCTGTAACAAGCCATGCTCCAGACATCCAGGAGTGATGCTCTTCTTAAAAACCGTTAAATACCAGTGGTGAAAATACAGGACTAAAGCCATGTCTGAGCAAAGATGTCCGAAGTATCCAAAACAAAACAAAAATCATAGCTTGCGTTGTCTTGCCTGCCTACAGGCACAAACAAGCAACTAGCCTTTCTTGTTCCAACCTCAAGATTAATGAGAAACCTTCCTCCAGCGTATCAAAGATGAAGAGGAACACCTGATACACTTAGCAAAAGACAAATAAATGTTATAATATGAACTAAAAAGAATATTAACTGGGGGAAATAAAAAGAGCAGTATCAATTCATATAGAAAAAGATTCTTCCTTCTGGCTTGCTGAATACAAAGTCACAAAAGAGATGAAAAAGAAGATAACTGAGATGCATTGCTTGGCAGGCTGAAAAGACTTACAGTTTTTCAGATAGATAAGAACGGCTGTAACTCAAAACCAAAGCAAAAATAAACAAGAGGAACTTAGTGATTACTTGGTAGAGAAAAAATGTTTATCTTACAGGTCAAACAGCAACAAAACTCAATGAAAACCACGTGTGCAGTGAATAAACCAGCCTACTCAGGATTTCCACCACTGGGATTCCACAGAAAAGATTATACTGGGGCAACACCTGAGCATCACCAAAACCTAAGCAGAAAGTGAAGTAAATAGCAGTAAATGAGGAAAACCACAGTAACTCTGGAGAAAAAAAAAAAAAAGGCATAAGAAGAAGGAGATAAAGGGACTATCAAGTCATACTTAAGAAAACAGTGACAAAAGCACAAACCCTTAATAGTAGCAAACACCAAAATACAGATTAATAATCCATCTGCCCTCCTACCCTGACACAGGTCAGCAGCAAAAAAGAACAGACAAGGTGGTACCACACACCTTGTCCCTGCTCTCCCAGTTTAGCTCAACATGCAGTTCAGGCACAAGTAGCCTCTTCACATAAATACAGCTCTTCATGTATTTTATCTGTCAGCTAATAGCTGTGCATGTCTGCTAAGGACTCTCACTCCCAAGGTCCTACAGGGACTCACAGCTCAATTATCTTTTGAATTATAACAAAAGAAAAAAAATTAATGGACTGTTTCTTCATTTGCCTCTTACAAGTTTCACCAGACGCTTCTTAATTCTTATGTAAGAAGGGATAATCAAGAGCGATTCCATCTTTGCTTCTCTCCTCTCCCACGATGATCCATCTTTGCCTTCCCTCCCCAGGCTGCACTGCTGTGCTTCGCTAGATCAGCTCTTGCCTGGACCAAACCTACTGCCAGTACAGAAACTGCTAATCATCGTGAGATTTTCCTGCAATCCTGCACAAGCAGCTCTTGTTTTTTACTACCTTGAATGAACAGTAAATTGGTACCCTGTTTCATCCCCTTCCCCAGGGCACTTCTCAATATCTTAACCAGAAGAGATGGCAGCACAGACTCCTCCAAGACTTGCTGCTTGGGGTTTTTTCCAAGGGAAAAAAAAACAATTATTTATTCCTATCCATTATATCCTAGTTTTGAAAAAGTTATATACACTAGATGACTCCCTCTCATATCTGATGGCAGCTCAGCTCAAGTCTCTAGCAAGAATAACTCTTTCAATCATCAAAATAAACAAGTTTCCTTTGTCCTCCTACAAAGAACTCCAGTAAGTGTGAGGCACGATCTCCCTCATAAAAGTCAAATCCACCGTTGCCCAACACATCATTTCTCTGTCCATCTATAAGGTTTATTCTCAATTTCTCAGCTCAGTGGCTGCATGCTGTAAACGTGACTAATGCAGACACAAGCAAACTTACCCCCCATGAGACCCATGGAGTCATGATGACATCAATTCAGTTAAAAGGGTGTGATGCAGTAACTCAGCTTGCAAACCAAGACTCTTCCACACGCCTGGTTATCAAAACATTCTTCCCTCTCAAGTAAACCACAAGCAAGCAGCGCTAGACAAGACTGCAAAGTGAGCGATGGTGCCATCGAGGATGCTTTATTTTTCTGCATGGTATCAATGATGCCCTGCACCATCTGGTGCAGCCACAGCATGCAGATGCAAAAATATGCAGTATCAAAGTTCAATTACTTCAAAATTGACTTATGGCCTCTCTTGCTTGCCAATCAAAATCTGTGCTCTGGCATCATACAATCACTGATTTACTTTTTCAGTTCTTTAGATTCTGGCTATTGAAAATGGGTCCAGCGTGTTTACACAGAAGTACATCTAGAAAAATATTTCCCCTCTCCACAAGGGAAATTATGACTTGTTTATGCAGCACATTTATGAAAACATTTTTTAGAACTCAAGTCATGTCTCCAAGATTGCTATGCTGGTTGTCAAAACAGAGCCTTTTTTTCCCTGACTATACCATATGTAATACTGAGTCCACTTTCCCTAACTTGATATCACCCATGCAAGATTTGGAGATGATCAGTGGAAAACACATAAATGAGAGGAATTCTCCAGAGGAATAATCTGATTTTTTTAATATATTTATTAGCCTGATGCACATCTAACGTGTTTAAACAAGGCTTTTGTCACATGTCAAAAAAAATGCGACTGCAATCCAAGGCATGCTCTCAATGGGAATTAACGCTGAGCTGGAACCAACGCAAAAGCCTTAGTTACAGCAACAAGGAAACAGTGAAAAGGGGCCCCGTTGTATTTCAATTGCAAATAGATCCGCTAAGATAGAAAGGTTTATTTCCGAACAGCTGAGATAGAGAACCTAAAGCAGGAAACAAGGGGTGGGTGCGGGTATCAGAAACACCCAGTTTGTGTCGGTGTGGCACTGCCCCCCCAGGTGAGGGGACAAGGTGAGGGTGTCCCCAAGGGCAACCAGGAACAGGCAGTGTCACCCAGACCCGGCTCCAGCTGCGCACAGAAGCAGTGCAGATACTCATCCCAGGCACCCCTTCAGATGCCCAATTAGTTCTTATTCTCCCGTAGTACGGATAGCATCCAATTACTCAACTTCATTACCATTTTGCCCAAGAGACTCTGAAACCACCAAAACATTGAGACCATCAAAGCACCACTAAAAACCTGTGTTTAACACACTGTGTAGCTGAGCAAGAGGCAGGGTCCTGAAGCAGAGAGAAAGCAAGGAAAGAGGGAAGGACTCAGGGCTGCCACTATATTTTGCCTTAAAACTGCTTGCAACGTAACTGTTAAAAAAGGTAATGTGTGACTAAATGCTCCATTAGAAAAGCAGCTTCCTCCCCCAGCTTCCTATTTAAAAAGCACCTGCTATTACAAGGCACTTTAGAAAACAGCAGATCCATGCAAGTAGAAAATATTTAGTTTTGGAAACTCAAAACATTTGTCAGATGAACTTTAGACTCTGTGACTAACTCTAACACAAAGCGTCTTTCAACTTCCACTCGCAGATAAAACTCTGAGTTTGCAGGAAGCTGAAAGCAAGCGAATCAATTACTGTAATCCCCAAATCTGCAACTATCTTCTCCTAAATCCTCTGCCTTCTCCTCCCTGGCAGCCTGAACCACCTCACCCTTGACTCGCTCAGTGCTTTGGAGCAGCAACAAGGGAACCCTAGCAAAAGGGATGCTGCAAACCACAGGCGAGCTCACGTTAAATTCAACCCTTTCCAAATCTCAGCAGTCATCACAATGTTTGAAAGGTCTGACATGTCCCATCAGGTCTGCAAGGGGAGAGGGAGAGAATAATTACCATCATTACTACATTGATTACAAACATTACACCAGCCTTGCTCGCATCCCATCTCCCCACATTATGTGAAGAATTAGTTCAATACCTCCAATCACTGGGACATAAATATAGGCAGAAGCAGACATGCCTGTGAGCTACCATGACATTTTATTGGAAGCAAAAAAATCCAGGCTATACACAAATATCAATTTACTAATACTTCTCCATTTGAGGTTTACAAAGCTGAATTTTATCTTTGCTAAAACTGGTAATATTACATTTTTTTAAAAGCATTCATCCAGGAATAAAACTGTTCTCGTTTTTTGGAAAAATCTTGCCCTCTGGCTATATTCTTATTTGTGCTTCCTGGGTGAAGCCAAGAAACTCAAGTATGTTTTCAGAGCTTCATCAGGTTCCCATCACCTCAGGCATGTACTTTAAACTGAAATTATTGTACTAGAAATGGTATCTTTAAAGAAGACCATGCAGAGTTCCAAAATCAGAAAACAACTCAGCTACACTTAAGAGACCTGCACCTTCTCACTTACAAACCTGCTTTAATGCTTCTTTGACCAATCATTTTTATAACACACAAGTGAGCACCATTAAAACAAGAATTTGGAAAAACAATCCAGTTTTGCTCAAGTCCTCTTGTTGCATCTTCACGCTATTCTGGCTTGACCTATGACATACTCCAGCGAGCCACGTTGTAAAATGACTCCTTGCTAAACCCTGGCATCCAAAAACTTTAGAAATGAACCTTTCCCTTCATATTCTGTTCACTATTAATGCCATAACCTCCTATTGCCTTTTCATGAGCTGGGAAAAGAATGCTGAAGGCCAGTTGTCCCATCCTGGCTTTTATTATTTTTCACCTTTGTACCACTTCCAAAGGTAAACTAAACTGCATTATCGACTGAAATTCATTATGAGAATTATTTTTTGTTTGGAAAAAAGAATGAAAGTCAAAAGCACTTAAAGATCTAAAACATACTTCAAAGCTAACATGAAGGTGTCAGCCTCTACTCTAGCAACAACACTCGCACATGATCTTAAAAAAATAATTAACACCATCAAGTAGAGCCTTAAACCTGTAATAAAACACAGCCATTTGGAAGCAGTACAATGGAAAACCAGAAAGCAAACAGCTACAGCCTACATATCTCAACAAAACCACCCAAAAAGCAGCGGCAGAAACACGCTACACTAAATGCACACTTGGAAATCATCAGAGGGACCAGCTCTACCCCTGCATAAACCTGCTTTGTTGGAGCCCGGTGACACGCTGCAAGTTTCATCTTCAGTGTGCAAAAGTGTCAATTTCTCCATTTGAGGACCTTGCCTCAGATTCTGCTAAGCAAGACCACGCTGTGCAGATCCTTTGGCCTCTCCGCATCCCCCTCTGCTACTTGAAACCACTGTGGCCATGACCAGGAAAGAGCAAACCAGAGGACAACATGCACGAGCCAGCCAGATCTCCAATATTTTGACAATCCTATTCTCAGGGACAGCAGTGATGAGACTGGTTCAGCATATTTACCCAACTGATGCATGTTGATTTTTTGCAAATTAAACAAGTCTGACAAATTCTGTTCAACTTTGCATGGTGCTACCAAAAGCTGTAGTGGGGAAACTCAAACTGCCTTTGGGACAGCATATAGAGACAACATGTGCTTAGCACACCAAGTCAGCTACTGATGCAGATCAAAACAAATTTTTGGCTCCTCCTCCCGGTTTAAATGGATTTATTTTTTCCCAAGCAAAGGCACGCACTGGGACAAGTACAGTGAACACTGCAGCTGCCACCAACAGCTGTAGCAGGCCCTATCATAGGTACGTGATTTTTTTATTTTTAAGCTTAAGTACATAAGAGTTCACACCCTAAATTGAAAACAAAGCAAACCCCAAAATAAACTTCACTGTCTTACTAATTAAAAGGGATTCGTTCCTTCAGGAAGGCTGACATAAACCACTGCTGTGGGGTTAAGAACATATTTTTAGCACAATGTCCTTCCAACATTTTTACTGAGACTGTGCAAGCAAGCCAGAGCCTGACTGCCCATGAAGCATCATGAAAAGCTCTGTCTAGGAAGTGGGTTTTCATGTAACTTTATCTGAAATGCCACAGGATATTCGCATAAACCAAATTTCAACAGTACAAGAATTTCTTCTGCAGCACCCAGGTTCTTATTCCCTGCACAGCAGCCACTAAGTGCCAGCACAAACACCTCAGGTGACAAGAAACTTCACAGGCACAGCTGGATGTTACTGATCAAGTCACACTTCACAGAGAAGAGCGCTGGGAAGAGCGTTCCTGCTCGGGATGTTCTGTTCAGGGAAATCCAAAACTATCATAGTTTAATACAGAAGTCTTCAAATTAAGCAGATGTGCTTACTAAACATACATGCAGGAGAATAATGGGACAAGACTTAGTCTCTGGCTCTAACTCTAAAAAAATGAGATATTCCCAGCAGTGAAATCTCTCCATTCCGCACAACTGTAACGTTATTCCATCTTTACGGATAAATAAAATTATTTTCTAAATACCAACAAGAACCAGCAAAGAAAACCTAACTCATTTTATTATCACTGGTTTGGATAAGTGATTCAGAACATCTGAAATTCAAGTCTCCAGATCACTTATTATAAGGCAGAGGTAACTCAACATATATCAGCTGGCTCCAATTAACACTTCACCTTTATCACTTGGGAAAGTGAGAACCACCCATTACTCACACCTCTGCTGACTCACAGAAATATTAATCACCTTTTAAAAGGTGGTGTTCCACCACGTTATGCAAATTACTGCCAACTCCTGGAGAAAGGGAGACCAGTTTAACAATCTGACAAGATACATCTGCGTATATAACAGAATGGCCACTAAAAAATAAAACTGGAATGAACAGCTCTAGGAGCTTGTAACTATGTCAAACCACAGTTCTTACAGTTAGTAAAATATGCAGTATAAAGGCAGAAGGATATGGTTTTCAGGTAAATCATATTGTCCACCTCACTCTCCTCTTAGCAAGACAATAAGATGAATAATACCTCATGACAAATTGTTCACCTTATCTGCCTTGGTACCAGCCTCCAGTGCAAGTGCATAATATTTACATATCATTCAGGACTGGCCAGTTCACTGTAGCTGCAGGTTATCAGGAAACATAATGGAATAAGAACAGCAAATCATGCTGTCCTTTCCTCTGGCAGAAGCTGTAGAACAAATAAAATGCCAAGAAAAAGGCAAAAAGGCATGCAGCAATTTCATGCAGGATCATCTTGCCAGGCTGCATTACAAAATTAAAAGCTGAACACAAGCCTAGTGTTTTTATCAAAAGAACTGGACACCAGACATTTACAAACGTTAACATGTACCTCCTGCTCAGGTCAAATCACCCTCCTCTGTCGAGCCCCCATCACTGCTGCCTGCGGCCAGCTCCTCCAGGCCCTGTAAATACTGCCTCCATACCAGCCAGATGCTTCTCCTAAGATAATTTTAATTAAACCTGCTCATCATTACAATCGATGTACACGCTCAATATGCCCTCTTCTATCCTGTACACCATTTATACGTATCAGTAATTGTTTGCATCCCAGCTTCTAAATATCTAAGCAAGGTGTATGTATACTATCAGATATGTTTGTCACACACAGTCTGAAGTGATTATCATAATTGAAAATTATGCCAAGGCTACACTGGGAAAAAAAAAAAGCCCAAACAAACCAAACCACAACTCCTAAATTATGTTACCTATTAAACAGCTTTGGGCATCATAATGTACAACAGGAAAGAACAAAATTATCTAGCAAAGAGTTAGATTAACAATGTGCAGCCAGCACTGCAGCACAAGTCAGCATCATCTGAAAATCCCCACGGCACAAAGGCTGCCTTTCACATGAGAGGTTTTCAGAAAGCTTGCACGCTACCTGCAAAAGCTCAAACAGCAAGCTCAATCCCACCCAGCTGACAAATGGGAGGATGATCTTGGGAGGGTGTCTCACCACATTAATTTAGAATCATCCCAACATACATTCATGCCAGTCAGCAGCACCTGTGACTACTGAATTGATTCACCAATCCACTTTCAAATATTTCCAAGAGTTACAGTTCTTCTCCATTTTATAAACAACACAAACAAAACCAAAACAAATGAACCAACCAAACAAACAAAAAAACACAAACCAAAGCGGGCAGTTACAGAAGAGTCTCAAAGAATTACTGAATGAAGAAGTCTCTGTCAAGGAAAAGTCTGAGATAAATGCAATGAATAAGAAAACCACTCTGGATTTTAGATTGAAAATTGTGCCTCTGAATTAAACACCTACTCAAGATCACATCTAACACCTCAAGAACTTAAAATCTCTGATCACTCTATAAGTATTGTATCATTGCACTTTAAAGGTTTTGATCTACTGTTCAAGTAAACCCAAGCTTTACCACCTACATAGATAACTGTTCACAGGCCTGTCCCTCCACCTTGCCCAAATATTCATCATCTGCTGTCCTAATTCACACCAGCCAAGCTTACTTTACTTCAACAGCAGTTTACTAGAAGACTAACCTGAGCATGTTAGTAGTAAATAAATTTGTAACTAGAAAGTTGCTCTACTTTCCTATTATCTCCTAGATTTCACCATCACCTACTGCTCATTAGCTCAAAACTTGCAGTTGAAGTTCTGTTTTCTTGTTAAAGAAACGCACTCACCCCCACAGTTAGCATTTGATCTAAAAAGCTGTTGCCAAGTAGAGAAGGACAAGAGCCACCGCTCCTGGTGCACTTGTCACATCAGACAGACACCACTTGCAAAATACATTTAGCTGTCTCCTCAAAGTTTAAAATATTGTAGAAGTCTCACTACTCATGAAGCTATGAGAAATATGAGTGGAAGTTACCACAAAATCCAACAAGGAAAAAAACAAAAAAACAAAAAAAAACACACACAAACAAAAAAAACCCAAACACACAAAACAAAAACAAAACAAAACAAACCCCACACAACAATGTAAAAATCACCAATTCTGCTGCTTATCCAACCACAGGACTATCTTCCCATGCATCCCCCAAAGGATGCTAAGAGAAAAATTTATTTCCAAAATGACCAGGGACCTGGACAGCTGCAACCCAAGAGCAGCCAAGACAAGTACAGGAGGAGGCATCTTCATACAGAGAAAAAGCAAGCTTACAAAGTTCAAAGGTGAATGCAGATAGCTAAACAGGCTATCTGCAGAGCCATGCACTTCATCTTTCATACTATATAGAAAAGTCACTACAATCCTTATTGACCATTCTTACCAAAAAAAACCAAACAAACAAACAAAAAAAACCAACCAAACAAAAACACAACACTACTGAATTTCAAAAGGAACTGTTGGAAATCACGTTTTAAACAATAGAAAACTGACATCAAGCAATTCAAATTCAAGGAATAAACTGTCAAAGATTAATCAGATTAGGAATGACAAGATTTTCTGCATAAGAATAAGCAATATAAGTTTCCAATACTTTAATGCAGATTTTGTATTCAAAAGCTAGTATCTTTGCCTGTTACACAAGACAAACACACAGTAAACGTGAAGTATTTTGAAGTTACCATGAAACCATTTGCCAAATAGATTCTCAGAAAGTCAGTCATCTGTCCCAGAATATGAACAAGACATCTACTGGCATTATGGACAAACATTTACATTAAACATGCCATAACAATGCAGTAAAAAAACCTCTTAATACCCATGCCAAAAATCATAGGGAGACTGAGCCCCTCCAGCTATATTAAAGGAGATTCTTTATCAAGAGAGCAATACCTAAAACTGAGTCCAGCTACTCCAAACCACAAAAATCCCCCACCTACCCCTAAACATAAAATGAAGAATAAAGGAGAAATATGATGCTGTTCTTTCAAGACTCCTTCAGCACAGGATGTTATCTCCTTGCAGTAATTCCAAGGCTGTTGAAGTTCTTTTCAGCAATTTTCAGATGGTTTCCAGAAGTGATTTATAACATGCCCAGCAATAAAAGCTACAAACAGCACAAGAGTCTACTGAAAACTTGAACTTCATGTTTCATTTTTCATGTATGCTGTCCTAAGAGCTGGACCAGAATGTGCAGAACACATCTGTACAACTCCAGCCAGATGCCCCAGATGTCAATGAGAAGACCTCAACAGGGCTACCCACCTCCCACAGGTTCAGAAACTACAGTTCAGCACAATTACAACACAACCGCTGCAATTCTAAAATAATATCCTACGCTTAAGTAACCTCTTGCTTTATAAGGAATGAAATGGCCCTAGTTTCTAGCTCAAAAATCTGCTATAGAAATTAAATCACACACTCATTCCTGAAGATTCAGGTGACCAGAAACTCAAAGACTTCAAAGGCCATGCTGTAATTCAAACTGAATATAAATGAATTGTCTCCACTTCACGTCCTAGTTATAATGACCCACAGACACGCCTCAAAAGTGTGCCCAACATCTTTGACAGAAGCCCCCCAAAAATTTTAAGAATAATACTAGTAAAAAACAAACACAAAACAAAAACGGGGAAAACAAAGAAAACAAAACAAAAATAAACAACAAAGCCAAAAAAAAAAAAACCACCACACAACAAAACAAGCAAAGCTCACCAAACAAAAATCCTTACAACCACCTTGAGGCTCAAGGTTTTAAGCTCAAGTCATCTGCTGGAAAAAGCAAGACATCAAAATGAAACAAAAAAAAGAGTGCTAAAAGACTGTTTATTTCAACACCAGGGAATTTTCAGCTGATTTTATTGGTTCTGCAATCATATTTTCCTAGGTTTGGCCTGTTGGGTGCATATTCTACTAAGTAAACATGAAGAAAAAATTAAGGTGGCAAAACTGATTTTATGTGATTTCATGGTCTGCTGTTTCACACAAGTGCTTTTATAATTCAAAAATTCCCTGCCTCCCAAAACCAGAAAGAGAAGACACAGGAATGGAGAGAAACAGAGCGCAAGATCTGACTCCAAAATCATGACAGACAGCTCACCAGCCTAGACACAACCGTAAGATTAGTTAATACACATATGAGTGTGTCTGACATAAAGACATTGCAACATTACTTCTATTTTTTTAAATATGTGTATTTAAGTATTAAAAAGTGTATATATATATATGTGTGTAACTGTATAAAATACGCTACATATAAGTAAGTTATATATAACATCCCCCAAAAACGCTAAGCCACAGAAAAAAGTTATTTAAAACAACTCCTGAGACTGGTAGAGAAGGATACAAGCTGACAGTTAAGCTGAATTCTAGTGGTCTGAGCACAAGCACAGCACTGGTATAGCAAGGAAGCCCTTTGTAGAAATTACATGAAGCTCCTTGTGCTCTTATCTAACACTCATGGCTCATTAGTCAAATATTTATTAGAGGTAGTCCTGTGAATGACTGAAAGAAGATACAGAATTCAATTTTTACTAACTTTAACAGAAACATATATATATATGTACATATATATATAATGGTTTTGCTGTGATTTCTGTTCCGCTTTTAGTGCGCAGTTCTGCAAGAAATACTTCCAGCATTCTCCCCCGGGTAGTAACGGTGATGCCAGAGCTGTTTGTCATGCTGGCACGACTGTGGAGGACAAGGGACAGCACATGTAAACAGAAAAGGGCAGCAGTGCTTGTGACGGCTGCAGCGACACATTCCTAGGATTATTCTGCAAAAAAGGAATTCAGATCGGGTCCAAAAAGAAATGAGCCTTTTGCTTGGAGCCTGAACCATGTCATCCTGCTGTAATGGAGTCCGTGCACTGTGCAAGATCAGTGGTACTGGGAATTTTATGTACTGAATATATGGTTGGAAAATCCAATAGGGGGTGAGAGACAGTCCCACACATGCTTCAGAAACCACCAGCAAAACTCTTGGAGCACAACCACACAAGCAGTGGAGTATTTTGGGACAAGGATACCAACTTAGAAGACAACTAGAACCAAAGGAAGACTGTATTAAAATCTTGTGCATGTGGAAACAGGATAGCACACATCTTCATAAGTCTGTAGTGGGTAGTAACCAGTTCCATCTCCCACTACTAAACACTGTCAAGCCCCCAACGTCAAACAGTTTCCATCAGCTGTACTTCCACACAAAATGGGTATTGTGTCCCCTTCATGTTTTATCCACACTACATAAGGGCAGCATTAGATTGACTACAGCAATGTCTCAACCTGGGGGCCCTAAAAATACAAACTGGCATGCGTGCTCACATCACACTCTATTTCTTCTTTATTTGGGGATGGAAAAAGATTTGTTATCAGTCAATTCCTTACATACTTTGCGAGGGTAGAGGTTAAGGCAAGCTGTGACAGGAACGTACTCCTTCAGTATAAAGAAGAGGAGCCTCGTCCCAACACCTCTTCTTGGAGAAAAGAAGGGGTGGGGGTTACTACAGAAAATCGATGCACATTGCCTGCGGTTTTGCCCAAGTAACTTCCAGGAGTGACTCTAGGAACAATTTTCTTCAGTCCGCAGCTTTCTTTTCTAAGTCACCTGAATGAAAGGATTCCTAGGTAAGAACCCAGAATGTGCCCCCACACACATTAAGGACCTACAGTGATTTCATCATTAAGTTTGAAAGATATAGTGTGATTACATGAAATACTAACACATATAACTGGAAATACATAATCCACAAGCACAATGGAACTTCCATTTTGATAGGAAAAGGCATATAGTCACGGGAGGGAGTTACCATAGTATCACTTAACAGTTACCCAGAGTAAAACTGTAATTAACACAGCAACTAAATCCCACTTCGTTCTGGAGTCTCTTACTCTAAATGCAGGTTTGCATTCCCCTACCATAGTAATTCCCAGAAAGTTTCTTTTCCCAGACATTCCCATGTACCACCTGGAGCCCCCAGGACAGTGAGAAACAAGAATATTGGTTCTGCAGATGTTCCAGTGGTTGTGCGAAGCAGACAGATGTTGGGAGACAGCTGCATCACCTGACTCAGCAGCAGTACCGCCTTCCTGCCACCAACAGCCACGAAATTGGGCTGGGAATGAATTTCTGTACCAAGGGAGCAGAATAAAAGGGCTAATAAAAAGAACTAACAGGTTTTCTTTCCGGTCTCCAGGTAAAAATCACCATTTCCTCACTCCTCACAGACCTTCAGACCTGATTCAGAAGGACGAAAAGGTCCCTCCAAATCAACATTGATATTTCACTTGCACCCAAACCAGGAACAGTTTGAAATGCATCTCATTACACCTGACCATAGATAGTTTCGGTAAAATCCATCTAACAGTAAGTTTCTCTTCCTTAAACAAAGCATCAAGTGCAGATAATAAAAATACTGGTGACTACTCTGTTTGAAAGATGACCAGTTCTGAAAGATACACATACAGCTAAATGACAAAAATCAGCCCTGTACTTTAATCCTCATTGTCCTTAAAAGTAAAATGATTTGCTTCTGCTGGTAAGCTGCAAAATTCAGTACAGTATTACAGGTTATAAACTGTTCTTACACAGAACTAATAAAAAGATCTCTTTATTTTAGCTTAGCCACTGAAGTATAACTTGGCAACCACAGCAGAAATACACACGACAAGGTAACACAGCACAAGAGAAAACAGCACATCTGTCCAGGACCTCTGGTACCTAAACCATAGTTCAACTGAATGACACTGCACAACTGAACTGAAAATAATTTAGAATTTAGAATTACAGGGTTTGTTGGTGGTTGGTTTTTTCTTTTTTAATTTAGGATTCTCTCAAAATGCTTTTCAGAAAAAGTTCTTCCATTGTATTAGTTCTGTTTACTGGAGGCAGAGGGCAGTTAGAGTAACAGGTCTTAAGGTGACTGCAATGCCCTGTGATCAACCTCTACTTATTAAGTCTCCTCCCTGTTTCAGGATAAAAATAGTCAGTTCAAAGGGCGAGAGGTCAACTGCATTAGCAGGTAATTCACTCGCATACAGAAATAAGAAAGCACACAAGTTCCTGCTGCTGCAGACCTTCCACAAACCCAAGGTGCCTGACTGGAGAGGTATCGCAGGTGGTGACATTAAAAGGTGGTAATAATCTCAGAAACACTCCAGTCCAAACACAAAGCAAACCAACTACAGGATTTTTCTTTTCACTCTCCACCCGCTGTGTTCACAAGACCATGAGATAAGAAGGGGCAAGAAAAGGGGAGGATTCCCATAACCAAGTTTTCAATGCAGCTGAACATACAGTATTTTCCATACCTATAGTACACACATACTGTGACAATCAAGCCTGCTTACATATCTTGATACACAGTCAAGGCGCCAAACATAGATGTTGCTTATCTGATCTCAACCTACACTTCTTATAGTCTATCATTCTCAAACAACTTCATAAAAACTTTGCCTTGAGTCACCCAGGAAGCTTTGCAGATATCTAAACTGAAAATCAAGAATTTCTTCAGAGAACTTCATGTCCCCTCCCAGAGGGCGCCGTCCCCACCTAACCCAGACCCTGAAGTTCATCTGTATTACCTTTACTCCTCACTCAAAACAACCTGATAATCTCAAATACCAACATCTGCACAAAGCACCAATTTCTCAACTAACTTAAAAATATGTAAGAATTTCTTAGACATAAATTATGCTCAGGTATTTTTAAGAGATTAAAAGTAAACACTGGAATCAAAGAGATTTTACACAGAACTGCTCACATTCAATGGTATTTAGCTCATGTCCGTGCCTTGAGAACAAGCCAACAGCAAGACGGACTACTGCAGAGGTGTGCCTGCCATCAACAAAAAAGCCCCAGAGTGAAGCACCATACTTGTTAAAATACAGCTCACACATTGCACAGTTTTCTTCCATTAATACAGACCACGTTTGCAGCACTGAAAACTAACCACTTCTCACGTTTCCAGGCTTCTGCTTTCACAGCGGTACCCGAAACAATGAGAGATGTTACTGGTTTCTGGAAGGTGGGTGTGAACAGCCGAGGCTGCCTTTGAACTTGAGCTGGAGGGGGCCGTGTACTCCCAAGGACTTTCGACCACCACTTTCAAAAGGCCTTTTTCTGAAAAAGTCCTTAAGCGTTATCTTCTTCCTCTGGCACCCAGCAAACCATCCTGCCATGCACAACTCTACAAGGCAATAAAAACCTCTCTAGCGCTGTGCCAGTTGCATCAACTTCTGAGTACCACAAGCCTGCCCAATACAGTGTTGTCAATTTGAGGAACTTCATTGCCAATGGGACAAAATCAAAACCAACACATTCTCCAGAGAATAGAAATTAGCCTCTTCTTCTTTAAAGACACCTTTCATTGATCAACTTAACAAGTAAGGACATCTTTCATACTAGGAAACTGGCAGTCAACACGCAAGGCAAACTGAAGATGCTGACCCAATAATCCTTTATAATAAAAAATATAATTATTTCATGGATGTCACTTCTCTGGAATAACAACATGAAGTAATAGCCTGAAAAAAAATCTCACTTGAAAACACAACTGACTGATTTACGTCAGCAGAAAAACAGACTATTGGGTGTCAAAACCATTAATCAAAGTCACAGTTTCTCAAGCACTGGTGTGAGTACATAACACCACAGCATCAGGCTCGTTTGGCACAGGAGGAAGGGACAAGAAACCATCAGCACTTTGCCTATAGCTCTAAGTTACCCTCAGAAGGTGCAGAAGCATTAGCCTGGTGAGCTATCATACGGGGGAAGGAAAAGAACACAATGGCAGCAGAGCAGCTGCCTTTCTCCAAACAACTGCAGTGGAGCAAGACAACCTGAACATATCTCTAGCTACACGTGAACTTGGAGACCCAAGTGGGCAGACAGAAGCTTTCAATTGCTTTTAACCCAGTATTTCAAATACCTCCCGAACTCCTGCTCTTTAAAATAAGGTCTGTCTTTGTCTTGAGCAAAAGCTTTCCCCAGCTAAGAGCAACCCCCATTTACAAAGCAGCAGCAGACACTCAACAGCTAAGGTTCAGCTTGAAGAACGTACAGTCATCACTTGTGGTTACAAAACCGGCAGCCCAGCTGTATAACTTTCTTAATATGGGAAATACAAATATTAAGGACTAACAAAGCCATATGAATAGCTTAAGGAAGGTTCACCTGTGGAAGACACACTCATACTTCTACTCACTCTACACAGCACCACTGACACCTGCTTATCGCATGTGTTACAAAACATACTACACACACTCAGTGGGTTCCCTGACAATATTCAAAATCATACCTGCTTGAAAATTGCTTGGTTTAGCTTCTAATTGATTCTAATCAAAAGGTTAAAGCAAAACAACCTTTTCAACAGGGAAAGCGTTCATACAGAGATTTTCTTTGTCCAGCATCAGGAGTCACAAAGTTCTGAAGCCAACTCCAGAAACGAGCAGAATAAACCCTGTCCCTTCACAGGAAAATAAAGACAAGCACAGATGGATTTGCCTCCCATTCGAGCATTGTCCCTAGATAAGATGACTTCAGTTCTTTCAGCTATTTAGTGAAAAATACCACCTTCATCTTCAAGGAATGAAGTTGGGCATCACTGTGTAAGATCATAGATTGGTTGGAAAAAGTTACTTGCATTTATTTGTTTATTTGTTTTGTACCCTGACAACACTAGGGACAACAAGGTTCTCTATAAATGATTACAAAGGATTACAAAGGGAATGAGAAGTAAACTCGGAAACAAACTTTAAGACAAGAATTATAATAAAGTACCTTAATGGAGATACAGGACAGCAAAGAGGAGAGGACAAGAGGACATATACAGTGAAAGGTATACCAGTGACAACCAGTAACTACCTGCCACACTGGGCTGTAAGGAAGAACAGCCTCAGCAAGGAAACCAACCATCTGCTGTCGAGAATGTGGCAAAACAGGTGATTTACAACTCAAGTCAGCCTAGAAAAAAAAAATCAGATTTCTCTGCAAGTCCTGGGCATAATCCCATGAAAGTAGTGAAGAGCAATGCACATCCAATTTTAACAGCTTTAATAATTAAAACTATAGAAGAGTTAAACCTTGTATCCTCCATGAGCACAAAATCAGATTTTTCCCTGCAGGACGCAGAGATAGAGACAGAAAAGCTGTTGCCTTGCCAACATAAATATTTCTCTATTGCTGAAAAGAGGAGCTTCTGAACTAGGATGTTGCACAAGAAACATTTAGGTCAACATCCCAGTTTCCCAGGCAGTCTACCCCCGATACAAACGCAACAACAGCCCTGGAAGAGCAGATGTTTCAGGCGGTATGTCATTCTGACGCTCATCCCAAAGAAGGCTTTGGGTTTTGGAAGCTATGGGGAGAGCATCATCTCTGTAGGAATGCTACACAATAACAACACTAGCAGAGCTAAAGGCCACTAATTTTTCAGAGTTCAGTCAAAAAAAAAAAAAAAGAAGTACCACTTGATAGCGAGAAGAAGGAGTAACTCATTAAATTCACATCAAGACAAAGATGAATCATCACCCACTTTAGACCCAAATAATGTATGCAACTAGCAGCAGAGAAACTAAGGAGCAATTGCATCTTGATGACATGCATTACGTATCCTGACAAACACAATCATAAATTCAACTTCACTAAGTAGTTTAGGACCCATGTTTAAAAATAGTTTTTCCTCACATTTAATACAGAAGCATTGCCATTAAGTGACTGTTCACGTGGGAATATGATACACAAAACAGCATCATTGTTACAGAATCCTCTTCCCCAAAACCACATATGTATATGTATATACGCACTTAGTCCAACACAAATAAAACAGTATTTTTAGGAATCTATACTCTCTAGCAAACCAGCCACACACGCCAGTGATAAATACATGCAAACAAACAAAGAGGTGCTTGGAAGTGTGAGGAGTTGGCAGCAGCCAGCACAGGACTTGAGCTCCCCATCAAATCCAAGTTGTAAAACATCAGCATCGAACGCTTCCCAGAAAGAAGTATCTGCTATGGGGCTTCATCCACAAAATGGAAACGTAACTCACAGGCATTTGAACCACACTGTATTTTGGGGGCTGTGAAGAACAAGAACTCTTTTCTAACACTAGTATCTTTCCAAGAAACTTCTACGTTATTTCTTATAAGTACCTCCAAGGCTGAGATTAACTTCGCCAAGCTCGGGAGTTGAGACACATCATCAATTCATCTAAAAATAAAGTTGTTTGATGTAACTAGAACTGACACTGCTGAATTTTTATATTTACCAGTTCTCTCCATTTATAGGCTAATAAAAATAAAGTCACAAATAATGGGTCTCAGGTAATTTACAAATAACATCTCCCATATCAACTAGACACAACTTTGCATACCACTCAAGGGGAATATTTACAACCCGGAAATAGATATGTTCCTACCTCATAAATCACAGTTACTGTATCTGACATTATGGCCAGACCCCATGGGGGTTTCTCATAAAGACCTTTCTGTAATGTCTTAATACACTTAGAGATTTAGTTTGTATTATAACTTCAGACAAGTGACCTTTACATCTTCATCTGTGCAACCTCAAAGTACGGAAGCCAAAACATATGAAAACAAGCACTATCCATGAAGTTAAATGTTAAGTGAACCCACGCCACAAATATTACTTCAAATTACACTGATCAAGATTCTCAAGACTATTAACCGATGCAGAAACTAACCCTCATGACAAATGTGTTGCCTCGAGTCCCTGCCCATTCCAAACCGGTTACAGCTGTTACTGAGCAGCTGCAGCGTGGAAAGCCAAGTCTCCCCACCTCGCTCGCCTTCTAATCCCCTAAGAAAACCTCAATAAATAACAAGCCCCACCATTTAACTTTCATTAACGTCTTCTGCAATAGTAAGAAAAAAATTGTAGGAAGCTATATTGCACTGTATGCTTATTATTTTGATGGTATTTGTTGTCTGTTTCATTGTAAGAAAACATTTGGTACTATTTTGTCAATAAAGCAGAAGTATTTGTCAAACACTGTCATTATATACCAGTCAAACACCCAAATCATCAAACGCCCTATTTTATACTTCCAACAAGATAATAGCTTTATGTTGGATGCTTTTCATGAACAGAATAGATGATAGTTTCTCTAGTTCAATATACTGACATATCTTTTTCCTCACACATGAAAAAGCCCATTCTGTATTTTTTGGCAGAAACCACCTTTCCCCATGTGTTTACTCCAGTTGCCATGGAGAAATCCTAACACCAGTTATCAAAAGCAACACTACTACAGTAATAGCCTTCATTAATGACGTTTTTTAACCCTATGCAGCTCAAAGCAAAGATGAATATGCAGGCATTTGAAAGAGATGTCCATTCACTCTCTGCTTTCCAAATATCTATTTCTAAGGTTATAACCACGCCAAAGAAAACAATAGTCACATGTTATTTCAGCTACCACCATACGCAAATCATTTGGTAACTGGACAGCTGTACTTCAGCAATCATTATTAAACTACCGGTGATCAGCAGCAGCACGGCAGCATCAACATTTGCTCTGCTGAAGAGCATCAAGCTGCTCATTCAAAACACACCCAAGTGATTCTTCAGTGGTGATCTAGGAAACTAAAATTTGAATGCAACTCTACTCATGAGCTGACATTGTGTACCATGGAATCACAGAATCATTTCAGTTGGAAGAGACCCTCAGGATCATCGAGTCCAACCATAACCTAATGCTGCTCTGAAACTATGTTTTGTCAGATGGAGCAACTGAAACTCTGGCTGCTCAGCTCCTGAAGAGACTATGGGTTCAGCACCTGGTACAAGTGATTTCATTTTCTTGGGGAAAATGACCATTACATCCAGTAACTTGGACATCCAAGAACTGTTAATGGCTGAAGCAGGAAATTTTGAAGTTCTCCTCTATTTGCAGCAACTGTGAGCAACTTAAACCCTTCCTTTGGTCTCAGAAAAGAGCTCACATGCCACCCCAGACTCCAGTTCTGAAAAAACAAATGCTCTATCATTAACTCCAGACTCACTGCGATTAGGAAACAGTTCCAGAGTAACCTTATCCTTCTTGCCACACTGAGCACCCTCCAACTCAGAATAAGTAATTAGGAGAAAAGGAACAAGAATATCATGGTTTAAACGTTCCTTTTCCTTGTGCAAATTGTGTTTTGGTCATCTACATGAGCTTCATTAGATCAACACAACATTGTAGTGGTAAAATAAGCAACAGGCAGATCTCCGGCAAACCAAGAAGTTACATTAAATTAATTTACAGAGCTTGGTTTGTAAGAGAATGGAGATGAATGCTTGCACAACGTTTTTACAGAAGTATTCAGTGATCTGTCCCAAGAAACCTACCCATTACTGCCACTAGACTGTCAAGTTAATACAGAGCAACAATAAAATTCTACATTTCTTTTCAATTTTAACAGAGAAACAAAGACCATGACTGCTAGCATCTGGCATACACTTCAATATTGTGCAAACATTAATCCATCTCATTTTCTAATTCAGTCAGTGACCTTAATACCAGTTCAGTTCTTAATCATCTGGCTGTATCAGTGCAGCTGGCAATCACTCTGCTTGACACAAGACCTACTCAACAAATAATAATAAAAAACCCTCTTAGACAATGCTTGACAATGCTTAACCCCAACGCAATCTATTTATCTGCTAGATTTTATTTTTGTAACCATGTCTGGACAACACTCACAATAACTGAAACAGCTAGAAGACTCCTAGAAGACTTTTAGTCCATTAAAGAAATGGACTCTCCATTATCAAGAAAGAGTATGTTTATACCAGCATGGCACCAAAAACCTGCAGCTACAAGATGTGGAGCTACGCGGGACCAGTTCCAAGACATTTGCATCACATTGCCCAAATCTCATGCGCTCCAAAGCTTTGTCTGCTCACCCATATGAGTGCACAGAAGGTTTACTGGGCTGGCGCTGGAAATGCCAGCAGCATAAAAGAGTGGCGACCGCATCGGGGTAGTAAGCAGGAGATGACACAGAACTAATAAGAATTATGTCAAGCGAGGCTTTGCAAGAAAAGACTGGAGGCCTCCAACAGAGATCACTCATCAGCTTCCCTCCACTTCCCATGGCTATGAACTGCAGAGAATCTGAGATAAGAGCTTAAAACTAACTCCTCTAAAACCTCAGGGAGAAAAAAAAAAAACCCACAACTCAAAAGAGTGGTTTATCATATTATAATGATACGTTTTTTGATAGTCTACAATTCTGATCCACAAATCTGCTTAGTATATCCTAAAGAAGGGTTATTGAAACAAACTTATCTCAAAACAAAAGCAACAAGCGAGAACCACTGAAAGAGAAACCTCTATTTTAAAACCCCACCGCTCCCGAGCCATTCTCCTCCTCCAGAGCAGCAAGAGTTCCTCTCATCATGAAAAAAGCATTAAGACTTCAAGGGGAAAAAAGTTTAGACAAGGAACAACATTTCCCTTGACAAGTTCCCCTAAATAGTTTTAAGGCAAAAATAGCTTCTCTTCCTTAAAGTTTCAGGAAGTTTATCTTTTTCCCTTTGGGGGTACTGGTGGTGAATACATAAAAGCTCTTCTTGCTTCAAATAAATGAATGTACAGGTTGAAGACAAGACAGAAGTATTAAAATCGGGGACAAGTGAAACTAATAATTTGATATTTTGATGGAAAATGCGCCAATATTAGAAAAGCAGCATTAGTACAGGATTAGCTTACTGTATAACTACTATTCAAACATGGACAAAACCACTTAGACATTCTTAACACAAAGCTGGCCATGAAGAAAAAGACTTGCTAATATTGCAGTCCTTGCAGAAGTGAAGACCACAAACAATATCCAAAAGACAGGTACCTGGTGACTGGTAGACAGGCCACTTCACGTTCAGTTTTTCTTCTTTTAAAAGTTAACTTACAGGAAAAGAATTTCATTAACACTTAAGTGACCTGGAATTGCAGTTCACCTTAGCTGGGAAGAAGATGTTTGAACCCCTTGCTCCCTCACTACTAATGAAAGCTTTGGGAATTGTTGCTTACAAGGGACTTGAGCCCAACAATGCCACAACAAATGGGGTCTGGAAGTAGAAAAGGCAAACGCTTGATGCCCAGAGGCAAGCTTACTGACATTATGAAGCCTAATTCCCAAAAATCAACCTTTGCCCACTTCACAAGTCAAACTTGGTAACGATCAAAAATGGGGAAATTTAAATATTTTTTACTCCTTCGCTATAAAATTTTGTAATTTCAGCTTGTTCAAAAGTGTATTACCTGACTAAAGTAGTTAGGAAGAGATTTTCAAGAAAGATTGTCACCCAAATGTTGCAATTGGGTGATTATATCAAATTGAAAGTGCCAGCAAGTACACAGCTTAGAACTTCTACTTTCCCTACGGACCTGAGGTGAGCCATGTATAGAAAGTCAAATAACTCACACACAGCACCAAACACACAGAATACCAACAGCATAAGGGAAGCAAGCTTCAAGAAATAAAGCTTCTTTTTGCAACTGGTTACAGAGTGGGGGGGGGGTGGGGGGAAACCCCACACATTAAAATCAACATTTGACCTGTGTCACCATGCCTTCTCCAGAATCGAGGCACAGGACTGCAAGGACTATAGCAATTTCATAGCAACTACAGAAGCAAAATACACAAATCGTGGCTGAACAGCAGCTTGTTACAATCTTAAAATATTAAAATATACTGAGCATGCTAATCACATCTCATGAAGCTCTTCTTCCTAAGAAAAAAGAGTGGAAATTAAAGACAAAATAGTTTAAACTTACACTTTCTGGAAGACATCAATAAGCAATAGCTGAAACTGTGCAGAGACTTCTTTTCTGACAGCAAAAGCCTGAACTGCACTTCCCTGGGAAAAAGGAGAAAGTGGCAGAGCACGCCAGACCTGCTACCCTGCAACACACCTGACACACCACTACCAATATGCAACCACATCACTGGTCCCAGGATGCACTTTTCTGGAAGACAAGCCTCAAAGCTTATTTTCATCAGATAAACTTGACAGTAGCACGTATAGGAAAAACCTCTCCGGAACATCTTAATGCCACGTAGCAATGGGTTACTGATTAACTGAAATGTTCAACTTATCCTGGGCTGAAAGGACTGTGCTCCAAGTATATGACTGTATGTTGTTAAAACAGGGTAACAGTTTAAGCATACTTGCACAGGACAGGCATAAATAGTTGTATGAAGCAATTCTCTGTTGTGGTTACCTCAAACTTTAACCAAGGTCAGACCACAATTTCCGTCAAGATTATTATAAGCCCACATTAATGCCTCTACATCAATAAAATATTACAATCCTCAGTTACTAGGTCTAAATATTTGGCTTTGCTCCTTGTGCCTCAAACTCCAGGCACACACCACTCGTAGCAGGACTTCTGGAGCTGTAACGGGCTGGTAGCACCACAAAGCATCTCCTGATATTGATATTCCACACAATAAACCACCTCAGCCCAATTTTACATCATCTTCTACTGTGCCTTACAGAAAGCTTCATCCTCCTAATTGAGCACTGTACTTTTAGAAAAATAGGAATTTACAGATCATTCGCCACATTGATAACAACTTCATGCTCAAAGGCTACTATAATTACTAGTTAAATGTTTCATAACATACCTATTAAAGATTTGAAAAGCACAGCTAGGAAGAAAGCACACCATCTTACAATGAAGCTCCTCAACCAGCATTTCTGGTTTAACATGTCCCAGTCAATGTTACCATGATCCTTTCAAGATCCTCACAGAAAACAACTAGTCAGATCCTGACATCCATCCCACAGTAAGATTATTTTTCAAATTTTTTCTTGTATCCTAGGGATTCACAAATCCGAGGCTTCCCAATTTTATTGCCATGTAAAACTGGCAACAGTCTGGCTAGTTGAATTCTTGACTTGTACTTAGCCATATAAAATAACTCAAAGGGCACAGTTTCTGAGTTTGTGCTGTGCTTTTTTAAAAAATATCATACTCAGTTTAAGTTCTGTTGTGACAGCAGACGTTTAGGACTTATAACACATTTCCATCAGCATTCATCTACTCCTCTAATGCGATCAGACATATTTCTGACCACCATAAACCCTATTTGGGATTCCAAATGTCTTTCCAAACCGGGAAAGTCCCAGTGCTGTGCAGCACTGGGCCACCCAGTGACCTACATACAGTAGCACAGGAGTTCAGCTTCCACTCCATAATTAAACAAGCTACACTTGCCTCACTCAGCTGTCCTAGAATCCACCATCTATCAACCCAGAGAGTGTTTCTAGGTTCAGGAGGCACACAGTCTGATGTGTCCCCATCAAGGCTGCTAAGGAATGCACCTGAGAAGAGAGCCCTATCACACACTTAAAAACCTGCAATACCCACTATTGTATACAACCATCACGTATGCCCTGCATTCTCTCTCCTCACACACAATGGTCCTTTTAGCCCACCACCCTTTAACAACGGCGCAGAGCTTTGCAGCAAATACGCCCCAGATAAGACAAGGAAGGGCACCTTTGTGGGGGGACCCATTGATGCTTTCAGAGCTGGACTGCATATCCACGGTGGCTCTCCTGAGGCTGCTAAAATAAGCCCTGGACCTGGAGAAGCTGCTGCGAGGGGACCGCCCGTGGGGGCTGCCGAAGAGGCTGGCAGTGCCGTCCTTGCGAGCGAAGATGCCGCTGAAGAAGCGCAGCAGCCGGTGCTCGTGGGCGGCGGCGGGGCCCTCACGCCCCAGCCGCTCGGAGATCCGCTGCAGGTCGCTGTTATCCAGGGTCCGGTTCTTGCTCTTGCTCCGCTCCCAGCGCTCCAGCTGGGAGAGCGGGTCTGCTTGGCTCAGCACCTCACCCACGTCCAGCGTGTTGCGCTTCTCAGGGGGAACCACGACGGGGACAACGGCGGGTAGCGAGCCCTGCGGCTCAGCCCCCTGGCCCGGCGGCGGCCCGGGGAGACAGCCGGAGCTACTGTGCCGCCGCACCCGGCCCAGCGCCCGCATCCGCGGCAGCTCTCCCCCGCCGCTCCAGTGCCTGAAGCTGAAGCTCCGCCGCAGCAGGCCAGGCTGCCGCCATGGGCTCTGTCCCCGCTCCCCGGCCTGCGGGGCCTCGCCCGAGGGCTGGCCGCGGATCCCCGGCTCCCCATCATCATCCTCCTCCTCCTCCTCCCCGGGGGAGGCTGCGGCTCCAGCCCCACCACGGGCGGCCGCCAGCTCCTCAACGCTGCCCTCCGGGGAAGCGCTGCCCCGCAGCCGCCCGAGGGAGAGCTCGGTGGGGAAGGGCTGCCCCGCTCTCCGTGGCACCTTGAGGCGGCCCAGCTCCAGCTGCCCGGTGCTGAGGGTCCTGAAGTTGCGGAAACCGCAGGGGCTGGGGACTCGGTCCCGCTCCTCGCCCTCCTCCTCGCCTTCCTCCTCCTCCACCAGCAGCAGCCCGGCCCTGGTGAGGCTAGAGGAGCCCGGCGGTCGGCTCCCCCCACGCCGCCCACGGCGGGGCAGCTCCGGGCCGGGATGGCCGCTGTCCGGCCCCAGCAGCTCCTTCTTCACCATGGTGACAGAAATGCGGTAGACGGTTTTCCTCTGGGGCGTCCCCCGCTGCATCCCCTCCGGAGAGGAGGCGGCGGCGGGCGGCTCGCTGCTGTCCAGGAGATACATGTTTCCCCCCGCTGCTCTCCGCCCTTCAGGCAGCAGCATCCAGCCCGTGCATCGCGGCGTGCCCGCTGCCGGAGAGAGACGTGAGGAGCTGGAACAGCGAATCGAAATGCAGAACCACAAACCACTGCAACCCAATTGAAAAAAAAAAAAAAAGAAAAGAGAGGGAAAAAAAAAAAAAGGAAAAAAATCCTCGCACTGTCAGAGCCCTCTCGGGGAGTCACCCCGCTTCAGCGGCGGCAGCTCCACTCCGGCATCACTCCCCGCCGGCGGCCGGCGTCCATGTCAGCGCCGTGCAGCCCTCCTGGCCCCTTCCGTAGAGACATGGAGGGACCAGCTAAATCCATGCAGCAACCGCATGCATCCTCCTGCGGATCCCAAAATGCATTGCTTGGGAGAAGCACAGTCCGGTATTCAGAGGATTAGAGCAGCAGCAGCCGCCTTCAATTTCATTGTTTACAGGCAGGCTGCACGTTTGCCGATCTTGCGTCCCTTTTTTTCTTTTTCCCCTCCGCTGGGTAAATCCGATTAATAGGACAGAGCAGAGGCGGGCAGCGTCAGCTCGCTGCCCCGGCTGGGCTAGAAGGGGGCCCGTTTCGAAACGAAACCGCCGCCGTCCGCAGGCGCAGCGGGAGCCGGAGCGCCCGGCCCTGGGCGGGCAACGCGGCGGGGCGGGCGGGCAGCGCTCGGCCGCGGCAGCCGGGGCTCCCCCAAGCGCCGGAGTGGAGCCCGGCCGGCGAGGAGCGGAAGGAAAGCGGCGCGGCACGATGCACAGGGGAGGGGTTGTCGAGGACTGGGCTCATCGGGGAGGAAGAGCAGACTCTCACACGCCGCTGGTTTTCCTTCTTACAAGTCTGCTCTGTGAAGGGGAGCGATGTGGCTACACCTGACACCAGCCAGGCAGCAGGACAAGGGTTTATCCAAGACTATGCAAGAGCAAGGTCTGCACTGCCCATGCACTTGGCCAAGACTTAAATCGTACCTGAGACAGTGTATCCTGACACAGAATCAGATTTATCCATCATTGATTTATTTCTCAACTGTGACCGTCCTTAATTGATGTTTGTTACGGATAACACTTTGCACAATTAAAGAGCTACATTACTGTGTGGTTAGTCATGCAAGATACCTACCAACCACAGCCTTAACCATCAGTGGTTTCAACAGAAACTGGCTCTTTTACAGCCTTGGAAGACAGTACAAGGTGCCATGCATAATATTATTTAAAAGCTAAGCTTGAAAAACTACCTTCAATTGCTTTGTACATCTCTTCCAAGCAATCATTTTTCAACAATATCCATTGGGTTCAAAAAAAACCCAGTAAACAAGTAAAAATTAAGGAAAGTGAAAATGTAACTCAAACAAGTGAATCCCAAAGCCATCAAGGCAAGTCACTACCAAGATAAGTTCAAAAATATTGCAGAAAAGAGCAAAGAAGATAAAAGCTCCTATCTGGGTGCTCCCCAGACACATACCTCGGTACCAGACTGGGAGACACATGTGGCATGAGCTGGGCAGGACACACTCCAGGAGCACTTCACGGTAGGAGGTTGTATTCTCACACCAGATGCACACAAGTAGTAAGGATGCTCTGGGTTTCAGCTACGGTCCACATTAGTTTACTGATGACAATGGGATCCTGCAGCACATGCTGTGGATCAATTACCAGTTGGAACACAGTGAATTGATGATTTAATTCTCCAGATATGACAGATGCTCGTCTTTAACACTGAATAATTAACATTTATTATTGATCTTTGCTCTGTTCATCACTGAATGTATCTTGAGCAGATACCTGATCAAGACCAGCCCTAGAGAAAAAGTCTTAAGCACAACCCAACATCACAGAATCACACAATCAGAAAATGTCAGGGATTAGAAAGGACCTCGCAAGGTCATCCAGTCCAATCCCCCTGCCAGAGCAGGAACACCCAGATGAGGCTACACAGGAAGGTGTCCAGGTGGGTTTTGAATGTCTCCAGAGAAGGAGACTCCACAACCTCCCTGGCCACACTTGACCAGCCTGACAGGCGCTTCCAGTTCCTTCTAAATGCTCATTCACTACCACAAAATGATGGCAGATTTTCTCATTTTTCTGACATCCCTAAGTTCATTTTCAATATGTATTTCTCAATGAGGCAGGAGGGGAGCAGAACCTGCGATGAAAAATATGCCTAATGAGAAATACAGGAATAATAACTTAAAACAAAAAGATACACGCTTTACTAAATAAGATGTGCTTTAAACCACTAGACTTCAGCCACTGTAACACAATGTAGCGCACTAACATTTACGACTTGCCGATCGCATCCTCCAGCCAAATCCACGCCGCACTTTCCAGCGCGCCGCTCCAGCAACGCAGCTTCTTACCGGGAGTGGAATCAACCATTTTTCATCCTCCCGGGATGACAGACCCCTTCACAGGAACCACTTTTAAGCGCAGACAAATAGCCGGCACATTCTTTCAGCCCTCTGCGGAGCATCCACCCCCTCCTTCCCCGCACCGAGCCCCGGAGCTGCCCGGGACCTTGCCCGCCCCTGGGGCCAGCCCCCGGGGGCTCTGCTCCGGTCCCTGAGCTACGGTCACACCGGTGGTGCAAGTATTTACAGCCATCGTCGGGTTTGGGGTGCTGCAACAGCTCTTCTACACGTAGTAAATCATATTCGGAGGTTGCTCTGCTGCTCGAGCTGACAACTCATCACAACTCACCACTCTGCAGCTTCTTGTGAGTCTTGTAAGTAAGACTTCTTGTAACACAACTGACTTGGCTGGCAGTCCAGAGACCATCATTTGCTGGTCCTGTCATCTCTCTTCACCACCAGACTGAGAAACTACTCCAGTTTAAAGGAATCTGTCATTAGACATACAATAATGAGATTACCCCAAAGCAAGGGCATAATTCACAGAATAAGGGATTTCATTATGAATATTCTGCAAGAGGTCCAAAATTATCACAGAGACGCACAGCTGGCCTAGGCAATACCTTAACTCAAGGGTTTGTGCCTGTAGTCCATGTGTAGCATCACTTCACTGCACCCACCCCATGTGGGCTGAAGTCCCAGCAGCTTGAGCAGCAGCAGCCTGTTCCCTCCTGCCCTACTACTCCTCCCTTCATAGTTACCACAGATCCCATCCCAGATCAGAAGTCCCTCAGGCCCTGGGACAAGAGCAGCCAGAAGTCAGGTCAGCCAACCCAAACAACTCACTTGGCTTAAAGCCTGCGCCTTGTGTCCTAAAGGGCCCTCGGCAGCAGCTCCCGGTTACCTTTTATTCTGCAGGCAGCTGGAAGCATAAAGCACAACACACACTATAAATATGGGGCTTCACCAACAATACGTGAATGACACAGGAGTATATATCCATCATGTATCCTACCCAACTCAAAAATTGCAAATGACTACTACCATCTGCCAAGCACATGAAATACTTCTGAAGTATTTTGCTTGACAAAGTCTCATGGTCCCTCAAAGACAGTCACAGTGAAAAGCAGTTCCATGTAAGCCTCCATTCAACATAGCTGTTCAAAGGTCATATTTGCCACTTTTCTTTCTGCTGCTGAGATCAGGCCTATCTACACTACTTTGAAGAACTTAATCAGGAAGAAAACCAAAACCCAATGCATCTTTAGAGGCTATATGAAGCCTTTTGTATACACACAATATGGTATTTTGATTTTTCACACAGGTCATTAGCTCATCTCACAACATGGCCAGCAAACTAGCAAAACCCAGCCTGGTAACTTAAAATGCATAAACATGTTCCACACAAGAGAAGAAATCTACTATAATTTAGACTCTCACCATTTTCAGCAATAAATGGCAATAATTTCTTTTAATCCACATGGTGAAACACAGCTAACACAGGTATCTCAAACACCTTTAAAATGCTTCAAGCAATCTTCACATAGACTTCTACTTAGCCCAGCCTGCTTTACTTTAAAACCCCAGTACTGCAGGTGTAGTGTGAGACTGCACCACTAAAAGGAAACTAAAAATTAAATATTCCAGATCTAAAATAGAAACTAAAACGATCAGAAAAAGTGCAGGAGCCCTGTGAATACAGCATGCATTGCTTCCCAAGCTGAATGATATTCTTGAGCTGAGTTTCTCAAAGTTGACTGGGTCACCAGTACACAGCACTGACCACTGAACATGAACCACCCAGTAGAAGACCATGCTGAGAGGAAAAGCCTTAGTACTCTCCAACAACTGTAAAGCAAGTTCACTGTAAGCAACTGATGTTGCTGGTACTGACATTATAAAGCAAAGAATTGTTAAACCATTCAATGTGATATAAAATAGGCTTTGCATTTTCCATTTCCCAAGAAATGTTTAGAAAAAAACCCTCTTGAATGATTCTTGAATTCCTTACAAGAATTTCATATTCCACTAGCACGTTCAATACAATCACCACTCAAATATAAAAAGACAGACAATGAGAAACTTATGCCTCATATACATCTGTAGCATTTAAGCATTAAAATTTCAATCCTAAGAAAGCCTTGGCAGTTTAGCCTATTATGCTGGAAGTTTTAGGGGTGCACAACCTTCATGATGCTGTTTGTTTATATGCCTATGTCTTGATTTTATTGGGCAACTCCTAATCATTCAAATCTTCACTGCTCTCTGTAATTTTTAAAGAAAAGCAGACCTAAATTTTGGGTTTGCACACTGCCAGTTAAATTCAAGACACACAATAACATTACAAGTAGCAGTTCCTTTAACAGATTGATGGTGGAAGACAAAATTAGGTCACCTGAACAATTCTTGCAATAATTCAGATGTGATTTCACTTTTATCTTCTGGAGATGCTGTGCTCCATCCGCTGTTTGTCATTACAGATCAGTGTTCAACGAGGAAACAAGCGAGGGCATCTGGATGAGAACAACATTGTGCTGGAGGGTACCAGCAGTACAGAGACCAAACTCAAGGTCTCTCTCAAGCCACAGGGTTTGCATTAAGCCACTGATCTGTGTTCTTCTGTCACGATGCACTTGTCCATTAAAACAGGCCTGAATTCACTGTAGGCAATTCTTTACTAAGAAGAAGAACAGAGACATCTCACAACAATACAGAGAATAGGAGCTACCAGCGATAAGTCAGCATTTGCTACCAATAATGATCTTACTGTCAATGAGATCACATTCCTGTCCTAAAAAACACTGGATGCTGAGCAGGAAAGGGATAAGGATGATGACGTGCAGTAAAAATGCGACTCAATCATTTGTGTCTGTCTCAACAGGAGAGAAATAAAATGTTTGCACGTCTGTAGTTAAGGGAAAATGAGGTTGCAGCAAGCCCATTCAAAGCCCTTAAGACTTAAATACATCTCCCATCCATGACAGAGATGCCAGAGGGAAGTCACAGGATACAATGCATCAGCTTCACCTGCTTAACCGCTGCAAGAAAAGCCAATACAAAATAAATATATAGTATTAGAGCAGCTCTTAGATAGACCTGAGAAGCACACATCCTGGAAAGCTGCCTCTGTTCTTAGCAAAGGTCTCGGTATCTAACCAGAAATCCCACGAACAGAAACAGTGGCTCCTCACAACTACTCAGGGTACTTTCCAACTCCAAAAGGCCATCACCGCTACTCCAGAAAGGTGACGCCTCTTATTGCCAGGGCTATTATGCCATATGGAACAATACAGTCCTACAATATTTTTCATTTCTAAGTATGGGTTTTAATATTTCCTTTCACATCAATTACACCTATTTAGGCACTCGATAGCCTGAAAGTCTCATACTTTATGAGAATAGGTTATTATATAAATACAATTAATGAAATATCTTTGATTCATGCCCATAATTTAAGGTGATCGAAGGAGAAATGGGAAAATATTTAACAGTTAAGTCAATTATGTTTTTTTAACCATGATACACTGTTTAAAAATTCACTTATTTGCTTCAAGCAAATTCCAAATTGCATATAATTTCTGATGCCCAAGTGTCACAGATTTCATCACTGCAATTTACTTAAAAGAACAAACTACATGTTTTAAAGGGGAAAAGTACAAAAATTCTTCAGTTTTTCTGTATGACAAAGTTTATCCTCTGACTTCTGCCCTCAAGCTTCTGGAGCCATTACAATTAATATATTTTGCCTATCCATCTGCTTCTTTTCGGCTTCAAAACAAACAGCTGATTGCAGCTGAGTTTCCAATGAATAAAACAGGATAGTCCCAAGTTATCTTCTCACGAAACAAACAGGCATTTGGAGAATTAAATCTGTAGGATTCACCTTCCCATTTTAAGCAAATGCTTTTTTAGATCATGTCACTGACAGAAAAGTTGCAGCCTTTTGCTGCTATAGAATTGAAGCAACAGAGCAGGCAAAAAACCAAAAAAACCTAAACACCATAGAAAGTGCTTTTTACCCCTTCATTAATACTTGTAAGCTGAGCCACTAAAGCATGCAGTACCCCATCCTGGCAGCTGTACAGTGAATCTCCACAATGGTAAATCTGCCCAGCAAAGGTGGCACAATTAACTTGGTTTATAATTCTGTCATGCCCCTAAAGCCTTTGGTATGGAACAGCAAATATTAAAACCACCCCCATTTTGTGCTCTGCTATATCACAGCATTTCAGTGCGTGGGTAGTCACAGCTCTCAGAGACTTGTCAGCAAACTCCAGTAAAAGGCTGTAGTTGAACCAGACTGCTGTACAAAACCAAACCAGATTACTACAGGACTTCACATGCAAACATGAAATGGTAGAACTGAGGTAGCAATGCCATAGTGCAGGGGTGTCAAACTCATTTTCACTGGGGACCACATCCACCTCACGGTTGCCTTCAAAGGGGCAAATGTCATTTTAGGACTCTATAAATTTAACTACTCCTACATTCATCATCCTGAGTTGCTCAGAGCTTCCACAAGTTGCCCTGCAGTGTTAATACTGAGTTATCTGCAGTTTCATCAGCTCCTCCGGGGAAGGAGCAGGAGTTACCACTCTTTGCAGCCCTGTAGTCAACTTGCCACATGATCCCAAAACTCAGCTTCCACTTTAATCCAAGTTTTTATCCAAGCTGCCAACACATATAATCTATCCATCAGCATAACCTCAGAAATATGAATTCTGTATCTCTAATTTGCTTTTACGTAGGCTGCCAATACAACCTCTATTATACCTGCCTGCCATTCTTTACATGTCACAAGACAAAACGTCTCAGACATGGAAAAGTAGCAGCGAGGCATCTTGGCTGTCTGAGGGATGTTTGGGAAAGGATCACCCTGAAAGGACAGCTCCTGTCACCTGCCTGCCCTTCCAGCTACTGGCAGGCAAAGCTTCCAAGAACAAGCTAGAATAGAACTCATCTTTTCCACACACCCAGTGTTCCCTAAGGGGTTGTTAATCAAAGTGCATATACAATGTCACTTCAGAATCTCATTTAAAATACAGAGCTAATAAATATGAAAGCCATGTTTTTCTTGATAAGTTGCAAAAAATCCTCACCTCATTTTGGATTTTTTTTTTTTTTCTAAAAGGTAAGTTCTTTTCAACTCAGACTATCATAGCTGCTCTTTAACCCCTGTTTCATGCACAGTAAAACATCCTGACAAGCAGCATCAGTACCCAGTTCCAGTCCCTCAAACAAAGGACTAGGACTTTTGCTTATTACATAGGAGGTTTCAATATCCTATGAAGCAAGAAGATTTCCTGATGCCCGCTAAGCTACCCAGTGTTACTTATTTTCACACAGGCTGTTTTTCACCTCAAATCACTTACACACTTGAAGAGACTGCACTGCAGAGAGGAAAAAACACGTATTAGAACTCAACAAAGCACTTTGGGTTGAATTTGCATATAATAAATATCGGAAGCATGTGAATTTGTCATTAACAACAGTCAAGCTGAGTACTTAAAGTCACATTGCTATCTGCATGAAGCCTAGACAGACTTCTTAAGCGCCATGAATTCAGAGGCTTATGTTTTTATGACAACATACTACTCTAAAAGCACAAACTTTAAACCATCAACATAATAAAGAGAGATACGCTATCATACCTGTTATTGACCCATCTATTCACTGAGCAGCGTAAGAGTTAGTTGCTACAATTTCGACTGGTGACAAAAATATCAATGTTTTAACCAGGTATGCAACATTACTCCACAACATCAAGTGTCATAACATCTAGCATATAATTGACTCCTGTTATTTTTAAACTGTAGGCAAGCAAATGAAGAAAGCGAAGAACAGGAATATAACAGAGAGTACAGCCTGGTCTCTGTCAGTACATCAACTCTCAGCAATGGTGTCTGTAACACATGTGTCATTCTGAATACAGCTATTCCATATTCTCAAAATGAATCTGTCAAGGAAGAAAGGCTTGTGGAGCAGTTACAACTTTACACTCCCTTCTACAACTTCAGCAAAGGAGTACTGGTTTTCACTCAAACATAAGCCTACTCCAGAACTATATCCATCTCTACAGTTATTCGTATCACATACATTAAGTATTTTCTATGTCTGTATCCAGTGAATCTGCATGCTAAGCCTATGACTTTGTAATGGAATTACACAAGCATGCTTTCTGATCCAGTACAAAAGCAGATGGATGGAAACTGCTCAGAGCCCTGACCCTCCAGTTACTGTGCGCAATAAGCCACCCATGCATTACAAAAAACTTGCATTAAAAGCCTGCCTAATGCCATTCTGTAACTAAACAGACCATAGCATCTGTAAAAGCTTTTAACATTTGCTGAAACTCCTTTAAAGCTTCTGTTTCCAAAAATGTAGTACAGTAGTAAAGATAATGCAACGTGAAATCAACTTGAGTAGTAGTGTTTTCAAGCCATCCTGGAGTCAAGAAGCCAAAAAAGTTTAGCAAATATGAAGATGTTTTTAAGTAGGTGCTGAAAGCTACAGACCTACCTAGTAAATTACTGAATTACATAAAACAAAGTGGTAACTAACTATGCAAATCAGCAAACCCAAGCAGATTCAATTCACAAGCAACTTGCTAAAAATCTTCATTTACCAAGCAACGACATCTGCACACCTACCTTTAGCTTTACAGCTCTGCCACTTCCACAACTCCAGCCTGGTTCTGCTGTTCATAAATTATACTGAAGAAGTCCTCCTCTTGTCCACCACAGCCCCCCTCTTCTTTGACTTGAGCAAGTTACACCATGTAGTACAAAACATGCGTGTGAAGTACAGGGTTACTTAAATTTCTGCCTGTAGCATGAGTTTCTCGGCATGCTCAACACACAGCCACCCAGGAGAATGGAACTACCACCATGTATTTGGCCGAAGGAAAAGAAGGAAAGGCTAGAATTAGACCAGAAAATAGTTCTTAAGAAATCCACCCCAATGACAGATATTAGTTGTTTGTATGTACAAGCTAGCTAATAATAGGCCTGAGAGCCTATCAGAGTTGACTCAATAATAATGCAGGACACAGGAAGTTAAAGGAAAAAAAATTACTAAGTCCACTGCTCTCCTGCACAGGTCTTCTCAATGGTGCACTAAGGTTAGAGGCAAGAAAGAAATCAAGTTGCAAGTACCTGCATGTGCTGCAATAATCTCCTCTGACAACAGATCATATACCATGTGTCACTGAGAGATAGATTTTTTTTTTCCCCATAACTCTTGAAGAGGCTGTGGGGCCAATTCTGCACCCCCTTTTAGGTGTTAAAATACCACAATACATAGGACAGTTTTCAGGTCCTTATCACACTGAAGGTGCAACAACATGAGAAAGGAAGCTGAGGAGGTTTCACCATTTCCTTCCAGACCTGCAGGACTGTTGAGCAGGTGATGGGTGGCAGGAAGCAGAAATGTGAAACCCAAGGTCACATCAGCTGGAAAACGTTACTAAATACCAGCGCTCCAGTACTTCCAACAGATTTCTGTATTTTCAGTCTAAGTAACAAAGATTCTACTTGGACACAAGATTAAAACCTGTAGTATTTTCCACTGATGAAATACTTTTCTTATAGTAACTTTTGAAATTTGTCTCAATGCAGTAACAACACATGTACACTAATTCTTCCTTACAGACCCACCATATGACATACTATTTTTTAACTGATATCACATTGCTGGTAAGAAGAATTACAATGGGCAACTTGGTTATTATCTGAAGACCTACCAAAGAGTTTTAATGTAGAAAACTTATCTTTTACCACTTCAGAAGACCTGCCTAAAACAGAAGCATTTATTAACTCAGAGACCATCAGGAAACACACATGTATGCATTTTGATTAGACTAGTTCCAAAAGGGTAAGCTAATTCCTGAAGCCAGCTCTTTCACCATACACATGACTATAGAAACATGCCATTTCCTCCTGGTCCCCCACTTCTATTCTTGCCCTCCCTCATTATTCAAATGGTTTCCATGACATTCCATTAACAGCATTAAAAAAAAAGGAAAAAAATCAACATAATTTTCCAACGTAAAAAAAAGGGGGGGGGGGGTGCAAGGGGGTTGGAAAATTCACTTCCTTGCTTTTGCTGTTTTAGCTCCAAAGCTAAGCAAGCCCAGCTGCTCAGGAAATACCATTGTAATGAACACATTATTGAACATGGAAGAATCAATCGAGATTTCTGTCAAAAATTTCACATGCTGCAAACATGCCAGCAATCAAATGGCTCTTACGAAAGAATTCTCAGTCATGTTTAACAACATCTTTCAAAACTGAGGCACATGATCAAAATTACTTTTAAAAAAAATGACAAATATAAGAACTGAATTAGAGTCATTTCAATAGGAAACCAGGAGCTACTCTTCATTACTAACACCTGACATAACACTACTGTTTTCTAAAAATTGCATTTACTCCAGACCAAAGTATGAAAAAAAAAATATAGTTGTAGCTAAAAACTACTTCCTTTCAAATAGCAAAGCCTATTCATGTTGCAATTGGTTTCATTTAGGATTCTTTTTACTGACACATTTGTTGACAACACACAAAAGACATCAACTATTTTAAAGGGCAACTTCAGCCGATTTTGTTATAAATACTTTAATACTATGGAGGTTTTGCTTATTCAGCTGACAGTGATGAACAATTCTGTGATGCCAAAGTTCCTACAGTTGCTAGGGGCTCTCCAATACAGTTATGTTGAAGAGATTTTCCAGAACACCTACACTTTTTATATGCAATTTTTTTTAATTCAGTGTGGCAAAGAGTTCCATGAGTCTTAAGAGGAGAAAGCTAAGGGTAGAAACAGCATCTACACCTATCTAATGGCAAGGCAGAAGACAGAAGAGGAGCTTTCTTGGACATGCACAATGGAAGCACAAGGCACAGACAGCAGCAAGTGAAATACCTATTAGATACTGGGAGAAAAGCCAGATGGCTGAGACAAGCTGTGAAGCCTCCATGCTCCAAGGTGGCCCTACTTTTCATAGGGGCTTAGACCCAGAAACTCCGGAGGTCCCTTACAAGTGCTCCCATTCAGGAACTAAAATACCACATTTCATATGTCCCAATGCAACAGATTGCCTTATGGTTTTCCTTGCGATTTTCATAACATCATGCCACTCCAAGGAAACATCTCTGGGAAGTCTGTTTGTCCTTGCATTAGCAGATGGAACTTCACTGCCTATTCAGCCCCTTTTCCAAGCGCATCACTGTGATTGTTACGGATTTCCCCACAAGAACCTTTTGGTGGCCTTCAAAATCCTACAGTTCAGATCCTGCAACACAAAGGAGGACACTGTGAAACTTACTCCACTACTTAACTGAAATAACAAAATTTCACTGGGTTTTCTATTTTTCTCTCAACTGCATTGACCATATTGCAATATGATCTCATGGAATGTTGTGGGACATTTCACTTGACAGCATCTGAAGTTTTAAATTTGTTCAGTATCTGCTATCTAATGTGGTTACTGAACTGCTCCTAGCAGAAGTGCTACCTCCTTCAAAAACTGCTTACCTCCACAGCAAAAAGAAAAACTACTGCATCATGAAAAATGAAGACCTGACCCACAGGGTAGAGTATGTTCAACAGAAAAGTACCCTCAAGCATCTGTCCTTTTCTTGTCTCAGCCCAACATCATGAATTATCTGTTTTCTAATCGCAGAAGTTTGATGAACCAACAGCTACTTTAAGAACAGCACAATTTCTATGCATACTCTAAAATATTTGAATCCCTTAAAATACAAGAAAAGCAAAGTTTCTACACAGACCATTGAAAAGCATGATGAGAAGCAGAGTATCTGACACACCTGGATAAGGAAGTCAGATAATCCTGTCAACACAGGCATTGTTTCATTATTCCATAGCTTGACAAGCTAAGAAAACATAGTCTTTTTCTGTTATTATTAGTGCTTTTATGTTTAGTAATCAAATGTGAATTTCAAGTGAGATCCAAAACACTACAATAACAGGAAAACCACTACTGAAACACAAGCACACAAACATTAATCCACAGAAAATTTTACATACTGAATTGCTGTCATGTCAGAAAGCTGCCCTGAGCTATGACAAGCACACATGTCAATAACAGAAAAAAATGCCAATTAAGCAAAAGAATCTTTACTAGTTGCTACAAACAGTTAGGGTATGACAACTCAGAAGTTAATTTTAAGGTCTTCAGTGTCTTCAAAAAGAGTAACACAGAAACATTATTCAGAGAATTTTTTTTCCACACTTGCAGTTGAGTGAGAGGACAGTGTCTAATACAGTGCAATGGAGAACATATTCACCCACAACTGATTCTTTGGGCAATGGTACCACATGGAAAGCCAGATACATGAACAGCTCTACACTGTCTCCCCCTTGGGTATTTCAGCACAAACTTCAAGCACACATTTTCAGACTTTTACTCAGGACAATGCAGCTCAAAGTTTTTTGTTACCACATAATTTATGTAATACACTTGACTATATGAAAGGTAGCTCAACTGTGCCATGTTCTGCTCTACAACAGTTTTGTTACAATAAGTACACAGAGAAATAAAGGCATTCCATCCCATAATTCTCTTGATGCAAACGTTGAGTTTTCAAATTCATCCAGCAAGGTCAAGCATTCAGAAGAGTTCAAGGTGTGCAGCACATTCCTCATCAGGTCAAGGAGAACACGCCCCAGCTCCTGGTTTTCAATTTCTGCACAAACACAGGCTTTAAAGCCACTTGCTCCCTGTGAATTACACCTCAATTCCAACACCAATCACCCCAGTTTACTCCAGTGTCACATTAAGTATAAGTAATAAGGCTGCTGATCTTGGCTCCTTTGGCTGTTCTTCTAAACTGACTCCTCTGTAGAAGAAATAATTACTCATAACACCATTTTTCAAGTTAGAAATACTTAACTCACCGTTTCTCTGAATAGTAAATTCAATTTATAGAATTCCTGAATTCAGCCATGTAAACTGAAATATATGGGGAATGGTTCTCACATTGCTGCCTGGAACTATTGACACAGAGCAGAGAGAAGTAAAGCTGATAACACAAAACCTTTGGTGAATGAAACAATGATGTATCTGCACTCTATCTTGTCATCTTTGAACTAGGATCTTCAGGCTTAGTTCCTCCATCACAATTGTAATCTCTAACAGCCAGGCAGCATTTGTCCTGAATTAATCTTCTAAAGGTACAGAGAGACTAGGAAACAACTTACACTAAGACAGCTATCAAAAACATGATCAGAAACAGAATGGAAGCTCATTTTAACCAAGAATTTATTTTGCAGGCTGCTAGAGCCTTGAATCTTCAATGTATTTTCTTTGTCCTTACTCTGAAAACTTTGTAGAAGCAGCTTCATATATGAATCTAACCAACAAGGTTAACATCAGCTGGCCACAACTTGAAATGAAGAACCAACCTTACACAGATACTTGCCCTTCCTACATGTGTCACTGATCGGATAGGATGGCACTTCTTCCTTTATCCCTTAATGTGCAGCCAGGAAAGGTACAACTCAATATGAGACAAAAAGGAAAAACTACAGCAAATGCCCCAGAAACATAGGTATGTTCATTCTGATTTAATGAGCATGTGACTATGGAATGATGCCTCAACTCCCCATGAATGCCAGTTTGTTCTGTCCTACCTTTTGGTTGCCTGAGTGTTTTTGTTGAGTTTGTTTCTACTTTTTGGAGGACAGAGTTGCACAGAACCAACCTTCAACCACAAATGGTGAAGGAAAAAAAAAAAAAAAAAATCAAAATCACATTAATGACTGAGGTCTATGAATGCTTGGCTTCTCACCTGCCAAATTGTATCTTTCTTCCTGCAATGAGGTAAAACTTGAATAGATTTACCACAAGTCCAGAACATGCAAATTCAGTCTTGGTGTTCTTTCAAACCTTATTAGGAATCCTCACAGGTAAACTGAGAAAATTCAGACCTTTAACACCTGCCACACAACGTAGTGCGGCAAGTAAATAACAGATGCTGCAATGTAGACAATGCAAAGAAGCCTCACTGTGCTACAGCATCTACACACCTAGAAATCTAACGAGGTACATCTCAATATCTCATATATTGAGCTCTTAACAGACAGCTTAATTAAGTGAAAAGAGATTACAGGATTCAAATACAAGAGTCCTCCAAGAAATAAGGTTCACATGCAGCTGAATGAAGGAAATACAATAAGAACCAGAGTTCAATGCTGGACAGCCAGTCCAAGGAGAGCCCTTTATCACTAGCATTAAACCAAGCTTATTGCAGATGCTCTAGCAGGACTTACATGTTTTGTTTTGTATTGATTTTTAGCTACATTGAAGTCAAGCTATTCCTCATGTTAGCAACCTCCATACCTACCTTTGGTAATTCGAGGAAGTGCATCTTCTGTCCTCCAGTTCCAAAATGTGCAAGTTCCATTCCACACCAACCTAAGCTAATATTTATATTAGTGATAGCAAGCATTCTGACCTCTAGTAAGAGGCTAGTCACCTAGCCAGCTATTACTCATCAGCACCTCAAAGCATTACTCCCAATGTATATCAAAGACTGGATCATAAAAATTGTTTCACAAGGATGATATTACCTGTGCATCCTTGCATTTAACTGACATTTATATCCCAGACAGGGGTTTGAGCAAACCTCTTGTAAAAGCGAAGAATTCTGGAAAACTCAAGTGCTCTGCTGCTCCTGTTCTGAACTACTCTTCTAACTCAAAGTCACAGCATTTTCTAATGGTTCAGATTACTTAGCAGAAATTAACTTTTGGCTTAGAATCCCTGAAATTGTGACCTGGGCATGGAACAAGCTTTGTCCTGAAGATCCTGAGAAGTACAAGAAAACAAAGCGAACACAGGTTTTGAAGCTGCAGATTAAATTAAGATTACTCATAACAGATGAAAGCTGAAAAGATAACGTTTGCCTTCCTGAGTAGAGAATGTGATGTCAAAAATTCATTCAAAAATTCAAAATAATGAATGGCTGTATTTTTCCTTCTTATCAGGATAGGATTTTCAAGTATGCTACTTCAGCTTTTACTATGGCTTTTATGTCCAAGTTAAATAGTTTGCTCTTGGCATTTGAGAAGCCAAATACCAACAGCTATTAACTGCAAGGGAATTCTTAATTGGATGATTTACACCCTCTTGATTCTAACAACAAATTTGTAGAAATCTTAAATCACACATGCTTGCTTGCACTATGATTTTCATTTTTTATTGTATAGCAAAAGTTCCCAGAGTTATACCTTACAATAACATAACTAGATAATCAGGAGTTTAGCATATTAAACATTATTTAACCAGGGAATGCCACAAGACAAACCCCATAAACACTCGGTATCAAATTCCGAACTAAGTATACACCACGTTACTCTGTCTTACACAACCACTCACACACTCATCACAAAATACACAGCCCCATCCCCATTAATACTTCATAGGTTTGGTGGTTTTGTTAATATGCTTACTACATAAAGCAATTTTAATAGTAGATATTGTAAAATGCCTTATAAGTAATTCGATTACAAAGAACTTAAGATCCAACCCAGCTGAGGCGACCTGTGCACTTCTCACCCAACACACGTGAACTAAGATAAAGTCACATAAATCACCACAGCAGGTAAATCAAGCAAACTGGGTCTGCTTTGCATTCAAGTCGACTGCGCACATGCAAACAGTCACTTAATGTAACTGAGTTGCAACAAGTTCTTTTAATGCTTATTCAATACTTTATGATCATCTTGTCACAAGGAATTATAAGAGAATTACACAAACATTAAGTCCCAGGTTTGGGTCATAAGCACAGCCAGAATGGGTGAGTACTGATAAAACTTAACCATTTCCCTCCCTAACTTGAAGTATCTGAAAGAAGTCCTCAGAAAATAATTTGTGAGAAAAAAAAATAATCACCGTGCACTCGTTCATTAAGGAAAAAAAAAAAAAGATGAATCGAGTAAAGCTGGTCTGAAGAGCTGTCAGTTTCTTATGTTTGGGAACTTTTAAGATATGTGATATTCCAATTAACTTGTCAGATTATGAGCTGTAAAATCAGAACACTCTTGAAGAGTGTTCTGACCCAAATGCCATAACAAAGCTTATCAGGTATAGATATACTGAAAAGCACACTTTACCTGCTGAAAACTTCTCTTTATTCAAACTATGAAGTGATCTGAAATTCAGTGAACTTGAGAAATGATATAATAGAGCAGTAGAAAACACATCTACTGAAGAAATACTGATTTCCAGAACATACGTGGCTTGCTGAACAATTAGTATATATACATTTGACCTCACCAGTAGAAAAACAGAAAAGCTGTCACAAATCTGATAACCTCCAGCCAGTCATTATCCATACAAGTCACAACAGCCAAAGCACAGCAAATATATCCCAATCACAGACAGTGAGTTTGGTTAATTTTGTCTCCTAGTTCCTTTACGAAGAATCATCAGGTTGAAGGTGGCTGTTTACTTAAGATCTGAACTGAAAAAAGGATGACTTAAAGCTTTCTAGTCAAAGAAAACTATACACAGAAGTGATTATTGCCTCACTTGCACCACCCATGTCTGATACATCAGAATTCAAACAGCTACCGGTGAGGATACCCAAACCACACAAGTCATCTGCCATCTTTGCATGGATTTGGTTCAACATCACACTGAAGGCAGCTGGCTACCTGCTATAGTGTCTAGAAGGGAGAAGGCAAAGTTGTTCAGTGCAGGGTCTCGAAAGAGTAGGGCCAGCCAGCTAATTCACTTCCACAGCATCAGCAGAATTAAAGCAACTCTGTGCTGCAAGACATTCTGCTCAGCAAGAAATGCAGAGAATAATCTATCAGGTAGAGGCCAATATATCAGGAGGGCAAAAACTGGCCCTCAGAAATAAAGAGGCAGTAACAAATCAGTGGACCTTCAGCCATGGTCCAAAGCCAACTACTATTAGGAACTATTGGGAAAACAGGCTACAGCTTCTGCAAAACATTGAACTAGATTTGGAAGGTCGCAGTTTCAAACAAACTCAATAGATGTGTGGGGTTACAGTCACACACAGAGCACTGCGGCTTTGCTTTCGCCATGTACCTGTCACCTTTTACACTTCCCTGAAAGCCCTGGCTTTTCCTGGGGCAACCAGGAAGAACGCACCTGATCGCTGTAGCCGAAAAGGCTGTGCAATCACCAGGCAATCTTTCCTCCCTTGCCTCCAGCCACTCTCACAGGAGATTAAGATCACATTCAAAGGAGTCAGGTGAACAGACCCAGACAGCTACCTTGGCAATCCTTCAGTGTCAAAGCCTACAGCTCCACAGGAACTTATGCAAAAGCCTTATTGACTGCTTACCTGGGCCAGCTGGACCTAGTGTGGGTTTCATTCCTCTTAAAATATTAGTTTTCATGTATATTCTTGTTTGTGCATGGGAGGTAAAGCAATAGGAAAAAACTTACCTAAAGCTTGAAGAAGCTTTCTGCTTTGCAGACTTCCAAACCAGCAGGGCTGGGGGATATCAGAGGGCTAGAGACTGGGGAATATTCTAGAAATTTCACATCAAACAGGAGTTTTGTTTTGCAACTGCAGGTAACAAACGATACATTTTAACAAGTTTTAAAATACCTGGTCTTGTGCAGGAGGCTAAATTAGCTAACCTCCTAGTTCTCTTCTAACCTGAATTTATCTATGAAGCTTTGACATTCAGGCAAAGGTTTTAAAACTAGTCAAATAGAGCTTTGCTATTTTAAATTCAACCTCAAATAAAAATCCCGCCTATCTATAAATTGGAAGGTAAAAATTAACTCATATCTGCCCTCCTCTTAACATTCGACATGGTATAACAAGTGCTGTGATGCTCTACTGAAGAAAAAAAAGCCACTCAGCAGATGCTTTCAAAGTACATGCAAACGCAGAAGGATAAGCTCACAAAACTCAGGTCCATACTGCCTGTAATGTTTGGTTATCTCATCCTAGCACAGTTAATATCTGACTACTTCAACATTCAACATTAATATTATGTAAAAGCAGCAGTGATTTGCTAGCATATTATCTTATTTTGCTCCCCTCGCTTCATCCCCTTCATGTTTGAAGACAAAAAGTATTTCATGTTTTCCCCAGCAGCTGGTCTGCAATGCAAGGTTCTTAGATGTAAGCTATTAAAAAAATGTTCTCTCCCCTGCTTCTGGATCACTGTGTTACATTCCACTGTTCTGAACTCACGTTCATAGCCTCTTAAGGCAAAGAGGCTGCCACACCATGAAATATCTTCTCAACCAACTTCATGGTTACTATCCTAGTGCTTACAAAGCATTAGCAGAAAGAAAAAGCTGCCAAAGGACAAGGGTTACTCTGTTACTGAAGCACTACGGGTCAGTCCAGTTCCCTTGTACCCACAATTGATGCCTTAAAAAAATCCCACTGCATACAACCAACCCTTGACCGCCCTTCAGTAAATTCAAGAATATGTACATCACAACAGATGACCAAATCCTAGAGAGTAAAGCAATTCAGGAGAGATTTGCACTGCTCCTAATAACCACACATCTGATGAAGGTTCAAGCTTAAGAAAACACAAAAAGGACTACTTGCAACATATTAATGTCACATTAAAAATCTCTTTAAAGCCATAGTGCTATTGCAAGAATGCCTCCTGATGTGAGTAATCAAAATTGAATAAGCCTAAATTGTATTTTATTTTGGAATATCATTTACAGACTAGAAGAACCACATCCAGAATAATATTCTTCACAAAAGACACTGGACCGTCTTCTTTAAATATTTTGGAAGCAAAAACAAATAATTGCTCAGTACCAGAACTAAAGAGGCTTTACATCAAACACTGGATATTACTGTGTGGAATTAGAGGTCATTCAATCATATGTTGACCATGTGAAAGGCTGCTAGGTTGAGTTCCCATTACCTCCCACTGAGAAAAGAACTTGCATACCCTTACCTCTGGAAAAGCAATGGAGTGCTTTAGCTACAGGTAACATTTTACCCTGAAACCTTTCCAATTTATATGGATGTTGTTCTTCGTTCCTCTTGCTTCCCCCTTCCCAAAAGGCAGATTTCTCTCCGGCCCTTCAGGATTGACACTGAAAGTATTTGTGCCTGATCTCTCCCTATTTCCCTCTTGACAACAGAATTATTAAACCAGCAGCTCTAAAGGAGGGACACAACACCATCTTTGATTTAAAATGTAACATCAGATATCTCTTTTTGCTTTAAAGCAGTCTACCTTGTTTAGTCCTTACTTTTATTTGCCTATAAAAAAGCCTCATTACTTGCTGCTACACCATTTTCTGCCTAGAAAACCAGTTCCTACTGCTAAAAGATGCGGGCACTCCCATACAATCTACTCACTAAGGTAATATAACTATGTAAAAGATTAATCATACCATGAAAAGCAGTTTCAATTGCACCACAGAAGATGTGAGCACGGTCAGCAGCTCTGAACACAAAGCAAGGGCTTTGGCACTGGGTAAAATTACAAATTCATGTACTATATTGTGATCTTCTATCCAGTTCAACCACAATCACACAAAAAAAAAAATAATCTCCATACAACTACTAGAACTTTCTAGTCATTCCCCTTGTACAGCATTATTTTGTGAGAATGCCAAAAGAAATCTCTGATTTAAGACAGATGTAAAATGAAGTTAAGGTTTGTTTCTGATTGGAAGGAGCGTTAAAGTTCTTCCTACAAATTTAAGTAATCAAACCTGAAACTGTTGATCTAATATGACCTATCATTCAAGTATTTACATATCTGTAGTGGCAAAAGCTCAGCTTCCAAATTACAATCAAAAATTCGCACACATGCTCATACTATTTGGGGCAGGGCAAAAGGCTCCTGAACACTGTCAAGTATAAGCTAATTAACAATTGCTGAAGAATAGTGATGGACACTTGAAATAGCCAACATAGGTATTTAGACAGGTATCACCAGAATTTTTTTTTTTTTTTAAACTGGAGCTAACAAGAACCTTTAAGATAATTTTAGAATATTGTGAAGTTAACAACAAGATATCCAAGAGCTCAAAGTCATGCTAAACATTTGCACTACTGTGAATCAGCCCCACTCACCACTGACCATCTGATTTCATGCAGCAGCCAATAATGCTTTTCTGTTTGGGGGGTGTTTGAAGTTTAACACAACTGAAACTCACTACTCAAACCATGTAACATGCAACTTAACTCCTCATAGAAACATGCTGACACTGACTAAGCAGATTGTCAAAGCGAAAATAAATCTAAATTTGTTGGTTGGTTTCTGCTGTGTGCAAGGCGTTCCTCATCTTAGAAGTTGAGCATTAAGCCATCCTACCTTGCTACCCAAAATAATAAGGACACATAGCAAAACCCATCACGATCCAACTGCCTTAAGAACAAGCTGAGTCTATTTGCCTTTCTCCTGTCACCAGGAATGTTCCCAGTTGCCAAGATATTTCAAAGACTACAGAAAGTGGCTTTGCAATTCCGTTGGCCAATTCTCAGTATCCTCAGATGCATCTTTTTTAACCAGACATAGGCTGGTGGAGCACCTTGGTAATAGTTCTGAATTCAGTTTTGTTATTGCCAAGTCATCAAGTGTTCTTCATTTTGGTAGTGGAATTTCAGGAACTGAAACTGCTCTCCAACTGCACACATCTATGTTTTAGGGAGCTAACAGAACTAGACAAAATAAAAAGTGATGGATATAAATAATTACATTCATTCAATTGTTTAACACATACAAAAGAGACTGTTTTCACACAAGCCTCAGAATGACCCACCAATAGAGTAGAAGCTGATGCTCATATCCAGCATTTTCCTGTGCTGAAAAATGTGCATTGTTGTATACAAAACTCCAAATTCATGAAGAGTTTTATGCAGGTGCTTAAAGACACCTATTAAGTGTGCTTTGCTCATGTGATAAACTCATGCCTTTTCCAATACATACAGTTCTGGCTTAAACTATTATTGAATACATATATTTCTACTTTACAGCAAATTTTAATCTTGCTATCTCTTGCTTTATATTCACAACGGAAAGGAAAAAGAAAATCCAGCAGTTTTGCACATATTCATGATTTAACTGTTAGGCAAATATAATGCTAAAGGTTAATCTTGAGAGAGGGAAACAGATGTTCAGTCAAAAGGAAATTTTTCTCAAGAGGAGATACCCAGGAAGTTTGTCTTTCCAATCTGCTCCAGCCCACAAAATTTCCCACCACACTTATCCAACTGGGAAAAATTATGAATCAGCCTCTGATTTAACTGTGTATATAGCAGAAATACCATCTCTGAGGATTTCAGCACGTAAGATTATAAAGCACTTCTAAAGCATTATGAAGCATTCATAACCTTATAAAGCACTTACATGAGAATCCTACTAGGCACGCACACTTTCTATTAACAACGCAATTCATGTTACGAGTTTCAAAACAAACTAATTAGTTTAAAATCTAAGTCATTGAATTCTTTAGGTTTAAACGACAAAGACAGCACTCTGGCTCCTAAAGAATGCAACATTTCAAAGGTAAGTTAAACACCATTGGATAAGCTTGCTATGCATCGAGAAAAGCCTTCAGGAAAGGAAGGGGTGATATTTTTCTTCTTCACTAGTCACATGTTTACACCTACAGTACCTAAGCAAACAAAACCAGTCAGCAGTTCCAAAGCGGTTAACGAATCATAGGAAGCCTCTTCACGCTGTTCACAGGATGGTTGAGGTTGGAAGGAACCTCTCCAGGCCATTAAGACCAAACCTCCTGCTATAGCAGGGTCACTGAGAGCAGATAGCCCAGGACTGTGTCCAGTTGGGCTGGAATATCCCCACAGGTGGAAATTCCACAAGCTCTCTGGGCAGCCTGTTCCAGTATTTGACCACTCTCACAGTCAAAAAGCATTTCTTCTGTTCAGATGGAATTTTATGTGTTTCAGTTTCTGCCCATTGCCTCTTGTCCCATCAGTGGATACTAATGAGCCACCTCCTCCTTCAGTCCCATCAGGTCCTTAGACACATTGACCTGATCATCCCTGAACCTTCTGTTCTCCAAGCTGAGCCATCCCAGCTCTCTCAGCCCATCCACATATGAAAGAGGCTCCAGTCCCCTAATCATCTCTCGGTCCTGTGCTGGATTTGCAGTAAATCCAGATCTTCCTTGTACGGGGGAGCTCAAACTAACAGCAGTTCTCCAGATGGAGCCCCACCAGTACTGGATAGAGAGGAAGGGTCACCTCCCTCCACCTCCTTCAGCCTTGTGCCTTCCACTGCTTACAACTACGGAAGTTGTTAGGAATAATGAGTCAAATGCAGGGGCTGGGTTAACGACTGCCATATTATGGTCTACTATATAGGTTTCTTTATCTAGCAGAACTTTTTTTATGATGATGAATTTAACCTCTTGTACTTACCAGATCTTGTTTCATTTAGCATGAGAAATTAAAAAAATACTTAGGTAAACCCACAATAACATAACATTATTATGACACACATTGCAAGCTCGCAAACACTATGACGTTACCTCTGGCTAAAGTTTAGTGTTTCCCAGTTGCCAAAATGAAATATATATCAATATATCATCTTTGGCAAGCGCCCAACTGCAGTTGCAAATAGTTGTTTCAGTTACTGGTTGCAGTGGAAGGCTGTTTCAAAATGAAGAGAAAACATCCACCCACAACACCAAGAGGATTAGATATTCATCTAGGGTCCTTCAGATTAAAGTCAGATCCTACTGATGCTTCTTGGATGCCCTCTAAAACAGTTCTAAATCCCTTTGTGGCTTTGAAATGTCCTATCTTAAAGATAATTTGCAATCCAGCAGAACAGAAGGGCTCTTCAAGTCACTACATTTAAAAAGAGGAACTGAAGGAGGCAATACACAAGCAGGACAATGCAAAGTGGCTAATTACACAATATCCTACTCAACTCCTGATGTTCAGCTAGTCAGTAGCCAATTGCACAGAGTTCCTTAAAAAGGCAAATCATTTGCAGAGTAATTTAAGAAGAAGTAGGATCAAATAAGCTCAACAGTTCTTTTTGTATTTAACTCTTGTACTGTAAGATAAAAATGGAAAGCAGTCTATGAAACAAAGCTTAAGAAGAGCCATGAGTATTCAGGGATACACACTGGAGGTGCTGGCAAGGGCAAAGCAAATAAACCTCAATAGGAAGAGGAGCTTGTCATGTTCTCTTCATGCCAGCAACATTTGGCTTCTATAATGGTTTACAGTTCCTTCACATAGGGAGGAAACGCGAGTAATTTGAGGCTTATATGATAATAGCATATGAACAGTAATCGACAGCCAGAGATTTCAGATACAATAACCAGCTTGCCAGTGTTTGTAAATAAAGCCATCATGCTCCGATTTCTAAGGAAGCAGATCACCAAAACACTAAAAAGCTATAAAAACTATTATTTTGCAATATGAACACAAATGTTACCCTGTTATCGCAAAAAAAAACCAAAACAATAACTTAGGTCTTGCATTGTTTATACACAGAAAAATAAATTAAGATGTTATCAAAAATACTGATACCATTTGTTAAAAAAGTACTGGCATTGGATATTCTAAAATTCATAACTAAGGCCATAGTATTAAACATTAAAATGACAGGTCAAAACAACAGAAAAAGCTAACACCTCCTAAAAAGAAAGAATAATTCCCACACTACTCCGAATCATTTTACTTAGCCAAATCTTGCTTTCATTCTAATCTATTAATGATTTTTGATAGTCTCAAATTGAGTGATATGTAGCAAATATGATCTGGGTCAACTACATCAATATAATATTAGTATTATATTAATACAACGTTGAAGTAATATTAATATATTATATTTATATCATTGACAGAAGGAAAAAAACCACAATCACCAACATACCTTCTTTCCAGAAAGACCTGGAAAGACTAAGTTATTGACATTCTCAGTAGAAGCAGTATTATTAGATAAGGAGGAATATAAGTGTTTAGGCAAAATCATGACAAACATACACTGCTTCTACCATATTTACTACTGGGGCTAACTAAGACCTATAGCTGTATGGTTTTTAGGGGAAAAGGGGAAGCCTGTAGCATTGGACGGCTTTTAGGTAGGACTTTTCTACCAACACATGGCATTTTGGGGACAAACACCACCAGCCTTACACAGGCTTTGGACATGTGTTGTTAACACTGTTAATGGCACTATCATCGTCAGGAAAAATCTGTCCAAAAGCTTCAGTTGTGTTTTGTTTCTTTCTAGAGTGTTTTCGCTCAAGGCATGGCAGTTTCATGCCATATAAATCCATCAGCGGCAGGACACTACTTGTCTTAAACATTTAGATACACACCTAATCAATGTATCAGGAAGCAGTATTAATGTTCTTAAGATGACTTTACTCACCTGGAAGACAGTTGTGTTTCAATAGCACATTGATAAGCTTAAAGCTGCCAATCACAATAAAATGATCAACTGAGACAGCAAAACATACCAACTGAACCACAATTCAGAGTGTAAGTCTTACACCTTGACCTTTCTGAAAAATTCCACAACCATAGTTAAATAAAACTGACTAATATTTAGTTTGGAGAAGCACAAGAATATGTTTTACATTTCTCTGAAAAAGATGTCACTATAAATTTAAAGCCCTTTCAGAGCTTTACACAATGTAATACAAAGTTTGCATATATACAAATATTACAGATATTTTCAGTTTGCTCTGTTTCCAAACAAACAAACTGTAAAGAACATATACACACTGCAAGCACAGCAACATCAAACTGTGCTCATCTCCCATCCAATTCACTGTGGGAAATATTTGCTTCCAACACTTGATACACACAGAAAAGCCTCTTAGCAATAACTGCTTCAACTGCAGCATCCATTTTCTTCAAATTGGCAGAGTACCTGCCAAGACAAAAAAATCCTCATTTTTATATTTTCCAACTCATGACTCAGAAACTCTATAACAGCAAAAAGATTGCTATCACTGACAGCAATTGAGATCACTGACACAATGATTGCTTGTTTGCTTTTCCAGTCGAACTCTAAGACAGATATGCCCATTTAGTTAACACTGTAAAGTCTGTTTCCCAAGGGACTCACAAACTACCTCATCACGGCAACACCCACACATGTATTTTCCTGTGTTCATCACTGCAATACCCATTAAGCTTGTTACAGCCACATATATCATCTGACCTTCATTTCTTTTGCAATACTACGTGATTTTACCCAGCATCCTAAGGACTTGTTTCAAGTGCACACACTTAGCCACATGTACAATGGAATATTTCTAGTCTTAGGAGATTTTTTTCAAACAAGGCAAGAAAAGCGATTTGTGTTTCATTTTGTATGATCAGCCCTTCAAGGCAGGCTTTTGCAACAGCAGCACACTGCGGGTAATTGAGATTCTCCTTCAGTTCCAATATTGTTACAGCGAGCACCAGGGACAGGAAAGATACACAGACACAGGAGCTAGAATATGAAAGAGCGGTACAACCTTCCCATCTAATTATATTTTGTAACGGTATTCCACATCTGAGAATCCACAAACTTCAGATGACTATATTAGCTACCTAAAATTATCTTCTCAGTTCCTTGCCCATCATTCAAACTGAAAACAACTCACTTCCTTAGCCACACTCAAGTCCAAGTGCATTCATTTCATTTCCAGGTATTTTAACTACTTTCAGAAGCCTGTTCTTCTGCAGTGAATTTTTGCAGAGAACATTGGCAGGGTCCCCTTCTTGTGACTATATTATTCTAATTCTTTTAGTGAGACTTAATGGAACAGCTTCCCATTTTGTTCATAATACCCAGACAGAAGAGAAACGGTCACCCAGCATAACAATTTTTTTCAAGACCTTTAACCCCAGTGTAACAAGCTTTCTAAAGTATCTGCAGAGGAAGGAAACAGCAGGAAAAGTATCCTTTTCCATCATTCTTTATTAAAAATAAAAAAAATCTATAAAATGTTGAAGTAAAAAAAAAAAACACAAACCCACAACAAAAAGCCACGCAACACAAAAACACGTGGTGTTTTCTTTTTAATTTTTTTTTTTTTTTTAAAGTACACTCCAGTATCCTAAACAAAGGTTCTTTTTGCCAGCCACAAGGGACAAGTGTGACACTCTTGCATTGTCTACAGGACAGACAATTGAATTTGATGTATGTTGATCAACACTGAACAGCAATAAAAAGCTTGCAGAAAACCATGCATTTGCTGGAAGGCAAATTCGAGGATCTACCAGCCAAAATACTACTAACATGTGCCCATGGACACATATAGATGCCAGCATCAGGTGCTGAACAATGGATGAGAGTCCTAGACATTCCTACATCAATTTGAGGGTACAATTTTTTAGGTGCAAGTTAAATTCTATGATTCCAGATACTCAGCATAGCAAAAGATCTCAGTGTTAGAGTTCAGTGGCAAAACACAAGCCAAGTAAATTCAAAGTACAGTTGTTTCAGCCAACATGACACAGGTTAATATTGTTAAACCAAGAACACGAAAAAAATATCTTCTTACTCTTTACCGTAGGAAAGTACCACCTCAGTGAGAAGTAACAGGAAGAAGATATGTGGAGCAACTACAAACCAGAGCAACACGGAGTTCTGCCTCAGACATTGAATTACAAAAGCACTGGTCTGGAAAAACAAGCAGGAGACCTGGCTGCTGGAAGACCTTGGGTCAGCAGCACTGGAGGGGCGGCTGGGACCAAGGGAGGGCCGGGAAGGGAAGGAAACAAAACAGGCGACTGATAAGATCGGACTCCTGCACCCAAGAATCTGAAGCCACTCCAGCTTTCAGCCTAATAAAGAACATCTTTAAAAGTGACACTGAGCATCTATGGAGAGAGAGAGAGAGACAGAGCACACGCAAGAGTGAAGTTCAGCCCAGAGGTCATGCTACAAAATTGGCCTTAAACTCTGCTCCTGGAAAGAATGGAAATAAATTTTCTTACTCCTCTGCCTGCTGCTAAAGCTGAACATGCCTTCTAAGACTGCACTGACAACGTGACAAGGTATGATGAGGAATCATTTTTTTGGTAGCAATCCCAACGAGCAAACACACTTCATCTTCTGAAATCTATTTAAGAGTCTGGAACAGAGCGCCTGAAACGGAACGAAGCGTCTGATATCCAAAATGAAAAACATTATCATAACCCCATGAGTTTCCCCTGTCTCAAAGGACTTCGTCTTTCTGGAGGATCAAGTAAAAGGAGATGACTTTTCACTGCTGCTGCCGCTCTTACAAGCTGGGGAAACAGCTTGTCCATCTGACCAGCACAGAGCTCGTGGAGCAGGAGTCTGTGCAAACCAGCAATGTCAATGGCCCCAGAAAACCAAGGAGACAGCAGCACTGGTTTAAAGGGGAAAGACAGAGTGCCCTCACTTCGTTCATGTCTCTGTGTTTAGGAAAGGCAGCAAGTCCCATTACCTTTTTGAACTGCATGTTTTCTAATGCCCAACAGTTTAGAAAACCATTCCAACTAGGAACAAGACAAAAGATTTGCTCTCACTTCAGCATTTTTGAAAACAAAGCCAAATCTTTTTCAAGTCAAAATAGATGACTAACTGTTGTTTGAGGTTTACTTGATTTTTCAGCAATAGGTAAAAATAATTATCCCTTTGAGGTCTGTTTAGCATGACTTCACAATTTCAGTCACATCCCTGAGTACTCTGAAGACTACTGAACATTTTCCATTTCCTTACTACATAAATAGGCCCCCAGTATACTATGAATTTTTAATTCATCCCCACTGTTTTACATTAGACAACACACTTCATTTTGTGCTCATTCCATACCTCACACTAGTTTAACTTGGTAACAACATTCTTGGCAAAAAACCTTGTCCTTCCTTAAAATAGAAGTTTCTCCAACTCAATGAATACCCACAATGAGAGACAAAAACTCTATGGAAGGGAAAGGTGGCTCTCCAGGAATTTGTTATGCCCTTAAATCCACCAGGAACAGTGCTCTTAAATGCAAATAGAAATGGGAAATAGCAAAATATCCCCTGATGGCACAAACTCAGGAAGAACTGTCAATAAGCAAGGAAGTAGTAACGGGGAGAGAAGAACAGAACTAATGCAGAACTAGGAATCACACATCACCTCTAGCCAAAATTGTGTATTTTACCATAACCCAATCTAGGTAAGTCGTAAGTCTCTATAATGAAATCTAGTGTTGGCAAAGTTATCACTAAATAAGCAAGAAACAGAAATGCAATATTTTTAAACAGAACTGTTAGTTACCTAAAACAACAGTAAAGAACATCTCACTATACAAAGATTTTGCTTGTGATTATTGCCTGTACAAGATAAATTAATTTACACAGTTTATGCAGCTGCTATTCATGCCACACTTCTTTCTGTGCTGAACACATTTCAGGAAATATAATAACAATAGTACGAACAAGCAGTATTTTAGTTGCATAATATTGAACGTTATACTACTTTTACTTTTGTATAGCATTAAAATTGAAATCAGATTGCTTTTACATGTAAGGGATCTAGGAATACACAGAACCAGCAAACAGCCAGAAGGCAAATGCTTCTAAGAAGTAGGTCACTCCTGCAGCTTCAAAATTATTTACAATCCCCAAACAACATGTTATCCACACAGCTAGCATTATCATTGGAGGCATTATCATCAAGGCAAGCACATATACTCAGAGATAAAAAAGAAAATGTTGCATTTCAGAACTCACTCCTAAATAGTTCATACTGATTTCAAACAGCCCCCTTTCTTAAACCAAGACTGCACTAACATAATCGCCTTTACTGTTACATTTAGGCAAAACCTTAGTTAAATGAGGTACAACTGTCAAAAGTGTGTAAAACAAACAAACAAAAAAAACTCTGTGTTTAATAAGAATTTGTACTTGTGCTTTGGAAAACAGACATTTGGCCTCATGAAAAGGTTTTAATGTGACTACTTTCACTGTTTCACTGTCAAGAAAAACACAATTGCTTCCAAACTCGTGATTCACAATACCCCAGACTTTTTGCCAGCTCCCCATTAGCTTCAGGTGATCTGTACTGGCTCTTGTGGGATATGAACAACAGTATTTGAAAGATGAAGCCTTCACCACAACACATCCCTCTCCATTTTCTCACAGCACTGTGGCAAATCACTGTTTACAGCAAACCACCATACACAGGAGAGATAAAAAATGTAAATTATAAAAGCCAGTCCTTCACAAACCTGATACTTAGACTACACCTGAATTAACACTGTAAAGCAACATTCGGCTTTACTTGGAGTTCAACTCCTCCATCCCTAGTCTTTACACAAGAGTACTCTTTGAGCAGATACAGTCGCTAAACCAACAAATTGAGGTCAACTCAAAGGAAACATGACTTCATAATATTTCATTCAGCTGGCAAACTTAAGTGCTTCTGCTGCTGTAATAGCCTTTGGACCCCACTCGTATATATGCTTTCACTTCCCAGCTAAAAACCAATATCATCTTTCCAGGATATAGTACCACCAACAAGGAAAAAACATGTCATCGGTACCATTTATTCTAAATAGGACATGTATGTGGGTTTACCTAGAATGACCTTTCCTACCACACTCAGCTAGGCACCAGATGGGATTTAAATACAATATTCCCCCCCATCCTAATACTACTTAAGCATTTCCCACTGTGGTATAATGGATGAATTAGTACCTGTTACAGAACAAAGGAAATGTGGTTCAGACTAATTCCTTCCTGAAATGATTTTAAGTGAAAAAAAAAAACCCAGTGGTGATGCAGAAAACAACATACTAGAGAGTCAGTCCACAAATACAGTGAAAAACAAGACCCCTCATCACTTCACAGAGTGATATTAAATATGGAGTTAAAATTGTATGGGTAGCACCAACTTGTTTTTCATTTTACATACACATTTCCTTACAAGCACGCCAAGACATCTGAATAATTAGTAGCTTACCTAAACCTGACTTGGTCCAAGTAGTTGGCTTCAATCAACTGCAAAACCGAGATTTCAGGATCCCTACAAGAGTCCAGTCCTATCTGTTTAGTTGAATAAAAATAATCACAAACTTTCAAAGGCCAAAAGCTTACTCTCCGTGCCAAGAATTCCAAATTTGTTGTCTACAGCTCCTACTGCTTACCACACAAAAGAAATTAAAAGCTACCTTGTGGTACGGAAAGTCAGTAAGGCAAACTACAGGTATCAAATGTAAGACCTGAATCACCTCAGATTTCTTTTTTTTCCCCTAATTATTTCTGTGTATGACCTTAACAAAAGGAGAAAGACTTTAAAGGGAGATAAAGACCAACTAAAACGCCAGATATAGAAAATACAGGCCCTTTTACTATAGAGATAGAGTCGAAGATTCACTGACAAGATGCATCTTATCAGAAAGGATGTGTTCTGACACCAACATCCACCCAGTGTGAGGTCACGATGGAATAATGTAGGTCTTATAAATGAATCCTGCCTGTGATCCATACAGGATCATTCTGGTTCTTAGTTCATAATTCTTCAGTCTTGTTGACAAGAGCAAGTGGGCAGCAGAGAGGAAGGCTCTGATTCCCTTTCCCCAGAATGCTGTAGTGAGAACAACTCAGGAGGTGAATATTATACTTCCAATCAGCGTAAATGACAGCAGAAGTTTGTAGAGAGCACAGAAGGTTCAAGAAATGACAAAGCAGAGATTGTACAGCTGTAGTTAGGTCATATCACTCAATGGGCATGAGTTATTTTAAAAAAAATAACAGTCACTTTCTAATAAAATTTTTTCTGAAGTAGAATATGCTACTGTTACCCTATTTCCCCAAGAAAACAAGAGGTTCTACTACTCTACAGTTCTAAAAAATAAACATGAACTATTCTGCTTCGTCATGATCACAAACCTCTTGTACCCATGCAGTGCTAGTCCTCTGAGGAAAGGGACAAAGAAGGGGGGGAAGAAGAGTAAAGGACCCTGGGGCACTCAAGTTAGTACTGAAAATAACTTTAAAGCTCAGTCAAGAACCTTGCCTTGTGGAAAACAAACTAGCAAAGCACAGATGAGTACTGGTAGTATATATTTATTCAAAACCAACACCTAAAAGTACTATTTCACCCCTAACCCACCATATTGCTGCAGCACATGAACTATATAAGCATGCAAAGCTTTGAGATTATTATAAAAGCAGAGGGACAGAGAACATAAAGAGAGTCTGGTGGATGTTCCTAAAAGACTCAGCATATGTGCTCAGTATCTCAGCTTTAACCTCTCTTTGAAACACTGTTATCCCTCATCCCCTTTCCAAACACCAGCTGACCACATTGGTAATGAGTTGTGTTTCAAGCAATTCGGGTGGCCAGGAGTCAAGTGTCTTGCACTGCATTTAGGTTACTTGAACAAAATTCAAGCCAGCTTCTATCACATTAGTTTGTTTAGATTCTCCTAGTTCCACTCCAAGGTCGTGTATATTCCATAACGTGCCTGCTGTACATTCAATCTAAAGACCACTTCCAAGTCCCTAGAATGTTTGGGTTTGGTTTTTATTACTTTTAATTTTTTGTTTTCATTTTGTTAATTTTTTTTTTAGCCCCAGCTAAAATACCAACATATTCAATTATCACTTATGAGTAAGATTTATTTTCATCACTACCTGAACCAGAAACCATTTTTTTAAAATGTGTCCATCAATTTTTCAAGTTATAGCTCTCCTACAAGTGAGAACATGAGCTGAAAGGGCTTGTGTTTTTTTGTGGTGAAGGCATGTTAAAATAGACATAAAACGCCTGGCACATTAGAAAGCCAGGTGTCCAATTTTTCCCTTAATGGCTGGAGGCAAAGAGGAAAAATAGCTTTGACCCACTTATGCAGAAACCCATATGACCACTCCATGTTAAGCTCACATGAACACACAATGCATTCTTATTCTCTTAATTCATTCTCTGCAGAAAACAGTTGAATCTACGGGATCTTTAATTCTATTTATTTACCATAGAGGCTCACAAAAATAATATCTAGAAAAAATATTTTAAAATATTGTTTTCAGACAAAAAGTAGCGTATCACAGATCTTACTGGAAAAGCTTGGAAGAACAAAACCAAACAAACATACAAAAAACAACCACAAATATCTTTCAAGCAAAAATCATAGATAAAATCCTCACTGTAACCACAGTGTCTGTATCATTTCCACCAGGGCTACGTTGCTGCAAAAGCAACACTTATGGTGAATAATCATCAGCATACATAAGGAATACTGATAAATGCTTTTGAGAATATGGAAGCTCATCAGGATAACAAAATTAGGAGAATAAAGGCGAGTTATTTACATATATTGAGTTATCCCTTCACATCCAGCCTTTATTCTTAAAGCAATCCATCCTCCAGCATTTTTTTTTCTACTACAATAGCAAAACCAATAAGCTATCTGCATGCAAGCAACATGCTTATAGGATATCTCCACATTCAAGAAAAACATTAGATCTTTCTATAGCATAATGGAATCTGACATATCAAGCATATATTCATTTTTTTCTCTTTGAAGACGCAGAAGCTGAGAAGAGTTCCCTCAAATACCTTGGATTTGTAACAAATCCATTCTTCTCTCCCTCTTACAAGACTTAAGAGCCTTATGCTTGCTTTCAAGGTCAAACACCACAGCAGGTTTCCCCACACTGACCTCAGCTGACTTGAAGCCTCAGCAGTTACAGACAACTGATAAAAACTCCACACCCTGATGGAAAATGATGGGCAAGCCGCCTTCCCTGGGCCCACCTCCTCAATGTGTCTTTACATAAATTGCACTATATACTTACGAACACCACTGCCCTGAAGTACACTGCCGTAAGTTAGACTTGTAAGAAGAGCCTGGAGCAAGGGAAAGGACAAGAGAGAAAAGAGCAACCAAAAAAAAAGTCACAGTGAGCACTGCAACAACCTGTAAAGAGTAGTTGTGAACTGCACTTCCACAGGCACTCAAGTTGACTGTTCCAAACAGATATGGACATGACAGCATTGAACATAAAGCTGACACACATGAACATGAAAAACAGCAGCAGAGAAGCACAGATTGACAAGACTTCCTAGCAGATCACTTTTGACCGTTCTGTTATTAAGAAAACACACTAAAGTGCACAGGGCAGGTAATAAGTATTTAGCAAAAGTTAAAAAAAAAATCTTTCTTGCCAATTTACATAGCGTACATTTCAAACATTTTGGAAGGGAAAACATGGAACTTGTCTTTAACACCCTCAGCAGATGCATGCACAGAAGACTGACAAGCCAAGCATCATGAGCAACAGATGGGATAAGGTTCAGCAGAAGTCAGTCATATGCTAATTGGCTATTAATTACAGAAGCTGTCAGGACTACCACAGTACTATGCACTAAGGAAGAGTGCCAGTTAAACACATCAATTAAGCAAGATTTTTTTACTAATAACAGCTTTTGATGAAAATACAAAATTTTTAGTGATGAAAACAAAAGGGTGGGAAACTTACAGGGATTATGTTTGATACTGTACACACCAAATCTGACATTCATAATTGGAGAAAGACATGGAAGGCATCAGCACAAGCACTAAACAGTCCTTGCTAGTTCAGGGTAGAACATCGACCATGACACATTGTCAGATAATCCCTTCTTCTACCAGTCTGCTTTGTGAAAGGACAAACCAATACAAACCGATCGGTTGTGAGGGGACAGCACAAATTATTTTACTTGTCCTACCAAAGTTTGCCTAAAGGAAGGACCAAAACTAACCAAACCTCCATATTCTTAAAAAGTTTCATAGGTATGTAAATAGACAAATTTTTTCCATCAACATTTTCATGACCACCTGAAAGTACAGAAGACCAACACCTCTCCACACACCTATCAGCTTTCCTCCCCTTCAAAGAGAAATCCCCTACAGATTCTGTAAGGGACACACTGTCAATAAAAGCATAATTTAGATTTATATCCCTAGTTGTGTAAATTCCTAGAGATTTTAACCCAGGGGTGGAAATCATTTGTACTTACAAGTCTTATTAGCCTGCACTGTTCAAAGCTGAGGCAGATAAGGAAAAGAGACATCACAAAACTATAGAAGCAACTAGAAAACGTAAGGAATTTCCTTCCTCTCAACACACAAATCCTATTAGCTGCTAACCAAGTACTTGTCAGTGTGAATGACTAAGAGCAAAGAATATTTCATATATCATCTGGAAAAAGCCAAGCCCCTGAGATCTCATTATCAGAACCAAGTGTCCCAACTGACATGAATTATTTACTGCAAACCAGTGCTTTTGATTATGCACATGCATTATATGCTGAAGGTGCATCTGTGCCCCAGTTTTAAAACAACCATATGGAAACAAAGCCAGAAACTGAGCTAAGATATAACATTCATTCCACAAAACAAGATGATGCTCTTGGCTGATAAGCTTATGTTTACATATCACATGTGATAGTACACAGATGTTTTCAATACGACCTGAAGGTAAACGGCAATTGGCTGGAGAATAACATGCATTTTTCTTCCTTTTTCTTTCGACACATTGACAGAAAATAGAACTCCTGGTGTCAATCACATGTAACCAAAGCACAAGGTAATCTATTTCATTTCACAAAGACATCAAAATACACTCATTCTCATTACACTCACCTGTTTTAGGCCTGTTTCTATACTCTACAGTGTGATTTCAGAAGAAAATCTATTACCTATCTGAGACACATACTGACAGCTTATGGACTGCAGCATCAGAACTCTGACAGACGGACTCCCCATAGCTCTTCTCCTCCTTTCCCATCAGAAAGGAGCCATAAGTGGGATACTTGGCCACAGTTTTCTTAAAACAGAGTGAAACCTCACTTATGTCTCTAGGAAGATACTGTACACTCAGGTTCATTTGCTGCTTTCATTTCATAAACATCAATGAAGTCAACAGATGTCTTCACACAACATCTTCATGCCTACAACAGACACAAAACTGCCAAACAGGAACGTGGTACCTTCCATCTTAGTATTAAATCCAGTCTTAGGCTTATACAGAATCATTAATTTCATGTAACAGAATTTAGAATATTTGTAACACTAGTCTGAAAAACAATCTAAGTATGTATGAATACAACACTTATTCCTATATGGAAAATGGACAGCAATTGTTACATCATTACCATCATTTTGTCAGGCTGATTTAAGATACCACAAGTTAGTTCTCACACATCTGAGTTGGCTGAAGAAAATGTCTGAAGTTACAGCAACAAGTGAAAGACGTAAGAACCATTCCATTACCACAGGACAATATTTCTTGCATCAGAACCTAGGACTTGGAGGTAAATACTCTCTTGGACAATTTGTAATATTTATTTCAGGTTTTTTTCAAAAGCTTTCCTATTGCAACACAAAACCTCTGCTCCTATACAGGAAGCTCTTCATCATCGATCTGTGAGTCCTTATTTTCTTTTTTCAGTAAACAATGCACTGACCTGAAGGTAGAAATCATGCACACATGTAATACACACAAGAAGCAGCTCAGCTCCCAATACCTCTTCTGAAGCACAACTCCACACCGTGAAGAGTTCAGATACACTCAGATCATACATTTAAAATTGTTCCATTTGTTTTTTGCATCAAATAACCAGAGGTTTTTTGGAGAGGCCACCAGAAGGGAGGAGGAAAGGGAAGCCTGCGCTGTCACACAGCAGTTAAGCCAGGTGGACCAGGAGGAACATCTGTTTACAGTACCTCTTCACAACTCCTTATCAACTCGGAGATATTTACAAACGTAACACAGCACAGAGCAATTATCAAGCCAAGAAGGAATAGAAACATGTCCTCCAGGGATCTGTAAGCATCCTACACCATTAATTTTAACTACCAAACTAGATATCTCACAGGGGATGTTTTAAAAGCAATGGGATTTCATGTCCACAAGCCCTTCTGAAAACCTACTTACAGGATGAAAATATCAGCCAAAGAGAAACAGGATATACCCAGAGAATAACACCTCAGGTTACTGCCTGTACACAGAAAAATAAAGTCAGCACCTGAAAACAAACCAGTACTGACCTCTGCTATCTCACTTTCTGGGTTTACAGTGTTGAGATTTATTTTCCCCTAAATTACACAAAACTACATTCATGTGAAACAGACACAAAGAACATTAGTTCGCAAACAGCAGCAAAATAACATTATTAAAGCTGTTTGTACAAACACAAAATACACCTAGGTCCCTGCTCCACCACCAAATACATCTCAAATTAGCAGTGCACTTGAGACAAATGCTAATAATCCATCTCTTTCCCATTTTTTTGCCTTCCCTAAAGCAAACCATCCTCCAAATCTTATAATTCCCACCATTTACATCCTTGAGCCTCTGCACAAAACAGCAGCTTTCCTCTAAAAGCACTGTGCCAAAGACCTTTCCCTTCAGATTTTTATATTACATCCTCTCTGCAACAGAGATCAGTTGTCTTCTCCAAGCTTTCTGCCCCAAAACAAAGGAGAAAGGATCCCACACATTCAGTTAGCAATCCTCACATACACAAGGTTTAAAAATGTGCAGATTTGGAAGGTACATCACCACAATTGTTCTCACGTAATGCTCTGCCTGTAGCTCTCCCGGCTAAGCAAGGAAGAGAAGGGAACTATTGAGCTCAGCTCTTGCATCTGTACATGGCTGCATCTCTACACTTAACTACCAGCCTTATTTCAACCAAAGAGTTTAGGTTTTAAAATTCAAGTGACAATTTCAATGAGCTTGTCAGCATTATTTAACAGTAATAAGAAATCCAACTTGTTCCCAAGCTTACTCAGCCTCACATTAATGGCCAACGCACTTTGTGTTTCTAATTGATTACAGCAAACTTACAAACAGATTTAACAAGCATTATAAAAACAGAATTCTCCTAGATACAATCATTGTTCATAGAAAGCTTGAAAAGCTGGAAGAAGCATAAAACTTAAAAGCCACAGCTGAAACAGATTTAGAATGAGGTGAGTTGGACACAAGCTGAACTGGCAGCACGAGCTCAGCAGCAGGTACAGTCACCTAGCATGCACTGAGATGTCAGTTATTAGAGCACCAGCCTAAAGCTAAAGCAAATTCAAGGCTTCCCTTTGACATAATCAAGGACTAGTTTTTTCCCTAGCAGCATTAACCTATCTACCCTAAACATAAGACGTACATTGCTTTATTTAGGTCAAATTTTCTGTGTTTTGTCAATATGTTAACTTGCAATCAGAATTTCTATGCCATGCCTTGCATACTAACACTTAAGTCTGAATTATGTGATTTAGGAAATTTTCATGGATGAAGCTCTATTACTATGTGTACAAACTGATATAAGGCAAAAAGAGGAAAGACTTGGCATCAAAGACTTGAGAATGTGTTATGTTTTTATGGCAATAGCATTCTTTTATTTCTGCTATTTAGACTTGTTTCATTCAGCTTCCTCAGTGCTATCTCACAAACCTTTAACTTGAAAAGTTCCATGAGATGTCCAGGATCTAAGCAATGGCCACATACCAAATCTCTAATTCTTTCCATCAGTTCTCTCTGCTGTCAGTAGATGTGAACTCTGGACATTTTAATATTACTTTCACCACAAACCAAGGCGTAGAAGACATTATCAACCACCAATACATATACTTGCTCGTGGTCATTTTGGTACAGTAATCCAGGCTACCCTGACAACAGCCCTCCCACACACTAGCACATCAAGAGAAGCATCTTTAAGTCAGAATTACCTCTCTCCTGTTGGGTGAAAATGATTTGCAGAAGTTAGTGACTCCAGATGCTATTTCTGTATCACCAAACCACCCTTTCAGGGCATTGTTTTCCATTTGGCCTTGTGCAAACAAGCTTCTAGAAAGCCTGCAATTATTTTTACTGATGTGAAATGGTGGACAGGAGAAATATAGACGCATACCCATTTTTTCCTAGGCATAAACTGCTTATATTAAGTCAATTTATTCCCCAGCCAGTGCATAATTACCATAAAACAGTTCATTTTCAGTGGTAATTCTCCACAAGCCCATCTGACAGTCCATTTATGGCAACTTCTACTTTTGTATAAAAGGAAAAAAACAGTTAGTGCCAATGCCTATGAAACGAGTGACAGTTCTAGGGAAATAACTTTTCCTTATACATGCACTTTTTCTTTAAAAAAAGTGCCTCTGAACTCACGCTCATACATACCTCACTAAGTAAAAACGGCCTGGGAACATTCAAATATGGTGCTCTCTCACTGTCTGAAATCTCTAAGCTTTGTTTTGCAGTTTGTTTGGTTGGGGGCTGGTTTTTGGTTGGTTTTATTTGTTTGCGCTTTTTTTTCCTCCACTTTTTTTGTTAACCTTGGCCTCTAAGTTTTAAGTGTCATACGTTCCATTGCTCTTCTCATGGAAACAGTTTTAAAATTTGGAGAGCAGGGATCTGTGCTCTCTCGCCAAAGCATTAACTGAGCACAAGGCTGAAATCCTGCAACAGATACTTACTTAATGCCATTACTTCTGACAGCTCTTGGTAATTTCCTAATTAAAACAAGTGGCTGAGAAATTCAGAGGCTCAAGTCTCATCCTACACAGTAGCAAGATAAGGTGAGTGTGGAATAATCTCAGGGTTTCAAATCAAAAGCCATCAGTGCAGCATATGAGTTACTTAACATGCATTAAGTTGTCTTAATGTCCTTGGAAAGCCTTTCAAAACTATGCAACTTAGAATTGTTCGCTTAGAGAACTGATTACAAGTATTTTCTTCAGATACAAAGCAGCTATGGGAATGGCAACATACAAACTTAATTTATAGGGTCATCCTCAAAACTGACTCGAAAATAATGTCCTAATGCTCTTTAAGAAGCAGCACCCTGCTGCTGCAATTGGTATTATCTGCTAGATTGATAATGCTTAAGTATCAGAGAAAGGGGGGTTATAATTTAAAGGTTCTGGAGTTAATAAGAGGATTTCATACTGTAAACAAGTCTCAAGTCTTGTCCCATGAGACTGACTTCCACAAAAGTCAAACACGCACCCTAAGAGCCCAGATTTTTTCAGTTTTTCCTTTCCATTATCTAATTTTAATAGGCCGGATGAAATGTTATCATCCAAACAGGCAAACTAGAAAACTGCTCTTAAGATAATCAATTCTCATAACGAATCATACTGTCAGAAGAGCCCCAAAACACTTTTAGGAATCCTGATTATTTGTACAAACCATGAAGGAAAAAAAAAAACCAACTGTGAAAATCCACATGATACAGGAATACATATAAGGTGGTTTTTTGAATTCGAGTCTTACTATAAACAGGCCTTGCAAATTTCTTCTGCAAGTCCCATGAAATATAAAAACAAACTACCAGTTCTCATTTCTGCTGCATATTACATAGCTTTTATTCCATGTTCAAAAGACAAAAGAATCTAGTTTGACTTACATATCTCATTACCTCCATCTACTGGTAAGTGTTGCTATTTGGAAAAAAAACACACACAAAAATCCACACACCACAAGCCACCAAACACACACCTCTATTTCACATACTTGACCATTTAATTTTTTTTTCATTTCAGAAATATTCATAATGAAATATGTGAGAGGGGAGAATACAAACTGTTCAACTCAAAAAACCTGAGGGTACAAGACTAGCTAATACATCTTATACCAATACTTACTGATGTCTAGAATTTATTTATCCACACCAGTATAGGAAATATAACTTTGGATTCAAACTTAACAGCAGGAGTCAGCCAGATATATGTATTATCTGTTTACCAACTACAAGTCAATTTAAGAGGTCAATGTGATTTGACATCAATCTTCACAGCCTTTACTGGTAACAATTAGACATGTTTCTCCCCATACAGCAGCACTTGTATCTCAGTTCCATTTTAAACAGGACAGCACAATCAGCCTTCAAAGTTCATAGAACTTGCTTTCCATGGAGCAATCCATCTATGGTTTATGTTACTGAAATTAGGAAATGTAGCATCTGGAATTAAAACAGTTACATTCTGAGTAAAGTGATGAACAAAATGCATATTAAATGAAACAAAGCAGGCTAACCTGCTAAGACTTCAGTAATATCATACTAGAAATAACCAGTCAAGGCAGCTACTTGTCAGGACTGCCAGTTACATTTGTCAATTCTATCCCTAGTCACTGAAGTGACAATTACACAGCCGTGACAATAAGAATAAGCCATTGCATATTGTTTGGTTGGGTTTGCGTGTGCTTGCTTAGTTGGGTTTTGTTTGTTTTGAAATAAATTGCAACTAAGTATCACTGTATTTATTTATTTATTCTGCTTAATTCAAAACCCAGGTTGGGTTGTAAACTGTCTTCCTTACAATATTGGATGTTCCCACTCATTCCTGAACATGACAGAGTTAAAAGCAGTTAACAAGAAACTAAATAACCCACTCAAAGGAAGTCACGTAACTTTTAATACAAAATGAGACAGTCTCTGAAATCTTGCTTCCCCTACGTTAATTCTTCTTATTAAATGTGACATTCATATGTGGCTGGAAGCTCTCTTTATATTCAACTGTCCTCTTTGAAGTAATAACTTACTTTAAGACATCAAAACTATGTGTTCTAATGCCATAAAAAGCATGCTTTTTTTTTTCCAGATGCTTCTAAGTAATTTATTCTGCTCTTCCTCATATGCAGCTCTCATAGTTATCAGTAACCAGAAGGGGGCAACAGTTTAAATAATTTGTAAAAACAATGGCCCTTCTATCAATTGTCAAGCTATGTGACATGCTTATTCTTCCCAAGAAAATATCACCACTCTGTTTCAAGGCTCACCACTTGCAATATTACAAGGAATATTTCCATCTCCTTTCTACTTACAGATCCAAGAATTTCAGTGAGTGATCTGATCAGAAAACTTCCCTCAAGCAGTGAACTGATTCCCCCAGCACTGCAGCACTGCTCTGACACTTCAGTCCCAGCACAGCAACTGTTCTGTACAAACACCACTGTTAACTTGGAGGAAACAATTGTTTTCATTATTTAATCCACTGAATTTAAGTTCAAACATGAGACCTTTTATGAAACATATCAGATTTATATGTTTACCATACTGAGTTCCTAAATTAGACTGATCATAGCTGCTCCAGAACTAGATTATTTTTCCGTGGAACATGCCGAAGTTTCACACTGAAGTCAAAATGACTGTGTGCTTAAGACAGGGGAAATGCATCATCTCATCTCACAATAAATAAATATAATTAGTTTTTCTTTGAAATTTTGTAAGCAAAACATGCTCTGATCCATCCATTTCAAGACAGCACCATTCACCGATCCACAAAATTCTGTAACAGACCACTGCTAAGGTGATGCCTCTTCAAGGGTCAATGTTCAAAACACTGCAGTGGAGAACCATGGCAAAAAAGATCCTCTTGCTTTCCAATAGACTATTTCAATTTGGAGATCAGAAAACAAATGTTACCATATCGGAAAATAGTTTCAGAACCTACACAAGCGAAAATCCGAATGCTGTCAGAGCAAGTTTAACCTGGGACTCACCTGAGATGTTTATTTTGCGCAACCTGGATGCTAACAGGCTGCATTACTTGCATTAAAAAAAATATTTCACTTACAATTCAAAAAAAAACATGATGAAAAATAATATGGAGCTTGAAATGGAACATACACACTGGACATACTTGAAGAAAAGAATACTGTTGTTAATATAAAACTTGTGATGATGGCTTTTAGCTTCTTCTCAATGCCTGGCACTGCTTCCACCTGAGAATGAACTTGTGCCTATGAGGTTGCCCACACTTTGCTGTGCCTGATAAAAAAAAAAAAAGAAAAAGAAAAAACAAAAAAGAAAAAAAAGAACCCTAGCTCGAGGTTCCAAGTCGACATGCCTGCACAGAACCGTTCTGGGTGCTGCTCGAGGTTCCAAGCTGACATGCCTGCGCAGAACCATTCTGGGTGCTGCTTGAGGTTCCAAGCTGACATGCCTGTGCAGAACCATTCTGGGTGCTGCCAGCTATGACAAAGCAGCACGTGAAGCAAAGTAACATTGCTCAGGGGAAACCTGCAGACCAAGGGGAAGCACTTTTGATACCTGGAACTGGTACTTTCTCTAACCAAGTATCTGAGGGCATTCAGTAAGTGTGACTCATGCTTTCCTGGTAACGGCATGAGAAACATCTTGAACTTGGACTGACCTGGGTGTGAGGATGCCAGGACATGATGCTTGACATTTTTATACGGTATCAGAATCTTCCAAGATTATAACCCAGTCTTCATGAGAGCTAATCACTTACTCAATATTTTTCAGGCTTGTGTATTTAAATTCTTCGCAGTTTACAGGTGCATTGAGTTTTAAAACCCAATAAAAAAAAATTTAAGGTATGCCACACAAAGCATATTTCACTTCATTATTGAGAAAATCGGCTCAGAATAAAAAAGTCAAAATTTCAGAACAGAAAAGTAGACCATTTTTCTAGAACTCAATATTTTCAACTTAATTAGCACTGAAAATAGTAAAAAACTTAAATCACAGAAACTTAAATGGAAAGGAATCACTGATTTCCTAATGCTGGTGTAGATGCTCTGGTCCAAGTCTCATCTCTCCTTACTAATCTAGTATCAAACTCCAAATACAAACTGTGCTTCTATAGCCTGGCATTACACCAGTTTATCAATACCAAGAGTTGGGACATGAAGTTTCACATTTTTTTCCAGTATGTCTGGATAAGCCGCTCTTCATGGGCGTTTAATTAGGCAGTTGTTTTAGGGAATAAAAGATCAAGAACCAAAAAGATCCAAGATCAAACCGCTCAGCTTTGCATTTGTCTGATCCCCCTCAGATGTTCTGCCAGAACTGCACTTCCTGTGCAGAAGATGCTTTAAGCGAACCATTTACACAGACTTAAAACTTAGAAGGCAGGGCAAGTGCCTATCCATAAAAAAAGCCTCTAGTTGAGCTTACCCTAAAAGAATAAATATGTAATTATTTTTACAGTCGTTTTAATCATCTGCTGAACTATAACTATTGATTTTTAGCATAACTGGCATCCCAGACACAGGTACAAGGAGTAGCTAACTCACTTCAAACACTACTCAGTACCTTATTTATTGAGTTGCTCAACTCTGCAACATGTGAATGAAAATAGAGAATATGCCATCCTTATTTACCTCCTTCTTTGGGCTTCTCCTGCAACCACCACTGGTTCAATAATCAAATATGCAGTTCTATAAATACTGTGTCAAATAGCAGTCTCAATAAATAGAGGCTTCTACTAATTTGAAAATAATTTTGTATTCTTCATTGCTTTACCAGGATCTTATGTTGCAGTTCATTCATTAAAATGAAATACTGACATTACTATCATCTTCTGGTGCTTCTGACGAAGAGACAGTCATCATTAATTTAAAACAGAAATCTATTAATAGTTAGCAATTCTTCTGATCATCACCACAAGGTATAAAATGAATACTTAGAAATTAACATATCTGGTCAAGTCCACCATAAAAATATGAATGAATTTATCACAAATATCAGCATCTACAGTTTAGATCAGCTGTCATAATACCATTCTCAGTGGCTTTATACGCTCCCAGCTAGGTCAACAGACATCAGAGACCAGAGCTTGAGAAGGTCAGCAGGAACTGCCTGCTCAAACACTACTGCTTTAAGTTGCTGACTAAATCCTGACTTCACTACTAAAAGTTTTCAGAGAATCCTTAAGTGCTATTTTATAGTATTTTAATTATGGACTTACTTACATATTGTTTAATATAGACTGTCCCTATAGCACATACTTTTTTCTCCCAAAGAAGACACTCTTAACACTTTGGGAGTTCACAATCAGAATACAGATTAATAAATCTCTTCACCTCCTGTATAGTATACCTACTCTAACTATAGAAAACAAACTACATTTAAAAGAGTATTGTACTTTCCATTAAGCCATGTTCCCTATTAGATGACATACCATAAAATAGATGTTCAAGGCCTAGAGCCAATAAAAAGGATTACAGGATTCCCAGCCTGTGGATACCCATTAGCAAATTGCATTCTTCAATACCATGTTCCTGGAAGATGATCTTAACCTCACTTGCCAAGTGTCTTCAGAGTTTCACTGCACTGATATCACAGGAAACTCACCTAAACATCCTTCTGCTTCTAGATGCCACAAGAATTAGTGGTATTATAGTACTTTGTGTACAAACCAATTCTACATTTCCTAACATATCAATGATTACTGTGAATTAACTTGCCATATCCCTATTTATAGGTCATACTTAAGGATACTGGAATGATAACACTATGAAGTTCAGCTGAAAACACATGCATTAGCATTCACTTTCATGACCACATGATTACTTTATACCTAAAGAATATTTACCATGGCCAGGACAAAGACTCTCAAACTAACATAACTCTTCCCCATGTAAGAGACAACTCACAACAGAAATCAATATTTCACCTTCAGAGATCATGAACAACATCTGTGCCTTCTCTTCTGCATAGGTACAAACTACTAATCAAGAATGATCTGCCTGCAGCAAAATATTTATCTTGCTATTCTGTTCTAACAATATATACTACTCACATGAATATCATCCACTTAAAGAAAAAAAAAATCCAGCATGACCATTCAGTTGCCAGTGTCCTTACAACAAGAATATTAATATTGCCAAGCACAGTAGAAATAATCCTGTTCCACCCATAAGCATGAAGTTTCATCTATATTCACACAAGCAATACAATTTTTTTAAAACATTAAGCATGTTTATTAAAAACACTGACAAACTGGATTGTTCTTTCTCTCATTAAAGAGCTCCCTCTCTCTCGTTTACTGCACAATTACCAGCAGACAAGCACTTTCAACTAATCACTGAAGTCCCCGCAAAAATGAAATGCTCCAATTACTTTGAATAGCCTGAGCATTCAGAAGTTTATCAAAATATCTCTCTTCCATTTCAAAGCCAGGATGCTTTTAGCAGCTTGACAATATATTACTTTGATATAGCAGAGTCCATTAAAAATGTGGTTGATTTGTACCCCTATTACTTATGTTTGAGGCCAAACATTAGGGCTGCCTCTGTTAAATCCTTTTCTAGCAGGCATCTATCACCTATGTAACAGAAAATGGAAAAACACCGCTCCATAAAACACATATTTCAGCTCCTATCGCCTAAATTTCTGAAAGATTAAAAAACAAAAACAACATCGAAAAAATTGCGATCCATCTCCTAAACCATGTTGTTGAACTTACACACCATCAAGAACTGCAGGCTGCAAGATATTATTGTAAGCAGGCACCAATGAGCTATATGGACAAGCAGCTGATGAACATAAGAAAATCTTACAGCTCCATATCTCAGGGACTTTCATAAAAGCTGATATTGGATTGCATTATGTAGCTGCACTAGCAAACACGAACATAGTATCAGCATGTATTTTATTTACCAAGAGCCCAGCAAAGAACTGTTAACAGCATTAGACTGCCAATGGGTTTAGTTGACGTTTTTCTTTCTTGTGTTATTAACCATACACAACTAACATGTTGTTTTGACTGGTACCAAGCACAGCCGAGTTAATATTGTGCAGAAGTAAATTAGTGTTTACTGCCAACAGTAGAAAAACGTTAACAGTTTGAGTTTTGGATTTATTTGAGGTTTTTCTGTTGCTCCTGCTGCAAAAACAGTATCCACATTTTTGTCTTCACAGAAAGACAACTTGAAGCAAAAGCACGAAATTGAGTATAACCAGATTCCTCAGCAGACAGCAAGCGCTGCTTATGATAACTACCTGGCATTTATTTCCACCAGTTGCTGCTGGGGTAACAACAATATGCAGGAGGCTTACAACTGATCTGAACTCCTGGAAAACAGGACTTCTTTAAGTGGATACCCCTCAATGAAAAAAATTAAAGCCCTTCAAAAGCAAAGAGCTCAATTTTTTTTTAATACCCAGGCAGATAGAGTTTATTCATCATTAATGACAAACTTTCAGAAAAATCTTGAGACATGACTGAGCCTTAACCACTGCCACTATGTTTGTAACTCCAGATATTTTCCATATAGAAGATTACTAAAAAGAAGCTCTGCAACAGTACCTCTTCATTAAGAACAGTGAAATCACAGCACACCTGCAGAGTCCTGCCAGCTGACTTTTTTCATTTTGTCTTTTTCTAACTAGCTAGTGACAAAGAATAAGGACATTAGAGTGGCTTAGTCCATACAAGTAACATCAGTCACTCTTCACTGAAAATACTAAGACACTGCTACTGACAGTTAACTTCCTAAACCTCATTTTTCAAAATATGCCTTTATGACAGAATCACTAGAATATGCAGAATTTAACTGATGACACACATCAGTTTAATTTTTTTCTTCAAGTACTTCAGAAAAAGTATTTTACTTGTACTCTAATGTACTTTCAGAGTACCCTTACAGCATATGATTTTTAGCATTTAAAGTTAAATCAGACTAGGTAGATAGCAACCAAGAGTTTCTAATTCTTCTCAGTTTAGTCCCACAAGTGATCCAGCCGACAAACTCTAACACTTCAACAAACAAGGATTATTTCTTTTTTTTTTTTCACCTCCAACAGATCAGAATTTGACTGCTCTTTTCCTTTGAAAGCAATAATGTCCAATTTGGGTAGCTTCTGTCAAGTACTGACAGCCTACCTGGAGAGGAGAAATGGCACACAAAAAGGATCTGATATAAACATATATTCTGATATACGTTTTAGGTCTACCAGGGAAGAGGTTGCTACCATTACAGCCATGCCATGAATTAATACACTTGGCTTACAAGGTTTTCTTACAGAATATTTTAACCCAAACCACCCTAATAACACTCAGCTGACATTATCAAAGCCTGGCCTGCAAAGAAACAACCTATTTCATTACTCTGTATAACTGACTATGGACAACCAGTTATCAGCACTGGAGAAATGACATCATAAGCTACAGTATTAAAACTAACAAGATTTTTTGGTAGTTAAGTTGGAAAATACATTATCATTATTAATATTTATCACAGTTATGCGAAGCACCAAAAATCCACATTCCCTACAACTCAAACTCTACTGTATCTTCTGGGTACACAAAAAAAAAAAACAAAACAACAAAAGAAAAAAAACAGAAACAAAACCAACTTTGAGAAGTGGGGATTTTACCATGTCAATTTTGTATTTTTCTCACTCAGAAAAAAACCAGTTCTTCTGAACCATTTCAGCAGATAGTGTATTTTCTCCTTTTCTCAAACTTTATCATAAAAAAATGTATTCAATAGGCTTCTGTAGCTCTTCACTATCACAGAAGTATAACCATTTTCCAAGTGGTTTTTACAATGTGAGGAGGAGACTTCAACTGTCAATAAACTCCCCGCTGCTGGACAGTAAGGAAATCAAAGGTAACTGTGTCAACCGGAAAGCTTGAGATCCACAGACTAAAAACAAGTTCATGCTTTCATCATTTTATCAACCTGGAAGCATCGTGTTTTGAAGCCTGCTACAGATTCAGTGCTCAATTTTGTTTGCCTCTACTGGCATTGAAAGCCTTTTTGTATACACAAGTCATGCTGAGGTGGTACTCAGAGTTTTGCTAAAGCTTTAAAAATAACTTCTTTGACAATGAGAATCCTAACAGCACCAGGCAGTGAATCTCTACCTCACCAATGCATTTACTCCAAACATAAGCAAAATGAGTACTCTGGGATAATACAATTCAGTTTCAGATCCCTGAAACTTATCAATAGAGAGCTAACAGATACCAGAAAAAAAACATGTTCAGTAAATCTGCAATAAAAGATACAGTCTCTCAAAAGCTGTATTGTAATAGGAAGATAAGGAATGCATCTAATCTCTTTTACTCATACCCTCTCAAAATCAGAATCATAGAAATAGAGCAGGTCATGAATTTTCTGTAAGGAGAATTATACAAGCCCATCAAATATTAAAAAGCACTGCAGATGTCTGCAGTCCTTTCTAAAAGCTTTTTTCAGACAAGCAAAGAGGACACATGAATTAATTAAGTTAACTGTTTGCAAACATTCTGCTTCTACAAAGCATGGCCTTTCTTCAGATGTTTTTAACTGAAAATTAGTTTGTTTCTCCAGGGCTTTTAGTCCAGAGCTCCTTTATAACTATTAACAGAGTGTTTGCTTATCCAGGTTTTCATACGACTTCACAGAAACCTACTGCTCTCTGCACAACCTTAAGCAATAGTTAATCCCACTGAAGCTTTTCTGAAAGCCTCTAACTCCAGACTGCACACTGACCACATCTTCAGGTTATCACTTTCACAAGCAAAAACTTAAATACGAACATAAAATTACATGCGCTGTATAAAGAGCCTCTTAAAATTATCAGGAATGCATATGAACCACTTCAACTTACTGCATTACTTTATCTACCCCACAGTACACTTAATGGGTTTTGTTCAATTAAATCTCTTTCTGACAAACACATTTCCATTTCACAGCAGCACTAGCTGAATACCAACAGGGAGGACTGAATTTTTTCAGATATAGCTGCAAGGTACCCACCTGAATAATTCTGAAAACATGAAGTTACTGTGTTCCAAGCAATACCTCATTAGTGCATTACTTAAAAATCAGTCATAAGATGCCTGTTTATAAAAATGAAACTTGCTCAAAGACATTTTTCTTGGAACAGAAACCATATTGAAAGCTAGAAATCATCATACCTATATTTGACGTGCCATCTTCTTCCAGCTCTTTTGCTATTAATAACATCTTTCCCAAGAAAAGCAAGGTGCAGAAATCAACTTGTGTGCTACCTATATGCACATACACTGGTTCATACTCATCATCGGGACTTGAAATGAACTTGTCAGCCAAGTACAGAGCTCTTCGAGGTCTCAACTTCAGCCATCCAAAGATACGCAGCTCCTTCTACACCATAGCAGGCAAGGGACTTTTTTCCTCTTACATAAGAGGAAGAATTCCTGGTTACCACTGTTGCCACCCACAGTCTTGACCATGAAGGAACAGCCTGTGGTGACCCTGCAGCCTCACTGCGTGTCCACATTCAGTTCTCCCAGGAACCTTCAGATCACAGCTCCTCAGAGGCTTCTGAAAATAGAACCCCTGCTGCTATTGGAGTCCATGCGTCAATATCCAGCACCACTGATCGAGACCCACGTAAGACATCCTATTAATATTTACTTAATGCGACAGTCAGATTTATATTGCACTCGATATCTGCTGGTGAAAAGCTGCCTGATATCCATGTAGTTCTTAGCCTGATAACCAGGGTAAAATAAATAAACCAACCTTTTTTTAGCCTAACACTGCCTGTCAGTTGTCACTGACTCAGATTGTAGAAGAGGATTGTCTCAGGCTTCAAGAGGCAGCCAAGCATCTTAAATAAAGCACAGACCCCACTCAACTTTTTCCAGCACTTCTGCAAAAGATCCTTTCCAATGCACAGTCCTTACACTGACTTCACACATACCAGGCATTTACACTTCTGCATCTAACAACATAAATTTATTATGAATGGATAGATTATCACCACAGCTGTGAATATATATTTTGAGGAACCTTACTTTTGGACTGTGACCTGCGGTTATCTTGCACTATTGTAGAAATTTCATCTGTCAAACAGTCCAGTACAAAGTCCATGTAATTATATCTGCTTAAGTACAAATCCACACTTGGCAATAAGCCCTCAGCAGGTACTTTTGTTCTTATGTCGGTCAAGTTTCATTCAAGTAATTACAGCCTCTCTCTCATTGGAACAACTATGGATATTTGCAAAGTCTCAAATTTCTGAAGCCCCAACAGGCAAATCTAACCTGGAACCTGGAGTTTTTTGAACAGCAAATTCAAGCAAGTACATAAAGTCAGGTTTGCTATGGATTAGCCAGCCTATAGGAACTGTAACAGATATGTTTTGTTAACATTCACTACTAATTAGTTCAACTACAAAATTCAGATCAAGGAAATCTGGTTTATGATTTGCAAGTTCTTTGCCTTCTACCACCTGTACTTTGTCTTTCCCAGATGAAGGAAACTTTATCACTACTTCTGTGTTTCTAGTTTTAGTCCTGACTCCTATATTTGCCTCAGACAATTTAAAGTGAAACAGGGAGGATCAGAAAAGGAGTACTAACTGTAAAGTCTTGCTAGGCACAATATAACCTAAAGCAGAAGCCATATTCTGATTATTTCTTACAAAAATCGCTTATTTATGTCTCTTCCTTTATTTCTTTCTCCCTCTAATTCTTACCATGATTCTTACGTACATTTCAGCTAAATTTATAAAGCATCATCCTTTAAGAACTAATTCTGTGTTAGACACCAACAAAGAAAAATTTAGCTTTGGATATAGACTACATACTATTACAAATAAGTGATGATGTACCTGTTTGAGCAAGAAAAATGAATAGAGACCCCTCAGAATTTGGCCTTCTCTGTATTCACTCCTCAGATTACAAACACCCCACAGATTCTTTTCCAACATAACCTATTACTTAATAGAACATTATGTCTGACTCGTCATTGCCTTCTACACTATTTTTAAGATATACTGACCACAAAATACCCTCATCGCTTTCCATCAGTTTCTGAAGTTTGAAGTAAAAGACACCTATAATAGTATTACATTTGTTAGATAAATTAGATTAAACTGAATAAGCCAGCTTATTTAAGAAAATAAACTCAGTACAGTTCTTCACTCTTTTTTCTCTTATTCAGTTTCTAGTTATCCACGTGTTAATGGTTCAAGTTCGTTTTTTTTTAGTTTCTGTTGTACGAGAGTTATGTCAGGAGGTTTATTGACTCAGAGCTACTATTTATTTCCAGCTGAAAATGCATTCAACATTCTGTGCTTTCACCCAGTTGTGGGTTTTTCAACTTACTCCTAAGCCACGACCATTTGGTTAATTTTCAACCCTTTTACAGGTACTACATCATTAGTGTATTGCTTAATATACCTTAAGCATTCATGACCAACCACCTAAGATCATATTCAGTTTTATAATTACCTGAAGCCTAGGTCTACCTAGGTCTAGACATTCTATACATCTTTTTTCAGTTATATATATTGCCTACATAAACCACTTGTGCCTTTCCATGTACAAAATACCAACTTCTTAGCATTAGTTTATCAGTCAAGTAAGTTAACTCCAACTTGCTGTAATCACTTTACAGGCAATCATTAAGAGCATGGCATTATTAGCCAACTCAGTGGAATTAAGTCCTCACCATTGCTTAAAAGGCTTTTCCATTATTATAATCTGACAAATGTAATTCAACTATTACTCAGCATTGTATACTGACTGCCTCGGTTATTTGCAAGTTTTTGTTGATGTAACAGGGGGTTGCTTTGCTTAAGCTACAGGAAAAAATCTGCAGGGCTAAACCCTGAGCAACAGTTCTTGTACATATCCCCCCATCCTTCAAGCACAGCTTTATTTTCTGTTTTTCATCCGAGCAACAATTTCAGATCAACTGTTTCAAGGTGTAAATTATCTTGCTTTTACACATCAACTGTGTTCCTGCTATTCAAATGGCACATAGCTCATAGTTCAAGCAAATAGGTAGTTGCACTTCACTGTTCAGGCCTAAAGCTAAGTCTGAATTAAACCACAGGCTTGTCCAGAGATCTACTTTTCAAGTGCATTTCCAGCCATCTCCAGTCCTTGCTGCACACACAACCACAAAATGCGGAGTCATGAAGTGAGCAGCTTATCCTCAAAATACTTCAGGTTTTAAGACTGACCTAAATCAACGACACCGAGCCAACTTCAGAACTGCCACCTCCATCAGTATTGTGTCTTGGGCAAATGGTTAGTACAATGCTTTTTATAAATTTATCGTTTTACTACCAAAGCTCCAATCTGAACTTTTATAAAATTCTGATACTTACTTAACAGGAGTAGTAGATAAAGAGACATCTCCTTGTGTTTTATTCCAAAACAGCATTATTTTTGCATTACATTTTTCCAAAAATAAGCACTGGTATTGACGTAGCGTCAACTCTCAATGTTAGTAATCACGCTTATGCTTGCAAGCAAGCCTTTACAAGCACGCTCGGTACAGTACTTACAAGGAAAAGCCTACAGCAGTTACAAAGCAGCTTTTCCTGTAGACTCTTTTCCTCAACATCCTGGCTTATTCTTCAAGTCAATTATTTCAACACAGTATTCATCAATCAACAATTGTTATGCTAAAAGATAGGTGCTAGCTTAACTGTTTTTGAAGTTGCCTGCCAGAGCATGCCTCACTCAAAGCAGACTGAGAAAGAAACTCACCCTCAACATTAATGAACAAAAAGATACTGAAGAAGTCACTGTCATTTGTTTTTAACATGAGAACAAGCCCACCAAGACAGATCTAGATTATTACAGACTATAATACATACTGTTATTTGCAAAGCCCACTGACATTCAAAATTCAGAAACTTGCCAGAGCAAGGTTTTGAAATTCAATTATTGTATTTGATTAATTGGTCCATATTACATTTGGCACATCCAACTACAGCTGCCACAGCCCATGACTCAAAGAGCTTACCCCATTCTGACATGGGAATTCCCCTCTAACAAAGGTCATTTATGGAGAACTCACTGGACTAGCTTCCTGCTGTCTTTAGTGTGGAACAAAACGTTCCCCAATAAAAGCAAAAGACAGCAAAGACATCAGAAGACAAGCAAAGCTGAAATCAACTGAATTGTTCAACTTAAGGCGAGCTGTTGAACTGAATCCTCCTCCCACTGAAACCTACTCTTATCAGCAAGAATTCCTACTAGTTTAAGATGTTTTCTGCATTTCCTCCCTACCCATCAACAAACTATTGATATCACCATCTTTTCCAGTAGCACAGAGCTGGAGAATGTACTAAGAAAATTTGCCTTCAGTAACTATTCTCTCACACTAAACTCCTGAGCTGAGGAGGGCAGCTGCAGATGCATCTCACTTCTCTCCTTCCAAACAAAACCCAAGCACCGTTCTGAACGTGTTCATTAGCTTGGACGCACACCCACCTCCTGTTTCAGTTTTCTGCTTTTTGTCTGTTCTTCCATTCAAGTATAAGCACTAATAAAAGCCTGAAACATCCTAAAGATCTTTCTGGAGAACCTCTGTTCACCTCCATCATGAGCTATTAGTGTAAAGGAGGCATGTTACATGGAAACTTATTAGAAGGTTATTCTAGGAAGGAGAGGGTAATCAGTAAGGTAGTGGCAGTCAGTTACTTGAACACTTAAAACAGGGAAAATGACAGGCAGGAAAGGAAAAGAGTGTTGTATATGTATAGCAAGCTAGAGCCCCTTCACGTTTTTTTATTCAGGGCACTGTTTGAGTTTCAGATCAAAAAAAATCTGAAACAGCTAATCTGTAAACAAATAAGCAACCCATCTTAAAGCAATCACTTCATCACCAATTTAATATCTGTAACAAAGCAAAAGATAACAAGCTCTTACAGCTGAATATTAAGATGCTCAAAGACATCAAATTCTTATTGACAACCTTCTCATCTATTTATGTACTCGTCTTAATACTACGCACACGCTGAAAACAGTAATTCACAGTTGATTATCACCCTGTTGGCATTTTGCTTTAACGTTATGTACCTGTGTTGTAAAAAAAAAAAAAAAAAAAAAAGGCATAAAACGTTCTTCCATAAGAATTCTTACTGCTCTCAGGCTAAGGTTTGATAATTATTAGTCTGATTCTGTCATTTCTGAAAAACAAACAAACAACAACAACAAAAAAAAATCCAATCAAGTCCCAATTAGTTTTAGTAGTACAGGACTTTGCTGGTATCTTGACCTTCTACATTTCACTCAGGTTGCTATAAGTCAGTATAAATTATTTCCACTGCAGAGTTACTAGGGTCAAATCAAAATGCTTTTCTTCCTGCTCAGCCACAAGAGCTTTGTCTTCCTCCCTTTCCCAGAAACCTAATAATTAAATAATTCTCAAAACAACTGCTCAGAGAACCAAGAAGATCCACTTTCTCTGCAATATTTATTATTGCAATTATCTTGCGACCATTACAGCCAAATAATTATCGGACAAAGGCCTAAAAAGTATCACTGTTCTGCTTAAAACCTTCTCCAAGCTACTCAGCCACAATGGATCTTACACCTGATTCAACAGCGCAGGAATTCTGCAGATCCACAAAACCCAGTTAAATAGAGATTAGCTCCAAGTAGCAGCCAGCAGCAGAGTCAGACTAATCGCTGCCCCGCTCTGCATACACATCATGGTTCATCAGCATCTCTGTTTCCCAAACACAGTTCTGAAGGTGTCCAACTTAGTCACAGCTTTGTATGACAAAGCCTGGTGAGCTCCTGTAGTGTTATAGTTTAGCCGATAAATAAATGACTTACTGTTCAATAGCGTGTTTTATCCAGCCTGCTAAGCCCACAAACAAAACTGAGCCAGGGTTACAACTTGGAGTGAAATTCTCCCCCCAGAAACCATGGGTTTTTTTCATTGGCAAACAAGTATCAGACCTACTACCTTGCTAGATATTTCTAGGAAATAATGTAGTATTTCGTAGCTTTGTTTGTGAAGATAATCACTGCAAGTGATTACAGGATCAAGCGTTTAATCAGATTCAAGCATTCAATACACATTGTCCATTTACAAACACCTGGTAATCACCCCTTCTCCTACACAGAGGAGAATAAAAAAAGATTCTGAATAGCTAGTATTTCTTTCTAGGTAACATGAGAAAAGCAGTTAGTTATTTGACAGATAAGGATATATTATCAGAGGCAGTTGCCTGTGGCTGCAGACCCTATTCAGAGGAGCACCCTGCCATACCTCCCCTTTCCTCACACAGCTTTGGCTGCCACTCGGGTCACATCTAAACCAGGAGAAACATCTACGCTTTAGTTTGTGCCATTAGGAAAACAATCTGATTTCAGAGGCTTCCTGAAAGCAGCCTGACTACCCTGTTTCCACTGCCTGCACAGGCAGCCAGTTCCTCTTTCAAGCAGATATTCTTTGTCACACAAAATAAAAGATTTATGTGAGCATTTTCCCCACTTGATGGAAAACCCCTGAAAACCAACTGAAGGTTTGTGTTATGGTTTGGGGTTTTTTTTTGTTTGGATTTTTTGTTTGTTTGGGCTTTTGTTTTTAATAAAGGCTTTAATGCCCAGTCTATAGATAGAGGTGAAGACCTGTAGTCATTACCCCCACAGCAAACAGCACAGATCTTAACAGTGAGATCAAACCTTGAATGCGTAGCTGTTCATCCACTGTGGGACAGCAGTACACAAGTTCATGCTGGTAACATCTCCAGCCAGCAGATTTAACAGAAGCAAAAGAAACCCAAAGACACTCAAACCCACAGTGTTTTTCCACCTACCACCCTGTCTTGTTCTCTCTTTCAACTGGCTCGCTCTTTACATCAGTCCTTTCCCATTCACTGCCAATCTGAATAAAATCTCCATTACAAAAAAAAAAAAAAAAAAAAACAAACCACAACACACAGGAAAAAAAGGAAAGCGGTACTCTAAACATCACATAAAACTTGGGCCCACTTCCATTTAAACAGACACTTAAATTCACACCAACTGGATTTGTTTCCCTCCAACATTCCTCCTAACACAGAGTGATTCAGCTGCAGTGTCATCCTTTTGATAACTGGATGTTTATTTCCCAGGCAATATAATTCCATATATTTTCTTTCCTGTCAGGAGTTTATGTCTGCAATAAATTCAAGATAATCATAATACTAATAAAAGAAAGGTTCCTATTACCTCCAAAATAAAAACATACGACTGATTGTTCAGCAACACAGATTTTTTCACTAAAGCTTAGTAACTTCTGATGCAAGTCTAACTTTCACTGAAAACCGGAAAGCATAAATTCTGCGCTATTCACTGAAATACAAATCGCATTTCTTAAAAGCTTAAGATCCGTGTTTTGAAAAGGCTTCCTGCTCTAACTAGAATATATCTGCAGTCATCACTTATCAGATTACTTCAACACTTCAATATCAGGTCAGCTAGGAGAAAGGAAGTATTAAGACAACATGAGAAGGCTGATTTACAGTGGCCCACCAGCTTATTTTTTCATTCAACAACATCTCCTGACAAGTGCTTCCATGGGAAGTGCATGTAGGCAGAATTCTCATCTCTATGGCTCCGCGTTGTTTTCCATGCTCACTGACAGAAGGCATCAGTCACAGAGCAGGCTGATTTTGTGTACAAACAGACTATGAGAAGAGGGACTGAGTGCAAGGAAATCAGTCAAATGTACTCAGTGCTCAGATGCTCATATACTCTGGGATAAATTAGCATCTTCCAGAAAATGCCAGTTGTTCAATGCAAAACTTAAGTGAATGTTTTGGCCAACAGTTTTTCCTGTAAGTGCTACAGTTACCGCAACATTAACAGACTATCACAGTCAACCATTAATTTAAAGTTTACTTGCGCTATATCGAACAATGTAGCCAGCACTAAGCAGCATTTATGTAAGAAGGCGACTTCAGAAACAGTTTACGCTTCATTCAAGACTAGGACATAGTACAGGTTTACCAAGTTTTAGAAATCCTTCATTCTTCACTATAGTGGGTGTCACATTTTCAAAAAATGCACCTTTCATACTCCCCATCTTTCCAAGGTGCCTCTTCCCAACTCACAAGTCCCTAACAACTTGATCATCGCCTAAAAAGAAGCAGCTGTAGATAGTCAAGGCCCATCAAAAGATTGGAGTGATTATGGCTTAGAAATAGTGAAGACTTCCTTTGCTTAGCATCTACAGACATCAGATAATTACAAAAGCCATCATCAAATGAGCAGTAAACTGCAACTGTGCCTCACTGTGTTCAGCTCAAAATCCTAAACATCTAGCCAGCATAAACAGACTGTGCTGTGTCATCTTTCAGCACTTTTTGTATGATGAATTTCTTCTTGCTGAAACAGAAATTCTGTTTAGCTGCATGACTTGCATGCAGTACAAATCTAATGGTACCTTAATTTGCATGTAGCAAATGCAAATCTATCATAAGGATGATGTATGATAGCCTTTTGGCAAGATTAATTAAGACCTTAGGCTGCTGATTATACAAGCAAGTCAGGTTCAACATATTTACAATCAGCTGCAGATAAAGAGAACATGCATATATCTCCCAAAGAAACAGGTCCAAGTTCGTTAGAGCCTGGAAGTTATTTTACAGCCTACTGCTCAATAGCTTCTGTACAGCACTTCGCCACCTACCTCCTGATGCTTGAAGAAAACAAGGTCTGGGTGCAGGACAGCAAACAAAGCAGGGCCAATAGCTTCTGACACCCCAACAAGCTGTCCCAGACCCTGCAGCACAATCCCACCCCTCACCTGAGCCCCAAGGAAGATCATTCAGCTTGCTGTCCTAGTAAAACAATCGCTGTATGTTTACACTGAGCTGGTTTCTGAAGGGCTACACAACAAGTGAGAGGGGGCAGGTGAGGTGGAAGGATCCCCTTCGTTTAGCAAAAGCAAATTAATCATCCTAGGCTCAGCCACTCAAACTTACACTCTCAGAACAGAGTGAATATCTACATCCATTTTTAGCCAGTTTATACTTCATTGCTCCACTTCACCAAAAGTCTTTCACATTCCTATTATTATTTTCAGCTAAATCTGAATTGGGCATCAAGAAGCACATCACCTTATTTTGAATTCAAATTAAATGGAAGCTGTAAAAAACTCTAAGGCACAAAGGAGCACAGAAATAAAACCCTCAGTTTACAAACTTAGCTTGCTTAACTAACCTGAAGAGACTTTATCCTGCAAGGTTTAAGATAATTTAAGAAAAATTTAATTTTTTTTAAGACTCTCATAGTACTGCAGCAACTTCATTCATTATTAATCAGACCTCATCTGCTCAATAGATAATTTCCATAAGATTAGCGATCGCCCACATGTTACACAGCAGCGAATATCATATTCTTTTCTTAACATAAAGCTTTCACCTCCTAACAAGTAAATACCGAGCACAAATTATTTGTCTTACAGAAGTAAGCGCACAGAGTGGATTAAGAACACAGGATTGCTGGCATCTTTACAGAGATGCTCTCCAGGACAGAACCACAGGAAACCAGATTTTATAGAATCATAGAATCATTTTGGTTGGATGAGACCCTAAATTTTGTCCATTTTGCCATACAACAAACCTAGAAATGTTATTACTTAACCCCTACTGAAACCATCTGGATTGGGCTAATTTGTTTCACTAAATAGGATCAGAAGTAAATTTGATTTTGAATCACGACTATTTCAAACTTACCTTACAATTTGTCATTAGCAAGGTACTTGACACGTTCCTTCTTACAAACACTCTCCTGTCACATTTCACTTGAATGCAACATAAATAAAAGCAGCTTGATTTACTGTCAGTGTTCACTTCTGGAAATTAATACTCTACTTTTTCTTCTTTTTAAACATTTAAAAATTAACTGCAAATTTGTACATTTCCTGACAAGTAGATTGAAGATGAAAATTAAACAGGTGCCATAGGCTACTTGAAGTTAAACATATTTGCTTTTAAATCAAATGCTCATTATGGTACAAGTGTCTAAATATGGAAGTTGGTCTTAAAGTTGGTCCTCAAAGAGGCCATCAGCAGAACCAAGCCCAGTGTCAAAGTCTTTTGTAACATCCAAGCAGATGAAAATGGCAATGCATAAGCCTTCAGAATTCTCTCAGTTTCTGTCATTTCAGTTTATACCTCCAAGCCTCCCAGGAACAGCTGCTGGCCTTAGACTATTGTTAGAATTTTGCTTCTTTTTTTTTCCCCCAAAAGCCAACCGCCTGCAACCACCTGAAGTTTCCTAGATTAAAACCAGTGTACGCTGAGGCCTCTACATTCCAGCCATCACCTACCTTTCAATGGCCTGTTTGTCCAGCTTGGAGGCAAATGCTAAGAAATAATTTTTTTTCAAGTTAAGAAAACAGCAACTATCCCATACCTCATATGTATATAGCTATCTTGACCATTAAAATCAATTTTTACAGCTTCATAGGAATTACTTGCTTTCAAGCTGCACAAGTTAAAACATAAATCCTGCATTCTCTCCCCAAGTGCTGACTTTGCATCTCACATTTTTCAAAGATTGTTTGTCCGCCTTTGCAAGGAGAAGATTAAAACAGCACTTTCTCATACCTAACTCCCATGTATCCATATTACATTTGTTAACTTTTTTTCCCCTCAAGACAACTATATAGAGAAGCTGTTTTAGCAACTGCTTCCAGGAGCAGCAGGACCCACAGAATGGGCTTTCAAATCACTCTTGATTAGACAGAAGACTTAACTATCACTGTTTTTTATTTAAATATGTACAGGATGTTACTACTCCAAAAATTTGGCAACACAAAATCTAAAGGACAGTTCATAATCAGTATTATCACAGTGCCATCCCTTTTGCTTTTTCAGAGCTTTATGGAACTTAAATCCTGTATCTTCAAGTTTAACCTGACCACACTCTTCTTGATTTTGGCTTTTTTTCAACAAATGCCTGTTATGCACACAAATAAGTTTTTCTCAATCCAGACACAATCATCACAGGAGACCCACAGACCACCTTGAAAACACAAGTCTGGATGACAGAAATCAGCCCAACTAGACAGAGTCATGAGATAGTGGAGGATTTTTCTGGCATACTGTAGTTTTCTCTACACACTGTCCTCAGTGAAACTCATATGTTAATCACTGTCTGGGGAATATGTTCCCCAAGGTCCGTAAATATCCTCTCTCCCTCTCTGCTGACATACCCAGCTATGAATGGTCTTCTTATTGACTTGATTAACACGTCAACAGATGGAAACAAGAGACGGATACAGAGGGAATAGACATAATTCATATTTGTGTTACTGGCTGTTTTTCAAGACAAAACTGTTCCAGAATTAGCAGGAAAACACATTTCAAAATTTATTGCATTTAAAACTACAGTACTTTCTCCACATATTGGAGCCAGCTTCAGCCTGGTTAGCGTTGGTGTCAGCAACACCAACAGCATGCAACATCCACACAGACTGACCACCCTGTACGCAGTCCCATAACAGCTCCCACACCTGCACCGAGACATCATCTCCATCCAAGAAAACGAGCTTTTGTTCCAGCTTCAATATTCATATGCACAAACAGACTCACGTTGACAACCAACATGTAGACAAAGGGAAGAAAGCAGCTTTCCAAAGGCATTGCGTTCTCTCTAACACATTACAACAGTCACACAATTAGTGCTGGTTTGTCTGTTTTTTTTTTTTTCACATCATCATCCAAATCTTTTAAACTAGGATGTGGGGTAAAGCTTGATAAACCAGAGGTACTCAATCACAGCAAGTACAATAGTATCTGGAGCCACCTACTGAGTATTACTAAACAAAAACATACAAGTCAGGAATAAGAGAGATTTATACAGCTATGTTAGTACCTGTTTGTAGCTGGTGGTTTGGCTTTTGGGGTTTTGTTTGTTTGGGCTTTTTGTTTGTTTTTTAAACATTACAGCCTTGCTGATCTTGCTTTAAAAAAATATGTAACCCCATTTGTAAACGGATCTATTTGTCTGTATTTAATTCACCTAATGTGTCATCATTGAACAGCTTTTATCAAATACCAGCACTTACCTCATAAGCAATATCCCCATGTTGCAACACACAAAAAAGCTGCAGAATGTCAGATAATCCAGGAGAAACATATCAACATTGCACAGTAACAGAGGTTCCTCAGAGAGCACCTTTCACTGAAATTAAGGACTACCAGACAACTCCTAAAATGCCTCACTTCAGTGTCACTGTCTTCCAAGATGATTTTTATTCAAGTTTCTAGCAGGTAGCTGGCTTAATCTGAGGAAGCCACCTTATTTACATACTAATTAAAAAAAATCTGAAACAACACTAGTAGACTACCTTGCTCTTTATAAATTCGGGCAAAATTTCTTTTCCCCGTTTATCTACCAAGGTTTGAAAAAGCTACTGGACTGGCCTAGTTTGCAAATCAAGGGATATACATGTGAGCATGAATTTTAATAGTATACCATTACCTAACATCAAGTAATCCATAAAGGGACACACTTTTTAGGTCACTGAGGTATTTTGCCTCTTGCTGTTGACAGCCTACATTCAAGTTACAGCCAAACAACACGATTTAAATCCCTGTTTTTTCCCCAAAAAACCCAGTTCTTGTTGCTCCCACAGCAAGTCTCAAATTAAAAAAATTCCTATTCAGTAAATCATCTAAATAATCTTGGAATATTAACAGAGTAACATTTTTGACAAACGCCCATCTGTCATAAACTTTAATCTAATGAAGATATTTTATGTCACCATAACACACAGTAACTGACAGAGCTGCAGCTACAGAAGAGATTCTGCCCAGCTACCTCATTCACAGACAGCAGCCTGTGCAACCCTCAAAACTGAAGAATCAGCTATTACTCACCTCTCCTCAAACAGGTCTTTCCATATTTCAGTAAAGACACAAGTTCTCTGTGTTCCTGCATTCCATAATCTAAGATTCCTCCTACCATCAGCCCAGAAATACAAAGGCTTTCCAGGTTACATTGGAGTAGATTGGTTTGCCCAGTAAATAAAATGCTCAATATACATTTCCTTTACCAGAATCAGAAACCATCAATGTATCGTATTATCTTCAATATTTTTTTTCTTACTGCAGTTTGTGCTGCATTGACTGGCACATCTGCACAAAAGCAATTCAAATGGTACATCATGTCTTTCATTACCTAAAAATCAAGTATCATGCATATTCTACACTTACCATACAAACAATGATAATGATAGAGTTGAAGAAAGAAAAAAAAATAATCATGCTCTGGGTAAGTATTTTCTACAGGCTGTTTAAACACCCCAAAGAACGACGAGACTATATTAAAGACACTGAAGTTTTCCTGTAAAATCATGGTGACTAAAATGGATCACTGCTTGGATCAGGCACTTAAAAGAAAAACAGGAACCCCGAATTGTTTATGTTTGTATGCTGACCAGCTTCAAAAAACATGTAATGCTTCATTTTAAAAGCTTTTGTCAGATAATTTGGAAAGGATTAGCAAGTGAGCAATTAGTACATGCAGTTCACATCAACTACCACATCAATTAGCATCATAAATCAAACCAGCAACCTTCTAACTGGATTCACTCTATTATGCAAGAAGCAAGATGTTCCACTAAGCAAAACATTGCCGGAGCAGCAGTCTTTTTGTGAGTCATGTAGGTCTCCTGACTGCAGCTATAAAATACTGGCTTTAAAGGGCATTAAGCAGCCATCAAGGAAGATGTCTGCTGTAAATATTGGTCCATCTAACCTGGTCAGCATTGATGTTACCCAGATGATTAACACACATCCCTTACTCCGCTCTCAGAGGTTGTGCACCTAAGTATTCAGATTATCTTTTGCCTTAAGCGAGTTGTGCCCTTTGGGTCAACTCCACCCCACTCAAATTTAATTTTTCTAGATAACTCAATAGCAAGATCCCTCCATCCATAAGCTAATGGATTGTTTTACATCCAGATCCTATTAAATGCTGCAATCTCATAGCAGTCAAGTATGCTTGAAGCTTAATGTAGGTTAAAATTAGAATCTTATTTTGCATGAGACAAGTAACGGAATGGGACTAAATAGATTAGTTGCCACAGGGTACAGGAATAGTTTTCCAAAGCTTGTTTCTATTCCTTCCTGCTTTCATTTACTCAACTCCAAGGGTCAATCTACAGATTCACATTCAAATTACAGAACTGCCCCAGAAAAGTGATAAACGGCTATAGTAAAGTCCCATGTGCACCACGGGTGAAGATAAAAATTTCCTTCATATTCAGAGCATACCAGTAGCATTGTCAATTTTTACAATTTTGTACAATGCAAAGCAGCTACATATCACTGTCACCATCCTGTGCAGAGGAATCACACACCTGCCCAGAGACCCACAGAAATCTTTCAGTCCCAAGCTCAAACAGCAGCCTGAATCAAATTTTCTAGGAGCAATGTATTTTGAAGGAAAATTATTACTCAGCTTTATTCACAACACACACACACACAAAAATAATCCTATTAAGACTTTAGGGTGTATTGAAAATACTAAGAGTTTCATTATAAAAGCATTTTAAACTCTACTACATCATTGATTTAATGTTCATGAAAGCAAAGGAACATTTTTCCTTCTTGTCATTATTTATTAGTTTTGATTGTTGACATCTGTACCCTGGGCAATACAATCAGTATTACCTTCTAACCTGAAACAGAGATGGCACAATTAATAACAAAATTATTTGTAACTGCCTTATCAAAATTCTTCCTGTAAAACGCCCATATCTATTAAGATTTTCCAAGCTATCATTTCAGTTCTAGTGCTAAACAAAGTTATCCAAATGAAAAATATATAGCCCATCTTTCTCTCGCCTGATACCCATTTCCTAACATGCCTCCACCAGAAGCTAGAACAGCAGATACGAGGCTGTATGCCAATTTAGTGATCACACACAGCTCCTATCTCCGACTTTTGACTATTTCCTATCAGTCCCTATTTATCATATTTTTCCAAGATCATGCCATTTTTGCCTGAACGTAAGTGTCTACCAAGTCTACAGGTGATTCTGAGCAGTACAATGACCGTAAGAATATACTATGGCAGAAGTATCAGTATTTAATCTTTACATATCATGAAGCACTTAAGTCACTAAAGCCTAACATACCTTTACATTAGTTATACAAAAGAAGAGGCAACAATATTCATATCTAAGAATCCAACGTCAGCTCAAGCAATCCTTCATGATCTCAAGTGATCCAACATGAATAAAAGCTTAGTGATACCTTTTGTATCCTGCACAGTGAGCTTGACATTTTGAAAGCAATATGAGTAATTCAGCAGGCAAAGTTCACAGTGAGAAATGCTGTAGGTTCCTACTGCTGTAGTTGCCTTTCCACATCTCTTCCCTACATGTCTTACAACAGCGTGTTAATGAATTTTGCGACCCTGGCCCAGAGGCAGTGCAGTTGTGATGGAAGATGCCTGCTAACTATTGACTCTGTAGAGAGGAATGGGCTCTGACAGCACAGAATACGGAAGCATATCAATGATTTTATTCCCATGCTAGATCCTCAGATCACTGAGTTCATTTGTATCAGACTCCAATGAAAGTACAGGCAATCCTACACTCAAATGCAAATACTTTTACATGTCATTAGTTGGAAATTACATCTTCTGTCCAGTACCATGCTGCAGTTATCCTAGGAACTACTACTCCGTGTGCAAGTTGCCTTTCGATAATGAAACACTTTGTAACATAAAAACGCAAACCAAGTGCATTCAGAGAGGCAGCTGAAGTCTAACACCTAATCCATCTTCCTGCTAAACTTGTTTTCCATGTTGGTACAAATTCATATGCCAGTCACATCCTCATTTAAGGTCCCGAGACGTGTCTTGGCTAACCAAGCAAATGATGCAGAAAGCCTTGCTTTTGGTTCACAACTAGTTAAATCAGATACATGAGCAGCTGCTAAGTTAAGTGGTATACAATTAAATGTGTGTATGGGCACACAGAGTACCACACTTTTGGCCTATTTTCTCTAGAGAATACAGTTGCTGTGATACCTAAAAGACAGGCTTCCTGGCTGCACTCCTGAGCATAGGACTCTGAAGGAGTAAGATAATGGAAATCACACATTCGTACTGTCACCACTTTGTTAAACAGATACAGTGGTCTAAGTCACAATGCTACAAAATCGAGCAACAGTGACTATCTTGCTGTGTCCACCTTCTGGTTATGTTAATGAAAAACTTAGCTGCAAAATACAGATATACTGGTATAAATTAATAGAAAATCTACTAACAGGAAGAACTTCATCTGCAGCTTTACTCAAATAGAAAACATAAGCCCTACCAAGTCTAAGTCAATCTTCCTACATGTTTCAAGTTAAATTGTGTTGACTGTTGATTTGGCCCAGGCTATAAACAGTCCTTCAACCCCTTCAAAACGATTAAAAAAAAAAAAAACCTAAAAGTTTTTATTTGAAGCTTCTCATAAACAAATACAAACAGAAAGCAATACAGCTAAAGCTACAGATTCAATTCCAGTATTCTTCAGAGTCACTTTGTTTCCCTGTATTTTTCTTAAGTACAAAAGGGGAAATTAACAAACAAAATAGCTGTCTAGTCATAAGCTTTACAGTCATTATCCAACTATGTAAACAAATAAAGCTACTAAACAAGTCACTGAAATCACACATATTGTACACATCAACTCTCTATTTTTAGAACTTGCTTCTGTGAGTGGCTAACTAAAGCTTACTTCAGTAACGGGAAAACAAAAATGAAAAAACAAGTTATTCACTGAGTTAGAAATGCACTGCCATCTGAACACCCTTTCATCTGTACCATTATGAAGGCTCCAAATAGGATATTAGTCACAATCCTGAAATGGCATTAATGAGGTTGAATGTGCACATACTGATTAAGTAACACATCTGCTTCCATCCACTTAAAAAAAGACATTAAATACTTCCAGAGGGCTTTGGAATTGCCAGCTGCCCACAAGAGAATCACTACCAACCAGGAAATCTGACAACCCTTCTCTTTCCACCTTGGAATTAGAAATTCAAAACAAGCTTTCTAAGAAGTCATAGATCCTTGGTATCTCAAATATGTCTAAGTGAGATGGCACCATTACCTTATTTCTAACATTAGTCATAAGATTCATGCAGTATTTATAACCTTATCACAATTACAACTGAAGTGTAAATTAACTGCAAACAACTTTGGATCAAAAGCTCTGTCCAGAAGACTGGGAAGAATTATAGTTGAACAGTCCATATAGACAGGAGAGAATTGAAGGGTTTCTGATTTTACAAAATCCTTTTAAAAGCTTAACCTCATCACTCAAAAAGCTGCTCACCGCCCTGTACCCACAGGCTGAAGAGTTTAACACTGCAGTTGAACTTTATCTTCTCACTGCATTTAAACACTATATTTTCTAGAACAGCAACTAGGTGGAATACTAACGACTTAAAAACCCACAATGTATGAACAGGAGTCCTGCTAGTAGAGTGCTGAGTATACCATGACAAACGTAAGCGAAGCGCCCAATAGCTAGCACAGTATAATCATAAATTAACTCTCTTGTTTTGATGCTTTCTGTTGGACTCTCTCCAACGTGCCCACATCTCTCTTGTCCTGGGGAGCCCAGAACTGGATGGAGTTCTCCAGGTGGCCTCACCAGTGCTGAATAAGAATTTATATTTTTAAATAATAATAATAAAAAGCAATAAAATGGCACCCAAAACACACTCCACCAAGGTCAGGAATGGGGATAGTGATGGAGGCACCCAGGTCAAGCTGCTCTCCCACACAGGAACAGGCACAACTCATCACACCACTGTTCTCAGCCTGGGAGCAGGGGGAGCTCCCAGTACCTTCCCCAAATCCAACTGGTCTGAGCCTTTTGCTCCAAGTCAGTGCTCCACTATTGGGGATCTTCGCCTCCACCCTCTGTTCTTGCAGTGGCCTCCACAGGGCACCCGCTCACCCCTGCCACAGGGCTCCAGGCGCACATCTCTCCATACACAGACAACATCCATGAAACCATATTTAGGTCCTGGTGGTACGGAATTCCCAGTAGACTTTACATCAAAAATTAGCAGCCTCTCACAACTTCTCCATATCTGGGACTGTCTTTGCTCAATTATTTCATGGTACAAGGACAAGCGAGAACACAAATGAGGAGTTTAGCCACAGCTCTACCTCGGTATAGGTGACATGAAGTACAAACAGTGCTTGAAGGCCATCTAGGACAAAAACTAATGTTACAGAAGACAAATCTCTTATTCCCACTGAGGTTAGGGTTATAAAAAACATTTAATACAATACTTTCTCCCTCAGTCTAGGGGAACTTTATCCACTGTAGATTACTAAGTAATAATTTTAGATTTTTTCCACAAATTATGTAAAGCTATGTGTATGAAGGTCAGAAAGAATACCCTTCACATAAAAACTAACAATTGCAGAAATGGATGTCTGAAACGCACTGTCAGCAGAAAGTCACACAGTTGAGATGCAGTTGAGTTCTGCACCTCAGTTGCCAAGATTTTTGGAACTTACATTACCTTTTCTTCAAAGATTTGTCAAAAATACCAACACTGTTGTTTACTTTGTTTATCAGTAAGGACAAAACCAATTCCTGATTGCGATGCAGCAGAGAACAGAGTATTTCTGAGGGAGAAGTTCTTCATCTGCCTAGCACTATTCCCAACCCCCATTATTCTCACCAAAAAAAAAAAAGCGGAGGTTTTAATCTCACTTTTAACTGTCAGACTATGGTACATTTAAAAGTGCATCCCTTAATATTTGCAATTAATGAAATACGGAATATTCCCACATCAGCTTTCACCGCATGATCCAAGATTCAAATCAGTTTTTTAAGGTGGTAAAGTTATGACAAAGACTATAGATACCTCGAGTGCTGGATAATATACCTTATTAGAAAATAAACCTTGTGAAGTCTCTTGGCTTGAGCACGTGTGTCACCTTTCAGAAACTGCAACTGACATTTTGGCCTTAGCAAAGTACAATGCAGAACAAGCACAGCAACCGATGTTACAAGGTGTGTTTCCTTTTCCCAAGTGCCCAAGATCTGCCAAAGGAATCAAATGTCTCATCTGCTGCATTGCTGAGTGGCCCCCTTCTCGGGGAGTAAGACTCATTTGCCAATTTAAATAGAAATAAAAACAATTATCTGTATACATAGCAGTATGAATGCTTGTTTCAGCATTATTGCCTGCTGCTTTAAACTAATCCCCCAAAGCAAACGGCGGGAGAAGCCCAGCGCACTCCCTCTAAAACCTGAAGCTTCACAACACATTTGTTCCAATAACATCAGTTGATCCACAGCGTGTCTCCTTCTTTGCCTCAGGAAACAAAGTTATCCTTAAAAGTTAATGGCTCAAGGCTTTCCTCGATTTGTAACTTTTACGCACTCAAAACCATAGGATATTTAATAGTGTAGCTTCTCCTGAGAATAGCAAGGAAGTATATAACTGAAAGTCAGGGAGCAGAGTCACTTCAACTTGGAATAAGACATTCCAGTAACTTAAGACACAACTATCAAACCTAACTTTTAGCTCACCACACAAGTAAAACAAACCATTTGAATTGTCTTGGTTACTCATATGCTGAAGTCCATTACTTTCCACATTAAAATAAATGTCTTTCCATTTTCAAACTACCCACCAAAACTACAATATATGTACTGCATTTCATCAACTTGTCCAGACTAAAGCTCTAGAGATGGCAAGCTAAAGGTACAGCAGGGAAATGCCACCTTTGAGTTAGGTCAAGGCACAACTCAGTATACAAAGCCACACAACCAGCAGAAAAAGACAGCAAGACATTTACTTGTTCCAGACATATTGCACTGGCTCTTGAGAAACCCAAGTCAATGCTTATTGTGTAGATGCAAGCTTAGAATTTACCTAGATGCACTTGTGTGCTAGATATAGATAATGGGTTCAGATGCCTACACCTGACAAAATCAAATTAATTAATCCCTTGGAACAAATAAAAACACACATCACACACCCAACACACATTCCCAGCATGCCATATTGTTGTCTCTCCACAAATCTGAAACAAGACAGCCGTATTCTGAAACTGTTCCCCAAGTACCATCTCAAAAAAGTCAAAGGAAAACTCATCGCAATACTACAGAATTCTTCTGTCAATAAAAGTACAACATCTTATTTACTTTGCGGACATAGAAAGTACAATGCGTGAAAAGCAGTTTTGACTTACAAGCTGAGATGCTGTAACCAGCCTCCAAAAGCACTTTTAAACCTTTTAGCTTCCAAGAAAACAGATTCTAATCATATCTTGATAAGTTTGCAAAATCAGGTGTATCACTTCATATAGTTTGATCCACAGTCCAAAAAGGCACAACAAAAAAAAAAAAAAAACTTGGATAAGATAACTGCTATTAAGGCTCTACAATGGAACTGTCTTATGTAATGCTTGTTTTGTTTTGTTTTTTTTTCCAGCTGTGTTAATTTCCATGTAAATATCTGAACTATACCATCATTCTTTTGATTTATTTGAATAACACAACATACACCCAAACTTCCCTTCTCAAGAGCTTGGCTTAAATATTTACTTGCATGGAGATCCCCAGATGGTGAATCCCCTAAGTCTGTTTCAACAAAACAGCCTAGTGAAAGCAGTGACTGGAAGTCAGTTTTTAGAGTGACTATCATCATTTCCAAGTTGCAGCTCTGACATAACTCTTTGCCAAGCCTTGTAGTACAATCCGCTCTTGCGCCATGTTGTGAGCTATTTGCACACCTTGGGAAGGTTCATGTTATTAGGAAGAGGCTACTACACAACAGTGATTCATCCCCATATTATCACTAAGCTGGCAAGTTAAAGATAAGTGCCATATGATACTCCTTCCATAATACAAAGCAAAGAAGGTTGATCATTCATGTGCCAGCCATTTTTCTCTTTTCAAGTGGGAGAAGCAAGTACATTAAGCAGGAAAACCAGCTGTAGTCTTATATTTCACAACAGAAAACAATGTTTTTACAGGACATTCAGTTTTCAACTCATCTCAGATTTCAGTAGCAACAGAAGCATTAAAACAGAAGCTCCAAAACTGATTATAACTTCTCCTATAAGACAGTCCCACAACAGCATTGCCCCCAAAACCTACTTGATGCTTAATACCAGCATTTAAGGAGTTGCAAAGTTAGAGGGCTCCAAGAAAAGAACAGCCTCAACAGGTAGTAACAACCAAGTGGAATCCCACACCAGTTAGCGGCAACTGAGTCTAATACAAATGCACTTCAAGAGTTTTAGCTCCACCCAAGTTACTTTATCTCCAGGAAACAGTACTTTTAAAGCGACTGAAGAAAAAAGATAAAGTGAAGTTTATACCTTCTACCATTTTCCCCCCTACCCACTCACCCCGTGCATCAGGATCTTTGTACTTCCCTGAACAAATAATTTCCAAGTGTACAGATCTTATATTTTCTCTAAGACTTAGGTTATATCTAGAGTCCCAGAACTGAAGGGAAGCACTTAATAATCATAATTTCAAAACCTGAACTAGCATTCACAATGCACTCCATTTTTTTTTCTTAACAGAAAAATTAGCAAAGCAATCACAAGACACAGTGGAGCCCAGTAATTCATAACTAAATAGTGTCTGGTACAGCATGCAAGGGAATTAAAGCAACAACCTGCTCTTAGATAGAAAAATTAAAATAAAATCAGATTTCTTATTCATTTAGGGAGAGAAAAAATAAAAGAAAAAGCATAGACCACACTGAATAGCTTAAAATTACACACAGTGCACAATGAAGTCAGTATCTTAAGGCTTGTCATTTAGGTTTTGTTTCACTAATAAAGGATTCAAGATATTCCACACCCTCCCCAGTTAGGAAAATCTGCTCAAACCCCATGGTGAAGCAGATTCTGTTTTGACAGGCTTGCATCGCATAAAAGTACAGCAAACTACTTCAGATGCTCAATGCCCATTGCATTAGAACCTGTTTACAGTAAGGCTATTAGCAAAAGTGTTTATATAGACTAATAGCCAATATGACATTAACAGTGTTAAACAATTTTAAAAATCCCTTCATGAAAGGACTAGAAAATAAATTTTCAGATTGCTTCACTGTCTTTCCTTGATTTTGCATCATTCCTGAAGTTTTTCAACAATATAAAGCTGCCGTCAGCCTGGAAAACAGAAACTGGAGCTGACACATGGAGTTTTTGCCTCCATCTACTCATCTACACTCAGCCCTTAAGAACACCATACCTTCAAACCCCAATTTAAAGATGACTGAAATCTATTTATGTTTTCTTCTCTCTGTTACTAAGCACACAACACAGTTGATGTAAGAACTGTTTAATACTTAACTATCTACTGGTAGAACCAAGCTCATGAACTACAGAACATGTGAAGACAGTTTTTACCACAGTTAACAACCTAAATGACATAATCTAAAACTGTTTGGATATTTGGTATTAATTTCATGCAAAGAACACAGAATTAAAGCATATGCTTTTAAACCGTTGATTTTGCAACTCCGCAATGCAAGAATTTGTAAGGAAAAAACTAATTAACTAATATCACAGCGAACTGATTTACACAGTACCACATTTAACAGAATAATAAAAGGAATGGATCTGTGTAAAAAAATATAGACATGTCAATTTAGCACCCAATTCAGGAATGTTTAGCAGTTGCTCTCTTTGGATTGGATTAGATTAAACTAACGTATTTGAATATCAAGAATTGCTGCTGCTGAAAGGCCAGTTTTAATTCCACATTATTTCAACAGTCATTAGTCCAGCAAGTGTGTTCAGACTCTCCTATAATAGAACTCAAAGTCTAAAAATGAAGGAGACCATATGTTGCCAATAAAAGCCAATGTTGGGAAGACAGAGCCACTCTATATCGAAAAGAAACTCTGAGAATGAGTAATAGCTTCTCCACTGAAACAACTCTCAAACTGCTTTAGATTGAACTCTGTTCTCCTCCAGATCTGTCAAACCTTTCCTGAGCAGGAAAGTATTATTTGAGCTGTTCACAGAGCACATACAGGTTGGAGCTACAGTTTAAAGCAGTCTGAAGTAATGAAACTATTTTTCTTTAAAGAACAGTTCTCCTTCCACTGGAAGGAATTACTTCAGCAAAAAGTTACTTAATATTTTCTCATGGCAGCCACATGCCAACCACATCATGATTCACATCAGTGAAAAAGACAAGGTTTTGAGATTTGGGGAGTACCATTTTAACACTAAATTCCTTGCAGCAGAACTGGACCACAACAGCTGCAAAACAAATGAGTATTTCTAAGTTCTTCCTACAACCAATATGGCATTACCACATAGATTTAAAAGCTGGTACCAGTGACAAATAGATAGATGAAGGAGTTTTATCTAAAATACAACCTGGTGGAGTTTTAAGGTAAAGGAGTTTGTTTTGTTTGGGGTGGGGTTTTTTTTAGGTGTTTGCCATTTTTAACATTTAAGAAATAGTTGAAGAGGCCTCAGAATAGAAAAGACTTAAAATATACACTTTCTTTCTAGATAAATCTTACCCGTGAATCAGATCTACTGGTTTCATGACTCAGTGTCCAATGTAAGTTAGGCAGCAAATTGTCTATGAAAATTTTACTCATCAGCTCTGCTTTTGAAACAGATTTGCAGGCTGCTATTTTGGTTTTAACGTCTTTGTGACTGACAAATGAGCTGAGCTGCAGTTAGGTAACACAAATCATTAATACATGAAAAGACTAACTTAAGTCACATGCTGTGAAGATAAAGGCACACAATGCTTCACATCCTCCTCCCTGCTTCAACACAAACTTGGTTGCATCACTGTATCTCAAACACCTTGATCAATAAACATATGTATACCACACAAATGTATTAATTACCACTTAAAAAAAAAAAGAAAAAAAAACAGAAAAACAAAAACGTTCTGCTGAAGGTATCACCTACCCTACAGAAATTCAAACACCAGGAGCACTGGGAAAGGAACAGCAGGGCCTATGCCACATCCTTCCCACAATATTTATTAATAGGTTTCCATCTTCTCAGTGAAAGAGCAGAGCTAAGGGGAAGGATTCCCAGGAGGGGTGCAGAAACTGACAACCACACATCATAATTTCAGCAAAGTCAAATACAGCAGAGAATATGCACAGAACTCGACCGCATACTTAGTCCCCAGCTAAGTCTCTGCATCCAGCTATGTTCTCTAATATGTGACAGGCACCGCCAGCCTCAATGACTGGCTATGCAAGACACTAAAGAGGAATTTTTTGCCCATTCCTCCTTAAAATGTTAACAGCATTAAACATCATGTCTGTCTATTGAAGCTGCATTGCTTAAGAGAAAGACTGTGTTATTCGCCTGACAAGTAACACTCTGAATAGCAGCTTTTCCAGCAAGACTTCTTTTATTGCATATAATTTAAGGACAAGATAGACCAACAACACAAGCTGCCTTTAAGCAGCTCTCTATTTCAGCTGCTGTGCATCATACTTCGCTAACCCGAACCTGGTACAAGAAACTGACAGACTATGTCAATTTCAAAAGCATACAAGGTAAAGCTTCGAAACTTAATAAGCAAAATAAGTCAATTTCTTCTAAAAATACAGGTTCTCAGCCAATTGTTTGCTCTTTAACTCCGGTGCTCGTTAAGAAAAATATCTGCAGAGTTCCCAATACTAACTATTTCTTTCTTATTTTGCACATGATATGCAGTTCAGAAGTCTCTACAGTGCTCCTTCGGGGACAAATGCATACAACTCAAAGCTTACGAGACTGTTATCTCCATCTTGCCTTCAAACCTGTTCTTACACTGCCACACAGACAGACCGCTGCTCTGTAATCCAGCTGCACGCCTTGTTTACTCGCTTACCCCCAACTAAATCAGAAGCCGTACTTCCAATATCTGCATCAGAAACCGCACTGAGCACCAAAGAAAATCGCATTTTCTCCAACCACTCTGCGGGCAAAGCGAGCATCATCCTTCTGACCTCAGCTCGGTCCTAACCGGACCGCCGCTCCGCACATCAGCAGCGGGCAAGTTGCAAAAACAACTTCTCCCCGCAGCACCGGCTGCTCGCAACAAATCCACCCCTCGCTTGGCCGCAGATTAAACCCACGCCGAGGGACCGCCCTTGGCGTTCAGGGCAACGGAACCGATGGGGAACAGGCCAAGACCACTGCTCAGAAAGCCTTCTGCGAAGGGACGGAGAAAGAGACAGAAGGCAGCTCTTCCAGTGAGCCCGGGAGGGCCTCGCACGCAGGGCCGAGGGGTTTTGGGGGAACCGAGCGCACCCCCCGCCGCCTGCCCCACTCCCCGCCGGCTCACCTTCGATGGCGATGACATGCTCGCGGATCTGGTTCTGCAGCACCGGCTCCTCCACCCGCTCCAGCAGTTCATAGATGGAGTAGATGTTGGGGTGCACGGACTCGAAGCGCTGGATCTCGGCCCGGATAGCTGCCGAGTTGGCCAGCTGCTGCTGGTAGTTCATGGCGCGGCCGCTCCCGTCCGCCGCCCGCTCCGGCCCGGCGCCTTCTCCCTTCGCCTCGCTCACACCGAGCCCCCCGCGCAGGCCGGCGGGCGGCGGCGGGGGGAGGCGGGGCGCAGAGGGGACGAGCCCCGGTCGCTGCCGCCGCCTCACTCACCGGACCCCCCGCCGCCCGCCCCGGGCCGGGCCGGCTGCAACCCTTCGCCTCTCAGCCCGCAAGGGGCGCCGCCGCTGTTCGTCCGCCCGCTGTCACTTCATCGCGCCGGCGGGGCAGGACAAGCCGGCCGCCCCCAGCCCCATGGAGGGCGGCACCGCAGCGGACGCCGCTGAGCTCCGTGCTCCCAGCCCCACCGCCGCCGCCTCAACTCCGCAGCTAACGGCCGGCACCTCCTCCTCTCGCGCGCGGTGCAGGCGGCGCGCGCGGCCCCGCTCCCACCAGCACCAACCGTCCGCCTCGCGCTGCCCCGATCCCCCCCGCGTCCTTCTGCTCTGCCCGCTCCACGCTCACGCAGGCCGCGCCCCCGGGTTACGTCACCACGCAACCCGCCAGCCGTGCCCCGCACGCCGCCCCGCGGCACGGAGGGAAATGTAGTCCCGGGGAGGGGGGGCGATGAGATAGCGCGGGGGTCGGGCTTCCACGCGTGCGGGAGCGGCGGGTCTGGCTGCTCCTCTGAGTGCCAAAGGCCACCGCCGTGCTCGCCCCGTGGGCACGTGACCGCCGGAGCCCGGGATCGGACCGCGAGGTTTGTGCGTAACGCTCTCTGTCCGAATTGCTAACACCTGCAGTGGGTGCGGGGCTGTGTCCATGCTCACCGGGCACCAGCCTTCGACGAGCTACAGCTGCACCTCGTTGTGCGTCCTCGAGCGTGTAAAATACCGCGTTGCCACAAATATCTTTGTGCAGACCCTGGCCGGAGACATCGCACTGTATGAAACAACAGCCTTCCTAGCCAGAAAGCCTGGAGTAGTAGTAAATGTCTCATTTACTTCTGCTAAATTACAGTGTAATGAAGTGTTGCTGTTGTTACCATAAACAAGTGTTATTAACAATATAATTTGTGAGCCAGCTCTATGTAGGGTTAGGAATTCACCTTGATTAATCCTTTTTTAGGATCAATATTCCGTGGATTGGAACTCCGAAACCATAAAACATGGAGCAGACCTTAACGCGCAAAACCTTTTAGGTGTCATAAGGACATCCCGATAAGGGACAGCCTCAGGTAACCATATCCACCTGTCCTACTGATGATGAACACAATAGTTTCAATATTTTTTTTTGCCTCAAAAAATATTTCTGTGAAATATCATTATTTGAATACACAGCTCTGGCTGAGAAGCAGCTATGCTCGTTTCATGGTGCAATTGTTTACTTTGTAAGCTGCAACTACCTTCACATGTTTTAACAATAGTTTCTCTTTTTGAGTAACCGTTGTCTTGTTCTGTTAGTTACTTGGTAAAGACAGGTCTTAAGGACAGAAGACATAAAGGTTTTTGGAAACTTAATTCATTTGCCAAATCTGTTGACCCATTAAAAAAAAAAAAAAAAAAAAATCAAACTACTTTGTTTTGTTTCTATTTAAGACCTGGGAACATAAGGAGTGCATATCATGTGATGTCCAGGGTGGAAATAGCTGTTCTCCTGCTGTAAATGAATTCTTAACCTAAACAGCTTAAGAGAGGAAAAGCTTGGTAAGCTTGGCAGCAAGAAGAAGAATAGGAGTGTCATAAAAAACAGTATTTATTTGTGTCGTGAGCAATAGCACCCAGTGTCATAGCAGGCATCTGTTCTCTGGTTTATCGACTGACGCTCTGTTGCAGGTCTTCTCTGTAAACCCATGGTGACCTGGCAGAGCCGAATGAAGGCTGCAGGGAGATCTCTCAGTTAATGGCTGCAGTGTCGCTGCTATCAGTCACCTCTAAGTGAATTCTTTCACATAATACATGAGCTATTATGCCTGAGGTAAGTAGTTGCTACCGATTTATGCCATACACATAGTAACTACTATCTGATATTTAAATAGTCCCACTAACGCTTGTGCATTAAGCTTCTTGATATGATGGCTTGCAACAAAAAAAACATAGTGGTGACAAAGGAAGCTGTGATATGAGATTGAGTTTTTGGGTACTCCTGAACACCATGCCTGAAGAACGGACATATCTAATTAACAGCAAATAGACTTCACCCTCATATGAATATGAATTCAACAGTCTTTATGTCATTGAATAAAGGGGACATGGATGAGGCTGAGTGACCTCTGGAGCCCGACCTCCTATCTGGGTCAGTACTTGTGAATTCTACCAGTAATACTTGCGAGGTTGTCATAGGCAGTTGGGAACGCAGTGGGGACACAGGACAGAGGGGAGGACACAACACAGTAGCTTCTCACTGCGTCCCCAGGTGTCAGCAGTGTGGGGTGGTCTCAGTTGTGACTTCTAGTCACAGATACCTGTGTCGTCTTCCCTCTTCCTTCTCAGCAGGAATTACTATAATTTTTGGTATTTTCTAATCCTGGTAGGAAACTCTTGAATGGATAAAAAAAAATGCAGGAAGAATATATTCTCTGCTTCCATTTGTGAGTGCCACTAAAGGGTATTAATAAAGATGGAAACATGAGAGGATTTTTGCTTTCATTTACCGTAAACTGTTTGAATAAGATAGTGGTATGTAGAAAGCTAGTAAATGTAATCTGTAATTCTTCCCTTTGCCTCCCTCCATCCTGATCTTGAGCAGAAGCGTTACCTCATATTACTTTTCTTCCCAGAAAATGCCAAAGTGAACAAAGAGTTAAGCAGTAGCCACTCTTGTATTTGGGGCTGACTGTTTCCACTGTTGCTGTGTGCTTTGGATTCTTCCAGGTCTAAATCTCATGGCTGGTTAAGACGTGGAAAACAACTCCCAGTGTAGTCTCAACTGTAAATGAATGCAACTACTACACACAAAAAACTGTAGCATTAAAACCCTGTGTTAATATAAAGCCTTTTCATAATACTCTGATCCATAGATCTGTGAAGCTTTTGCTACCCTGATTTTTTGCTACATAATAGCTTGCATATAAGCTTTGTAAAATTAAAGCAAAATATAAGCTACTGTTGCAGCTTACATAGATTTCTCATGTAAGAAGGCCATAACAATAAGTAATATTTTCCTGTGCCTGCAGCTGAGATTAGCCTGAAATGCTGCTTGTGATGCACAGAGTGATACTGGGTACATCTCTTCACTATTAAACTCTGTTTTAGAGACTCAGGTATCTGAAGTGATTCATCAACCTCTAGTATGAATTGGCAAAGAGAATGACTTTGGCACTGCTGCTATGAGTATTGGCTAATCTAGATTTGTTTTTCTGTGGTCTGGGACATGGCTCGCTTGGGCACTTTACAGCTTTTCTAGGTTTGCTTTTGTCAAAGGTGAGGTGATCACCGAAATGGGTGCTGTTCTCCAGGTCTGGGGAGATCATGAGACTCAGACAATTTTTACAAGTATAGAAGGGCTGATGGGCTTTAAGTACAGTGCACAGAGCGGTCGTGGCCCCAGTGCAGGTTACCCTTCTGTCACTGGCTTTCCTTACTGGGGGTGAAAGCTTTCTGAGGGTGAAGCTTCACACTGCACCGTGCTCCCGTGTGGTTGGTTCTGTGCTTAGGTCTGTAACATGGTTCCATCTGTGCCTGCCTCCTACTCCGCCTCCCCATCTGACAGATCCACTCGTTGCCGTGACTCAGAAAGCTAGATCAGATGGTTTCATTCTGATTTTGGTACTTTATTCCTTGAAGGTATTCAGTAACAGGGAAGCAGCACTGAATCAACATCTAAAACAGCTCTAGCTCCTACAGATGACTCTGCTTATCCAATTTATGCTATTCCCCATCTGTCCACCATGGCCTAACTCTAAAGAAAGTGCAGGCAAGAATTTTGAGGATATGAAATTGATGACCATAGGCTTAATGCATATGGACAATTACATTTTACTTTTGGAGCTGAGCCCAAATGTGCCAGTAAAAACAAGCAGCAGAGTTTGACCTTAATAGAAGTACGATTATTGAAAAGTTCCACAGAGAAGTTACAGGTGGGATTCACAATCCATGAAGCTGATGTTGGAGTACAGATCTTGGGAATCGAGAACTCTCATGGAATTTCATTAAAGCACTCACTATCACTTTCCACTAACGCTTTGTTAAACCGTGGTGGAGTATGCTTTCCTGGCTACTGAAATGGGACTTTGGCAGGACTAGCCTTCAGTTGCTAAACAAATAGCTGAAATGATGATTGGGACAAAAAAAAAAAAAAAAACCAAACGTGTTGAAGCATCCTGTCCCTACCTGTGACAGGATTTAATATAAATACACCCAGATATCACAGGCAACTTGACACAGAGGTTCATTTGCAGACCTAGCAGAAAGGGGATTAACTGAGAAAACTGAGAACATAATGACTCCTGGACCATCCAAGAGAAGTTTTAAGACAAGTCTAGCTGATAGTTGTAAGCAACATTTCTCTTTGACTGTTTTGGTGTCTCTTCATGATCTAAACCCCCAGCTGTTCGTGTGATTACTGTTGGTATGAGCAGTGTTTTGTTTAATATGCAGGGTGTGTCTGGAAAAATACAGGAGATAGTGTGTTAGGGATGTATCCTTATGCCTACTAATACTGACATTGCCGTGAAGACTGAAATCAAACCCATATGGAAAACAGATATGGAAACATCAAGTTTTCTGAATTATCTTTGTCATATTCTGCAGTGAAATGTCAGTAAAAAACTTCAAAAACTTAAATTAGGTTAAGCTTCTTCTGGTAACAAATTGGGATGAAATTCTGTTATTTTACTGGGTAAAGATTTGGGTCAGTCAGTTACTATTACAGAGTGATTAGGTTGCTCAAGAGGCTTTGAAACAAATGTAACTACTGAATTAACCTCATTCACACAGTGTGAAATCTGTTCTAGGAGAAATGCCAACTAGTTCAAACAATACTAATTATGGAGTAGCAACAACAAGGGGATGTTGAAGCTGTAGCTCATTCCTCAGTGTTCCTGTCATAACCGGGAAAATTCTGTTCTGTACCAAATCTACTTAAAAAAAAGTAGGATGGCAAAAGCAACCTGCATTTCTGAAGGTGGGAGCATAAATCAAATCTCTTGCAAGGTCAAATAATCCTAATTCAAGGGTCTTCTACTCAGAAGTGAACTAGTATTCTGCTGTGGAGCAGTGAACTAGCAGTAACTGTATGTGTTCACCACATGGGGAAAGGCGTCCTAGAGTCACCTCTCGATTCTAGCCCCAGGGACTTGCATTTTCACTAACCTGAAATTTTCTGAAATGTTAGAAGGAACCATGACTTAAACTGCTCCAATTTTGGCTTCTTGTTAATCTAAGTTTTACTGTAAAGCCATTTACAATATTTACAGATTTATAGAACTATTATCTCCATTAAAGCAAAGACATTGGTCGGATCTGGAGTTGTGCTGCAGCTTTGCTCAGGCTGATAATGATCTGTGTTTTAGTTTTAAAGCAGAGCCTTCAGATGTTTGCAGTGACAATAAACGGCTTCTTCAGATGAAGAAAGATGGTTTTAAGTCCTACATTCTGCCTGTGCTTTGCAAAGTTTAGACAGTTTCATTTCAGCATAAACTTGAATCATATGCAGTAAAAAAACTTGTTCAGTTGTAGGTTATGTGATATCAGTAACCCTGAGTCAGGGCTCAGCAAACATCCTGAATTTTATACCAGGGTGAATCCAGTGACAGCTTTGTATGCCAGTTCTGAGATACTCAGCACTTTATTGAGCTCTTATCATGGCTAAAAGCGATCACACCTAAAGTGTCTCTAAGCTTGTTGCTGTTGTCACTTTCTTGACAGAGAATCAATACTTGATTCACCACATAATTCCATGTTAAGCTGGAATCTCACTTCAGCTGTGGTATGATAACAGGGCTTTAAACGTTAGGGAAAACTGCAGGCTCAGTTGTTACCTTTGAACTTTCAGAAACGTGCTATTGACTTAGTGCAGAAAAACCACAGGAGAGGCCACTCTAGGTTCGTTGAAACTAATCTTTTATAACAATTTCCTTGATTTTGAATAACATCTACTATGCATAATGCTATAAAATCCAGTGATAAGAATGAAGAAACAGGATAAGAAATTTTTAAAAATCAAAATAACTAGGTCTGGCAAAATTGTGAACTGGACGCTATAGTACAAAGACCCATAGGTGATAATCGAGGAAAATCATGCTCTCAGAACCATCACAGTGAGATGTACCTGTTGCTGAGACACTACGCATGTTCCATTACTAGAGGTCTAAATAGCAGAATGGATCTTCCTGGTGTGAGAGAGGTGGCAATCTGCCCTTGTTCTTCCCTGTCACCCTCCAGAAGAGAAAGGTAGCAAACGAGTCTTCACAGACTTTGTGCTTCCACAAATGTTTGCTTTGATCTGAAGGCAAGACAGAAATCGGAACCATGAGTACCTTGCTGGTGAAGATCCCATGTGACTTATTTTAAGAGCATGACCTTGTGCAAGTGGCTAATAGTGTGGATCCTAGATGACAGATTGCAGTTCAAATATAACAGCTGCAGAACACAGCTATGTGTCTCCACATCTGTCTGGTAAGAAAGCAAAACATTTTCTTTGGCGTTATGGGGTGGAGTATGAGCCATTACTAATCAGTGAAGGGATGCAAAAGAGCATGAAAACAAAGCGAAGGGTGGTAGTCATGGCTGACCACAGTACTTCCCCGCATTTGAGATAAGAAGTGTTGTCCTTTTTGCCCTTGCCACTTGTGTGTTCCATGACAAGGAAAGTGCTGCCTGGTAATGCTGACATCAGAAAAACTGAAGTTTGAGAAGGGAGTTGCAGGTACTCGACTGTAGGCTGCCCGGCCAACAAGAATAGTGCTGTCAGGCACCACCTAATTCCATGGGCAGGCACGGCGGGTGTGTAGGATTGCTCACTTTAATGTTTGTGCTCTTGGGATGGCTGTGGACTCCCAGCAGCAACATCTGGAGTACAGCCCCGCTGCTTGTTACAAACAGGCCTGGCTGTGTACCAAAGACAGTAGTCCTACTGATGATGTTTATTCCTGTACATATCAGTGATATTTACCTGGCACGGTAACCCTAGCCCTTCAGGTTTCCCATGTGCAAAATTCCCGCATGAGGTGACTTGGACGCTGTAGTAGCGCAGCCGGCCCCTTGTCCCTAGTGGACAGTGTCCCTGAACACTGCATTGCCCCAAAGGTCTGTCAGTTATCGACTCAGACATGGTTGCCACAGAAGCTGGTGGGATTTACTGTGTGGCTGTGTTACTTCTTTGAGCTGCTTAACAGCTCCCTGGTAACAAGTCACATTTTTGCAGCTCAAGGAGTGTCACAGCAGGAACGGGGCTTCTGCGGCCGGCTTGCACTGCACTGCGGTCTGTGCAAAGATGTCAGGAAGAATTCCCTGGAAAGGGTCTGGTACTCGCTGCTTTTACACATCCCCTTGTATGCCCCCTTTCTGTAGCTGTAACTTCTTCATAAAGATGTAATGAAATCCTGTGGGCTATTTGTCTAGAGACAAGGAAGGGCTCCTGGCACATTTCCACGGTCACATTTCACTTACAGTTGGACCAGGTTTGTCTGACCTAGTTCTGTTCATAAACTGGGCTTAATGGTGGAGTCCTGGAAATGTTCCCAGCTGCTAAAGCCTCTGCAGTAATTAATTGCAGTTCAAAAGCCCTTCAGCAGCTATGTATCATAATATTAACATTAAAAAAAAAAAAAAGCCAAACATGTTCTCTGTGATTCTAAGCTTTGAACAAGCTTCTTATGGTGGTGAGACATATTCAATATCACAAAGGCACCATGGGACCCGCTCATCAGTTACTTGCTGCTAGAGTACATACTGAAATGGAAAATATCTTTCCTGTGTACCTATTACAGAACTGTTATCATAGAATAAAATGAAGCTTTGGATTGTTTTTACTAAGCTGGGTGTGATTTTTCATTCCAGTGTAACTTTCCATCATTTGAAAAAAATAATTTGGGAACAAGGGTAATAAATTGAAACTGGATGTTCAATAATATTTTGAATACCAGGAGGCTTCTGGAGAGTGCTCAGCAATTGCTACAGACAGGGAGAATCATCAGCACTAGCTGTCTAGCAAAGAGGCAACTTCTGATTGAACTAAGGGTACCTAAATTGCACTCCTTATGTCTAAAAAATGTAACAGGTATAGTAAAGAAATGTCTTGTTTTCTGTGTAGGTTTAGCTTGACCCAAAAATGCTTTGGACTTGTCCAAATCTCAGGTCGCCTTCCATGAACGTGTACATCAACTCACTGTGTTAAAAAGAGAGGCCAAGTGTGGTTCAGTAGCCTTCAAAACAGGTCTTGGGGATTTTGAGCACAACACATCATTTAAAATCAAAAGACGGAATTGTGACATCCTTCAAAGAAAGTGAAGTTGTTACTATTAGGACAGCTCCTGTGGCACTATCGTGTCCCTGAAAGTGTCTCTAAGGCAGCAAAACTAGCACATATCTGCAGCATGGAATGAGTTGCTTTCAAAGCATACAAAGCTGAAACACCTCAAAGCTTAGCCTCATCTTGTATCGTCTACAGTTTCAACTTGTGTCACTACTTTGAAATGCAAAATAAACTGTAGACATAGGTCTCCTTGAACTCAACTGACTTGAGCAAACTACAGAAATGATGTGCCTGCATTTCTGGGCAGGGAGCTCGGATGCCGGCACGTCTCTGCCCTTTGTCCTTAGTTCAATAGAGAATACAACAGATTGCTGTTGACCCAGGTCTCAAGGGTCAAAAAACAGGGGATTTTTGGTTCTAGTTTTCTGAATAGTTGGCTGGATGAAGTAAGATCAAAGTGTGTCATGGATTCTTACTTAATCCTTTTCAATCATTCAAGCTGTCACAAGTACATCTGCCACGTTATACTTTGGCCCTCAGCTGAATTTTGATGATCTGTGTGGGAAGTGTTTAAAGCTGCTTCTTCAGACTTCTCAGTGCTCCAGACAAGGCTGCAGAGTTTTAGATCAGCAAGGTTTGAAGTTGAAACAGCCATCATAAAATTTAATAAAGCAAGTGAAAAAATACTGCTGTGGTCTCCAGTAGCAGCACTTCAGGTACATTCTCTTCAGAATGGTAAATGCTTATCTGTGTTTTATCTATTTGTTACTTCATTTGAAAAAGGTGTAGTAGACCTTTAAATATTCCCTGAGCAATTTAGAGGGGGCTGTAGTGTTAAGCTATATGTAAGGAACCTGGAATAAAGTACTCTCAAAGCTGAGATAAATTATAGTAGCAGTGGTTCTGTTTCTTACACTGGAAAATGGGATAGAAAACTCATTCCTTGTACAGCTGACAAACACATGTGCACATCTGCTGGAGTTATGCATGCTAAGTAGACCTGGAATTGCCGTTGCCTTGCAGAACGTGAAATCTGGATGGTGAATGGTTATCTAACATGAAATACTTGGCAGAAGTCTCAAAAGCTAATTTCAGCTCTGTATTTTGTTCTTTAAGGGAAAAAGGCTTAATTGGGAGTTGCTAATTTTATTAGTAGTATCATGCTCAAGAGGAAAAAAATGTTACTGTTTGTTTTTTTTTAGGAATAGTGTAAGTGCAAGTCATGGTATGTTGAAATTAACAGAGTTAACATCTCAAGCAAGGGCTTCAGGATGCTGGTAATCAACAGTGAGCTAAATTGCATATATCAGGAACTTTACTTCATGGCTCTCACATCTAAATAAAGGTGACTTCAGTAAGAATGTACTTCAAGGATGTACCAGTCCTGCCCATGAACTTGGTTGTCTGATGCCAATCTGAATAACTTATGTGTGTGTGGAAACAACTGATTTCATGGCTTGAGACCCCATCTTTGGAGGACAGGGGTCAAAGCTGTAGCTGGGGTGGGTGCACAGTAAGGATTGGGCTGCAGAGCTGAGGAGGCACACAGTTCTGCAGATACACTGCGGTTTGTGTTACTGCTCTCGAATCCAGATTATTCACCAAGGATCACTGTAAGGTATCGAGGTCTGCTAGTGAATAAAAAAACAGTGAAGAGCATGGCTTCATTAATGTTCACAATTACATACTAGTTCTGCATTCTTTGAGTAAATCAACTGTTCCTGGCAGAGCAAAGGACCTGATCTTCTCTCTGGGGTCATGTCTGGGATCCATTGACTGTTCCAATACTCATGTCAGCCTGTTCTTTCCTTTCTTGGGTGCCTAATCTCAAGCAGAAAGCAGGATGTGATAACTGCATCTTAAATCCTGTGAAAACACTACGAAGAGGAACTATGCCTTGAAGTAAAAATGGGGAAACAACTGGGAAGGACAGAGTAAAATTAAGCAACTTCAGCATTGCAAAGAAATACAGGGAAATGAAAAGTCACTTCCTAGAAAAATTCCCCTCTGTAACAGTCAATTCATCTACTATGGCAAGAGTGAGCAATCTTAGAGTGCCTTGGAGCTTCCCCATCACAGTAACCAAAACAAAGATGTAACAGAGTTGTTGGTTCCTCTGAACAGTCTGCATAGAAGCCTTTCAAAGGGATTTTTCATTGCATAATGTTGGGGGCAATTGCCACTGCCTCTGATGTGAAAAGCAAAACCAGAATCAACTTGGAAGTGTAGTATTTGGTGGGAAATGGGGCAGTTAAATACAAGAATTGATCGCATTTGTCTAATAGCTATTATTGTAACGGGACCAATAAAGGCAATCAATAACACTCTTCCTGCAGGAGACTCCAAGGGCTGGGTATGATCATCTTCTGCTTGAGACCCTGTACATGATCTGGAGAGACATGTGAAACTTGATCCAGAATTCTGGTTCAGTGTTAGATGTCTGGGGGAAGGATTCAGAGCAAACCAGATGTGAAAACTATGTAATAGATGGGTCAGTTCTGGGCCTCTAAGGAGAAAACATGGCACACACAAAGTCACAGTAAGCAGTTGGTTTTGGTTTTGTTTTTCCTGTGTAAAAAGGGAATACTGAAACCACTTGGAAAGTGTTTCAAAATGTAACAAGAGCCAAATCAGAGGTGTGTATCAGATAGAAGTGCATCTGTCTTGTCGCTGAACTGTATAGGTTGCAGGCATAGCCAGGTAAATATAATTAATCATATCTGATCTATATTGAAACATGTGGCAAGAGTGTGGACAACATAAAGAATTAAACAAAGTTGGGATCTTATCCAAGTGGGGGATACCAACAGACTTGCATCTTGCTTTCACCTCAGTTTTCTGGGCCAGATTATCTGGAAATAGTTAATCAAATGCTTGCTTGAATGTGTATAAAGGGCTCAACGTTTTTTTACTTGTGTGGCATATGGGTGTTGTAAATCAACGTAACCTGAAACAAGACAGTGAACCGTAAACCTGCTAAAAGTGCTCTGAGCTTCTCTCAGCTGCTTCCAAGTACCTGTGCAACAGCAACAGAAACAGGGCATTGTTGCAAAGAAAGTTGTCCCAGCAATGGCCAAATTGTGCTTCATAATGAGTATGATATAAAATAAGGTGCCAAAGAAGTGCAAGGTGGGAAATAATTCACTGTGCACATGGTTGAGCAGGACTTTTGGTCCTTGAAGAGGTTAATTCTCCACAAAGAAGTTACTGGTTATCTGGCAACTGAGGTTAACAGAGATACTGTGGAGTTTTTGTGACTATTGCTCGTGTGAAAGTAACAGTCAACTTTTAGTCCTGCATCTGCAATACAATAAGCTTTGATAAAATTATGAATTTGTCAGAGATCCCAGACTTCATTAATTATCTGAAAAATTGCAATAATTTGGCACAATGCGTATGATGAAAGAGCACCTTTTGTGTCCTGCCAGCCTCTTTCCATCACTTTAACCTGCTGTTTGAAGTAAGAAGACACTGGAGTTCATAGTGCCAGTTGGTATGATCAGTCTCTGCATAAGCTTCAATGGGGTGTCTGGTCAGCAGGCTGCCTTGCGAAGAGTCCTGATGGTGATATTCACTTCAGCATTTGTCTCATTGGAATAAACCATAAAAATGTATTAAAATTTGACTGGATCAGTTTTAGACAAGCTAATGATGAACTCTTGCAAGCAAATCATTATTTCTGTGAACTAGACTTCAGACTTCAGACTTCAACTCTCTCAGCTGAAAGAAAGAAGACATCCCAGTACTTTGCATGAGCTCTTGCTCAGTTTCTCTTTTCTCATGTAAACTGCTTGCAGGTATTTAATGCACAATATCCTTGCAAAGATAAAAAGGAAATAAAATAACCGGAGAAGCTATTTAGGAGTTCAACATCCTTAGGTGCTTTTTTATGTGTGGATTTTGTTGCAAGGAAGTCTGTTCTGAGGACCTGGTCATGGACCCTGGTGATCTTGACCCCAATGTATTGATTGACTTTCCTGCTTGACCTTGGGCCTGTCTTATTGCTATGGTCACTGGGCTGTGTCCAGTGCTGGTTACCTTCACTAGACCCCACGCTGACCTGCGGCTTGACTTCCTAGCTTGCCATTGGACCTGCCTCATTGACATAAATGTGTCTGGCCATCCGACCCAGTTGGTGCCCCCACGGTAAGAGCCTCGCAGGACAGCACTGGCAAACCCGTTCCATTGCAGGGATTAATCACTTTTTCAAATCTGGCTTGATGCTCTTTCCTGCTAAAGCTTTATGGCATGTGTAAGCCAAGATGCTAGCATGGTTAATTTTCAATGAAGATCTTACTGATGTCAGTGAAGTTCATCACCTTTTTTTTTTTCAGCTTGTTCCAAATCACTTGTTTGAGTTCAGGAAAGTGAGGACTGAGGCTGAACAGTTGAACCACTGAGGTTGCAGCCATGCTGCCTAGATAGAAAACAGCAGAAGAAATTCAGTCTGGTCACCTCCTGTGTTTACCCATTCTTAATTTTCATGTGTAATGGGTTTTCTTCAGACGATTTAGCACTCTGAAATGAGCTTTTGGTTAGTTCTATGGAAACATGAGCTCTGTGGCAACCAAGCACAAAAAGGGAATTGAACAGAACGTTATGCTACTTTGCATAAATCCATAGTACATGTGCATTTGAATACTGCATGTCCTGTGTAGCAGCAGGAATGGAAAGAGCTCAGAAGCAAAAGTAAAGCTATAGATTTGCTTATATATATTTTTTTTATTATTTATTTTTTTTTTTAAGTTGGGACTTCTTAGATAAGTTCCTAAATACTGAAAACCATATTTGAGCTGAAGCTGGTTGTGGCTGAGGGATTCATGATGTGATTCTTTTTATGTTCTTAGCTAGGCAACTTCTTTTGGCTGTACCAAAATAGGATGTTAGACTGAATTAACCTTTTCTGTGAACTGGCAAGATGGTTAATGATGCAGTGAAATGCTGCTGAGCACTTCGAAGGGGTTATAAGACAATGACTGTTTCTCGGTGTTACGTTGGATGCTTATTAACTTGAGTTGGTTGAGGGAATGGACACCATGCCTGTTTAAAACTTGGCAACGTGCAGCTTGCCATCACTAGTTAGAAGGACATATTAATCTTCTGAAAACAAGACTCTAACCATATCCAAAGAGAAAAGTGTACACTATATAAAGAAATAGACACTTAGTCTCTAGCACTCTGATTAACTCATTCTAGCTGATTAAACATACAGTGACATTTGACTGACCTTGTCAGCTGGAGAGGTGAATAGATAAAATAAATGAGCTTTCAGTCTGTGACTGAACATATTTAATATGCTGGGTAGGAGGTCAGTGTGACTCATCCTTTCCGTTTGATGGATAGCCTGGTATTTGTAGAGAAAAATTCTCTCCTTCTGTTGAATGCATCCAGAGATATAATAATACTTCTTGGTACTTGAATGCACTACAGGTGCCTTTCCAAACTGATGTCCAGTTTCTGTAAATCTGCCACACCTGAGAATGGCTCTCTGGAACTGATTGAGTGTTGCGTAGTATCATAGAACAGTTTGGGTTGGAAGGGACCTTCAAAGGTCGTCTAGTCCTACCCCTCTGCAGGGACATCTTCAACCAGATTAGGGTGCTCAGAGTCCTGTCCAGCCCGGCCTTGAACGTTTCCAGGGACTGGGCATCTACCACCTCTCTGGGCAACCTGTGCCACTATTTTACCACTCTCATCGTAAAAAAACCAACCAAACAAAAAAACCCCAGTTTGGTCCCAAGGGGCAATGATGCCCCCATAATACAACCCCATTCCTGAATGTCCCATGAGCCACTGCAGCCTGAGGGTGCACCTGTCTGGATCCTACTCTTCAGATTATGGAGTTGTTTCTAGAAGGTACCAAATGTGCTCCTTATCTAAGTAGCACTGCCATGAATATGGAAAGTAGCATGTGGCTTTTGTGCTGAACCAAACCCTGCATCTTATTTAATGAGACACCCAATACCAGACTTGAAGGCAGCAGCAGGCTCAGCACAGGTCTGTGCTGTCCAGGTACCTGCAAACTCTGAGAAAAAAACAGTAATCAGCTCTTGCTGCCTTCGCTGAGAACGTGCCTCCATTTAGTAATCTGCTTCTAAAAAAAGGTCCCTGAGGAAACAGTACCCTGTAGGTGAAGAGCTCTATAGGAGTTTAATTAGGTGCTGTCCTTTGAGAAACATACTTGCTGTTTCTCACGTTTCTTTAACAACTGGGCTTCTAGTGCCTAATTATCTTGTTCTTTTTGACTAGGACAGCTAAATAATTATGATCTGGGCTGAGTGAATGAATGCAGTGAAGTGATGTTCTTAAATGCAATCAGCTACCCATTGCTCTGACGAAAAGTGTGGTAATGTAATAACACAGCCTTGCAAGAGATTGACTTGAAGGTGAGAATGCTGCAAAATGTTTGCAGAAGTTTGCCTGAGAGCTAATCAAGTTAGCTTTACCTTGTAAGTTGATATAAATCCTCCATGTTCCAGCTGAAGCTTTAAGTGATTTCTAAATGAGCATGACATCAAGTGAGCAGAAACCCAATCAGCAATTGATAGATCTAGTTGCATGTCCCTGTCACCACACTGTCTCCGATACACAGACCAGATTGAGCCACTGAGCCCTTAGTGCAGCTTCCAAGTAGCTTTAGCTGTACTGCAGTGCTGTTAGAGGCCTTGTTATGCTAACAGTTATGGAGGGTGAAACCCCGAAGTGAGAAAGCAGTGCAATAATAAAGGAAAATTTATTCAGCACCCCAGCCATTATTAGCTCTCATAGGAAGGCTAAATGCAAAAAGGAGACAGAGGATTACTGTATGCAAATGGATAATCTTTTTTCTTGTTGTTGTTCCAGCTGTCTAGACAGCTAGACAAATGCCAGGTTTTCAAGGCACTGACTGCAAGATGTTTTAACGCTTCATCCTTTATCATGAGTGCAATCTACCCAGGTTGTCTGGTAGTTATTGATCCTATATCAAACAAGCTCAAAGGTTTTTCAAGGTTACATCACTCAATAAAGTAAAAAATATCCCTGTCCAAGATTATAGTAGTTTGGCATGTTTCTGAGTTGATGGATGAAATATAAAGGCAGCTGAGGTTGTGAATATAATATAGGAGCAATGAAACCCTTGAACATACTGGTCTGAATGACAGCTTCAAGTGCCCATCTCCTTGTACTAAGTGTTCTTGGACCTAAAATGAAACAGAGGGAGATTTCAGAAAAATTGTAATACTCAAGATTAAGGTATGAACATACTACATTTGAAATGAGATAAATATGGGCATATTCTCATAACCGTGCATCTCACTGCCTCACCCTTCTCCCTCCCAATTCTGCTGTTGAAGTCAATCTTCTCCAATCTGGTGCATGACAAAGTGTTTCCTAGGTGTGAGAGCAAACACCAGACTTCACCAATATGTTTCTCTGTGCCTTTTATCTGTTGCGTTGATGCCCTGCTACAGCTAGCGAAGGCTGCAGCCCTGCTCACATCTTTGTTTCTGCCTCTGACAGGCTCCACCAAGCCCTGAGTGGAATCTTAGTATGTGAAATTCAGAAGGTGACTGCTGGGGAAGACCTTTCCAGGACAAAACCCCAGTGTAGTCCATGTTGCTTTGCTTGGGAAGGTTGTATTTGGACTGAGCAATGGCATTTGGCACAGTATCATGGAGCAGGAGGCAGTGGTGCTGTAGATAGACGAAGGATAACAAGCTTGTGGCCCAGAGCAGTTGCTCACATCAGACCTATGGAAATTCATAGTGTATGATTAACACTTGCTATCAAGCAGAGTCTTAAAAAGCTGTTCACAAAGAGGGAAGGAAAGCTTATAATGGTTCATAATGATAGCTCTGACAGAGAACTTGCCATCCAGCGCTTCATGTGAAGCCATCTGCCACACTGAGAGAGCACAAAGGAACCGCATCGTAATTCCTAATGTGGGGCATGACCTGCAATGTAGCAGATAGAAACCTGAGTGTGACATTCCTTTGATGTAGCCAGGATTGTTACCCCCACAGGGTCCACAAGCAAAATGTAAATGTGCCCTGTCAGCAGTTTGTTGCTCAACCTTGGGGTGTAGCAGCTGAAGCTGCTTCATGACCTACTGCAGAAGCAGTAAAGGCGCTTCCTCTGCAGATCCAACGAGCCCCAGACTGCATTCTGTGCTTGTGCCCTTTCCAGAATTCATGAGGAAGACTTAGATGTGCTGCCCTATTGCATCTTAGACATTAGGGATCTGATTGGCACCAGAAGATTTCCCTCTTGGGCAGATCATCTTATGTGGGGAAGCAGTAAAGCACGAACTTCTACACATTTAGTAGCATAAATAGTGACAGCACTTGGGCTTGGTACGAGAGGGAGCAACAGTTATGGTTTATTGAAGCATCAAATTGGAAGACAGAACTGAATACTGTGTGCTGGAAATAATTAGCTGATTGGCTTTTATGTTATACTCAAAATTTGTTTTCACTGTTCAAGCAAAACCACTCCACTATCCTTACACAGAAAGAAAACTAATAATTTAGTGCAGAGAAAGTAACCCTGAATGCAACTTTATGTATTAGCACAGAGCAGTACAAGCATAGGAACAGGGTAGTGTGACCTGAATGAAATGACATGATGAGCTGAAAAGTTTGTCATGTAGTCTTTTCCACAGCCAACACTCATTAGTGCTCCAGCACAGTCAAGTCTGTATATGTTTCTATTTAAATTTTCTATCAATTTCCTTGTACAAGCTCAAGACTATGTATCTTCTATGTGAGATTCCAGCTGACCTCACTAGTGGATGCTCACATCTCTATTCTATTATATTATATTCAGCCATACATTCCTTTGGCTTCCGACCCTGTTGCTTGCTTCTATTCTCTTTAGGGTGCCTAGTTTGTATTTTAGCTTGAGGTTTGACTGCTGTTTTGTTCCCTGAACTGTTAATAATAGCTATGTGCTGTGCTTTTTCGGCAGGAGAGACTTTCTTGCTTGGGGGCACCCCAGGAGACGATTTCTAAATAATCAATGAATAGACACAACCTCAAGTAGAAGTCTGCCATGGCTTTAATGAGAGCCAGGAATTTACTCATAATAAGTGAAGTAATGTTTATTCTCAGGAGTCAGGAAACAGCTTTATCTTCCATCTTGAGAAATGTGAGCAAGGAGTCTGATCTACTGTATGGGAATGCTGTGGTGGTGGTCAACATGGCTTAAATGTGGCTGGCAGCCCTGACCCACAACTACATGACCAGTTTCTTTCCCTTTTTAAGATTAACAAGTAAAACCACTAAGAGTGTACTCAAGCACTCAAAGCTTTCTGAGAAATGCCTGTGTTTCTAGAGCACATCTGTTATCCACATTGGTGGGCAAGTCTGTCCAGCTGAAATTTGCCTTTTTCTTCTGGATTTTGGCAAAACCCATTTCTAACAAACTTTGCTTGCAATGGACGTGCCAGCTTCAGCCTAACTGTACACAGAAAGTGTGATTCATGGCAATCAGTTGTTAAGTCGGAACTTCACTCAGACATTTTTGATTGCAGTAAAAAGACACTTTTTGGATGAAATGGACTTTGTTTCAGTGGACTTAGGAATTGGTGCACAAAGTTCTGTCTTTTCTAGCTTTTTTTCCCCTGAAATCTTGAGTGTTGTCTTTTTTTGTTGTCTCAGAACCAGTGACTCCTCTCTGAATGGGACCGTCACAGCTGACAACCCTGCCTGTGAAATCTCTTCACCACTCTTCTAACTCATTTCCCACAACCATATGGTTGTCATGAGGATTTAACCTCTGTTCTCAGTGGGCCTTTCGTTTCCACAGACGGCTGAGAAGCTTGCAGGATACCATTGGGCAAATACAACCACCACAGATTTTTTACATCCTCAGAAAAGATACAAGCTGCTTTCTGAGAGATTAAGTGACTAAAAAGCTAGAGCATGTGGAAAATGGGAAAAAAAAAAAAACACGTTTCAGAAGAAAACTGAAACAAAATTCTGGCAAAACCAGTAAGATTCTGGTATTTTATAAATGATGGAAACTACTACATAATTTTGGTAATGATGGTTCAAATGTAGGAAGTCAAATGCATTATAGTTCCCTGGGTCTGTTGCTGTTTAGTTTCTTATGGCTGCATCCCATTTTGAAAAGGCAGTATCATAATACTGCTCTGAGCACTGTGGCGATAGCTAAGCTTTAGCCATCGTATCAGAGGCTTGAGGCAGAGATAAGTCACTTAATATTTTTATCTCATCAGGCATGTGCTTGTTACGTGACCCTCACATTGGCAGAGGCCTCCTTCCAAATTTGCATTATCCCACCCTGACTGATGAGTTTATAGTTGATGTGAGGAAGGGAAATGCCATTTTGCCAAAGCACAATTAATTTTACAAGTCAACTCAGCCTGTACTTTCTTTTACTCTTTCACAGCAACTCCCTTTAATATTCAGCTTCATATGCTGGTTTCAGGTCAGGCCAAGACAAACTGTCAGTGTTATGTGTTGCATGTAAATGAAAGGAATATTCTTATAGTGGTAGCTGTGGTGGCAGCAGCAGGTTTCTAAGAATATATTACATAGTAGGCGTGTTGTACCATTGATGTTTTCTCTGAGCTTTGTAAATAGTGGACTGAAGTATTATAGACAGCTGCTTCCACACAAAGCCAGTATTGGACAGAGAAAAGCAACACTAATTTAGTTTCTATATAATAAGATTTACTTAATGTTTGAAGTCAATGAGCTTTACAAACTTCTGGGCATGATAGTTTGCAGTTAGATTCAAATACATAAGGTAAAATAATGTGTTATTGAAATTTGAATTTAAGAATAAGCAAACCAAACTGATTGGACTGAAAGAGGAATTCTCTCCAAAGGCACAATACATTTTGTCCTGATTCCATTAAGGGTTTTATGACTTTAGATATGGCTAGGCATAATGCTTTTACATGGAGGAACAGCATGATGGATGATGATTTATCAAACTGAAATAGCAGTGCTGCTCTTCAGCTGCACTTGGAGTTGCTTACCAGCTTTTCTCTTGAGACTTAATTCAAAAGAATATACCGTCTATCTTCATATCGCAATATTGGCCTACGAGAAACAACAGTTTGCTTTGATGTTTCTGGTTGGTGCTTAAAAAACAGAAACACCCAGGTGTCACACTTTTATTTAATATGACTGATTATTATAACTCATGAATCTCAGCATTATGGCCCAGGGAAGCTGCAGGAGGTGCAGCCTCAGTTTATGGACTTGGAAAGACAGCATACCCCAAACAACAAGTTGTTCAGTGTTGTCTGTCATTGCAAAGAAATTCCACTGCCCACTCCTTCCTGTGGTCTCCTGGATGGGAGAGGATCCTGTGAGTCTGTGGGATGTTTCTGTCAGCTCCTCGTGACAGTGCTGAGTTTTCCAACTCCCCTTACGCTACTGCTGTGATACGATCATATACACATACAATGTGGCACCATGCAAAATAATGACGTTGTGGCCGAGGTGGGTATTTCCCTCCAAAGTGAGGATGCTGATGACTTTTGCAGCAGGGTGTGAGCTTTGCCACCCTTGTTCCCTTGATCCTCAGGGCTACCCAGGTGTTGGAGTGACTTCAGATGCAACCTGCTGTCTGCACATGGATTCTTCTGGAGAAGAGGAAAACTCAGGACTTCAGAATGCCCAAGTGTCAGTCTGGAAGGTGCAAGGATTATGTGCGTTAATATTAAGGGAGCAACAAGCTGGAGAAGTAGGTGAGGGAGAAGAAATGATTGAATATAGCATAAAATCAGCCAAAGCGAGGGCTGCGGAAGTGCGGTGGGCAGCAGAAGTGCGGTGGGCAGCCTCTCGTTAGGGATGTTTTCCTGGTGTCCTGCTGTGGCTGTGCAGACTGCAAACTTTTTATGACAATATCTGACAAGTCCATTCCACTACTTTCATATACTCCAGGAGTTTGAGCCCTGTTTGGCCTTGGAATAATTAAGGTAAATAAGCTGATAAAGCTAAGGATAGACGTGATGGAATTGCAATGAAGAAAAAAAGAGGCTTTAACTTTTAACTTTGAAATGTATTTGTAGAACAAGTTATTTGCAGATTAGCTTCAGTATGAGTGTTGCATTTCTTTAGTGAGTAACGCCTTCTCTTGACTGCAAAAAAGCCATCACATTTGTATCCCTTCAATAGCAGCTATTAAATGTATACCTGGTACGTACATATTAGTGAAGCATCAAAGCCAGCTCAGCAGCAAATTAGTGACTATTTTTCTTACTGAAAAGTCTGGAAGACTGCTTGTTCTTGCCAGACTTCTTTGTGTCTATTTCTAGAATAGATGTGTTTGTCTGCAATAAACATTAGGTAAGAGCAAGAAACTCTTGGTCCATCAGACAGAATTATGAGTAGTGGTGCATATGTGCTTTGGGTTGGTCATATCAGGAAGTCTTTAACTAGTTAAATTCTTTGGACAAAAGCTGTAAGAAACTGCAATTTCAGTTGTGTTAATACCTCTGTTAATACTATACAAATAATGAAGATGTTGAATAACTACCCCTGTAAGTATATCTGCAGAAAAACACAGCTGAAACACAGATCATTGACGATGAATTTCTGGCACTTGTGCATAATACATTTCTTTTAATATCTTATGTTGTAACTGCTTCAAACCAAGACTTTTTATGTCCTTTCCCAGGAAACAGTTTAAGTCGGCTCTACTAACAGAAGTCTTTATTTGCTGGTGTTCCAGGAAATAGAATTTAATGGCCTCTAACCGAGTCATGGAAGAGTATTTTCCACAATAAGCCCTAGGTCATGGCCAACATTTGCTATATGCTACTGGCATTTAAGACAGATGAGGTTTCTTTGTTGTTGTAGTAAACAAGATTCAGAATATCTTGAGAATAACAGAGGCACAGCCTCACAGCTTGGTAATTGTTAATAGGGGATTACCTTCCCTTCTCTAAGCTCTAGGAAGGGATTCCCACTCAAAGCTGTTGCAGCCAAATAATTTGTACGTTTTCCAATCTACTGCTCATCCTTTGTTTAAGAAATTATTTAAAAGGAGATACGATGTCTCTGCCCTAGTTTTCCCTCCTGTATTTTGAGTGCTACTATCAAACAGGGATGTGGTAAATTGTTTACTTGAACTTCATATTACAATTTCAAATCCACAGAGCTGGAACATGTTTGCTTTGGGAACAGAACTAATACTTTTCAGACCTGAGCATTCACTAAAGACTTCCTCTGTATTCTTGTCTGACTGTGACATTTAGAGTGGAAAAGCACAACCGTATCTGCTCAAATCTTTTCAGCTGCACCTAGTATAATTGCCAAATTGAATCTTGGGATAACTTAAGTGCTTGATTTATTGTAGTCAGCATGTGAGATTTCTAATAAAGTTGCATAATGCCAGGCTGCTGTACAAAGCCTGGTATCTGCAGCTACATGAGACCATCTCTTTTCCTGTAGGAAAGGTGGTTGCAGTGACATTCGAACTATTGCCTGAGGGAACATGACTGACTAAAGAAGAGCAGCTGATTTTTTGTTATTTTGGGAGGCTGAGCATATGGTGCAGCACAAGGCCAAACAAGTTTCTCCCTGTGCTTTGCCAACCTGTCTCTTAGTGTTCCCTACAGTCTTCTCTCCCCTGTCAGCAGGCAAAAATTTCACATGTCTCTTTTCCAACTTACTAGATATAGTGGTGTGGCAATGGTTTTCCCTATAAACCTGGCTTCATCAAACATGCTGGGAAGTCACTGCTCAGGACCGATGTGGGCAGCCTAATGTCTGTATTACAAACGGGCAGATGCCTTTCATTTTATTCCCTGCACTGCACTCTGTCATATGGGTTTTTGAGCTCAAGGATGAAGAAAGCATTTTTTTTCTGAAATAAAAGTGTCTCTTAACCACCAAGGAGAACTGATTTGAGCCTTGATTAGAACCAAGACCCTTCAACAGAAACTGTTTGCTAAATAAACCTTTGTATTTCTCTGGCATTAACATTATCTGGAAGGCTGGATCTGGCTGACAATCTGTTGCAATTCTGTGAAACTGAAGCATGACACAAACTTATTAGACAAATCCTGTGAAATCAAGAACACAGGAAAGTCTAAAAAAGAGGAAATACAGTGATGCAGCAGTGGCTTGGTAATTCATTTTATCAGATTTTCAGGCACTGAGTTAATACTTCTGTGGTGGAAAGCTGATACTTCCAGTCGAGAGCTCACTCAGCTGTGTTTAGGTGAATTACACTGATGCTGGGTGCTCTGCACAAGGCAGAATCTCAGATCTACAGGCAAATACGCACTTTAGTCTCCACAGCTGCAATGTCTTCAGTCTCCAGTGCAAATGCCTTGCTCCATTTTCTAATAGTACTGCTCAAACATACTAATAATTTGGTTTTGGGACAGCATGGCTACTGCCCTTGTCCTTTTAATTACAGTACCAAGGATGCTTTGGTAGACAAATTATTTGTGGCTCTGAAAATTGAATCTAAATGCTTGCTTGTGCAGAAGGAATCCAGGTCTGTGGTCCATGTTCAGTTTTTCATACACCATGTGGATAAGAAGCATCTCTTGAGCTGAGCTGGATACCTGTTGAAGCAGTGCAGGAAGCTCCAGGATGCAAGTAGCTTCTCAGAAGCAGAAAAACTGTCAGCCCAGCTCTGAAGTTACACAGCTCATGAAGTGTTTATCTACCTGAAGGCAGCAGAAACTTGTGCAGCTTTTTTGAGATCAGTCTGCTACTGATTGCTTAAAAAACAGAAAAAAAAAAACCAAGAGGAGATCAAGTCAGAGGGGACTGACGGTAGCAATGCCACTGGTTCCATTTGGATTACCATAATTTTACTTAAATTTAGATATCAGTTGTGACTATTGCAATAGATTTGGGCAATAGCTTGCCATGACTTCCATGTTTTGTCCTTCTAACTGGAAGACAGTGCACTGTGTATCTGAGTCTAGCAACATCCTATTAGAAATGCATACAAGTAATTATTCAGGATTGTTATGTTGAGCCTTGAATTTGTTGCAGCCCTGTATTGAAAAAGAATATCCTTGGTGGAGGGTAGATGCTTTAATATCTGCAGATTGTATAAAAATTTGGTCCAGGAATAATGCCTCACTTGTCTTGCGTTGTGCTACTGGCATTCTGCTTTTGTCCTTGACGTAAGCAGCAAGGCGCAGTCCTGTTCAATAACACCTCCATGCTGAACAGAAGATTATGGGATCCTGATGCTATAAAAATGGTAAGGAATCCAACCTCTCTCAGCATGCTGTTGCCATCTAAAACTGAGATCAAATACTTCTCTCACGCTGTTTTCTTGGATTCCAACTGTGTGATTTTGGGCTCGGAAGGAACTTAAAAATATATCTAACCAAATAGTGTTGTTGATTTTCCTTCTTATCTGTTTCAACAGGATGCTCTGATCAGTGTTCTGTGTTGGTCATGCTTCTTTCACACTTTAAAATATAACACATTGCAAAGTTTCCTTCCCTCTCTCACCAAATAAGCTAATTGGGCACTTCTCTTCTGCAGAATGTACCAGTCTGTGAACACCTCAGGTTGTGCATGGGACAGACTCAGTCACTAGCACAACATCACATGTTATGTACCAGACTAAGTTATCAACAGAAATAAGGCATAATCCCTTTCAATAGCTAACTCGTGTACCAAAAGTACTTCAGTATCATCAAGGTTAAACCTGAAATGTGTTTGGTCCCTCTTAGAATTAGAGCAAGTCCATAAATAGACTTAAATCAGCCCATTTGCAGAGCTCAGAAATGGCCTCTTGTGTACTCTCCCCTCTGACCCAGAGATGTACATTGAAAAGCCATGAAAAATAGCTTTTGTAGCCATAGCTGATACTTCAGAGGTTGTTATAATGCCCGAAGAAATGGGGTAGTAATTCCAACAGCTGACTCCAGAGAGAAATTGTGAGTTCACGCTGAACTTCTGGCGGAGACAGACTCTGCTGTTAGCTTGGAGCTACAGTGCCTACAATATGACTAATTAACATTCAAGGTGAAAAATCATTACTGCTAAAACATAGCTTTTATTCTGTAATACTTATGGTATCAGCTATCATGTAATGTGAACCTTGAGACAAGTGCTTTTATAAGTAAGGATTTGAAGAGTCAACAGTCTCTTGTTTCACTGATTCCTACAGCAAGTGTTCTAAATGCTTTGCCAGTATGCACAGGGCGTTAAAAAACTCCAGCATAAGTCTTCTTATTACATAAATCATATTGGATTGAACTACAGCACACATTTTCTCCTTCCTGGGAGGAAACAGAGGTGCCTTACTAAAATGGTGTGTGGCCTAAGAAATTCCCATAGTTAAGAACATAGGTTAAGTCAAGAGTTGTACAGCTCAATATGACATTGGCCAGCAGGAGATCATAAAGTATAATATAAGAATGGGAAAAAGAAACAAGTTACTCATAAAGAGGGTGGTCAAAGCCTCAAACAGGTTTCTTAGAGAGGCTGTGAAATGTCCATCCTCAGAGATACTCAGAATTCAAACTAGATAAAGTCCTGAGCAATCTAACTTTGAAATCATGCTGGATTTGGGCAAAGAGTGAGTGTCCTTGGACCAGGTGGGCTCCAAATGACCCTTCTGTTCTAAATTAACCTATGATTGTTACATTCCTGACCTCCAGCTATCTGTGGCAGATAGGGCTTCCTGAACCAGGTGTACAGGTCTGTATTTGGTAGCCTTTCATGTTTTAACTATCTTCTATGAATCTTTCCATGGTCTTTTCTGAACATCTATGAACTTCTGTTACCCACAACATTTTGGAACAAAGCATTGTCTGTGCTGCTAGCTGCTGCCTTCAGTTTTCATTGAAACTGCTGGGTTCCCGTGATGCCTTCTACCTTCTGTGTTGTAAAATACAATAAATGCCACATTATTTTATGACTAGCATGTTCTCTATCTTTCTTATTTCATAGGAAGAGAAAGCTGGTCCTTGGGCAGAGATGGATGGTCCTGCTCATCGTCCTCAGAGGCCTGGCGCACTACAAATAATTGTGGAGGCAGAACTACATGCTCAAGTTGTGCAGCCCAAAGTCACTTGGTGTTCTTGGCTATCTGAATAGCATGGCTTGTCCTTGCTCGTACTGAATGGTTTCAAACATGCTGTGGATGATGACAGCTCTTTAAAGTTGGCCAGACCTTCAGGTGAAATGTCCAAAGCTTGTTTATCTTGCATCTTAATTATCCTGTGAGACATATTGTGCAGTTGTTTCCCTGATTCTGTCTCGTCTTTTAAAGACTTTAAAGCTGTGTTGAGAAAGGTTATGTCATGGACCAAATGTATTCCTTGGTTCAATGCCCAGGAAGCAAGTCTGGCACATCCCACCCTTTATTTGCATGAAGAAATGGAGAAGTTAATATCAGGAATTGTCTTTTATGCAAGAGAGACTGGAATATGCATCCAATATCCATAAAAACTAAAAGATACTATTCTGATTCATCCTCTGTGTTTGAAAGGAGAAAATCAAAAGACAAAAGCATGGCTTGTGCTGGCTTTGTTTTCCTCATGCAGTCAGTGCTGGAGCTGGGCATTGCACTAACAGACCTGTTAATAAAATATTCCGTAATAGCCAGAGCAGCTCATACTTAATGGAAAAACACTAAATGTTCCATTGGGAAACAATTGCTCTTTATGCTAGATGCATTTCTTCTCTCTCCCTTTTGTTCAAGGAATCTTACTTGGAACAAAAAAAAGCTTGTCCCTTCTGACATCCTCTGTTTGTGCTGCTTGCTCCCCAAACCAGAATCATAATCCCTTGTTTAGATGACATAATCAGTTACACAAATATCAGTTGAGATGGCACAGACAGATTATAGCTTCCAGCAGGACGAGGGAGAATGGGTCAAGCTTTAAATGCCTCGGTCTTTATGCAACTGTTTTTCCTAAGGATAAAGCAAGAGGAATAGAAACAAGAATTCTTTAGGCAGATGGCCTTTAGTAACCTCTCCACGAGGCATTGGCAGATTGTAAATAATAAGTGGTCCAGAGAGCAAACCTTGACTGAAAGGGCTTTCCAGACCTGGCTGCAGAAAGCCTTGTTGCACAGATGAGGGGGAAGATGCTATTGGAAAACTTAATGCTGTTGGGGAAAAAAAAATGCAGATAATTAACATTAAAGAGTGAAAGCTAATGTACAAGATTAAATTCTTGCTCAGTTTTAAACCATAGTTGATAACTGATTCTTACAGCAGTTTTTAGTGCAATGGTTGTTAAGATGGAAAGATGGAGGATAATTTTAGGAGCCATAAAGGGTAGGTTGCTTCATTTTCTCATTTGATGTGACACAGAGGTATTCTGCCTTTGGTGTAGGTCATCATGTTTCCTTAAGGGGTGTTGCTAAACTTCTAGGGAAAAAGTGAAGTTTGAACCGTTGTGATTTAAGTATTGGGTATAATGCGATGTGTAGCAAGCACCTGTTTCTGATCCAGATCCATAAATAAATCCTTGAGAGTGCCTGCAAATCCAGCCTGTTTTGCTGACAAATTTCTCCGTATATATGCTTCAGACTTTGCATGACTGAGCTCAAAAATGGGAAGATTGAAATCCTTCCCTGACCTATTTTCAAGACTTGTAATCTTCCAAACTAAGTTACAGGATGCTCATGCTGTACAGCTTGGAATCACTATTGCTGTTGATGCAACAGTATGAATAAAATCTCCAGAGATATCTTTAAAGATTTCTCTTAGACTGTACTGGAACTGGTACATCTCAAAACTGGCTCACCTCATTTACTGTCTGTTTGTTTAACAATCCAATTGGCTGCTATCCATGTAGTTTTATACAAGGCATATAGAGAGACATTTTCTAGGCTGTGAGGAGTCCACAGGCAGAGGAGATAATATGGAGAGGAGGGGTTTGGTCAAGATGAAGAGTATTTAAATAGTGTGGACAGAAGTCTGGATGTGCTTATTCAGCCAGCAGCAGGTGTGACTACAGGTAACTTGCCTGAATATCTGCTTTGGTTGGGGTTGCCATACATTAATTTTTTTGTATCCTCAGATTCCTAACTGGAAAAGGACGTTGCTCAAGGCTTCTTAATGAGTTCACTTCTGTCTTGCTTATCTAGCAGCTGTTTAAGGCAGCAGTTTCAGTTACTCGTACAGCAAATTGCGCAGATAAAAGTCATTCTTACATCTTATTGAGACCTTCATCTCCTAAGTATTGCATGGTAGGCATGGATAGGCAGAAATAAATAACATAAGCTTCTTGGTTTTACTTGTGCTATCAGACAACTATTTTTGTAGGATTTTTGAGAGCCTTTTACTACATAGAATTTGGAGATAACTGTTGCCTTTTTAATATTGGATCTGAGATACTGTGTGGAGAACTGCGAATCACAGCTAATCATTCCAGGTACTTAAACTGTGTAGGAAAACTACAGCTAAGTAATCATTGCCTTCTTGGAATGATTGTCACTGGAGGAGAATTAAATGCATAAATACATGCAGGGTTAGATGACCATTTTTGCAAAGCATTTCCATACTTAGTTGAAAAACTGTAGTGGGTGAAGATGCTTATTTTCCCAGAAAAAATGCAATAATAACAAAAAAGCCAGCTTTGAATGCCTTTGTGAGATGTAGTTCTAAACGAGCCTTTACCTTTGGCATGCCACAGTAAAAACTGGACACGTGGGGGAAGAAATTATGAGAAATTAATTAGGATACTTGTGTGGCAAAGCTCTTTTCACCATTTACCAACACACATGTAAATTGTATAGGCTGCATGCCCAGTGTGCGTGTAAGGTCTAATTATGATTCAGCTAAATGGAATGTAAATAAAGTCTCCTATAACAAAATGAGTGGGAACATTTTGGACTTTCATTTACTTTATACTGTAAAAAGATAATTCAAAGAGCTGCTTCTAACCCCTGAAAGATAGTTTTCAAAAACCTGATTAGAGACAGATAGAATTTGGGCTTTTATTGAACTTAAAGCTTTGATGGGAAATGTCTGTAAAATCCTCTTATCCTCTTATCCTTGGTGCCAAGCATGATTTGAGAAATGAAATCTTGAGTGTCTGAAAGGCACAGACAAATTGAATTTAACACGAAAAGTCTGCCAATAGCTGGAGTTACGCACTGCCTCTGAACTGAAGAGCTATTGGAAGTGGTGGTCATTTTTAGTAAAACCAGCATTCAAGTAATGACACTCGAATAACTTCAGCTAAGGGCCAAAAAGAATAGACAACAAAGTGGGATGGTGTATGTTAAGTACGAGTCAGCTGGGCTAACTCATCACCCTCGTAGTTCTGAGCCAGTGAGTGGGAATTTAGCCATGAACTTTACCCAAAGCCAACAGCAGGACATTTGTTAGATGTACAGTGGAACATGCTTCTAAAAATGACCTGATGCTGCAGGTGGTCTTGGAATTGCTTGTAACTGCATTTGATCAGATTTTAAGAAAAAACCCATCTTTAGACACCAAGACAATCAACTCTCTACTGTCCCCCACTGTTTCTTAAACTGCAGTTTATGTGTTGAGCAGGTGGAATAGTGCAAACGAACCAGTATGCCACGTGAGAAGTGATTGTGTAGTCCAAATTAAATTGTAGCACTTCCAAACTTGAAGTATTTACTTAAGGTACATTTGCTGGAAGATCACCAGAAGACATCAGGATAATAGTATGTTATGCCACCAATTGGATGCTGATGAGAAGAGGATATAAAATGAATATAAATACAATTGTAGGTGGCATGAAGAGACACATGAGCATAAGATAATTTTGTAGAACCAATCCAGAGCAGTGAGTAGTGTTGAAAATCAGATGTTACAATAGCAGATTGTTTGCACAGACCTTTTTGTTTCCTGGAGGAGGAAAAGCTGGTTGTATTCAACAATGACAGGGCAGGTTAGAGGCTGTAGGACAAGCTGTGGCCAGTTTCAGGAATGTACCTGCCCTTTGCATGGATGCTACAAGCCTGGGTGATGGCAGGAGGGTACGAACCACGGCAGGGGATGCAGGGTGGAGGAGCTGTCGCACAGGGAAGGAGCCGTGGGGCTGTAAGAGCTACTGTAGTGGAGCAACATGTCACATGCAGCCCCCTTGGTGGAGGCAACGAGGAAAACTGTGACAGCATCAGGAAGGTACTTGGAAATTAAATGGGAAGTTAGTCCTCTGCAAAGCGGAGTACAGGGTAAGTGCTACCTTGTGAGCTCTCTGTTGTACTCACATACACAAAGATATGCAAACATGGACAGTACTCAACACCTACGATCCTGAAATTATTTACATATATGAGAAGTAGAGGCCTTACAGGGAGCAGAGGTCTGGTAGTCTCTGTATTTGTGTTACATTACAGGCATGAGCCATTAGATAGGGTTGAAGAGTCTGGCCTTCGCTTCATGAAAGCCTGGAAAAATAATTATGCTCGTTCCTTGGAGGGTAATGGCTCAACAAAGCAGTAGCTTACAGCGTGCCGCTGACTCTCTTTGCTGTGATTTACACTTCTGCAGCTTTTCAATATGCTCCTGGTCATCAGCCTTGAGACTGGCTAATGCATTTACATTCTGAGTATCCACGTCTTAAAGCTCATGTTACGGCACATGTCCTGTTTAATAGGAGTTAAGATGCCTGAAAATCAGCCTGATATCTGGAAGTTTGTCCTTATGTTTAGGTGCTAGTAGGCTGTACTAAAGTGCTTCCTAATCAAATGAAGTGATCAAATGAAAATTCTGTGGCACTGGTGTTTCTGAACTAAAATTTTGAAGTCACGAATGGAGCTGGCTGGAAAAAGCCCAAGTGACTAGAAACAGAGTCAAGGTTGTTTCCTGGAGCTAAGAAAATGGCCAAGCCACAGCTGCTAGTCTGGTCTGGAGCAGACAGCTGTAGAAAACATTTTGCTGTGTAGCAAAAGGGCAAATATTAGGATGCCATAAGACCCACTTGCAGTTTTGCTTGCATAGCTGAACTCCTTGTTCAGATCTCACCCTCCTCTTGTACCAGCATTATCCCCAGGGCTGAAGAATTTGCCCTGCTGGCAAGCAACTGTGAAGCTCCTGATCTTATAGTTGAATGATAAAGTGCTCATTAATATTATACCATAAACCCTGTGTGGAGGCTGTCGTGTAGCACCTACATTTCAACAGGAACAACAGGACTGGGTCTCAGTGCCAGCCTTCAGTAAGTTAAGTGAATTAAAGAAATAAGGATGAGCAAAAAATACTGTTAGATGTAACCCTTCAGTAGGAGATGTGACTTTGAATAGTAGATAGATAGTTAGGTGAAAAGATAATGGCCTGCTCTACTTTTCTCTTGCAACATAAGGAAATAAATCTTTGCCTTTTGTGGATTGTGCCTATGTAAAAAAAAAATAGAAGAAATTAAACTTACTAGCATAAGCTAAACTCTTGCTCAAGGGAGCATCGCAGTGTGGATGCAAGAGAACACATTCAAGGGAGAGATTATTTTGATGCAAAGAATGCTGTGATTCACAAGTGCCTTTTTGAAAAGTGAAATGTTCGCGTGCAGCTGTGATGCTGGGTAACCACATGGAAGCAAAAATATCTCAGTGCAGGATCTGCCGTGCCAGTGATCCCCATCGGTCAGCATTCATACTGTTCAGTAGAGAAATGGATCTGGGCAGGCAGTAGATCCAGGAACTGAGTATAAATCTGAAATTCTCATTTCCTCAATACCCACAGAATAAAATTATATGGCCTTGAAATATATTATTTTTTCTTTGAAACCAATGGTAGATTAGCAAAATGTTAAAACTTACAACGAATATGAAACTTTAGACATGCTCATGGCATGGTATATGTTCCTTGTGGTTAGTTGTTGGGGGTTTTTTTGTTTGTTTGTTGTTTGTTTGTTTGGCACTAGAATAAGGTCTTAATATTCAAAACTGCCCCAATGTTTTCTTCCTTTTGAGTTCTGAGAGCAGCTGGATCTGGAGGTTAAACAATTGCAGCTTTTGAAAAGAGAAAGGGTTGGGAGCAACAGTGTCATGATGCACAGCCGGAAAAGAATTTTTGAAATAAAAAGATCTGTTAATGAATTCGGAGTATTTATAGCTCTGTGAGCTTTCCTGCAGAGTTGATCTCCATGGGAAGTTATTAGCTCAAAAGTGAGCTTAGTCACAAGCCGCTTATAGGAAATATTTCTATTTATAATATTCTCATTTCGGAGCTAGTGCTTCTACAACATGATTATTTGCTAGTTGTCGTGTCTAGTACTGGTCAGGTCAGAATTTATTCCTTTAGATGTAACTGCGTTAATGGGGAAAGAGCCATGCAACCGTGACAGGTAGAGGAACACCTGCTATGTGAGGGTGGGATGGCAGCAGAGAGAGAGATATTGAGGCCCTATTGCTTGCCCAATAACCCTCTATTTAGACTGAGCAGCAAACCAGGGGTTCCCATGGCAGAGGGAGTGGAAAAGTGGGAAACGTATCTGTGCAAATATTGTGCGTGTTATTTATTTATCCATTTACTGCTTTGTCTGATCAGTGGTTTCTGAATCAAATATGCCTTTTGCAGTGCAGGGTGAACGGGGTGTACATATGTCAGCACAGCAGAACAGCTTGGAGCGTGAACTGATATTAAGGCCATTCATGCATGAGGTAATTTGTTTTATAATAGCAGCAGAAAGCCTGCTTATGCCTCGGCGAGATGCAGCAGCCTGCCAGCCATCGGGGAATGAAAATACAATTGTTGACTGGCTATGCTAATAAATATGAACTTACGCCCAGATGGATTTTATTTGGTTTATGGTCGTGCAGAACCTCACTGTTAGTTGCCACTGCCACAGTGCTGGGACATGAATCTTCCGGCTGTTTTTGCAGGCATCTTTGTGCAGAAAGTGGTGCCAGAGGAAGCGGTACTGCTGTACCCCTTTCCCGCGGTTGAAGCTCTTGGTGTGGATCTGGCTACATGGCTACCACTGGAATGCAGCCACGCGAGCCGACCAGCTGCGGCTCCACTGGTACGAGGGTTTACGCTATTCAGCGTCTGATAATGCCCTTCAGGGACTGACAAAGGGGGAGGGAGGAAAGTGAGAAATGAGGAGAATGAAGGACTGAGCCCAGGTAGCATTCGTGAATAAGCAAGACTTGATTCTTCCATCCTGATTCCGTTTTTTGCACCCCGCTTGTATGTACCTTCTGCAGGCTTTCTTGAGTTTTCTTACAGTGAAGTTTGACTTAGAGGAAGGTTTTAAGATCGAGCATTGCCTTAGTGTCATGCTGCCCTTCTAAAGTGGATTTCAGTACCAGCATATCAGGAAGGCTGAGGTTTTATTTTGAGCACCAGTAATAGTCACTGCTGTTTTACCAAAAGGAAGAAGTTTCACAAGGTGCAATGTCACTATTTGTGACTTCCTGGTCACTGAAGGTCATACCCAAGAGGGTTTCAAACTAGATTGACTTTAATTATAGAAGAAGACAAAAGGTGACACAGAAGCCCATGATGAAAACTGGGGGATGTCAGCATAGGTTTGTGTAGTGTTGCTGTGAGGTCAAATGATGCCAATGTGCGAGTGTGCTATCAGTGGCGATATGCTGGATTTCCCTTGCCAGAAAAAATACCTGGGCTGTAGCCAGGACAAGCCAGGAACCCAGGTGAACCCCAACACAGTGCTCTTATCCACCAAGGAGCAGTCCCGCAGGGAACAAACATAGCAGCAGAGTTGGGTGCTGGGAACAGGCTCCAGCAGAAGCCCAAGGCAAGGTGAGGTGATGGAGCAGGGATGGAGTCCAACCAGGGGGTCAGGAGCATGTGGGGCCAGAGAAAGTGCTGAAAACAAGCTACCTATGTGCTGGAGAGAGATGTAGCTATCATGTAGCCCAGACCAGGACTGGGCACCCATGGAGAAGCTGAACTAGAGCCCCTGGACCATGGGCCGGGGTACAGGTAGATGCCCCCTGTGCAAGGCAATTAGGGCCTATTGGTACCTTCACAACCCTGACAGATTATCAACAGAAACCCTTCTACCTGAAGCGGAAGTCAAGAATCACATTGAACTTCTTATAAGGTTTAGGGTGTTATTGCATCAGTCATTATTGTCAAAATAGGGACAATTTACTGTGTGTCCTTTTTTCCTCTCATACGGAAAACTGACTCAGCTCCCTGAACAGGAGTTTATCACTCAGCTTAGGCTGCCTTAGCGACTGTAGAATCAGTGAAGACTGCAGTATTGGTCTCCCCCCAAACCCAGCTCCTCATAGCCTCTATCTGCTGTGGTTAAAGCCATTAGCTGAGCTCCCTTACCAAAAACCCTATAATGACACTCACTTACTGTCACTGGGTATTACTAACTGTTCCTTAGGACCCCTGAGAGTGTATTTTTCTTTTATTAAATATGCTAAATGGCATTCCAGAAAACCCATGGGGAAGCTGAGGTTGACTTGAGTTCTTAGTTGGTGATGCAGCACCATGATTCACAAAACCGCAGCAGTTAGCTAAAGCCTGCCCTGGAGTGCCTGAGCTTTATGCCATCGACTCTCTCAAAAATGTGACTCATGAACCTGAGATACTCTGATGCTAATGTCTCCATTTGCAATGAGTTTCACTGAAGTGTTCACAAAAGTCTGCAAACCCCACTGCCAAATTGTTGAGCTGCAAAACATCAATTTTTAACAGATTTATTTTGCTTTTGACATAGACTGAAGACTGTGTGCTACCTTTAAATGTTTATGAGAATGAGCAGAGAATCAATCTTATTTTCCTCAGAAGAACTGGAGCTGCAGACATCTTTAGAGCTAAAAGGTCAGCTGGAAGCACAGACTGCCACTAATAAGCCTTGTCACACGCGAACCTTTTCTGTGATGCCTGTACTGATGGGTCCTTGACTCCAGACAAAACATGATCTGCTAAGCCATTGCTCTGATGGTCAGCCTGAGAAATAAGACTCCAAACCTTCATTTATCTACTTGGTGTTACTCCTGCTGATGCTTCTTTCTTTCAGGATCAGAAAAAACTTGCTATCGTGTGAATGTGTGTTCCCAAACATCTCCACCTCTGTATCCTAAATGCTGGGACACGTCTGTCGGTCCATAAAAAGCGTGTTGTGTCAACCCTGATAGTGAAGAGCTCCAAACAAAATGAAGCAGTGAAAATATGTTAATGCTGCTATAAATCACTTTGAAATTAAACCTGTCAATGCCTTATGAGAAAAACTAAAACGAGGTAAACAGGACTCAGGAGCTGACAAGTATTTCATAGCTTTTTACACTTATTCCACATGGAACTGGCTTTATTTCTAGTTGCATATGCAGGTTTTTAGCCCTCAGCCTTGCTGGTGTCTCATGTTGACATCAGCAGGAGCCTTCATCAAATACATTTGTCTTTATACTGATACTTTTTATAGAATTGGGCTGTTTGCCATTAAAGGAAATTGTAGTTTCAGAGGAGTTCAAGTGGTTCCTCGGTGTAATTCATTCCCTGAGAAGATTAAGAAAAACTTAAATCTGACAGCATGACTACTTTGCCTTGAAGAAGCAATGCGTATTTCTTACCCAATCTGACAGAAGTAAACTAAGACTCATTTGAGTTTTAATGAAAAACAGAATGTCACTAAATATAAACCCAAACTTTATCTGTCTTCTGCAGAGGAGAAACATCTTAGTGTAGCCTCTAGATAGCTGCCATTATTTGCCCCGTTTAATCTTGGTTAAAGAGATCTGGGCTGTATAAGCATGCAGAAGAACACAGCAATATTTATTTCCTCTGATGAGGAAGCAAGGATATATTCCCTTGCTGAATCACAGTTAAGATATGTGTGGAGAAGCCTGAGGCAGGAAACATCAGACAATTCATACTTGCGTTTTCCAAGAGAAGTTACAGCTTTAAGTGAAAGCGGATATACATTTGCTTCCGAGATCTGTCCTGTCAAAGCTGCCGGACACTGCTGACCCCTTTGTTTGTGAAATGCACAAGTTGTGCAAAGTAGCAGGAATTGTGCAAAGCAGGAGGAGTTAGGGCACAAATGTCAAGTGCTCCTCTCCTGAATGCTGTTACTTGTCAACAGAGGAATATCTCTATGGCTAAAGGGCAAACTACTTGGTTATCAGTCAATCTAAAGGAGCAGACTTGTAGTAACAGCTGATGTTTTGTAACTGAGTATGAATTAAGAATCTGGTTATAAATACCTGAGAGCTTAAGTAACTTGTTAACTTCATGATATTCGATGTTTGACATTATAGACAATCCAATGCCTCCAGAAATAGATAGCAGTATTGAACTTTTACTGCTCCAAATCTTTTTGGATGCACTGAAAGGAAAAATAATCTTCTGCACTATTCCACGCTTTTATGTGAATTTGCTCCTTTCTTGTTTGGAACTGGAAATTTAGTCAGAGGTTTGTCGCTTTTTTTCTGCAGAAATTATTCAGCTGTTAAGTGCTATGGAATAAAACGGTGTATATAGCAACAGAGCACAGCCTGAGCCTTTCCCCAGTATTTGAAGGAAGCAAAGTAATTGTTTGCTTAGCTGACAATGGAGCTGGGCTCTCCAAAAGCCACAGTAACACTTCAGGTGGTAGTGGCAACATAGTAAAACTGGATCTTAACTATTTGTAGGCTGAAAGAAAAGAGTATAGGAAGAATATTTTCTACTAGAACAGGACTGAGTTGGTATTTCAATCTGAACTGTTGTCTAATCATGCACAGAGGTAAAACAGGATGAAGAATATTGATAAAAACTGTTTAGGTGGGTACCAATAAAAATAATCACTAACTAAAGATTGTTTGCTGCTTCCAGCCGAATCTTGTAACCGGCTGAAAAGAGACGTCAAATAGAGTTGAGACCCTTCCTCTGCCTCTGTGGCAGGGGGTGCTGGTTGAAAATCAGTGTGTGTTTTACCCTAACAGCAGCACTTCTCACAAATGCACGAGCCGGTATAATAAGTTTACCCTATTTGGACTCAGCAGCACAAACCTTTAGTAGCCTTTTGTAATCCTGGCTGTGCAACTTTGCCCTAAATGGCTCACTCAGCAGGGGTACTTGAAAAAATGAGAAACTCATGACTAAATGTAATGTGAGCCCCTGGAGTGTATGCATAGGGTTAACATTTGAGTCCCTTGCTCTACCTTGTTTGAATAGTTTTCTTGGCAGAAGCCACTATCAGTACACCAGGCTTGGAAGTATTGATTTAACCACGGGACTGTTATCTTGAAATTTTTAAAGACTCAGCCTCCTGTCTCACGCTCTCAGATCCTCACATAAAGGCAGGCTTTCCTGGGAGCCAGCTGAGAACTAAGCCCCAGATCTGCTTTGTAGAGGCACTTCTTGCTCCGAGGAGAACTTGCCATGTGTTCATGGCTAGGGATTGGCACTTGCTCCACTCCCAGTCTCCAAGGATCTCAACTCAACTTTTCAACTCTTAGTTGCAGATTTGTAGTCTGAGGGAAGGTCGGTATGGAAAATTTCATTCCCAGATGGGAAAATTGATACAAAAATGTCACTTTGGTGAATAGAAGAAAAGGTTTAAGTAAGTGTTTCTCAATTATCAGTAATCATCTTTGAAGTGCAAAGCTGAATGACTAAAGTTTCTATACTGAAAGGTCTCAAAATGTTCTGCAGCTGGGAAAATGTATTGAACCATCTCAAACATATCAGTGTTCGAATAATCATAGTTTATCATCAGCAAGACAGAGCCATACTCTGTTCTTCTTACACGATGATCCATTGCCACCATATCTTTGTGTGGGCTGGTACTTGCTGGTGCTCTTCCAGAGTTCAGCATGGGAACAGGCCTTATTCAAATCTTGACCGTTTCACTGTTTAAAGAAAAAAAACCTACATCAAACTGTGCTGAAGTGTAACTGAACAGTTGAGCTATTTAGCTGGAGCACTTAGTACGGAGCACTACACACTTCATAATAACTTTTATAATTCATGTTTTGTCCCTTCCCTCTACAGAGGTTAAACTGATGTACATTTTCTCTTTCTTGGCTTTAAGATAACAGAAACAAGCAGTTTGTAGACTGTGCAGGAAAAGAGTAACTTAGTTATTGCAGTTTATTTTCAAATACTGACAGCTGACGACTCCTAGATACCATGAGTTCATGAATACTTACTGTGTAAATGTGATCAAATCTGCCCAAGCTCCACAGTCACATTAATGCAAGCAACACTAATGGCATTCAGGGCAAAGTTAGGACATGGTGTGCAATTTGACTGCCTGTGGCTGGTGAGCTTCCCATCTCATGGGTGTCAGAGGTTTCAACTGGTATCATAATAAGGATAAGCAAATAAAACAGTTTGTCTCAAGTTTGAAATGATTTGAGCTTATGGCCTGGGAAGAGGAAAAAGCCTTTTGTTGTCAATTCAGGTTGTATAAGGGAGCATATAAAAACTGACTGAAGTTAAAGTAACAGATCAAACTGTCATGATTTGCATTGCAGGGAGGCACTTGCTGAACGCACCGTACTGCCGACTGCCTCTGTCATTCAAGGGTTTTTCTTATAGACCAGACCCTCTGGATGGGGCTCAGAGAAGCTGCTGAGCCATGAACAATTCAGGTTAAGATGACCCTAGCATTACAGTTCATAGTCCAAATGTTTAGGCTGTTTTTATCGCATTACCCATCTGTGCAAACTATGTGGCTTTCCAGGTGTACTTGTGTAACATGCTCTGCTGATGCAATTTATCAGTCAAGTGTATTAACTCGCATGAATCTTTACAGACAACACAGGCTGACATAAATAGCAGTCCAGAAGCTGCTCATGTGTTTGACCTGACTGGTGATGAGGCAGGTGGAGACCTCGAGAGCCCACTGGCTGTTGAATAATTAATTCACTGCATAAAATTAATAAATTGGTGAAAATAAAAAGATTCCTGAGTAGTCATTTAGGCGTATTGTAGCTGCTGATAGCCTGATAGCTTGAAGCTGATAGATGTGATCTCCAAAAAATCTTGAATAATTATTTCCTTATTTGTGTGGTGCAAAAATGTTGCTTTTACTTGGAGGGAAAGAACATGCACAAGAGCTAGCAAAAGCTGAAGCCTGCTTTCCCATACTTAATACCTGCTGCAAGAGGATGAAGTATAAAGAGGACAACACTTCCATGTGTAGCTACTTGATACAGTTTGAGAACACCCTGGTACCATTCACCTTATGGTGAAATGAGGGCAGAGGTGGTTGCTGGGAAGATTCCTGCATGCCTGGTGGGAGAGGAGATGCTGTTTGCTGCTGCTTAAATGTGCCTGCTCGCAGTATCCCCAGCTTTGACTTTTCCAGGTTGATGTGGGTATTACCCTTTAGAAAGGGAAATACGTGAGACAGAGAAGTGTGAATGTAGTGGAGGATGACGATAGCAACTCAGGGAAAGAATATGTTAGGACAGGTGAGGTGGCTGGTAAGAGCATGCTAATAAGCCACCTGAATGACAAAAGGAGTATCTAGAAAAGTCAGTTTAGGCTTCCATGCAAAAGATGTTGATGGTGTGGAAAGCAGCAGAAAGAAGAGGTGTAACTGAAGGAGGAGTGCAGGCAGAAACTCATCTGATTGAGGATGGTGGACAGGGCTCCAGGCAGCAAAGACAGATTTCCTGTAATGTGGACTTCTGTTCCTGCTATTTAATTTGTTACATGCAAATTTGCATGCTTCACTGGCAAGAGATCTGGGCTTTTTGGACAGGAGGACATGACTATAAAGCAGTTTGAGAGACAGGGGTTAGAAGGCAGGTCAGACCAGGTCATGGGTAAAATCTGAAGACAAACTGAGATTCAGCGGAGGAGAGTTGGAGAAGGAAGAATGACCAACAGGAAATGAAGCAACAACAATAAACCTGATCCTGAAAAATGCCAGATTGTTTTTCATTCCAGTAGGAATATCTGGCTTGGTTCTCAGGGTAGGACGCCATTTGGTGGGACAGTAAAGAAAACAACTAGTTCTCTGGGGGAAATGTGTCGTGCCAGATGTTCAGACACCGGGTGAAGTGCTGTGCTCTTCCTGCTGAAGTCAGATTTAAAATACATGAAATTTAGATTCCTTGGACTAAATATATGGAATGACAAATGATTCCTACAGACCAGAGAAAAACATATGTGCTGTCCTGTGCCCCATGAAGGACAAGAGCCCAGTCCCTGTCTCACCAACACTTCTGCAGCTCCCTAGGCTTGGTTTCAATGTGTGTCGTTCACTGCGGTCCAGTTTCTGCAACTTTCTCCAATGAATGAGAAGTGTGATGGAGAGAACAGAGTCTGCTTTGCAGAAATGTGAATCATAACACCAGCTGGGAGCTATCTGTATCTGCACTGAGAAAGAAAATACTTCCTAGAGGAGTCATGACATGAGGAAGAAGAGGGAGAGAGCTGCTTGTAGTTCCCAGGGCTCCCTTGAGACCAAGGTTTACTTCTTTCATCTCCTCATGTAGCAGGCCTCACAGCCTGTGGTTTCCCTGAGCTGATTTTGGTGTAACATATGCTCTTTTTTGGAGAATAATAGTTATGTGTTAGCTTGTGTATAATAGTTATGGCTCACTGAATTTTAACAGCCTTGTCAGCTGGAGCACGAAGCCCTTTAAACCGCACATTCCCCTTGTAAAAACTTTGTTCAGAAATGACCTTGTTGCCCCACTTACAGCAGAAAAACACAAAATTCAGCAGTAATGGTTTATAGCACAACAGTGGTTTTGGATGCTGCCTGGCTCAGTACTAAATGCATTTAAAAGTACTAAGACAAGTGTCTTATCACAGACATTGATGGCCAGCCGTTGATGCTCTTTTCATGTCTTTTGAGGGTTAGATTTTGATCACCAAGTGTTGGATTAAGGACCAAGGTTGGCATGTGAAGATGTTAGGATGAATTTAATAATAATTAAGAAAAATGATATGCACTTCCACCTATGGTAGGAGATCTAACTTGCAGTTCTTTTGAAAGAACAGGAGAAATTGTTCTCTTTTTCAAATCGTGGTGAAGAGTTAAAGGCTTTGACTTGTGAAGGTCATTGTACTTCCTGGTAGGTGACAATCTTTTTGTCTCAAAAACATTAAATGGGGGAGAAGGGGAGCTGGAACAAATCTCCATTCCCCATTTGCTTTTTGTGAGCAATGTAAAATGAGGAAATCTGAGCTTCCAGGCTGACAAATGATTTAGCTCTCTAGTAGAAGAAAGCCTACTTGGTTTGTTTTGCCAGCCGTCTATATATTAGAAATATAAAACATCATGTGACAGTTTTCTTACAGAAATTTGAGTAATTTCTTTTTGCTTTCCAGCCATCTCTGGTGACTTTGTACTCTTTGCAGCTACAGAGTGCCATTGGGAGGATTAAGTTGTGATTTGTCAGTCTTTGACACCAACTAAAATGTATGCAAAAGCTTTGGGGTCTGAGATTTACAGGATATCATGCCAGGACATGCCAAAGAAGCTCTAGGAAGATGGAAATGCTTGTGGTTTTATTAAGAAATGTAAGGAATGTGAAGTATTTCACTTCAATAAATGTCAATCTCTGGCTTCCAGTTCACTACTGAGACAATTTCCTCTTACTTGAGCAGAAGTCTGGAAGGATAACAACCAAGCTAGAAAATGAAAGGGAGGAAAATAATGTAGCAATGTTTTTTTTCTTTCCAGTAATTCCATCATCTTCGAAGTACTGACACAAAAGTAGAAACACTGGTTAGTAGAAGAAAATAAAGATGCCTGAGCCTTTCAGAGGCCAAAGTTCACCCTGAATAACAAGGTAGCACATATTGTCACAGGACGCTTACTACACAGAAGGTCAATGGCAGTATATACACAAAAGGGCCAAAACTCTGCAAATGAAATTCATGAGAAACTTCAGCAGAAGATCTGGGGCCAAAATGGCTGAAGGAGAGGGGAAGGATATAGAGGGAAGAAGGAGAAAGGCAGAGGAATAGCACTGAAATAGCAGGTAAGCTAGCTCACTGATACTTGCAGCCACAATGACGAGTACATTGTCCTGAAAGAGCTGTGTCGATTGGATAGATGTTTCCCTAGGTCAGGGACAAGCTCCTCACTGGAAAGCTTTCTGTATTTGTCATCCATGGCCAGAATGAATTCCTCTCATCTGTTCTCACTGCTTACCTTTTGCTGGCTGTGTGCCTACCTTAGTGGTGGATGGGGACATGCCCCATAGTCACCATGTATTGCAGAAGTAGCTGCCCAATGTGAAAGCTTGGGGTTTTCGCCTTCATTGCGGTCAACGGGAATTTGCAGCTCTGTGGCCAAACAGTACCCAGACAGTGAAGGACATTTTAATACCAAATCCACGAACAAATCAATTTACTGCAGTAAGCTACTTAGTGGGCCCATCTGGTAGCTGCTAATTTACAGACTGGGCCATCTGCCACCATCACAAGCTGGGAAACTAGAAAAGTTACCCAACATAGCCAACAGTTTAGCTTTGTTTTCTTCCCCCCCCCCCCCCCAATGCTGTGTTTTGTTTCGCTGCTAACTGACTGAGACAGCAGTGGTTTCTGTTCTGAAATCCAGATTTCTCAAACCTTGGATTATCTTGTGCGGCTGGGAGATGCTGCTGCTGTGACGCAGCAGTTGTCCCTGGGTATGTTTATGCAGCATTCGAGCTGCTGACAGCAGGATGGTTTGGGAAGCTGTTTTTCCACCCAGCGCCTGCATATTTTAGTTTGGTGTGACAGGATATGTGGAAAACATATTTTAAATGTATGTTCTTAAAGCCTTACTGCTCTTGAGTTGCAGAATACCTTCTGCTTTAATGGAAACAAAGCGAAGAGGCTGCTCTTTATGATTTAGGCTGTGTGACGCGGAGATCTAATCTGTCAAGAGCTGCAGATTTGTTCTCTTTTTGAGTTGCTTTTGAATGTGTGTGGGGAGTGAGAGATGAAGGTAGGTTGCAAATTCTTCAGCAAAAGTCAGCTCTGAAGAGTGACGTTTCTGTAGTCCTTGCAAAATGTGCCATGTCAATGTGGGGTCAGCCAAGAACTGCCAGTGCTCAGGAGGCTGTGACAACCTTAGAGCACAGCTACCCATGTCTGGAACAGGACATGTCCCCTGGCTCCATGGCATGCTGCTATAGTGTTCCTCAAGGTGGGCAGTGCTTGCTCATGTCTTCCTTCAAATGAGAAAGCAAACCAGCCACCAGCATCACCTGTAAGAGCGCTAGACCTTCTCTGATGTTGTGCCTGTACAATCCGAATGCTTAGTTAAGGCCAGTTTAATTTCTTTTCCTCCTGTGTGGCATCCGTCTCCACGAATGCTCATCTGCTCTGATTTGGCACACTCCTCTACACGAGGGAGCTAATGGTTGTTTTTATTCAATGTCTGCATGACTAAGTCTCGCCATCTCCTCTTGGCAGATGCCAGCTCTCATAGTGCTTATAACTTGCATACAGTTTTCTGTTTGAAGATGATGTGCTAATACTGAGCTAACTGTCTTACTACATTAGAAAATTCTGACTAGGAGAAGCCTTAGTCAGGTTATGGTTTTCCTTTGAGAATATATTTAGGTGCCTTTCAAAAAGGGTTGTAATTTAATCCACGCTTGTTTTGTGCTAACTGGATAATGTTTTAGGCTCTGGCAGACTGAGCAGTAGAAGTAGTAGCATATAGGATTTACATATTCTTCAACACTTAGCTGTACAGATGGTGAAAACCAAATCAGTGTGATAGACGCAACACTTATCTTCTGAAGGTTTGACCCTGAGAACTCCTTTGGGCTTCCCTGGATTAAAATGGCAGCTCATCCTAAGAGGGGAAAAACTCAGCCACAATAAAGCCCTGCAAAACCAGCTTTTGTGTAGATGAGGCAAAGACCCAAAGTCTTTCCTTACTTCATAAGACTAATGGTATTCTGCCAATGGGACACAGGGTTTCTACTGGCAGTTTGGGGCTACAATTTCTCTTTCATCTGAGCATGCTTTTCCTCACTTATTATGATTGAATGTGTTATCCTTAGGGGGCACATTAATTGAATTCTCTGTCAGACTCTGCTTTAAGAACTGGGAGGGCCCAGAGGACAGATTACCAATAGGGGTCCTGTGGCTAATGTGATTAAAAATTATTTGGCTGCCGAACAGAGATTGTTGTTGTTCTCCATTGTATTTCCCTGCAAAGAGATAACACTGATGCTGACTGCAGAAGCAACAGGTCATACATGTTTAATTTGAACAGCTATAAAAAGGAACTTGCACTAGGGCTGCTTGTTAGGAATTTAAAAGTTATTACCATAGCTCAGTATAATCCTAAGGATATCTTTTCATGGGTTCTTCTTGGAACCCAACCTATCAAAAAGTTAAGCTAGGCAGTTATGTTAAGAGCAGATTCGATCTGAAAGGCAGAACTATCTTTTTTTATGATGGAATTTGGGTGCTGAGCTCTGATCTGTTTTGACCTCATGAAGCTCATATGTCAATGCTGTTAGACTATTCAACACCTGGGGACTAAAGGCTCCAATGAAATAATGAGCCCAAGGTTACCCTAGGTCTCTTTGGAATGGTTGTGGGGGGTGCTATGCTCATGAAACTCTCATTATATCTTGATACTTCCCAGCTGGAGACATAATGAACAGGATGGCTATTTGTGTGAGTGGAGAGGCTCTTCAGGTGCAGCTAATTTGGGTTAACACAGCTGTGAAGACACAGGCTCTGCCCCACCAGTGGCTCATTTCTCATAAGTCTGTAAATGAGACTGAGATGCTTTTTGGCTCTGAGTAAAAAGAGAGGAAGAAGGGTAGAGAATGGCTTTTGAGAAAGAGGAGTCTCTACCTTTTAAGTTTAGACCTGATGTTTTGGTGTCCTGTTCTACCTTCTGTGCCCTGCAGGAGTCTGATGGTGAGTTTCTTGTGTTTACTGTCATGGGGTGCTTATGGAGGGTCCCCTGGCCAGATGCTGGGTTGACTTGGATTCTGTGCTGTTGGGAGAGCTGAAGGATTCCTGGGTTCTGTGATGATCCAATAGCCCCGCTAGAAGACACTTTAATGTTTCTGATGTAGACCTGAATGTGAAGACAGGTAGACATCCTGTTATGAAACTATCCTTTAGGAGTTTAGTCTGTTTTATTAAAGTCTGTGGCTTGTTTTGCTTGCTGTTGTCAGGAATGTGCTCCTGGGAGCGGCACTACACCTCCTGCAGCATTTGAACTGGAGGAAATTTGCCACAGCACCATAGGCTGTGTTTTCTTTCTCCTGTGATTCTATACCTTTTCCATCTCTCCAGTTGTACACTGTGAGTATGGCATTGCTGAAACACTTAAACACCCACTGCAATTAAGCTTTAGCTATTTAATAAGTATGATAAGGCGAAGAGTTGGATGTATATGCTATAATGAACTTTCCATGTCTGAAAGTAAGTTGAAGAGCTACCTGAAGCTTACAGCTTTACAATGTGTCCAATTTAGAAATGATAATTGAGGGAGGGGCTTCAGCCTCATTTGTGTGGGTTCTGCTGGCATTCTGCAATGAGAAAGGATCAACATAATGTCTTTGTATTTCTTTCTCTGGAAGTTACTCCACAAGGAAGCAAAGCTCATTTGTCTTCTGAGTAAGTTAATCATTGACTTATTTGTGGTTATTGCTTTCCTTATTGCAGGTTTCTTTGCTTATTAACACTTCAGGTGTGTCTTTACCTGGTGTTTTTCATCTATAATTTCCAAGCTTTGTTTTACAGGAGGAGTAAGATTTTGTCATATGTGAAGTATTTTGAGAAGTCTTGAGCAGGGATGTATGCAAATGTAACTTTAGTTTCTGAACTGCAGGGAGTTTTACACAGTGAGGGGAAAGATATTTGCAAGAGGTGAAATATATCTTTAGAATCTTCTTAAGAGAACAAGTAATTTCCTCATGCTGAGTATAGGCCTTTCTGGGTTGTGGGGATTTTTGGTTTGGTTTTGGTGTTAGTTTTTTGTATTGTTGTTGTTGGAGTTTTGGTTGTTTTTTGTTTTGGATTTTGTTTGTTTGTTTTGGTTTTTTTCTTCTTTTTAATTATTGCTACCTGTCTGTCACTACCCCTGTGCATTTCACCTTGTAAAATAATCATGTAGAAACTCAGGAGATTGGCAGTACAATAATCTAACAAGTTATAATAACATATTGTCTGTTGTCTTTGAGTTGGCCAACAGTTTCTTATTTTGTGAGTTCCTTTGATACAGAGAAGAGCACAGTTCCACCTGGCAACACTTGGATTTCGGGTACCTGGAATGTGCCATTAGAGCCTTGCTTTTTCTTGCTCTAGGAAGTGGGTTTAAGTTGATCTTACAAAGAATTCCAGGATCTTCTCAAGGCCAAAAATTTAGTTGGACTTGGACTGCTGTGAGCAGAAATGGAGATCTTGTAGGCAAGAATATGCGCAGTGAGCAATGGATAATCTCTTTGGTAAACAAATGGAGGAGATGGGAGTCCTAGATATAGATCCAAGTGCTTTGTTGCATTAGTGGTGGAATGCTGTGCTGAATTGAAGGTGATGAAAAGGAAGATTCAACAATCAACTTCATATGAAAGAGGAAGCTGGCCTGAGACTCAGGCTGGTACATGAGAAAGGAAAATCTGCCATAGTTTTGTATCTTTCTCATTTTGTGCTGGGCTCAAATTCTGGTATGAGAGGTGAGACACTGAGCATCAGCAATTGTTTTCTCTGAACCAGATGCTTTGAGGCATTTGGTGTCCTTGTCTGGAGGCTGCGGTATTGTGATGCTGTTTCTGCTGCCTCTAGTGGAGCTGGGCAGGAATGAGTAGGGAATGGGGCTCCACTGGAGAGAGACAGGTTGGGAAGCTGTCACTGCCTTTGTCCGATCATCTTCTTAGAAATAAATCTGTTACGACATGGCTTTTCCATACTCCTAGATACAGCCATCTCTTGGGGGTGCTAAGCCTTTGTTTTTCATAGGCTCTGAGTAATGAGCTCTTAACTGCACTGATGTTTAGAGAGCAGAGAACACTTCCCCCAAGCTTAGTAAAGAGATGTCATATATGTAGCAAAATGACTTATTTTAGGGTTAGTGTAAATCTTGAAATGGAATAGTTTAACCTAATCAAGCAATGCAGTTTTAATAAAACTGCCAAGAAAGGAGTAAGGACTGTGGTTGTGTTGATTATTGCATCAAATAAATCTTTCAAGCTCTTTGCAGAAATAGGAACAAAACAGAAGGCAAGCTGGCTTTTCATATTCCACATTCAATAATGTATCAGTGCTCTAAGACTGCCTACTGCTTGCAGTGTGAGGAAAAAGTGATCTTTCCGTGTTTTTTCCCAGCAAAATAATGTTGTCATGCCTTTAGAGGGACAGTTTTAGCTCTAGTGTGTTTGAGTTCAACTGAGTGGGAGCATGTAAGGAAGTTTAAGTCAGTCCTTACTGAATCCTTGTTAGGGATATTTATTTGACACTCAGCCCATTTTCTGTCATGTAATCCTTCTCACTGTTATTGCCAGGGCTTCCTACAGAAGCTTTATGCAAAGGTAAGCCTCTGGCTGCTGTATTTCTATCATGACATATGCCAGCACTTTGAGCCCAAATATATCTATGCCTGTGCCCCCTTCACAGGTGAGTGAGATAGTGGCTGATGGCACTTATCCCTCTCACATGGCTTTCTTATCCAGAAACCTTGCAGCAATGGAGGTGTTCGTGCTGTGCATGATGGTGGTTTTATGATGCTTCTGTTAGAGTTGTGCGGAGGAATCATCTTTGGCAGGTTGGTGTTGTCAGGCCTTTGGCTTGGTCACATACTAGGAGGAGTGGAGGCATCTGGAAGTAGAGAAGAAGATAATTTATTTTCTCTATAGTGAATATGATTATTTTTTCATAATTAAACTTTTGGTTAGCTTGGGGTTTTCTGATGTAATGATCGTCCAATTTTTGTGTTCTTAACTTTTCCTAGGGAGCTCTGAAGTGTGGTTTAAAGCCAAATCTGGTTTTATTTTTTCCGTTCAACTGTCAGTGAGTTGACTACATTTTGTTGACTACATAATGAACAGCTTTAATTTTAGCTCCCAATAGAAAGTGATATTTTTTTTGTGTGCTGTCTGTGTTCAGCTTTAGAAAAGGAGCTTAGTGAGCTCTGCTGACTCAAGGTGTGCACTGACTTGTGTGAGAATGCAGCACTTGACTTGTCTAGGTATGGCCAAGGCTGCTGGTAGGACTTGTAAACTAAGACTTATGAAGTATTATAAAACCAAACCCTCTGTGTGTACCAGATGATGTCCCTGTGCATTAGGCAGTTAAGGAATTGCAATTAAGTCAGGTCATCTTGCTTGCTGTGACACCTGACATATATCCATTATTGCTTAACTGAAGAAATGTGAAGCAGCCACATGTAGCATTTGGAAACAAATAAAAGTGAAAAAGGTTCTGTTTTCCAGACATATCAAACCTTCATTCTTCAAGCAAAATGTATTAGTGACCAGCATCTCCTCTGAACCATAGCCTTTTCATCAGAATGTTGTGGGTTGTTTTTGTTTTTGGTTTTTTTTTTTTTTTTTGCTGGTGTGCAACATCTCTGCTGTTGCCCACACACAAGTGTCAAGAGCTGAACCAGATGCTGCTCAAGGACAAGTTGACTTATCTGCTTCCCCCAGCTCTTTGGGTAGGTGTGAATTTGAACTCTGAGAAATGCACATTGAAAGCTGCAGATAATGAACATTCCTGTCCAGTGAGGAGGAAAAGATAAACTCCATGTTATTGGCATTTCTTCTCACAGAGAGGACTGGGTGAGATTTGCCAGCTGTTGCCCCATCAGTCAGTGAAGTGTGGGCTGCGGAAGTGCTTCCTGTGTGAACTAGAATTCAGCCCTGGTCCTAGGTCAGGGTTTTTGTGATGGATTTTGCCTAATGTTACAGGCATCCTCACTCTGAATTACAGTATTTTTTAGGTTGAAAGGTGTAATCTAGTCCAAACCTCCTGCTGCAGCAGGGACACTGAGAGCAGGTTGCTCAGGACTGTGTCTGGTTGGGGTGTGAATATCCCCACAGGTAGAGATTCTACAACCTTACTGGGCGGCCTGTTCCAGTATTTGACCACTCTCACAGTCAAAAAGCATTTTCTTGTGTTCAGATGGAATTCTATTTATTTCAGTTTGTGCCTATTGTGCCTAGTCCCATCAGTGGGCCCTAATGAGCCTCCTCCTTCTTCATTCACTCCCATCAGGTCCTTTGACACATTGATACAATCATCCCTGAACCTTCTCTTCTCCAGGTTGAGCTGTCCCAGCTAACTAAGCCTCTTCTCATATGAGATACTATTTGTGGCATACGTAAAGCTAGACTTATTGTATCAGAAAATAAATGCCTGTAATGGGAGAGAAGGAAAACTACTAAATAGTATATGCTTTGAGTGACATGCATTTCAGTGATGGGCTGTAGGGGGACGAAATGTTTACAAATAGATAGCCAGGTAGAGGACAGTAGGGAAGATGAGCACTGGAATTTTAAGTTCAGATATTAGAAAGGGCGAGAACTTATTCTGGCTAAATGATGGGTGGAAAATACTTTGTCTAAAACTGTGAACTCTAAGATTGTTCTATTTTTTCTGTAGTGGGTTATTTTAACTCTAGTGATTTGGAGATGTGAGCAGGTATAGATGTATAAGACCTTGTAATCAAACTTTCTTTGCGGTGCAGAGATGCAGCTCATGAGATGAGCAGCCAGGTCTTCAGGGAAAGAAAGACAGACTTTACCTGGCAGTTTGCCACAACCTGAGCCTGTGACTGAACTCTGGTATATGGCACCTGAGATCTCACAAACCTGGGAAAACAGAGATGACATTTTAAAAAACGTTGGGGGATGTGAGTACCTCTGCTTTTTCCCCCGATCAAAACTGTAGTGCTATAGAAGTTGTTTTCCACCAGCTCATATTGTCACTAATTCAACCCTTTAGATTAATCCTGTGTTGTGCACTCTGAAACTTGCTCTGAAGAGGCTGAGTACCAGCAGCTCCTGCTCATGTTAAACATACATTTGGTAGTGAATATGGTTGTGCTTCAGAAGACAAGGCAGCAAGGATGAGCAGCAAAGGTCTTCCTGTGCTGGTAAATCAGCTTCATGTGGTGGCACTGATCCTGTGAAGAAAAGCCAAATGGCCCTTGGAATGCTTTCTAAAAACGTAGCATTGCAAAAGAGCTAACATTCTCTAGTTTATCTCTGTGTTCACCAAACTGTGGGTGCAAAAATAACTCCAGGTGAGGCTATTTTGAGGTTTTTGAAGTGTAAAATTAGCCAGTAGCCTGTAAGTCTGGTCACCGCGATGACTGTAGTACTGGTATGGTTTTCTGCTTGTGCCACTCATACTAGTTTTTTCACCAGCTTTTTTATCAGCCCCCCCCTTTCAAGCTTTCCTACAGGGAAGTTACACAAACATCAAGATCAATGGATGATCAGCAACATTTTTTTTTAATGCGCAAAATAGAAACTTTTCTTGCCAAGGCTCTTTGTTCCTGCTCCTCCTTCTATCAATTTAACCTGGAACATTGATGTGAATTGGCATTCCTCAAGGCTTTTGTGTCTGTTTGGCTATTATGTTGTGACATTGCTGTCCAGTGACAAGTGTTGTGTTTTCCTGTGAAATAAGTGGCTTGTGGAAATCTTTCAAGTCCTACATTGACAAGCAGGTTCCTGATTTTTTTAAAATTTATTTTATTTGCCTTTGTTGCCTACCAAATGGCACTTGAAAACACAGAGGAGAAGCATGATGAAACATTAAATGACCTGCAGGGCCACTGAAAGAGTACCAGAGAAGGATGTTACTACAGCCCTGCCTTCACGACCACAATATTTGTGCTGAGATTATCAATGGTAAATCCAATAATATCAATAGATGTTACTAGGAATGCAATGTAAATCATGCTCAGATGGAGAACTGAAGCTGCAATCGCACCATGTTTGCCTTCAGGAGGGTGCACTGCAGAACGTTCAGCAGGATTTTGGGAGCAATGCTGTTGGTGCTGTCTGACAGCTTCTCCCCGCTGCAGCCCTGTGGTACCACCTGCCAGCAAAGCCTCTTGTGGGGTGGCAGGTCCCAGCAGGAGCACCTTGTGTGTGGCTTGGAGTACAGCAGGGAACAGTGAGGCAAGTCTCCGTGGGCTGAGGGCTGTAGCTTGGGTTTCTCTTGCTAATACATGTCCTAGCAAGTGCTCGTTAGCTGTTACACAGGAGCTGGCATGGCTTGTGTATTTACAGCTTCTGATTGCGTTCCAGATGAAGAGCTTTAACGGTAGAGTCCACTATCTCCAAACTGCCATTTGAAAGCGGTCTTATATTTAGCTGTTTTTTATTACAAGCAACTTCAGCAGTTGAAATTGGACCTTGGGGCTTCAAAGCAGCTGCTTGGTTAAGGAAGCATTGCTGAATAAAAGCTCCCTGCTTTGCTACCCTCCCCCTGCTTTTCTGCACTCCCAGCTGTGTCAGCCCAGCAGCAAGGAAGGGAAGTTGGCCTTGAAGTGAGTCTAAAGAGGAAAGAGAGCGAGAAGAGGAGAGGTGGAGTTAGCTAGCTAAATGCAATAGCAGCCCGCAGCGTGGGAAGATGAGAAAGCAGAAGCAAAGAGACTGATGCTTGAATCTCTGTGTGGGTGAGCTCTGCGGAGCAAGGGCTGAATAGAGGGGAGGACCAAGGAGTTTAAAGACTGAACACACTCAGTGAAAAGGCAGGGATTATGCTCCTTTTTCTTTCTGGAATAACAATCAAAGGAAAAAGGTAAGGGGGACAAGGAGGAAGTGAGTGAAATCAGTGTGAAATTCCAGTTGGAATGTGAGCCTGAACAAACAAGGGACTGTAAAACAGGTGGATGCCCTAAAATTTTAGTGTAATGCAGGAAGCAAAGAACAATAAATGGGCACGTGACAATGTTGTAGGCATGATACTCAGATTTCACTATATTCTAATTTTGGTTGTGTCACTCTGTGCTTCTAAGCTGTCACTGGCAATACTAATTTTAATCCTTAGTGCAGCCTGTTATGGTCTTTCAGAGTAAGAAACTAGCTGGCAAATAATATTTTTTTTTTTAAGAAGAGATTAGCAGAAACCCAGAGACAATAGGATGACATTTAATTTCTATAGCACTCTTGCATTCAATAGAGAACAGTGTGGCTTTTAGCCAAGTCTAACACATTGAAGTTGAATTCCACAGATTTTAGGCAACTGGAGGTAAATAAAATGCAGCCAGCTCTTAAATGCACTGAGTGAAAGTGGTCCATTTCAAAGGTCACTTTGAACTGCTGCAAGTGACTTTACTGCAGCTTCAAAGGCTTGGAGGGAGTTTAAAATTTGTACAAAAAGTAAACACCATCAGGGGAAAACCTTGTTTGTACCTTCCAGGGTAATGCAATAGCTACTCTGCAATTCCATTTTGTCAAAAGTGCTGCTACTATATATGTAATCAGTCCCCTGCGGTTGCTAATGGCCCTTACCTTTCAGTAAGGGAGTATTCCCCCCCTTTTTGAACTAAAAGAAGGTGGAGCACAAAAGTGGCTTGCTCAGCTTTTCCACAGTAGTTGAAGTAGGTACTTAATGTGGGGTCCTGTGCCCCAGCCAGCATCTTACCACAGAAACATGGCTTTTATCTGAGATCTCCAAGGCTGGTAATGGGTTTGGGTTTGAATGGTTGTTCCAAGAGGGTGGTCAGAGGGATGGGACCATTTTCTTGCTGTGCTGCAGAACAGCTGTGAGCGCAGCCCGCCCCCCCAGTCCAGCTGGATCTGCCCTTGGTTACCAAACCCACAACTGTTTTGGTAGCGCTGGGTAACCGCAGCGCTTTGCTTATGCTTTCTTTCCTTTGGCAATGGTAGCAGACCAGTGACTCACTAGAAAAAAACACAAAACTTTCTTTGAAGAATTTTCAGATTTTTTGATGCCTCTGAATTATTCGGTGCTGCCAGCCAGGTATTCCTAAGCTGTTAACAGGGAAGTGTTGAACCTCACTGTTATAGTTTGTTCATTTTTACCGAGGAGTGGAGAAAGAGAAGGTTGGTGTTTCTAAGGCAAAAGTACCAGGCTCTTTACACAGTGTTTGTGAAGGTGCTAAGCGTCGCATCACTTTGGAGGAAAGGTCCTGGCTTTTCAGCTGCCCCCCAGTATAATAATGACTTGCTGGTGAGTCACCAGAAGGATGTAAGAGCTCGTCCTGGGAGCTTGACTCCAGATCTGTGAAGCTGCTGGCTGGAGAACAGTGAGGAGAACATAAACAGGACCAAAATGAGTTAATACTGTTGCTTAGTCTTGCTCTAGCTTTATGCCTTTCCCTTTTTGACGATCAATTCTATTTTAAGACAAACTTGCTCTTTATCATGAATTCTCAGTTTGGGCGGGCAGTAGAGACAATGAGCCCACTCATACTCCTCTCTTCTTGATTCACGGAGCCCATGTATAGTAGGTCTCTAAGAGTATAGCAACTCAGCTATAAGTGTGGCTTTCAACATACTGAAATTGCAGACTTAATTTCAGTGTGGCTGGCTTAAAAGCAGAACAGCTTTCCTTCTGCTTTGTCTTCTGGCAGAATGCCAGGCTCCTTCAGCTTCCTGCTGTGGTTGTGGTGGCTTTCTGGATGATAGAATTGGATCCACTGTTTTTTTCTGTCCTAGCTCTCCCTTGAGGGACTCATGAAAGCCCTGCTCTCTGAAAGGCAGGTTAGAAGCCTTCAAATGCATAAAAGTATCAAAGAGTGATGCGAGAGAATAATCTACATAAACAGATTTTTGGTTTTATCTAGGCTTTTTTGCAGAAAAGGCTGTGTATGACATGTACTGTGCTGAAATCTGTACTGTGACCTCCTCTATCACCCCTTTTTCTGTTTATTTAGCATGCAACAAATGTCTCTTCTTGGCCTAGCTGGCATGCAAAAACTTTCAGAGGTCAGATGAGAATTTAAAGTGACTCTTCAAGTTGCAAAGGCCTGAAATAAATGGCATTAGTTAATTTTTTTCTTAAGACAATAGAGTATCCTTGTTAGCAAAAAGGTACCAAATGAGAAATGGTGAATAAATCAGCTTGCTTAATGAGGTTTCAGGAGTCAGTGGATCAGATGAATGTGGATTGGATTTTCTTCGTGTTTCTTGTGGCTTTGATTTCTATGATTCCATGAAAAGAAAAAAAGAGTAAGCTGGGTAGAGCATGGGGTTGATAATGAATATTAGCGGGCTTGGCTGAATTAAAAAAAAAAAAAAAAAAAAATTAGTGATATATGAGGCTTTATGGATAGGTGGACCAAGGCCAAGGATGCAGACCTCCAAACCGTGTTCTCTTTGCAGTGGTCCTGATAATAGGACAGAGTGAAGTGCTGCCTCTTCTAGAAGCAATGGTAGCAAGGAGGTACATCTTATGCTGTAGGATTTGGCATTTTATGCAATCCATTGCATTGCAGCTGAGACTTACATTTACCTGCCCTTGAGGTCTCAAAAACCAAATGGTGAAAAGGTGATTCTGAGAAAGGCGGGGATTTGCAGGCTTTGAGATGAACCTTTTTTTAAAAAAAAAAAAATAATCAGTGGTATGAATGGGCACAAAATATAGGATGGAATAAAGTTTTGTCCCACCTGTGGCTTATTAGGAGATAATAGTGATTGAAAACAATTAGTATTTGATATCTTATTATCTCAGACAGCCTGGGGAAGGGTAAATCCAGGTTCATACATCTGTGCTTTCCTGTAGCTTTCTTAGGGAGGATACTAGAAGCTGTATCCTTTGAGGGAATGAAGAATGAATATATGATGATTCCACTAGTTGACCTAGTTTGTGAAAATATAGCTTTTTCCAGGAACACATAAAAAAAGCAGCTCAACTTGGAAGTTCACCAGTTGCTGCAGCTTCTCCAAAAAGGTTGAAATGCTTCTGTAACAGAAGTGACCTGGGAGATGGGGTTCATCACTGCCTTCCCCACCTCTCAGCTGCTGCTTGAAGTCTGAGGCATTTAAATTACTTGTCCTAATGAAGTCCTTAAATTCTTTAGTGTCTCCAGTGCCAGTGTGGGAGAGCTCAGCTGTGGTTTACAGGCCAGTTGTGTGTCCCCAGCTCACAGACCCTCTCAGCTTCGAGCTCTGTGCCTGTGTAAATCCCACCTTTGGTTCCAGTGGCTACTGAGTGGCCATGAGCCTTATGCCCTCTCCTCTAACTGCTGGTGGGTTAGATATGTTGTTGGTAGCTGTTCACTTTGTCTGTGGTTTACTTCTCATGCCAATTTATTTGACAAAGATCTAGCAAGCTGCGTAGAAGTGTAGCTAGCTACGGTTTATCTCTGCAAGCTATTACTTCAGTTGAAAAAAAATCCCTTTATTCTTCATCTATTCAGAGCTCAATGCTTTCTTCAGAAATGTGGAACAAGTCCTACTTTTGGCTGAATTCTGTGTTAGTCTATTACAGAAATTAGGCAGCTACCCGAAAGTATGTCAAGGGGCAAAAACCTACTTCTTGCCATTAATGCTTTTAACAAATGAGATCAGTAGGTCTGTGACCACCTGGGCCCCCGCTGCTACCAATGGTGCAGCAGTTTCATGTGGACATGAAAATCCTGAATGAGTTCAGTTTCCCCTGAAATAGTCTTCTGTTTTAGAAGTGACCTACTTGAAAATACAGCCAGTAATGTAATTATCATCAGGAAACAACTCACCTTCTGTTGCTTAATTATATTTTCTGTGTATACTTAGTCCATATGAAAGAAGCTGTGTTGGATGGCACACCGAGTTTCCTCTTAATTACTGTTGTGTGGTAATTGCCACGTAATTATACTGTTATGAATATAATGTGCATGTATTATTGTGGGGCAGTGATTTATGGTATGCAAGCATATTTTTCAAGTGTTATAGATGTTCTTCACACAGGATTGCTAAGCCCTTTAATGACAGCAGTCTTTCACAACTATTCACTGTTCTAATTTTCCTGTGTTTAAGGTCCACTGTAGTAATAATACTTTATCATCCAGTCAATATCCTGGAAATTACTCTGGCTGGTTGTGGTGAGGTGTCTAATGATCCTCATCATGCTTGCAAAATGGAAAAAAAAAAGTGCAGAAATAAATCGGGCGTACTAATAAACAGGTTGAAGGACTTCTAAGAGGAGTATTTCGGAACTGATGTATGCTTCAAGGTGTTAGTGTATACTGGTTAAAAAAGGACTGGTTAGTAATCCTGTTGCTGAAAGGATATAGGTTCAGTTACATGTTAGAGTCTGACCTGTGCACACAGGAGTAGTGAGACTGCGTAATCCTTTCTTTCTGACATGATAGCTTTGCCAGGGCACTTCTGAAAATTAAATTTACTCTGAAAGGACAAATCACCTCTAGAGACTCACCTTTGTATGAACTAATATCTTAAATAGGTGATGACCCTAAAGGAGCAAAAGAAAAGGTCTTAAACCCTTTACTGTGACAAATACATGTAGCTTTGTAGCACCAGAAACAGTTATGTGCAGAGATGATGTAGATTAAAAACTAGCAATGCTTGAGTGTGGTGAGCAGGGTAGCATCCAGTTGCTTGCAGATGGAAATTTGGAAGCACAATAGTTGCAGCATTGCTAACCTTAACCTTGGTTCAAGATGTAAAGAAGGTGTTTGTGGTGGTTTGTTTTTGCTCCAGGGTGTTTACTAATAACTTACCATGTTACTCCCCTGCTGTTAATATGCTCTGCACATCTGCCCTATTTTACTGTTTCTGGTGATGGGATCACCTGTGTTTTCCTATGTGCTTGCTTTCTCAGCACCTCTTTGGCAGGGTGACGCTTGGTGCAGATGTGGAGCCAGGTGTGATGCTCACTTATTTCAGCTTATGCAGTTATATACTGTCATCTCCCATTTGCTGGAACGTTAATATGGTCCCATGCTGCAGTCCTGTGCCTCCCCATACCTGGGAGAAGAAAGAACATCAGCAGTCCAGCAGTGGCAATGCAAGACCAGCAAGGTTCTTCAGAGGACAGGGTATCTGCTTTAGTGCAACACTAAAGGGAAGGTATTACAGAAAACAGGAAGAACAGAACCTCTGGTTTGTCACAGGGTTTGCGTGGTTTTTGGCCACTGTGTTGTAGGGAAAACTGAAAAGGGGAGGCTGTGTCTACATGTTAGCCTGTACTTGCTCTTGCTGCCCTGGTGATTGCAGAGTAAATTACAGCCCCAGAGATCCATGGCTGATGAAAGGAGCTGTGAAGTGGAGAGGCACCTACTTGGCGAGACCTTTTGCAGATTGAAGTTGTCTGGGAAAGGCTTTCTGAACAGCATAGTTTCTGGAATTATGATTATTTTAATCCTTCTGGATTTCTGTGGCATATCTTGTACAAGTTGAAGTTGTACCAAAAAAAAAATCTCCAGTTTTGTGCTTATGCTAATGAACAAATGCTACTCTTGCCATACATTTCCAAATTTAGCAAAACTGAAGTGACTGGACAGAACTCAGTTTCATCTCTGTATTTCCAATGGAACCAAACATGATGAAATTGAGTATGACTAAGCCATTTTATCCTGAGTTAAATTTGCATGTGGGCTTTGGTTCACTGCTATGAACAAAGAGTGAAGCTGGCTGTGAAGAGGACAAAGAACACATCACAAACACATGGAATTGCTTTGACATGCTGCACAGCAAGGGCAATGGCTTTGCTGAAACTTAGCCAGACAGCTACATCACTTTTCTGAAAACATGCAACTAAGATAATTGTTTCTAAGCCTTCATGTAGTTGTATCACAATTTTTATAATCCCTTATTCACAGCTCAGGCGCTAGGCAGATAATGGCGTGCAAGTCCCATGCTCATTGTCCTGGCAGCTGCATACAGCTGTTCACTAATTTGGAGCAGGGCAGACGATAGCAAGGGATCCTTGGTCACTATTTCCCTGCCTCTTACCTTTTAAGTCAGTTATTCTGTGTTTTGCATCTTCCCTGTACCCTGATTTTTGTCTCCTGTTGGATATGAGATAGCAAGGTTTGATGAAGTAATTTTACACTGTCCTTTTAACTTTTTTTTTTTCTTTGATACTCATGTTTCTTGGACTCTGAGGTTCTGCCCAGGACACACATGCAGTTTTTCTGTTGTTATTGGCACGGAGTGGCCTCTGCACTTCGCTAAGCCAGCATCTCTTATATGAGTTTTGCAGAAGAGATGAACTGAACCTTGTAGGATGCTGAGCTCCGAACATAGTTGGGGAAGTTACTGCTTTTGTATATTTTGCTGGACCATTCATTCTCTGTGCAGTGTGCTCTGCTTTGAGGACAAGGGCAGGTGATACCTTATAGATGTCACTGATAAGCTGATGTACCAGCGACCTTTTGTGGTCAGTTACATATATGTGGTACCACTGCTTCTGTGGGCAGAGTCCAGAATAAAACCCCGAAGTGGTTGTTGCTGCTGGTACCTCTCACTTTTTAAGGTTTTTCTCCAATCTTCTTCCCTGGGGAGAACAGCTTTCTTCCAAGCTGTTCATCAAGCTTTCATATCTGCTTTCTCCATTGCTGGCCACAACATCGTTTTCATCTGGAGTGGATTAACCTTGGCTGGACACCAGGTTGTCACCAACCCATTCTCTTGCTTCTACTCCTCAGCAGGATGGGGGATAAAATAAGGTGAAAAAGCTCGTGGGTCTAGATAAAGACAGGGAAATCACTTGCCAGTCAGTCACAGGGAAAACAGACTTGACTTGGTGAAGGTTAATTTATTGCCAATTAAAAATAGAGTAGGATAGTAACAAACAAAACCCCAACAAAAATGAGTAGAAACCCCCTCCCCCCCAAATCCTGAACAACAACAAAGCAACCCCAACAAAACTACAACCACCTTCTTCCCACTCCTCCTTGAGAAGTTATGGGGAAACGGGTTTGGTTTTGGGCTTTTTTTTTTTTTTTTTTTTGTGGGAGTGGTTGGTTTGTGTGGGTTTTGTGTTGTTCTTTCCCCCCCGCCCCTCTTACTAACAGTCAGAAAACATGAGGCTCTCCCCTAAAACCTGAATAAACCGCTAATCTCCGCATCCAGTATTTTCCTCCTTTTCTGCCACTGATGCTAAACTAGCAGCCTGAAGAGTGTGAAATGCTGCTAAGGCGGCTCATTTTGCTCACTGGAGTTTGTATTGACTACAGTTAATTAAGGCTGATTACCGTGAGTGACTTTAAACCAACATCTTTAAGGCAAAGAGCACTTTGAGCTTGCGGGAGCGCCTTCCATCTGTAGTTTGATGTACTTATATCTGAGAAATGATTGTACCTTCTGTAGTTATCTCTTGTGGACTGAATGTTCTGTCAGTGGTGGGACAGTGGTGACTTTTCTGTGCTGTGATTATGTCAGTTTGTGTAGGAGTAGCAGAAAATAGCAGCTGTTTAATATGAGACGATCCATTCAGCTGCCATGTCAAGAAGTCCTTAGTAGTGGGCTCAAGTTCATGAAAAAAGGGGTTTTCACACAGAGATTAAACTGGTGGGAAGAATGGGGTAAATAGCTTTTTCCAAATAATAATTTGTCTGTTTCCTCTAGAAACTGAAGACGTTGTTTAAATAGCATCCCTCACACAAAATGTTTGTTGCAGTAAATACTATGCTATGGGAAGTAATGCCTGCAGGGATGAGTGTGGATGCAGGGGCTTGACTGTTCTGGTCCACTGTCCTTAAACAAGACTCCAGCCTGTGCTGCTCCTTGCTAGTAGTCTTAATCTTCTGTTTACAGAATGATCTCAATCTTCTGTAAAAAATAAAGATGAGAGAAGCAAGAAATGAACAGCTGCTGGCTTTTTATGCTTGTGCTCATTTTGATCCTTGCATCCTGCTGTTAATTGTGATTCAACCCCCTGCCTCCAATACAAGCACTGAGCTTTCGAAAATTCACTTATACAGGTTATTTCAATGAACTTCACATGTAGTTTGCAAATATTTGTTAATGAGTGAACCTATTAAGCTGGGTTTTTTGTGTGTGTGCGCTTCTCTGAATTCCAAGTTGCAGTTTCTTGTAACTTATCTCAGTATGCAACTGTAGAATTGCACCTTTCTGACCTTGTGACATTATTCTTAGATGTTGTCTTCCATATGTAAGTGATGCAGTTTTATTTCCACAGTTGCAAGGTTGCCTGTTTCTCTTGATTGCTTTCTTAGTATGTAAAAGTTCCTACAATATCCTTTAAGGCAGATGCTAGTGGTCCAGTATGATGTGTTGGCATGGCTTAAACATGTAACCCTTGGAAACTGAGTGTGGTTGCTTCACATTGAAATGATCAGGGAAAGTAAGGCTCCATGTGGAGTTTAACAGCAGACAGACAGGGGTGGCTTGGTTCTCATGGGTGTCTTAGACCTGTCTTTAGACCTTTATTTTGCTTCTGCAAGTCCTCCCTCATTGTTGCCAAGACAGATGTTTCACTGTGGTCTGGAATGACTCTTCCACATCCACGTTTGCACATAGTAATTGTTCTGCAGGGGCGTGAAGAGCAGTTTGAGTCAGGTCCCAGGCTGTGTGTTTTTAGTTCCTGATACGTGTCCTGTGATGCTCACAACAGATTTGTCTATCTGCATCTTTGCAGTGAGGAGGCTGCACTTCAAAGCCTTTCGTGGTATTTTGTGTGTTGAGATCCTTTACTGCATGGTCATTTCTCCAGAAAGCACAGGGGGCTTGATTTGGACCAGAGATCCTTTGGCAGCTAGGGAATATCCATACATCCCGCACATTCTGTGGAAGGTTCAGCCAGATGGAACAACCTGGCCTTGCTTCTACTGTAATAGCTGCTTTTTGTTGATATACAATACAGAAAATAACTTTGTTTTGGGGGTCTGAAGAGCCCCCTTTGGATTTGGGTTGAAGGTCTCTCTAACAGTTACGATACTTTCTCCTTTCCATTCCCAAATATAAAAATTAGGTGCAGCTGAATGAAACAAATTATTTATAAGTCTTCTGTGTGAATTGAAGCTGCACAGTTTTGAAACAGTTAGCTAGGCTTTATGTTGCTCCCACTCTCACCCTCCTCCAGTCATTTGCAATTCACATAGCACCCAGCTGATGAGTCTGCAAGTGTTATTTAGAAATCATTGAAATACTAAAAGAGAGCTTAGGTACCTATTTTACCCCCAAAGTGTTTCTGTTCTAGGAGCTCAGAACAGAAGCTGCTGATAGAGTGAGTTTGAAAACTAGGTCTTGCTACATTCACTGGGATTTGCTCCCTGGAGGTGAGTTGGTTTTGAAGTGGGATGTGCATGTATTTGACACTAAAATATGGTAGTTTTGTTGTTTATTTCCCATTGCCTTCAAAAATAATTAGTTTAAACCTTCTAGGAAAACACTGACAACCTAGTTCAACTGAGTAGGGCTTTTTCAGGCTGGCAGAAAATAAAAATCTTGATGGTAACTCTTTGTTGATGATCTGCCTGCAGAAAGATAGAAAGATTTTGAGGTTAATGAAGCTCAATTAGTCTTCTGGAAATATTTTCTTTACTTTAGGATGAGCTCAAAATAGATCTTTAATGAAAAGTGTTATCCTTAAGCTGTATATCTAGACATGTGATTTACAAAAGTAAGACATACGCAGAATTGATGAGCTGATGTATAGGATTCATTAGCAAAAATAACTGCTCTTTATTTGGATTGCCCAGTGTGCAGTTACTGTACCTTTTGGGTTGTACTGGGTACTAGACCAGGGATTTGAAACAAGACTTTCTGAAGCAGGGCCATGTCACTGGTGTGGTTTACGAAGCTCTGAGCAAGCCTTTCTGCTATTAGTGATACATGCCCATAACTGCAATGAGCAGCAGAAACTCAACAAGAGAAGCTGCTCCATTGCACTACACCCCAAATGACAGCCAGCTAGTATTTTTTTCATGTTAATATGGTTAGTAGATCGAGAGAGGTTCTCCTGCCCCTGTACTCTGTCCTGGTGAGACCATACCTGGAATATTGTGTCCGGTTCTGGGCCCCTCAGTTCAAGAAAGACAGGGAACTGCTGGAGAGAGTCCAGCGCAGGGCAACGAAGATGATGGAGTGGAGCATCTCCCTTATGAGGAAAGGCTGAGGGAGCTGGGGCTCTGGAGCTTGAAGAAGAGGAGACTGAGGGGTGACCTCATTGATGTTTACAGATGTATAAAGGGTGAGTGTCAGGAGGATGGAGCCAGGCTCTTCTCGGTGCCAACCAACGATAGGACAAGGGGAAATGGGTTCCAACTGGAACACGAGAGGTCCCACTTAAATTTGAGAAGAAACTTCTTCTCATTGAGGGTAACAGAGCACTGGACCAGGCTGCCCAGGGGCGTTGTGGAGTTTTCTTCTCTGGAGACGTTCAAACCCGCCTGGACACATTAGTGTGTAGCCTCATCTGGGTGCTCCTGCTCCGGTGGGGGGGATTGGACTGGATGATCTTTTGAGGTCCCTTCCAATCCCTGACATTCTGTGATTCTGTGATAGGTGTATTTTATTGAAATACAAGTTGCAAGTGTTGATCAGACCTCATACAGTCTGCTCAGTGGTGTCACTAGAATCATAGTCATTTAAGTGGATTTTAAATCAGAATCATCAGATGAACAGGAAAGGCTGAAGTTTTCATTGTTCAGCAGCACTAACAGTACTAAACTATCAGCTTTCCCTGTTGGGATGTAGTTATTTCATTATTTTGTGCTTTAAAAAAAAATCCATATGGGTTGTTCACTTGTGGCCACAGGTTCATGAACCCTCATGATCTGTTGCGAGTTTGTTGTCTTTGGGAACTTTACTTAGGTTTTCTCATAACAGAAAACTGAGCTTGGTGAGCAGAGGCAGTGCTGTGTGTAGAAGGAAGAAGCCAGCTATGATGAGGTCTGGATATTCTCATCTTGATGTACATATGCTGAGTTTGAGGTCAGAACGTGTGTTGTAAAGTGAAGGGACGTGGGTGAGAACACTGACTAACCCTGTCTGCCCTGCCTTCATCTTCCTGCTCAGTGTTCCTTGGGGATTCAAACATGCATCTGGAATTTGACCAGATCTTGTTTTAACCACATTGGGGCCAAGTTAGACAAAGGTACTTCTGCAGCCCAGTGCATCTGAAATTCCTTACTGGGTCAACTTTTTGTTCCTGTGCTAAACCTAGAGGCTGACTTCTACCAAAGGCCAACTGGCTTGGGAGGATTCTGACAGCATGGCACAGCTTGGATTTGGAGTTCGGTGCTAAGAAATATTTTAAGCCCTGTATCAGATGTGTTTTGAGTAGGGATCCGTATTATATCACTTAACCTCTGTGCCCAGGCAAGCATAAATCCTCTTCTTTATCTTTTATGGGCTTGAATTGTTATTTATAATGACGGCTGAGCTGAGCATTTTTTTTCTTTTACATGCACTAATGGGTAATAAAGGAGGTAGGGGGAGTGAGCTCTGAGTAGTACTATGCCCAAGCCAGAGGGAAAAAGAGACTTTTCATCTTCTTTTAGACATAAAAAGCAGATGCTAATTTCGTTCTTTTATCTTACAGTTTCAGGGAATCACTGAAAAAAAAAAAAGTGTCACAGCACTACCGTTGCTTACCTTCTTTCTCTGGTATACAATTGACATGGTCCTTTAGCCTGCGGATAGAGTCTCACTGAACACTCTACTCCCTAGTACATTACTTCTAAAACTGATGAAAAGAAGCTCCATTTAGCAATGCCTGACCATCTTGTACTCAGCACTGTTCATAACCAATGGAGTTTGTTGTACTTCAGCACAGGCAATAGCTTAGCTGGATCGATTGTAGCCTCTGTCAATTAATTCAGTTCCTGGGATTTAAGGTGGATGTTTCTTTTTTCTTGTGAATGTGCTTGAACTGCTGGTCTTCATGTAGTTTCCTATAGGAGGACAGGCTGAGTTTAACTCCTCATTTCACTCAGAGCACAGGGATATGACAATTATACGAAACTCCTAAGTCTGCTTTTGCATGCTAAGCACAAATAACTGCTTTTGGTTTAACAACTCTGCCAAGTAATTGCCATGTAACCTGGACTCACAGTTGATAGGTTTGATGTCTTAGGAGCAAAGGTGACTGGGTGTGTGGCTGGGACACAGTGAGATGCGCTGCTCATCCCAGCCCCTGATACTGTTATCTTCTGGGGCGCTCTGGTTTGTAAGGTGGTGGTGAACTCCTTTTCTCCTTAGTTTTCCATCCTTTTCTTAGGACAAGAGATAAGTAGCTCATTTGCATTGTGCAGATGTGTCTAAGTCAGTGGCATTCTGGGGGAGTTGAGGCTCTTGTCTGCTGTGTCGTCTTCTACCAGTTTTAGTTCTCAGTGACTATGTGAAGTGACAAAATGCAACCACCTATATCCCTCTTGCTGGGCTCCCTGCCTTTGGTTCTTGCTCTTCATGTGTGCTGTTTCTTGAGCTCCCAGCTGAAATGCTGTTCTGCATTTGTGCGTGATTTCCATAATTTTTAACAACTGTCAGTGTATAGTAGTTGAAGCAGAAAGCTTAAACATGCTGAAGTGGAAGAGACTTGAAATGTTTATACTCTTGCCTACAGAGGCAGTTTAAATAGGACCAGAATCTGGCAACATGCTTCACTTAGAGCTGTACATTTGTGGCCATAAGGGCTATGATTCTTGTGTGTTATTACAGACTGTCTGAAAAACTCTGGGCTGTCTCTAAGGGGAGTCCTCTCAGCCGGTGCCTCTGTGAGACCCTTCCTTGAAGGATGCATCCTAAGCAGCTGGAAGGCTACACCATCCAGAAATCATGCAGTAACGAAGCATGGATGTTTCAGTCTTGGAGACCTGTGAGGTGGGAGACGCTGCTGCCAACTGGATAAGCCGAGCTGTTTGGCTCGAGTGGTGTGCATCTAGTGAAGCATCCATCAATCTGTTGAGCATGTTCTCCAAGAGGCTAAGAATAAAATAGAGGATTAGAAATAAATCCAAGTGGTTTCTCCTGCAGACTTGTTTTGACTTTCATTTGCTATTACTGGGATTTACAAAGAAAAATGTTATTGGATTTCCAAGGAAGGCAGAGGATAAGGGAAGCAAAAGAAGCCTGTCTGGGAGAATCTACCCAAGTAGATTGCAAAGGGATACTGCAGGTAGTTCAGGTGAAGACACAAGGGTGTTAGTTGTGTTTCAGGACTAGTTAAATAGTCTTGACTCAGGGTTTGGGACCCAGAAGGTAAGCATCATTTTAGGTGGGAATTATTGTTCTGGACCAGCTTAGACTTTTCTCAGTGCAGAAGAAAACACATTAAGAACTTTCTGAAGTGACTTGTGGCAGTGCTTCATTGGCAGGTTGTTAATTCAAAATAGGCATGTTGGCATAGGTAATGGCTTGCTCTTCCTCACAGCAGACAAGTTGACGCAGTTTACCAAAGGCATTGAAAAGACTGACTAAAATTGCCGAGACTCTGTGAAGGAAAACAAAGACAATGCAAGTGTGTGAAGCAAACAAGGTAAGAACAAGCACAGACTGATCCACATGAGGAATCTGGGCATTGTTGGTGGCTGCCTGCCACTGGGCTGTGATCGTATGTGAGCAGACAGCTGCCCAGAATAGGCTCTGTTACTGCCTCAGAGCAGAGAGACAGGCTCTGGAGATGTGATCTGGTGACAGAGATGGCGGTGTTGAATAGCTCTGAGCCTAAAAGTCCTCCTTTCCGGACTGTAAGTCCATCTTCTGCTGGGAATGTCCTCTGCCTCTTAGCTGTGGTGGAGTCAATGGTGTAGGAAGCTTCATGATCTCAGGAGAGTGCAAGTAGTTTATAGAGTAGGCTCTTGTAGGTTGAGTCTAAGCTACTGAGGAAGATTAGAGGACGATGCTAATGACTTGCTAGGTAGTAGAAAATGAGGGTAGAGTTGAAATGGCAGGTGCGATGAACCTGGAGGGGCCTGCGTTTCTGAGGTGCCGTTGCAGTGTACTATGTCATGTCCTGTGGAAGCAGCTCTCTGGAAGGATGGCTAACAGTAGAGACCTAAAAAATTCGTTTCTACAGACACAGCTGGTACCAACCCTTTGCTTGAAATCATCTTTTTTTTTTGTAAGCTTAATTTATTCTTGGAATATGTTAAAAAAAGGAGATCTCAGCTCCTAGTGTTTTCAAGTAGACACGAGATCATCCATGCAAGTTTAACATCTTTGAGACAGAGCTGTGTTTTTGCGATGGAGCATCACAGAAATACCAGGCTGTGTTCCAGCTGGAGTGGCAGTTTCCCTTAAGCCGCAATCCTCTTTTTATCTTCAGCCCTCACTCAAGCCTATCAGTAATATGTTGCTGTATTCTACAAAAATAGACTTGTTTCCTCCACTCTTAAGTATGAGGAGTCTGCCAACAGCAGCATTGTTACTTGGTTTGTAGTCCAGCTTTATTAAACCAAGCTGCTAATACCCTTCGATTTATCTGTTTGACTAAAGTGAAAGGCTGAAGACAGGAGGCTACAAAGTTCTGCACTGGATTTGTTTGTAGATGTAGACACTTAATGGTGAAAAAGGGTATGCCATCACTTCAGAGCCTGAAGAGGAGTATCTAAATCTGTGCCCTCAGCACTTCCAAACAGTAATTGAGAGTTCAGGCAGGTTTGGCAGAGGAGGCTTGTTATCTTGTCAGGGGAAGGGGGATTGTTTTCATTGTCGTGTTAAAGATTGAGTCCTAATTACCTAGTTGAACATTTGGTGTCATGCATGCTGAGTGACTGAATGTAGTGGCCGAAGATACAATTTAGCTTTTGGGGGATCCTTGTAATTGCTTGGCCAGCCAAGTACCTGATGTCGTCACATTTTGCTGCAGGGACACATTCAGGTCCTGGAGATACCGACGTCTTTTCTGCAGCGTGGGAAGGAAATGAAAAGCAAAACAGCAAAACTGCTTGTTTCAAGCATTCCTGGGCTGTGCTGGCTGCTGCAGTATCCCAGCACCATCCCAGCAATGTGTTAGGTGACGTGAGTAACATCTATCACGTGCTGTTTGTTCTTTCATCTTCTTCCCGGGGTGAGCACTGTGCAGTGGCCTTCTTTACAATGTGCATGCCTTTACACATTCGTTAAAGGCAGGAGGGTTACAGAAATGCATATCCATCCATTGACAAAGCTGCTCTTGGAACTGTGATGGATGTGTTGAACATAAATGCTGTTTACTGGAAAAGGATAAATTTGTGGCTACTGTTACTCTAGCAGAATTTGATTTTGCTTAGATTCGGTATGTAGTGCAGAGGAGAATTAGACCTGCTAGAAAAGGAGGGGTGTATAGTCAGGTTTATAGTTAAAGAGCTATTACATTAAGATTTGGGGGTGGCTTAAGAAATCTTGTTGAAGTGGGCTCTATTTCACTCTATTGATTTGAAGTCATTCTTTTTGTTGTCAGCTGTCAGATGTACTTTGATAAGCTTTGCACAGAATCTGTTGGAGCCATCCCTGGCACATTCCCTCTCGTTTCACAACCATTACCTTAGTGGGATAGGAAGATATTAAGGCAAATCCCTGCTAGGCTGGCAGGCTGCCTGCCAGCTGACCCTAGCCAGAAGATGGCCTGCCCTGGGGATTTAATTGGCTTGTTGCACCAGGGTGGCTGTCAGGCAAGATTGATCACTGAGCTGGGGAGTTCAACAGTTCATCGCCAGTAAGATGGTCCTGTGAAGGCGAGCTAATGTGGCCTCATCTGAGTTCCTGTCAGGAGCTAACACACTTCCTAGGAAAGGTGTGTTCAGAAGCAACCTTGAGCTTTTGGCCCCGTCAGCCTCCGAACAACATGTGTAGAGATGGTGGCAGCAGGGACCAGGATTTGTCAGATGGAAGTGATACTTTAGTCCAAGCATGACTGCCTTTGGCAAATAGAAGTGTGTCATTTAGGGATGGTCTGAGGCAATTCCTGTATACTAAACTGAAGCTTAAACTGAAGAAACTCTAACTGAAGCGTACTGAGGTTGAAAAACTTAGGTCAGTGAGTAGTGTGAGCAGGGGGCAAGCTGGGGGGGCCCCAGCAAGGCAGTGCTCTCACCCCCAGGCTGTGGTCCTGGAGTATCTGAACATGGCAGGTTATTACCTGCTGAAACAGGGTCTGTTGCCTCAGACACCATCTCCTACTGCTCACAGCTTGATGGAGTTCATCCCCTCACCTTATCTGAGACAGGGCTGGAGACACAAATGGTGTGGGTCCAAGAGGTTTGCCCAGGAGATGTGCTGGAGACAGGCACAAGCCTTTGTTGGCATTCAGGCCAGGGCTATCTGCCCTAGTTACAGTGGACATACTGGCCTGTGGGTGGAGATCCCAGGTGGAGCTGCTCAGGGCAATGGGGGACTGACACTGACCTAAACACTCGTCCATTTGAATTTAACAGATCTCCACTGAGTGAGGAAGTTGGCTATTGCCAGTATATATTTCAGTGTTAATTCTTTAGGAACAGGCTGATTGCCAAAGGGGTGCAGCATAGCACTGACATGCAAAGCAATCTCTATTGCAACTGCAGTGATCTTTCAGTGCTGAAGATAACAAGTTGGGTTTTGTTTTGTTGTTTTTTTCTGGGCTGTAACTTTATCTGAGCCTATGCTACAAGTATTCACTTGGAAAGCTGAGGGATGAAATATAAAAGTAATGGCAAGACTAGATTGTCTTTATTTAAAAAAATAAAAAGGCGTAAAGGATATGAAAGGGAGGTAATGACACCTGTCTTGCTGTACTGGGTCTGGATGGGATGGAGTTAATTTTCTTCGCAGCAGCCTGCATGGTGCTGTGTTTTGGAACTGTGACTAATGCGGTGTTGATAGGACAACACCATTTTGGCTATTGCTGTACAGCGCTTGCACAGTGTCAAAGATTTCTTTTTTTCACTCGGTCAGGGAGTAGGCAGGAGTGGGTGAGAAATTGGGAGGGGAACCAGCCATAACATCTGTCCTGAACCAACCAAAGGGATATCCCATGCTGTGTGATGTGGTCAGGAACGAAAGCTGAAGTAAAGTAGGAGGAAAGGAGAATGCTCATGGTTATGGTATTTGCCTTACCAATGAACTGCTACATGCACTGAGGGTTTGTTTAGGAGGAAGCAGCAAAACATCTGCCTGCTGACAGGGGGTAGGGAAAAAAATCCCTTATTTTGTTTTCCTTGAGCATGCAGCATTTGCTTCACTTATTAAGCTGTATCTCCCTCCAAGAGCAGTCATTGATTGGTTGATACTGGCAGGGACCATCTCAGGACAGGAGCTGCTTGTCAAGCTGCTGTGCAAGGCCATGAGAGCTGAATTTTCCTAAAACAGCTGTGCTAATTAGACTGGTGCCAGGTTTCTTGCATTTCTTGGAACATCTGTTTTCTTTGTAAAACAAATGAAGCTGTGGAAGCATTTGAGCAATCATTTTGCGCCGTTTTCTTAGGGTTAAAACTCGCTTCCATAGGATACAGCTTGAAACTTTGGGTCTAAGAATCTATTTATTGCTTGCTTCATACCAGAGGAAAATAAAGCTAGAGTTACCTGCTGTACATCCCTTCAGCTGTTTTCAGTTGTGCTAATGAACATCTACCAGAGTCTGACCTCAGATGCAAGCTAAATTCTGCTGTGCAAATGTTTGCTGTAAACAATGTCCTTGTTATCAGGGAAGTTAAAAAGAAGCATGCTTGATACTGAAGGGAGTGAACATTTGCCAGGAGATAAACACACAGCAGTAGCTGCTTTCCATTCCTAGACTAAGAAAAAAACCCCTCACTGCTGTATCAAAATATAAGTTGTATTAGCTAGTGCATGTGAATTATTGGGGGGAGGATGTGGTTCTGAATTTATAGTGTCCTGTTTCTAGCCTTTTTTAAAACAAACACACGCAACAAAAAAACAAAATAAAAAGAAACAAACCCCACACCAACAACTTGGTTTGGTATGCTGTCCACAGCAAGCAAGAGCATCTTGCATAATTGAAAATTCTTCATTGAATGCAGCTGCAGTGAAACCTTAACAACTGGAGGTGACAACTTTTTTTCTGACAGTAAAAAAAACCCAATAAATAATGGGAAAGGGAGAAGAGGTGAACAAAAAGGAATGAAAAAGTATAGAAAGGGTTCTCATAAAAGAGAATTGATTATCAAAGTGATTCAAGGAGCAAAGAGTATGAAGAGACATTGCCTCATGGGAGAATTTCCATGGAGAGTGTAGTACTTGGGGGGCTGGCATTGTTACCTGGAAGTAAAGAGCAGCCCCAGAAATGGGAGGTTGAACCTGTTCGTTTTTTTTTTATATTTGGAGAAGTGGGCGTTGCTACAGTGGCTGGACCAGTGTTAGACACTGGACAGTACCATGGAGACCTCTGTGGGGCTCAGAAAATCTGCTGGCAGATCACATCATTGTAAATGATACCTCTATGTCCTGTGGGTTTCTTCTAACATAAAAACCCTGTTTACCCAGTTTCAAAACTGAAGGCTGGGCCACACTTGTGGTCTTGTACCATAGACAGATGGACTCACGTTTCAGTGCAAAGAAATACCTTGATTTAAGCAGTTTTTGTCAAAAATATGGGAAAAAAATATATACTTTAATGTACATTTTTTTTTTTTTGAGCTTGGTATGAGTCAGTTCTTGCTTTGTAGACTATTTGGCGGAAAGGAAGGGGTGTGCATTGAGACTTCATATACTCAACCAGCTAATTGGTCTGTTATTGATGCTGCACTGGAAATGTATGAGACATGAAGTGTAATTTGAGTTGGAATTCCTGAAGGTACTTCACAGCTGAACAGTGTAGGAGCTTGTTAACCATTTCAAGTCTTTACTCAAATCAGAAACTAAAGACTGCGAGCACCAGCAGCCTCTGGTGTTCTGCGTTTTGCTTACTAATGTCTGGTTGCACTTTTTTCGCTTCCATGGAAAAGCAGCCTGGCAAATTAGAAACACTTAGTTGGCATTATGCTGCTCTTAATTATGAAGGAGCACAGATGCTATTCACAACAGTAATAAGAAAACTACCAAAGCAAATACAGCAGACTTAAACGCCAAATTACGATCTGAGCTCTTGAATGTAGCTAAATTTTCAAGTCGATACTGTACACTGTAAGCTTGGGGGTCCACATGTCCCGAATAATCCCGTAGTTTTATCTAGTGCATGCAATCCCAGGATGAAAACAATCTTTGTAAATGGGTTCGTACATGAACTGAAAGCCAGGGGTATAATTAGACTTTGCATTGAGATTTGGTGGCATGCTTCTGGATTTCTGTTCTCCCCCAAGGAGCATGTGAATTGCTTCTTTTGCACCAGACCTGCGCACAAGTGGATGCAGGTGTTGCTGTCACACTGTGACTTTGGCTTTGTAAAAGCATATATTTTGTGGCTTTAAATTGGTCCAGGCTCCTGGAGTTGCCCCTTATCAGATTGTTCATGCAATTTACCAAGGTTCAGGAGTGAACTGCCGGCAGACTGCTCCTGAATTCCACTAATGTGAGACCCAAGAGTCAACGAGGGAAGTGACTACATAATACCTCTGAATAAACCGTTTTGACCACATCTCAGATTTGTGCATGTTTGTTCTTTGTGTGACACCTGTATTATTGTTTACTACATGTTACTTAAAGCATAGCTGGTGTTGGAGCTTTTAACAAGGTCTTCGTGTGTGCTTGCTGTTGTCTGTTGAGGGGTTTTTGGTTTATAGCACTAAAGTAGCCGCTTTTATGATTTTCACTGTACAATTATGGCACTGGCCAGTTTTCTCATTCACTGATGTTGGCTCGGTTTTCATTTTGTGGCCAAGGTCCATAGCAGAGAGTATTACCTGAACATAGTCCTGGAGTAAATTTATTTTCATTACAACAGTGCCTGCTGGGATTTCTTAATATGAGGGCTCCACAGTGGAGTGTAATTTCTGTGTTATGTATCCGTAATGAGACTTAAAATATGACTGAAATGAGTGTTTAATTGCCAAAATGTTTCATGGCAAGCTGATGGGAGAAGATGTGTTAGAATTGAGGTGTATATGTCTCTAGTGTGCAGCTGGGCACAGGTACCAGGACTTTTTGAATGGGAAAACATGAAGCAGCTTGTTCTTTTTTGAAGGCATTAACTTTGGTAATCCTGAATGCCCAGGTTGCTCTTCTGTAGGTACCAGGGTATATGTATCATTACAGATACCTGTGGGGTTTTGGATGTGGTGTGTCTAATCCAGGTGAATGGAAGCTGGCATGAGATGGTAGCTCAAATCCTGAAAAATGAGATTTGTCTTGAATCCAAGTGGACAAACAGATGTGGCTTGCTCATGTTTTAGTGGTCAGAATATACACCCATATATTTCTGGGTTGTCTATGAAAAGTAACTTCAAAAGCAGTGGAGAGAATGCAGTAAAGCAAGCTCACAACAACAGCTCACTTTACGGCCTCTCTAGTCCTTACAATTCCAGGAAATGTTTTTAAGTTTATATCTAGCTGCTATCAGGGAACCTGTGTGCAGGCTTATTTAATTGAGTTTCATCTTGAATGGCGTACATTTTGTGTGCAGTTACCAGCTCAGCCGATGAGGGCTCTGGATTGTTTTGTGCTGATGTGCGAGGCTTCCTTCGTCAGAGAGGGGAGCTCTGCACCTGGGTATGTGTCAGAGGATTCCCTCTGGCAAAAAAATAACCTTATTTTTAGAATTGGAAACACTATTTTGCTTGAGTCTGGTCCATCTTTGAGATTCTTGAACTCTCTCAGAAGGTAACTACACACCTATTTAATTCTTACCAAGCTGGCCAGGAAATGCTGGTTTAGACAGACCAAATTCACCAGTATCTCATAACGAGTGAAAGAAAACATCTTTGCCTCCGATTACATTGGGTCAGTTTACCATATTCTGTGCAACTGAAGCAACCCATAACGTTGGGTGTGGGTTTCTGGCTCTTATCTCTGGTTTCATTTTTATCTCAGACCATTAGGCTCCTAGTGCGAGTAGCCATAACATCGGTTTCAAAGAAAGTAGGTGCGACTGGCATCTGGTTTCTGTTTTGTCCACTGATAACATCATACAATTGGATTTTTAAAATACTCTTAAGAAAATAATGTGGCTGTGTATGCTTAAATTTTCTTCCTCTCTTCGGGTGGAGGGAATAATAAAAAAAGGCTGAAAAATCTCTTACCACATGAAACAAAGCTCTGCAGACTTCTTTTGCCCTTTAGAAGTGGAAGTGGACTTGGAAGTATCTAGTTCGATTCAAAGGGAGAGCACTAAACAGGAAGACATGATTATTAAGTGTCTTTCTATGTATTTTTTTTCTCTGCTTAGTTATTGCTATCACTGTTCTACAAACATGGAATTTCCCTCATAATAAAGAAGTGCAGATGAGGGGCAGTTGTCAAACTATTTGTGCTTTGGAAAAGCATCTCTATCAGGGCCCTTGTTAGACGAGCTCTGAAAGTACCTTATTGTGTTTTCAGTCTTATACATGACCGTAAGGCCTGGTATTTCAAGAAGCACTTTCTTGTGGGATGAAGTAGGAGAATTAAAGGGACTGAATAAATGCTCTGTAGGGACACAGAGCATTTATTGCTCCAGCCACACCTCCTTGCGGGACAAAGGTAAACCTTGCTTCAGCCTCAGTTTCCTACTGGGGAGGAAAAAAACAAGCAAAACCAAAAAATAAACAAACAAAAAACCCACTCCATACTTTTTCAGTGCTTTTAATTATTATGTTGCCTTTTTTCCTCATTTGAAGGGTGTGTTTGTTTTTGTCACTCCCAGTTCAGCATGAGCAGTTTTGTTCAGCTCTTATGGTAGACCATGTAGTGTTAAGAAATCCAAATCTCCCAGGCCCTTGGAAGTGTTTGAACTCCTGGTTTCTTGGAGGTGAAGCAAGTTGTGGAACCCAACTGCTTGTCTTATCTGGCCCACTGGGCAGGTCTCTCAAAATCTCTCTGTAGTAGCTTCTGAGCTGAAAGAGGTGAAACTCTAGGAGTTGCTGCAAGATTTGTGTTTTCCTTGGTGGATTACAGATTAGAGGGAGGAGGCTGAAGTTGGCTTGTACGGCTTTCGTGGCTGCTGGGCTTGACCCAGTGAGACATCTGCCCACAGAGAAATGACACCTGTTGTTGAGATGCAAATCAGAGCTTTTGGAACTGATGTCTGCTGTGGTTTGTGCAGAGCTACTTTGTCAAAGCCATGGGCTTCCTCGTTGTAGTTGCAAATGAATTCTTCTGCATTTAGCTTGTTTCCTTCTCTTCTGCTTTGCCTAACCTCTGAAATATGGGCATGCTTCCATGCTAGATGTGACATAGCCTGGCAGGGCCAGCACTTGCCTGGGACTGAACACGGGAGCTCCTGGCTGGAAGGGCTCACCGAGACTGGTCTCATGCAGCTCTTGTTTTCCCCCAGTGGTTCTTCAGCTTGGAGGAAAAGACTGTTTTTCTGCTGACGTAGTGTCTATGTGGTGTCACACTTGCCAGCTGTTAGCTCCTCTATTGGTTCATATATTTAAGCTCATGTTTTGATTTCTTAAAAGCAAGTAGAGCAGTTGAGAGTGGCAGTGCAGTGTTGCTAGATGAATGTTTGCTGTAGCAGGTTTTACAGAAAACGCTATTGCTTAGTTGTCTGTGATTGAAGAAATGTTTTTCTTGTTTTCCATGAGTGATTCCTGGTAGCACTTCTTCTGGCAACTCGGATTAAGGTTGATCACTTGGCCAGCAATGCCACAGGATCCTGTTTTCAGTGGGTTTAGGTAACCATGCAAGTGCTACAGTGTACAGCAAATTCAAGCATGTCCTGACTGAGTTGTTTCTCGTTCTTGTGCAGGACGGAGACCACCAGAAAGATCAGTCTCATATGCACATGCTGTATCTGGATCTGGTCAGATATCTGTGAAGCCGACTCCTTCTTGCATTAACTTTCTCCTATGACTTTTTTTTTTTTTTTTAATTTCTGAGCTTGCAAAACATATGTTCTAACAGTTTTTGCCTTAGATATCCTGTTATAAAGGTATAATTATCTATACAGAGATAAAGTATGTTGATTTTTATTAAAGTAATACAAGAAACCTACATCTTGGGTGTGAGGGAACACCTTTCTGTTTGGGTGAAACTTCCTGGTGCTTTTCTCCAACCAAGTGCTGTAAGATAGGGAAAAGACAATAACTGGGAAAAGATTCTTTTGGGAGCAAATGTGCCACAGGATGAAAATAGCGATCATTAATATTGCAAATGCATTTTTTGCCAGAGGGTGGCAGTGTGGAAAGGTTTGCGTTCACTTTCTTTGAAGGGAAAATGCCTTTTGTCTCAGCTGGGGCTAAAAAAAGCCATCTGCTTCACAGGTGAGTCAGTACATGTACCTGAACAGCTCCAGCTTCAGCAAAATCAGGTGTTGAACAAATCTAAAATACGTTTTGGGGTTTGTGGGTTAAATTGAATTAAGCTTAAGGGCTGCTAAACCCATGACCTTCCCTGACACACTGTGCTATCTTTGAAGGTAAAATACTCCAGTGAAAAAATACAGTTTTTGTTATAATACAAAGTGTATGTGTTAAAATGTGGGGGGAGAGGTACATGTATGTAAGATGATCAATCTTTTGGAACTCTAACTATAAAGCACTTAATTTAAAAAAACAGTGTTCAGAGGAGTTTAACTAGCAAATCTGAGGTCCTCTTTTTTGTAGTAATGCATAAGGAAGCAATGCAAAATACATTTTTTTTTTCCTATTTAAATGTTTCTCATCAGGTTGTGTTGGTACAACTTTTAGAATACTTATAGAAATTTTTGTTGCCTGCTTCTCTGTTCAGCTTGTAAAGCTGGTGTAAGTCTAGGCAAGAGTCACTGAAATAAGTATCCAGTCTGCTCTTATTACCAAATAGTAAGTACTAGATCAATGCCTTACAGACAGAAAAAAAACCCACTATGTGCAGTGCAACAAACCCAGCCAGTTTTCTTACAGCAAATAAGGAACTGGAGTCCAGCAGGAGCTCCAGCTGTTGGCCAGTCCCCTGTTATGCTCTCTTACATGGGCCCAGGGAAAACCTGGATCACCAGACTGTCAGGGTTGGGTGTTTGGCTGTCCCTGATGAGGCTGCTCAGTGCACTTCAGACCTATTGGTATCATCAGAGTCCTGCTGGTTTGTAGAGTGCTGATCTCTGTCGTTCTGCGCTTGGACAACCTCTTCCTTCTGATAGTATCTTTTTCCCTCCCCCATACTGATGCTCCCCAAGCTTGTAACAATGGGAAAGGTTTTCACATATAGATAAATATTGATTACGCAATGAAGTCCTGGTTTCTGAGTTTCCACATTCAAGCAAGGTTCTCAGCATCACCTGAAAAATCAAGGACAAGATGTAACAGGCAGCTTTTCTGTTGCTTACATAGGTCAGCATCCCAATTTAATGAAGACTGAGATTTCTCTGAGCTTAACTGTGTTTTGGCACTAGATAGTCTTTGGAGGGCAAAGCTCCTCAGCTGAAGATGCTTTTGAGTTGTTTATCTACTATAGCCAGGATTCTCAACTGAAGATAATTGTTGCAGAAATAAATCCAGGTTTACTGAGTGAATTTTGTATCTGCCAGCTGAGTCCTGGCCTGAAGCTGGCTTCCTTGTCTACTTTCTCATCTAATCTTTAGCTGGTCATCTCTTATAATTGGCTGAAACAGCTAGAATACGAAAAATACAGAGCCGAGACAAAATTCCAGCCTGATAATAGACCACATAAGCCTTCTCTCAAGCACTGGTGGTGCGCTGTGTATCTTCTGCCAAGTTTATTGTGTAGGGGACTTGTGGCACTTTCCATGTGAGGTATTGCCCAGCTCAGTGCCTGGAGATGAGACACCTTAAAAGCAACAGTAAGCTTTCTCAGAACCCAGCTGGGCCCTGTGCTCATAAATAAAACATTTCCTTCCTTGTTTTATTTATGCACGTTGTGTGCTGAGACACGAGTGGCAACAGAAGTAAAATCAGAAGACTGTTCCATGAAATAAAAATAGGTTTTATTTCTATGGCTGTGAAATGATTGGTGTACGTGCTGGACTAGAATTATGTACTCCTTGTTGCAGAAAATCTCTGCATGCAGGGCTGCGCAAGCAGTGGGATGTAATGCTGCTGCCTTATGACAGACTGACCAATTCAGGTCAGGCATCATTGGTTTCGAGTCTCCTGTGGGTTGAGTTGGCGTTGAGCTTTCTGCTGTGACTTGGGCTGTATTATCCATCCTTTGTCTTGCATGTGGCCCCTGGGGTCCACTGAAAGACAGACAGAGGCCACTGGGATGCTGGTGGGCTGAGGAGCTTTTTGTCTGGGCAGGGGCACTACCATTCATTCGCTGTGCCAGAGATTGTGTCCCTACTCCTCCATCCTTTTTTGGGTAGTTTTTAAGTTGTTTTTATTTTTATTTTTACAGTATAGCTTGACTGAAAATCTAAATTACTATTAACTTACTGCTTAGCTGTTCTGATGCTCCTGTAGAATAGCTCCTTAAATGTATACATGCATTATGTTCAGACAGATACAAGGCTTTAAAAAAAACCCAAACAACTAAATGAAAAAAAACAAACAAATGAAGTAACAAACACACACACACACACACACACGCACGCGCGCGCGGAAGAAAAACAAAAATGCCGCGAAAAAGAAACAAACACAAAACCCCAAAACAACGATAACAAAAATCACAAACAAAACAAAAACGAACTAAACAAGCAAACACACCCCACAGCAGGCTATGTTTTGAAGTGATGCTACTCCTTGAAGCTTGCTACATATTTGGGAACATCAGTTTAACCATCTGTAACTGTATGTATGTGCAGATTTCCACACCAGGAATTTCCATCATGTTTTCTCTATACTGTGGCTGCAGTGTGTGAGCCATTAATTATTCAGGTAATGTAAACACAGCAGCACGTTTCCCTGATGAATGGTGGTTGTTGTGGTTAGGTATCAGTTGAGTATCAGCGTCTGGCTTCTCTTCTTACTTGTGAGACATCTAGCGGCAAAAAGGAGACTGAATCGTAGAAATCGAAATGACATTTAGAAAAGTTATTTCTGTTTAAAAAAAAAAAATATATACTGCAACTTTTTTTTTTCTGTGTATTAGTTGACAAGGTTGAAAGAACCGCATGGGTTTTAAGTATTGACATTTGAAAACACTTCTGGGTGTAAGTCACAAGAGTAGTTTGTGTGGAAGCAGCATGGGAAAAACTGCAACTTGCTTCTGTTGACACTTTTGAGAAATAGCTTCAAGGTTTGCTGAATCAGTTTTACCTGAATAAGATTGTTCTCAGTTCCCACTTAGCTCTGTCTCATTTATGACACCCAATTGCTCCTTCCAGAAACTGTTTTTAGCTTTTATTAGACAGTGGTGGTTTTTCCTTAGTAAATTCTACTGTTTGCCGTAAGGGTCTAGGAGCAGATGTGGAGCTCCTCAGCAGCTGGAACAGACTTCAGCCCAGCTGTAAGCATTGTGGGAATGCAGGTGAGCAGCAAAGCAGGGGCGCAGAAAGCTCTTCTGTTCGCAAGTCTTGCTATACCTGCAGAATATTCAAGTGTATTGCTGGCATAGCCTCTGCTGGAAGTGTTTTGCAGAAAGAAGCTCAGGCTTGTTATTGGCATGACATGGGATGGTACAGCTCCCTTTTCTGTTCCTATTCCCTCTCTCCAGTTCAGGAAGAGGTGTAGTACAGTCCAAATACAAGATCCAAGAGGTGCCTTCTATTATGAAAGACAGCAGCCTTGGGTTCTGCATGGCAATGCAATGAGCTTGCACAGCAAGAGGTTTCTTGGGCATCATTTGGCTGATCCACTTCTTTCCTGTGACTCTGTTAGAATAATTGTGGAAACAGTAGAATGTTGTTCTTCCTGCCCAACTAAAAGACCTCTTCACTCTTCTTGGTGAAACCCACGCAAACGTTCTTTGAAGCTGGAAGGGCTAATCCGCACTTCCATAACAGTGTCAGATATTTCATAGCAGAATCAGATCTGTAGAACAATGTAACTGCCTTTAAATCTCTGCTTTAATGGTGTGCTTTTTATCATCTTTCTAGTAAATTACCTGTTTGAGGGTATTCCTTTTTTTTCCATTATGCTCTGTAACTTTCAGTGCACAGAATCCGTTTAGAAAGTAAATTGATATTCCTCTGACCCTAAGTTTTGGAAGCTTATGTAACAGGGTCCTAATGGAAAGATTAGCTGGAATTTCTGAGAGCATTTTTGTGCTTTACCAGCAGGTTTCTACATTTCAAATTCTGAATAAGGTCATGGCTCTTCCCCTTGCAAAGAGCATATGTCACGTAACACTGTGGAACGTGGACTGATGTGCACTTAGATGCTGGGCAGCCTCTTCAGAGAGGATGGAAGACCTGGGAGCCCGATGAAGCTGTCTTCTGGCTTGGCTCCGGTAGGCGTCTGAGCACCACACACTCAGTCCTTCTTACCCCAGCAGGATGTGGAACGAAATAGGAAGAGCAAGATATTCCCCTTGCATTTTATTGCCGAGCATGATGCTCCATGGCATGAAATATCCTTTGGGTCAGTTTGGACCAGTTGTCGTGGTTGTCTCCTCCCGATTTCTTGCGCATGTGCACTACTTACTGGGGGAGCAGAGCTGGAAAAAGAGAGAGCCTTGATGCTGAGCAAGCAACACCTAAAACACTGGTGTAGTCACAAATTCTAAAGACAGCAGCATATGGGGTACTGTGGAGAAAATTAACTCTGTCCCAGTCAGGCCCAGTGAAAGTTCCTAAGTGATCTAGCCACTCCAGTTCAACAGAACTGGGCTTACTGGTTGCTAAGCTGTGCAGGAATGAGGTGGGAAGTGCTGGTGCTGTGCAAGGCAGGATGTCCATGTATGAAGCTGTCTGTCTCTATCTTGATATTCAAGGGTATTTGCCACCCAAGGGAAGTTGGAGCAATAATTATGTCAGTTTCTGTTACAGGAGCTGAGCTGAGGTTGTCTGAGCAGAAAGGGAAGGAGCTATATGTAGGACAGAGGTGTCGTGCCTGGGAGACGATGGCTTGTAGGAGCAGGAGTGGCTGAGGTCTGGTGGCAGCAGTTCTGACTAATAGCTCCTGTTTGGTCTACTGAATCTTCTTCAAAAAGGGAGTCTGTTCTCATGACACCTTATGTTGCTAGTGTGTCACTGTCACTTATGCAGCTGATGTGATTGTGCATCACGTAAGACTGTAAAGACCCAGTGAGTAGAAAGCAATGAGATGGAGGCTGCAGCAGACACATTGCATATTTTGTTACTTGATTAGAGAAGAATAATCAGTAGATGAAGTGACCTGCTTGGGCGAGAGTGGTAACTGAGATGACTTGGATGGGTTTTACTGCAAAACTTAAGGGAATGTTTCTGAACTAGAACCTCGAAGGTTGATTTCTTCAATTTTGTCATACTAATTGGTCTGGTTTTGCCAGGAGGCTGATGTGTGCACAAGCCTGCTGAGCTCAGGAAACCTCTGGGCTAGAGAACACCAGTATTTCATACAACAGCATACATTTATTTTGGCTGCAACAACAGTGCTGCTGGGAATCTGGAAGTGGAAAGGGAATTGCTGTGACTGACAGCAGGAGAGGCAGTTTACCAAGCATGAGGGCTGATGGAGCTGACTGCTGGGAAGGGAGCAGAGTGGTGTGTGTGGAGGGGATTTGGGTAACAAAAAGGTCAGCCCAGCTGCTGTTGTGCTGAAAACTTGCTTTGGAGATGGGCTTGATTTTCAGAAACCAAGTGTTAAATGGGTCCTTTCACTATTTAACCTCACTGTCCATGTGATGGAAAATTACTGACCTCATGTACATTTTGTCCTGTTGTAATACTAAATACTCAGAGAGATGCTTATCCATGCTGTTAATGTGTAGTAATGGGATTGCTATTTTAAAAATCGATACAAATATCACACTAAAAAAGAAAGGCTTATAGATTAGTCTGTCGAGCTGTTTTAATAGATCTGTCTGACATTTGAGATACTTTCCTCAGAAGTACTTTTTCAGTTTCAAATTACTTTTTAAACGTTACTGGTTGCAGATTCCAGGCTAGCTAATACAAGTTGTTAGTGTGAAAACCTCTCCCTGCAGTTTCAGAGAGGCTGGAAATCATAAATGTTCTCATTTTTTTTCAATTAATCAGGAATGTATTCTCTCACAAATTAGGGAGTGGCAGCTCCAAACACATGCTTCGTTTTTGTGGTTTCAGCTATCTGGGGAAGACTGGGGAAGCTGGAGAGCTGTAGATGATGTTGAACTTTAGAACAGATCTTTCTGATACTGCCACTTGCTCTGTGAAAAGCTGAGTGATGCTGACTTGATTGAGACTCTTTTTGAGAAGCAAAAAATTGCTAGAAGGTGACATGTACCTTTATAATGTATGTATCTGAAGTTGTCTTTAAGATCCTTTTCTTATTTTAACAATATTTATACCTTTCTCATTTCCTTCTACAGATCTGTGTAGAATGTCTCAATGGCTTTAGTGTGTCACTGTACTTGCAGCCTGTCTTTTTCTGTGATTCTTGAAGGCCTGTTAGTTACCAACAAGTGCAGTTGTTCATCAAATTCAGGGCCATGTCTTTGGGCTGTGTGTGTTCTGGTGAGAGTGTGAGACCAGAGTTACCAGTGCTAATAGCTTGAAGACTTGCAAATCTTTGAAGAATTACTGCTATTATGTTTTGCTCCAAGGCTTAGCACTACTTAGAAGTACAACAGTTTCTGTGTTCAAGGGTTGATTCAGGGATGTGTTTTATTTGACTCCTTCTTAACATCCAGTGCAGTTTCCACCTTGCAAACAGGGAGGAACTAGAACAATTAATCCCTTCCCTGTAGAGTCTACAGCATCAGTGTCAAGCAAGTAGGTAAATGGAGGGAAGAAGGAATAAAGGTGATAGACAGTTCTGCTGCAGCTGGGTGGTTCTTCACTCCTTTGAAGATTGTCCATTATGAGACTGGATAGAAGGTTTTGCTCATTTATGAGCAGCTTTGTCCTGTACCAGGTAGTGTTAAGTTTCACTAGGTATTGCTAAGCTTGTTGGTACCTTGGTGGAGCAGAACGCTCCAGTGAAAGACTGGGTGATTGCTGCGCTTTGATACAGCTAGCAGATTTTGCAATGCTCTCAGTTACCTTTGGAGGTTGAATAAATGGAGCTATCCTGCCATTTTATGTGCTTAGATTATTTTAATCTATGCAACATACCAGGATGTTTTGTCCTTAATATTCAGCATTTTGTGGAGGGTTGCTATAAACTCTGTTTACCACAGGATCTGTGTGGAATCACTATCTGGTCTAGGCTTGCCCAATTATATGCTTTATCTTAAAGCCTTTATAGCACAAGGCTCTTGTTGTGAACCAGATAAAGACTCCACTACCTCTTTGAAGACCTTAAACTTCAATCAATGCAGAACTGGACGTTCAAACTTTGCGTAGAGGCAGTGAGAATTGTAAAGCTGGTGTGTTTTGTAGCTGCAGTGAAAGAGCCAAAGTATAGATTTGGCTGTAGGTGTCTGCAGGGCAGTGGGGGCAAGACACCTTGAAGAAATGTCAGTAATCCATTGAGCCTTGGAAAATCTGGCACTCTTTGAAAGAGTGGCAATTGTAAAGAAGGGCCCCTTCTAATAGCCTTACCCTTATTCAGGAATAGTTGTCTAAAATTAGTCCAGACCTGATATTATTTAACTCTCCATTCTTGATCTTTGCTATGCGTTAGGAAGCACAGCAGTTTGTGCAGAATTCAGTAAATGAGCATTTAAAATCTCTCTTTGGCTTAAAAACCCAGTTACCTTCAGCCTTGCCCTATCTTCATTTTAAAGTTTGAGTTCAGAGACTTACTGTATGGTTTAATGGCCTGGAGGTAAATTTAAATCAGACAGCTTATTTACTTACAGGCCAAGTCTGCCCTCAGGCAGACCAAGACCAAGCCTAAAGGTCTTAATGCTTGGTGTTGCAGGCAGGGAGGTTAGTACCAGGAAAATTCTTTCTCCCGTTTTTTGTGGTTTTATTTCTAGTCTGTTCTTCTCCAACAGTTTTCTGACCAGTCTCACTCACGCTGAACAGTAGCTGTTTTTGGGACAGGTGCCATTCCTGCGTCGTGCTGATCTTGCTGGAAGTGGTGCCTGTGGTTTCTGGCCAGCCCATCGAATAGTGGGACTGGTGAGGCTTGTTTCTTGCTGTCTCCACAGTGGTTTTGTCAGGTCTGTGTCTGTATATTCTGTTTCTGGTTTCCCCTTTTTTCCCTTGGTTTCCTGATTAAGAGGGTCCCGTGTCAGATAACATTTTCACACTCTGACATGCCCACATCAATTGTCCCTGTCTGTCACTCTCACAGAGCTGTTGCAAATTATTTCCCTCCCTTGTCATTCCTACATCAAAGCCTCCTTTACCAATTCCCCCACTCTACTGCAAAAATACCTTTGCCTCAGTGGTGGATCCTGTCTCTCCCACACAGAACCTCATGTGCAAATAGTGTGCCATGGTCATAGATACCAAAACCAAGACCAGCTCAGCAACCAGTTGTTGACCTGTATTGGAGCTATCTCGTCAGTCCATCATGTGGCCCAGATCTGTGACTTGAAGGCACATTTACCTCCTCTTCAACCCTGAGGGCGGTGAACCTTCTCTGTGAAAGTCTCTTCTAGATGTAGAAGTAACTACAATGATAAGAAACATCAGGAGAGCAACAAAGTGAACTGTGTTGCCTATGAGAACATAGCTGACAAGTATTTTGTTTAGTGTTTTGGGTTTTTTTTTAACTGTGAGGATATTTTCCTTCTCTCAGCCCTTTTGATTGTCCTGAGATGGTGCCTTCTTCAGTATTGCTGCTGTATTGTGAGACTGCTTTCTTCAGGGAATGCTTCTTGTTGGGACCAAGGTTGACAGCAGCACAGAAACCAGAGAGCTGCTCCCATCTTCACTGTGGGTTTAAGATGGACTGGGGTGGGTACAACACAGAATAAATATATCAGGCTTAAACCTTCTTGCTGTTAGGAGGAAAATTCTGGTCCTGGGATTTTGAGTGATCTTTCACCGTGTAAATATAGTATATTGGAGAAAGAATGAGTGAATGCTTTGTACTGGTGACTTGCTAAAGCTGTGCTGCAAGAAAGGCAACTATGACCGAAATGTGAGAAAATACAAACCTAAACAGAAATGTGTACTGTGTATGCAATACCAGTGCATTCTAGGGAGACATTTATTATTGTTCAGACCAGGGAGAGTAAGAGGGATGTTTCTGGTCCCCTTTTTTGCTGGTTGTGACTGCAACTAGAGATGCTGGTTTTGGTGAAATTGTTGCTTTGCATTCTTTTCCACTCGTGCATGTGAAGTCCAGGGGATGTCTCAGAAGCAGCAATGTCTGTAGAAGCTCTCCAGAAGTGTAAATACAGACAGGTTTGTGTACTTTGTGCTTGACCTTAGACTTATGCTGTTCTTCCCCTTAAAGTCTGTCAAATCTGCCCACCTCCCCAGATGCCAAGACCCTTATAGTCTTGGGAAAACAATTAAATGTATAAGTGGGTGCATCAATTTAATGGTTTAGTCTAAATTGCTTTTTTTTCATTATAATGCTACATGATGAAATTTATAAACTACAGCTATAAAGCATTGGCTGCTTAGTGTTTTTTTGAAGTACATAAGCTTGACAGCAGCAGCTGATTAATAATGAATTAAAATAATGGTCAATGAAAGAAATATACCTTTGCTAATCTATTAGTACTTGAAAGCTTCTTCATACATTTTCCATGAGTCTTTTCCTTGTAGAACTCTGAGAAAGTATATTTAGTGTTTACTTGGTTTCAACTGTGGTTTTTAGCGGATATTGACTGAAACAGCATCTTAATCAGTCTGACCTCAGGGGATACTTTTCCATTGACTGTATCTCTTTATCTTCACCTTTCCCTGTGTGCTGAAATTCTTGTCAGAGCTGCCAGCTCTGTCAAGATTTCCTTTAGTGCTTCTTATTTTAGGACTCTTTTTAGCTCAAAACTTTTCTGAACATTGCCATCTTGGTGAGCAGTATGTTTTCATGGAAGCAGTTTCCTACCATCCTCTTACTTCTCTCACTTTCAGCAGCAGCTGTGCTAAGAATAAAATACTGAGTGATGCAAAGCATTTTAGGGGGTTTGAGGGGCCAGGTCTTTTGTGTGAAGACAACTCAAATGGGACAATTCAGTCAGGTTTTCCTATCTCAAATCTAGAGTGTGGCTATTCTTTTTTCCCCTGTGGTCTTGGCAAGAGTTCTTGCATCCTGTTTTGTCTTCTCTGCATTCCCTGCCACCTTTTTTATTTCTATGACTTCCTATTTCAGCAAGTTTGTTGAATCCATCGTTTTTTTAATTGCAAAACAAAGGTGTGCTTTGTTGTTTTTAGAAAACAAGTTGTTCAGAGTAATCTGGGGTGAGTGGCATAGCTGATTTGAGATGCTTGCAGCTCTGAAGGCCAATTCTGTAAGCAAAAGGCCACTGTAGAAACAAGGTATGGTGCTTCCTAAAGCAGGAGCTCACTAACCCAAAGGAAGTGTGAAGAGCAGTTTGTCAAGTCATCCCTTTCATCCCTTTCCTGGTTTGACTTGTGAAAGATGCAGGGCTCAACAGGCTGAACAGGGAGTTACTCTGATGTAAGTTTCCTTATGTATCAAGAGTCACCATATTGTGAATATGCTACTCGCAAGTGAGTTGTCTGTGTGCAATGTCCTCTTGTCACAGACAGAGCGTGTGATGCTGTGGTGAGGCTGTTGCAGTGCAGAGGTGGTTCATGGTCTGTGGTTGCATGGGAAACCTTAATGGGTGTCTGCCAGCATCTAAGAAATGAGTTTCTCTGCCTTAGAGAGCCTAATGTTGTTCTCTTTCTCTCCTGTGCATATCAGCCTCAGGTTAACTATAAATCCAGCTTCTTGCTTGTGTTCTGTCTCCAGTTATTGGAATCCTAGAGCATCCTGGGACAGGTTAAGGCTTTCTACAAAAAATATCATGGAATTGCATCATTATACAGGAAGGCTTGAGACAGATGCAAATTAGAGTTCCTCCAAACAGTGGCTGAATTAAAGAAAAATGATGAAGAAACACCGGAGGGTCTCTCACAGTCCCACTTGGTCTTTCACAACCACTGCATTTGCACCAGTGCTCTTTCCAACAGGCACTGCAGACTGGTGAGTGGATTTAGCCTGTGCCTGCCTCTCTTGTGTGCTGTTGGCTTTAGACAAAATGGACCCAGACTTCTCAGAGATCTGCAGGAATAGGGCAATGGACACAAGCTGGAACAAAGGAAATAGCAAGCAGACAGTAGGAAAAAAAAGTATTGGTCTGAGAGTGGTCAAACACAAGGAAAAAGGTCTTGAGAGGTTGGGGGTTTATGTTCTTTGAGATATTGAGCCGCTTGTAGTTCCATTCTTATTTACCTGGACCTCTAGAGGTACTTTCCCATGTATATGACTCAGATGCTATTATTTCCATGGATTAAAAGCATTTTACTCAAGGTAATGTATTTGGATATTTGATTAAGTAGACCTTTTATGAGTGGGTTAATCCAATGCCTATTGCTATACTATTATCTGCATAGTGATGTGAAATTTGAATAGGTGTACAAGGTTTGCACAGTACAGCCAGGTTCCAGAGAACAGAGACTGAAATAGTCACAGGCATGTGTTCATTTCAACTGAATACGATTAGATGACTTTGACAGCATATTTTAGTAATACATCTCTGTAAAAAAACAGAGGTGCTTCTCCACTGGAGCAGTTTATCTTGATTATATTAAAATTTGTGGAAGCTTTTTCTTCGGTGTTACAGCTTGTCCTTGTGCCATATAGCTTTGATTTATGGGTACGATTTCAGTGCATGCAAAACAAACAAATAATATGCATGAAACCCCCTCAAAACTGGAAACTATATTGTTTAGCATGTCTTGGTTATGAACTTTACAACGGTGAGTGCTACCACTGATTACTAAGGATAATTTTCTCAATCTTGCAACAATGTTACAATGAGCTTTAAAAAAAAATTAATGAACTTTTTATTTTCCTTAAACATTTCTGGGTATATTCAAATATGCTTTATTATTCAAGCATGTACTTCCTTTTCAAGAAAGTTGTTTTGAGTAAATTCAGTTTTAATGCAGATGTGAAAAGAATTTCGTATTACTTCCAGGTTTTTGGTTTCTAATTTTGAAAGCTTTCGTTGCTGAGTCTGTATATCAAAGAACTGCTGGGTAAGTGCAGCAGCCTTCCCTGTGATTGCATTCAACTGGGTTATTCTGGATTAATGCCCAGTTATATTTTGAGCCTAGTTAAACTGAAAGAAATCCATGTATTTGTAGCAAAGCTTGTGAGCATGCTGCACTGAAACTGGTGGGAGTGAGCCTTCAGCTTCATGTGTTTTAAGTTAAGGGTTGTTTGGTTTGGTTTTTTTCAACTGATCTGAAGTGTCGTAGGCTTTTCTCATATCTCTGCTCTTTTATTTTTGAAGCTTGATGAACACTTTCTGAGAACATTTCCATCAAATTAAGTGCATAAAGGCCTGAGGTGCACAATGGCCTACTGACTCTGAACATTCATAACCTGAAAATTACGTAATTATTTTGAATTTATTTTATTTTTAAGGCTTTTACAGAAGGGATCTGAAAGTGTTCTGTTCATACCTATTAATATTTCACACCAAAATGCACTTTTATAGCATTCTGGGCTAACATGAGTATCAGAATGATTTCACCCGTTGTTCTCCAAATGCAATTCACTCTCGCATTTAAAGTACAAGTGTCTGAGTTTAGGAATCTAAATTGTTAAAAAGGATTTTAAAATCTTGTGAACAGCAGGGTAGGTAATAAGACAGGGCAGTACTACAGCTTTCTGCTCTGTCATAACCCAGCTTTCAGGGTCCCATAATACCAGGGCTCTGTACCTTTGCAAGGTCACATTTATATTTGTCTAGGAAACTGTCCTCTCTAAGTGAGACTAATGGGACACTCGGGCAAGTAAGAGGTAATTCTACTGGATTTGGACTCTGCCAATAATCTCTTTTTGAACAGTTCAAATACCTGTAATTGCCAAAATATTGCCATTTTGCACTAGGTTATGTTATCTTCAGTGTGCAATTTAGTTTGTCATTGTAGACTTGATAGAATATTCTGTTACATACCTTCAAAAGGCAAATGCCTAAAAAAAAAGGCAAAAAATTGCTTTTAGTAATTAAATGCTTGTGACTTGAGAAGCCAGATGGAAATATGCTATTCTACTAGGTTTTCCATTCAAAGTGAGTAAGAATTACTAACGCTGGCTCTCTTTTATGAAACTGTCTTTATCTCCAGTGCACCTGCCTTCCTAAATACAGGAGGAAATGAGTAAGCAGCCTGTTCACAGAAACATCGCTGTTGAGCAGTTGTCTGCACAGAGAAGTGCCTTTGAAGCTTTCTTAATACCTTTAAAAACCCAAGTGACCTCTGCTATCTGTGTGTTTGCTGCCCAAGTTGTACTGTAATCAGACTCATCACACCTGTGCTTTGGGGAGAATTCTGGTATGGTTTGAATAGTTTTGTTGACCATTCTTGGAATGAAGAATACTTTCTGCCAGTGTTCATTTTACTGAGCTTTAATGTAACCTGGAAGTTAGACCAACAAATTTCCTATATTTTCTGAAAAGAATGAGGGTTTTTATAGTGTGTGGTAAGTGCATCCCGGTGGTCCATACGCACCAAAATAGGAATTGGATCTCTTCGTTGCTGGAAAAGTGGAAGGGAAGGTCTTTCTTTGTCTTTTTGCTTGATTTAAAGAGTTTCCTCTGCTGTATTTCAATGCTTTTGTAGGGTGCCTGTTGCTAGAATATTGACCTGCCATCCATGTAGTAGCTTCAGATGTTCTCCTTAGCCAGAGCTGGAAATGGTAAAAGACACATACAGGCGACTTCTCACCTTTGAGAACAGCTGGGCGTTTAGGGAGCCAGGTGAGGTAGAGGGAAAAAAAAGAGCATGGAGTTGAAATAGCAGATTATTATCCTTATTTCTCCCCAGGTTTGTTGTGCTTGTGCTAATTCTGTTCAAGGTGCTTTTGTTGATAAGTGAGAAAATATTATTTCATAGGTCACACTTAATAATTTTCATTACTTTTGCCGCCTTGTTTTCTAACTCTGAGAAATGCAGTACCTGAGCTGGAAACATAATTAAACAAATTTGTCTTCCCCAGTGGTTATGAATGCCAAATCACAACATAAAAAGGGCAATGGGCTACATGAGCTCTTAACCCTGCTCAAGGTGAGTTTCTGCAGGTTAGATAAAAATGGAAAAAGTGGGTGGTTAGCATAAGTAATAAAAGGGGGTACGGAAGGCAGGTCATATACAGTAAACAAGCCTCTATGTGCAACCGCATCAGTGTCTGGTTCCTGTTTAGAAACAGGAATGGTGTTACCAGCTAGTAGCCAAAGCAAAATAAATCTGGAGGGATTTCTGAAAAAAAAAAAGTTCTTCATGAGCCTCTGTGTAGCACTTTGCTATAGCTTCTGTAATTAGTAAGTACCCTTGCAGTTCTACAGTGGTATTTGGCATTTTGTTCTTTCTAGTTCTCCATGGGGACAATTTAGACTAGGGGTGGACAGTGATTAGCACTTGACAAAATAAGTGTTTCACCTTTTTGCCCACCATGCCTTGATAGTGCTTCAAAACCCATCTTTGTTTTTCCTTGGACTCTTCTCTGAGTTTCAGGTGGGAACAGGTGACTCAACAATACTTTCCACCATTGAATTCTGTGGCGGCTGTGCTGTGAAATCCCACATGTGAACCACTGGTAAGGCATCATCTTTAAGCAATGGGTTAATAATGTGTGGCTCAAAGATCAGCCAAAACGATCTTGTTCCTAATAAGATTTTATGGCCAGTAGTGGTGATTTTAATGCTGTCAGCCCATGGCAGTCTCCTCGATGTTAAAAATATCTCTTGATGTGATTGAGACTAACATAATAATAATAATAATAATAATAAAAGAAATCTAACAAAAAACAAACTAAGCCCCCAGAACAAAACAAAACCCCCCACAAAACAAATTTTCCAAGAGAATTAATAAATTGGTTACCCTAATAGTTACACTTGTCAATTCTGCCTTCACCAACCAAAAAACACTCTTAAGCTTTTGTAGGTCCTGTATAGAAGGTGATTTACTGTTAACCACTGACATTGAACCCCATAGTACCTGATTTTCTGCAAAGCAGAGGCTGCAGGGTTCAGAAATTCCTGTAGCTCTTCAGGCACTACTTGCTTTAAAATTGCTTTCTTGGTTTATAGTTTTTTTTGAAAGGATCATAAGGTTTACTGGTGTGCAGAAGCATCTTTCTTCCTTCAAGTCTTTTCTGTTCTGGGCACAATGGAAAATGTTTTCACGTCTATGTGAATTTCCATTTCTTAGTGATACAAGTGCTTGCTGTATTTTGATTTCTGCATAGGTAATGACACGGGTGATCTGAATGCTGAACCTGAGCATAAAAGGGCTCTTATTTAATTGATCTTAGAAATATAGCTCTTTGGCCAGGATTCGTAGTAACGCCTTTTCCGTTGCTCACAAGTATTTACCCCTATTTACTCCAAAACTAGAGTTATATACATTCTGTGAATTAGAAAAGACAGTGAATTCTGTGCAGTTTAGCGTATTCTCACTGAGATATCTCTGGAGACCAACCTGGTTTTGCTGGAATACAGTAAATATTAATGTATTTGTTATCACTTGGTATCATTACTGCAGGTTTGGAATACTTGCATGTGTTTTCTCAGATCAGGAACGCTGGGAAATGTGAATTACTGCCCATGGAGGAGCTCTTGTCTGTGGAAGACCCAGGTAGATTAAAAACTTCCTAATGCGTTCAGAGAGCATATCTGAATTATGCTGGTGGTGCCCACTCTCTAACTGTAGGTAAGGAGCGATTTGCTACTCTTAAAAACCATGAAGTGGCCCCAAAAATCTGCCTGAGCTCCTTTTTTTTTCATGTGTAGTAGAACCATGTAGAAGGGTTTGTTCCCCAGCTCTGCAGGTGCTTTTGAAAATGAATGATTGAGCTTCTGATTTATGTACTCGTTAGTTTGCCTTCTTGAGTGTTATCAGCCACACCGATTTCGCAGGGCAGTGACTGAGGTACTTAGTGCAGGTGTAAACCAGAATTAAGAGTCATGTTCAGTGCTTCAGAAATTTTGATGCAGGGTCAAATTGCTACTGTCTGTTCCTGAAAATTATCTTCTTGTGAAGTCTGACAGAATATGTACACAAGTGGCTTAGGTCCCTCTCAGGATTAACTGTGAATCTTGAATATGTTTCTGTGTGTTTCTTAGGAGCAGTGGATAACTTGGATGAGTTATGTTTTGGGCTGAACACATGTGGTAGAGATGGGCAGGATGGTGGTCTCTCCTGACTTAAATAAAAGGTCCCAAGCTTATGTTGTTTTAAGAACAGTTTCTCTCATGGTTGGTGAACATGTATCCTACATTGTTGGGTCCAGGTTGAGTGAGGAAATGAAATAAAACTTTTTACATCTATTTGGCAGCACATAGCAAATAAAATGCAGACTGCACAATAGCCTCTAGTATTTTAAACTCTTAACTGTTATTTTGCTATTATCTTGAAGTAGACTTCATGTGGGAATAGGTCTGACAGGACAAGGGAAGTGGAGAGATGCGTATGAAATTACAGGCATTATGGCTTTAGATAAGACTTAGTTTTGCATGGTTATCTTGTGTTCCTAGTAACGTCTAATGTCTAGGCTTCTTCAGTCCATTTGCTACTTATTTCATAGTTGAGCCAAATCTATATGCAAGCCAGGAAGGAAAGATCAATTGGAGCAATGAAGTGTATGGTAGCTGCCTGTTCCTACATCATTAATTGCTGATGTGTGGTGTGTATTGTATGGCAGACACTCTTAGGTGCTGCAGTGTCAAGTTAAGCCCCTAAGTGAAAACTCAAGCAAACGTGGATGTGTATATGCTAAGGTAATGTGAGGTTTAAGGTAAATAAAACTGTCTCCATGACAGGAGGAAAGATTGCTCTGAGGCAGGCTGTTGGCTGGAAAAAATCCAGCTCTCTTCCTTTTGCCAGTGGCTCTTGGCAGAATGACTTGACTGAGTTGGTTGGGCTCCTGAAGCTGCAGGTCCTTGCAGAGCAGCAGTACCTGTTTCACCATGGCTGGAGGGAAAGGTGCATCTGAGGCTTTTCACTCCTGCTCTTGCAAAAGCTACAGAAGTAGCTGCTTTTTTTTTTTTCTCCCCCGAGTTTGGTGGCTGTTCAGTCATATACAGATTCCTGTGTGCATCATTTCCTGTATTGGGCTTTTGAGGAGAGAAGAGCCTGGAGCTGGATAAGTAGAGGGAGCCAAGTGCACGGCAACAGGTTCTTTGGTCTGGATGCTCTGGGATCACAGTTCAGAACATGTGTCTGCACACTTTGAAGACGCCCCTGATTAGCCAGAAATAACACTGTGAGCTTCTGACCATCAAAAAACTCAAAACGCCTTGGCTTTCTTTTAATTGTTGTGTTTTAGCAGCACCTCTTTAATTATAGCACATACTTGTTTTATATTGGGTCTTTCGAGCAGTATTGACTTAGTTCTTTCCATCTGCTACTCTCAGATTGCTTAAGGCTAAGAAGCTTCTGCCCTCTAGAGCTGCATGTATTTTCTCCTTGCATACTCATCCAGTTTGGTGCAAAGTCAAATGGGATTGTCGGGTGTACTGCTTGAGCTGGTGAGGTGGTGACGTCTGCCCAAAGTGGGTGATTAGAAGGATGTAGAAGGTTTTCCAGCAGCACGCCAGATGGCTCTGCATTCTGCCTGGAGAGTGGGCTGGGATTGATCTGGATCTCCAAGGAGTCACTGTGAATATCACAGCAATATCAATGACTCTTATCAAAGTCAGCAGCAGAAGGCAAGAATAAAACCAGATTATTTTATGCCCATGAGTGTCAGACAGAAAATTAAGGAATTTAGGGTAAGATATTTGTTGAATCAAAATACCAGTTGTAAAATCCTGTTTCATTATCTTTTGATACATTTAAATCTGATCATTGATTCCCACAAACATTTTCTTCTATTTCTGGCTTTGTAACAGTGCTGTTGATTGCATAACTGTGGCTTCAGTGTTGTTAGCAGTTTCTGCAGTATACTGGCAGCAGATGGGACGGAAGTATCGCTGTTCTCTTCCAAATGACCTGTAACTCTTGTTTCCCGTGTCCTGCTAAAGCTATGCCTGCCTTAATTACTGGTGAATAAAGCTGTGCATTCTCTTGTTCTCTGTGCCCTCCCTTCAAAGGAAAGCGTGACACAGATGAAAAAGGTGGGGCTTTGCAAGCTGAAGTATATCAAAACGTTCGTCTTTGAGTCATGATTTCAGTAGGATTGCTGGGGCGTATCCTGGAGACTTTGGTAAGTGCTTCACAGCGGTAGGTGATTAGACATTGGTTTTCTGTACTGAAGAGTGTATACTTTCAATATGCTGAAACTGAGGTGGCTGTGCATCTGAAGTTTGGCAACAGCCTTTTCTTTTTGGAAGCTTCCACATAAAATGTTAGTTGCTAGAATTATGCTATGCAAATAGTGGTTGGATTTATCTGAAACCTTTGAGAATGGAAGCTGGTCTTGCTTATTCAGTATCAGTGAAGTTTTTAAAAGCTTATTGATTAAAGTCTCTTTAGAAGTAGTAATTTTTATCACTTTATTTTTTATTAGTTACTTGCAGGATGAAGATTTCTTTGGATTCTGCTCCTTCAAGTGCTGTGGAAGTCAGAGTAATAGTCTTATACTTTGGAGGATTATTCTGGTGTTTATCTAATGGTTATTATGCTCAAATGTGTTAGTTTAAGAATGTTATGCTTTAATGCACAGATCAGTGCTTTAAAACTGTCTTGCTATATATTTCATGGGTTGGAAATGTGCTAGAAACTCAACTGCGTTTGCCTGTTACATTAACTGCAGCTGTGTCACATCTTTTCAAGTATGTACAATTGCTGTGTTATTTCTGACGCTTATAGAGTTAAGCTTTGCCCACACTGTGGTATCAATGCAGCACTTCAAAACTTAAATTTATAAATACATCAAATGTTTTCAGGGGTCCTTTGCACTTTTTTCAGTTTGCAGCACATTAATTCTCCTCAATCATTTACAAAAGCAGTGAGACCAAGTTGAAATACTTCAGTGTTTTGAATGAATAATTTAATCTCCATGTTTCCTTTTAATTTTCTCTTTGTACAATTACATCCATAGTCACTTCTCTGGTGTTAACCTGCTAAACAAATCAACAAGTGAAGTAAAACTTTGCCAATGAGCATGTTGCATAGATCCAGACCAACATGTATTTATTCCCGTGGAACTTTTATCTTGAATTACAGCTTTAAAAGCATCTTTGTACCAAACATTGGTTGTATGAAATAAGAATTGTGTACTGGGTTATTAGGAAATACATCTCCTGATGCGCGGTTGACTTTCTTACTCCCTTTAGGTGATGTGTGGTGGGGAATGTGTGTTAATTTTTAATAATGTTTTTAGGGACAATATTCTCAGCCATTCTTTTTTTTCTATGTAGTTACCGAGGCTAGCACTTGACAAGGGCAGGATGATTGCTTTGTGGCTGTAGCCATCTAAGTTCCTCTGGCAGCTTGTCTTTGTAGAAAAGGAACTGCAGGAGCTTCGATAGCTGCTGCTCTGCCTCTGCTTGTGCCTGGGAGCCATCCTTGCGCTAGATAAAATGTGCAAAGCTCACGTGCTGCCTGGAGAGGGAAGAACTAATACTAAAATGTTCAAGGTGTTGAGTCAAACCTGTCATAACCCCAGCACCAAGCTCAGCTGTCTTTTAGTAGCTCACCCCATTTGGAAGTGCAGCGTGGGAGCTACCACTCTTGTCTTGGTGGACTTTTTCTTTCCTGGGCTCTTCTTAATCTACTCTGAAGTCAGGGTCATGCAGGAAAGGGGGATGTTACCTGGAGGACCCTGGACTTGTTTCATGTTTAGATTGTTTGTGAGAAGCCAGGCAGGCCTATAGGTGGACAACAGATTGTCCTGTGCTTAAGGAAGGTAAAGCCAGACTGCGTTTGACCAGACTCCATAGCCAGACTATAAAGCAAGAACCACTGTGTTTGATCTTGTATCTGTTGGTGAATTGAGTAGTAGCTGAGTCCTGAAAGTTTCATGAGCAGAAATGGTAGTTTGACTGTTCTTGACTTCATTGAGTGCTTCACCTGCCTTGAAGGGTGCCGTTCCCTTTGGACCAGGAGGTCACTAGTGCAGGCACTTGCGACACTCTTGGGGTCCACAAGCATACAGATACTTGCAGAACCATTGAGCACTGGCTCAGCCCCTCTGCCTGCCCAGCACCCCAGCATTAAAAAATATTATGTTAAGTAAATAGAGACTACAGTGATCAGGTGCAGGGCTCAGCTGGACAAGCCCACTGACTCCATTTCACATGCAAAGGGCCCCTTTTTGTCCCATCTTTGGCCTATTCCTCCTCTGTTCTACCTTGTCTGCCTTCCCCTTCTCAGCTGATAGGGTTCCACTGGCCCCATCCAACATCCTTGAATCTTGGGTTTGCACCTTTATCAGCCACAGAATGCCAGTTTGTATGATGTGTCTTGCTAACCCACCAATTACTGTGATGACAAGATGTTTTTTCTTGTGTTTGTCTATTACATTTACCTGCCAGGTTTGAACCTCTGTATAATTTTTGTATGGCTTCCCTTTTTTTCCTTAGTATCCCATTTGACAAACCTGCCCCATCAGATAATGTCTCTGGAATAGACATTGCTGCATTCAATACACCCTTATCAATTAGTATGGTTGACCAGATTTAGGTCTCATCACTCCCTCTGTTACTGCCTGTCAATCAGGTTTTCCTGTCTTTTTTTTTTTTTTTCTTGTTTATGACTTCCTTTTTTTCTTATCCTTTTTTGCATAGAAAAGGTCCTTGAGCACAACATTTAAGGAAATAGATGCTTTCTCCATCCACAGAACCTTATAGTTCCTGGGCAAACAAAGCCATGACTCTCTTCTGGAGATCTGAAGCAGGGCATGACCAGACTGGTGCCGTCTTCGGAGGTCAGTTTCTTCTAGTCTCTGATTGTGATGAGCCATTTTAGTAAACTTACCACATAGTCTTTCTTTAAATCTGGCACAAAGTTTGCCAGATTTCTACCCTTGTTCTGAAGATGGGGAGTCCTAGAGTTAAGGTAAAGGAGGTTACAAACTTCAAAGCAGGACTGAGCTTTGTTTTCTTCTGCAGCTCTAACACCTTTCTGCAGTGCTGAGAGAGGGAATAATTTGGTCTGAGGCAGAAACCTTGAGCAAGTGTGTATAGCCTGATATTCATCTGCAGCTGAAAAGACTTCCCATGTGGAAGGCTTAGGCCAGCACAACTGTAGCTCTCAACTTCTCAATGTATTTTGAAAAGTCACCTTTGGATCAGTATTTCAGAGTTGAAATTAGTTGAGATATCATGATGGGAGATGGAGATTGCACACCATTGGGTTTCAAAGGAAAAGAGGTTTTTTGTTACTCCTCTGGGCTGAGAATTCTGTCTCTTTGTGGTGGGGGTCTGTGGAAGGTGGTGTGGTGCTTGGAAGGTCAGGTGCATGTGGAGTCCACCTGAATTGTAACCAAACATCCAGCCTATGTACCAGGTTTTCAGGTTTATGCCTGAATTGCGGTACTACATGATTCTCTCAGGGCATGCGGTCTTAGTTCAGTGTTGTCTTTGGAGACCTGAGGTGAGATTTTAACTGTTTGTACTGATTTTATGTTTTGCAGAGGGTCTATAGCCTTCCTTTCTTCTTTCTCTGCAGGGAGCCATGCTTTTGGAATAGTCTCTTCTCTTTGTGGAACAGGAATGACAGCCCTGTTTGAAATGCTGTGCTCTTGGCCATTCTTTGAGAGACAGCATTGCTGTACCCTTACAACATTCATTTGTTTTTCCAGGCTTTTGGTGAATTCCACTTTCCTGAGGTGCTAGGTCTACATGGTCAAATTAAAACCTGTGTTTGAATTGATTAACTGAACCAGTTTATCTTGTTCTCCCTCGTATGAAGTGTGTTTAGGCCTCAGAAATTATATTTACACAGGGATGCTTGAGCAGAACTGAAGAATGTGCGTTCCTGTGTCTGGGAAGGGATGCTTTTTGCCATACCATGGCAGTATACCCTGGGAGGCAAGCCAGGGGAAAAAGCTGGAGAGTTGGAAGTGATAGAGTTTGAGTTCACAGCATTAGCTGGTTGCCAGCAGTCCTTTCAGGAAAAGACCCTTTCCAATATTATTTCGCAAAGTAACATAAAGGGAATTGAAATACTTGCTGTTAACATAAATGAAACTTTGTTCTGTGCTTTGGTGCAAACGAAGTGATGCTCCTTCAAAGACACTGAGGTCAGTACAGGTATCTAGAGGGCAACTCAAGTGTGTTTGTTTCCAAGGATGACTTGATAACTTTTGGATCCTATAAACTTTAAATCCACTCTTCAGGTTGCACACACTGACTGTCTTTGTTACAGAAGGGGACAGAGACCTGAGGGATCAGTGTTCGGGTGTTGCATCTACTCTAAGCTTCTGGTGTGCTGCCAGACCAACTTTTTTCTACGCTGCAGTTGGTGTTCTCTGTGATTGATATGTTTTTTCTTAATATCCTACTTAATTTGTAAACATGCTGGGTTAGGCTTTGTTCATTGTATAAAAATGTGGTCTGAGGAACTTGTGCCATTCCACCCATCAGAGATGGGAGGGGAATTGAACTGAACAGGTTGGCATATAAGGCATGTTTTTCTCAAAGCACGTTGACTTGGGGTTCTATCTTGAGTGGGAAAAGAGAGAGGAAAGTCTCTTTGTGGTATCAAATTAGAGAAAATATTTTCTCTGAATGTTATTTGCACGTTTTGGGAATCAATACTCTTTCCTAATTACTTGTACTGGATTTGAATAACCTCTCCCTTCCAAGGGCACTAAGTGTCCTTGCTGGTTTTTATCTAGTGAAAGAAATGACGATTGCTCCTCATTTTCTCCCTACACAATGCCCTTTCAGGTTTCTATGGGCACCATGCGGAACCGAAGAAATGGCAATTTTGAGAGTTCCAGGCTCCTCTACTCCAGCATGTCTCGCAGCACAGATGTGTCCTGCAGCGATGCCGTGAGTATCTGGTACATCCCTGGTAAGCTTGGGTGCTGTCTTGAGAGTAGACACTAGAGGTTATTAATAAGTTAATGTCCAGAAGAAGGATGATGGATTTTTTTTTCAGTTTTCTCTTTCTGGAGAAGTTTTCCCAGCCAGGGACACTTCCAGCAGTACCAGCTTTGTTTACATGGAGAAAGCCTAAGGAGGTATTGCATTTCTTTTGATCCCTTTTGATCTTTATTGTGCTTCTTCAGTTGCTTCTGGTTTTAAATCCTTTTTCACATTTCAGTTAGAGACAAATCCTCTGTCACTGTAAAGAGGAACCCGAGCCTTTTCACGTTTCTTGATGGCAAAGGCAGACAACGTATAATTATGTTAAACATCCTTTGAAAGGCCTCAATCATTTGCTGATCACAGCGATTGTCTGGCAGTTTTCTTGCTTCTGATGGGCTTGCAAGAGTCCTAATGACTCACTTTTAGGGCTTTAGTAAGTGCTTACCTCTCCCTTTTATTTTTTTGGTCTTGAATCATTGTGGCTTTTACTGGCTAATTATGTTCTTACATTTTTTGTGTTTTGGATATTACACTGTTTCTGCTTGGAGTGACTTGAGCTGCTGTTTAACTATAAATGTTCTGTCAAAATGGTAAACTGAGCTACAGCTGTATGTCTTCCTTTTTCATCCCAAACTAAATCCTGGTTTACTAATCCAAGCTGTGCTTAAAAACAAACAGACAAAACCCCAAGCCTCCAAATTTTTATCAGCAAGTGAGAAACTTCTTGTTCTGCTTTGCTAGTCTGCAAAGGCAATTCAGGAGTCAATTTGCATCCCCCAGATTTGGAAGCTTCCTGTGCACTTGTGGAGTTTCGTGGTTACTATGAGAATTAATGGTTAAACAAACTGGAGAGACTTTACATTCCAGTGAGCTCACATAAAGCATGACTTCAGTTGTTCAGGTCTCCTGTTGGGGTCTTTTTGTGTTGAATTAAAGTAGCCCCTACCCAAGAGGACATAAATGTGTATGTATATATGTTTTTTTCCTTGGAATGAGTGTTTACTATATTATTTTAAGCATTATCTAGATGAGTTAACTGGTGGCTGAAAAATATCGTCAGTGCTACAAGTTATTAGAAAACATGGCAACGCATGCCAATAGAAATGTTCTATTTCGATAAATAGTCTGCAGCTGACCATATTGTGCTGCTGCATTTGTGAAAGGTGTTTTCTATGTTGGTCTTTTGGATTAAAAACTAAAAAAGCTCTTCAGCAACTCTCAAGATATCAAATCTGGTTTGCTCTTCAAGATTTTTTTTTTTTGGGGGGGGGACCCAAGCCTTATCTGCTGCTTCTTAAATAAATATTGTGTGTCATAGATACAAAAATACTGATATCAGATGTTTTTTTTGGAATGCCTATTTGTGATTTTTTAAGTCTTTTGTGTCCTTTTGACTCCCATCAGTACTTTCTAGTTGCGTGGCATCATCCACTTTGAGAAAGGAGACTTATGAATTTGAACTATTCACTTTGTGTTTAAACTGACCATGCTCTTCCTGAGGTTTCTCCTGTTTAATGAGTTACCAAAAGTAATTTTTTTTTTTTCTTTTTGAAGGATTTGGTCAACTTCATTCAAGAAAACTTTAAGAAGAGAGAATGTGTCTATTTTACAAAAGACACCAAGTCAATGTAAGCGGACTTTTTATCTTGTTCAAGAAGTGGGGGGGACTGGGAGCTGATGGTATTTCTGCCTGCAAAGCCATGTGGCAGTGATTGGGGGAAATCAAACTTTTTTTCTGAAGAGTTTGAATCCAGCAGTGCAACCTCACCTTAGTTTCACATGCTTGTACAACTCTTTTCATCGTCACTGCTTGTTTGCAGACACCTGGGATATTCTACAGGCATGATCAGAACAGCTCTAAGTCTGATGGTCAGAAAGGCACCCTGGAGTGCTTCTCTCAGTTCTAGACCAGCGTTTTCCAAACTGTTTTGATTGCACACCTCATCAGTAATAATGTTGTGAGCATACTTCCAACATGTGTTTATTTATGAGCTATACACATCTACTAATGTGCTTGTATTTTGAATGCTATGAAACACATACAAATCACAAAGGATGAAATGAAGGCAAAATAAACACTCTTTTTATATATTTTTTAAGGTTTATTTAATATATCCCCGACTTTGGTGACCACTGGAGTTGGTGAAAACAGTAGAAATATATCAGTTTGAGTTATTCCACAAGGAACTTGATGCAGAACTAGGGGATTGACCTTCATGCTTACTGTCTGCATGGCTTCCAGCAGCTCTGTTAAAGGGCTTTCATATAAAATTGCCTATTTGAGGCATAATTGTGGCAATACATCGGTGCTTCTAGGGATGCAGTAGTGGCACTAGTATTGGTGTATAACTATGTATCAGAGGTTTGCGGAACTTAAATTTTCCTTTTAAACCCAATCACAAATTCTATGCACAAGCCTTTACAGCGGAGACAGGTGGTTGCTAGGTTTTGCTCAAGGCTGATGTTCTGTTAAGATATATTTTACTTGTTACATTTTCAGGCACAATTACTTAATGTGATGTAAGTTTGAGGACTACAGTATTGCTGCCTTTTTGGTTTTTTCTGTAATCTCAGGAGAAAAGTGATCAAACTAATGCAGCTGCACAAGTCCTAATATAAAGCTCTGAGGGCTTCTCAGTAACTCCATTCTCCTCTGAAGCTGAGAGGAAAAATGATTTGGAGAGAGAGAGGGAGGGAAATTAGTTTCGTTTCAGAAAGTCTTGAGGTCCTCTTCTGCCATCTAAAATGGGACGTCTGGCAAAGGACCAACAAGAAAGGGAGAACTAGTTCTTATCAGCTTCCCTTCCTACAAGCCTCCTGGGAAAGTATTTGAAGTCATACTTGATACTTGCTGGGTTACTTTTTTTTTCTATCTATTTTTAATGTAAGCTGGTTTTATTTTCAAGCTACAGTAGTGTAGAAGAAACCATGTAAGTTTTCTCTCTTTCAGAGAGATGTGGAGTGGCTTACCTTCACAGGAAGGCATTACTCAATCTCATGTGCAGTCTGCAAGTGAACTGTGAAGGTCACTGTAGGCACACAAATGGATGTCCTCATCTTGATAATTTTCAGCCAAGGCATTGTTTGATTTATTTTCCCTTGAATATTGCCAAATTGCACAGTGCTCTTAATAACGCTGTTCCTTTTGCCTTGTCTCCCCATCTTTGTTTTTGTGCTGTTATCGTAAAATTAGCTACCAGCTCCAGGTTTGCTGCAGAATAACACTTCTTAGAAATGTCCTAGATGAGCAGAAGCTTTGAAGGTGGTTTCAGTTGTGAGAAATTTCTGTTTCTTGTTAATGAACTTATCAGAACTTATTTATCCTTGCTCAGGGTGGTAACTGTGGGGTTTCATGCTTATTCACTCTTCTTTCAGGGGCAACTTATGTAAGTGTGGATACCCTGAAAATCAACACATAGAGGGCACTCAGATTAATAACAATGAAAAATGGAACTACAAGAAGCACACTAAGGAACTTCCTACTGATGCCTTCGGGGACATTCAGTTTGAAAATATGGGAAAAAGAGGGAAGGTAAGTGATTGTATCAAGGCTATATGCGAGGCCCTTGTTGGGTGAGTCATATTTGGAGTCTTGAACCCAACACCTCTGGAAACCCCTGAAAAGCTGGGAAAGTCAAGTTGAAGTTGATTTTATCCTAATGGGAAGGGGCTTCCACAGCTGAAACCAGAACAAGGAGTTCGGCTATGAAGGAGACAAGCTGATTTCTCCAACCTTGAAAATAGGTAACAAAGAATAATTCTTTGTGTGTTATTTGTTTCACAGGCTGATGATGGGAGTGAAAAGAGGTTATCTGTTTCCAGACATGACAGCAGAATGGGTGAATGAGGGTGATGCTTAATTACTACTTTTCATTTTTCATCCAACTGGTTTTACTGTAATTGCACTGTAATACAATTCAGAATGTCCTGGGCAAGGAGGAAGAAATGTACACTAGATCTGTGGTGTTTCTCACAGAGACTCTGTACTCTGACTGTGTCACTGGGTAGTTACAGTGGCCATTTGGTGGTCCATGTCTACACTGAAAGGTCGTGGTGTTGAACATCAACTTAGCCCCATTTTACCAGGCTTAGTGGTGAACCAAACATAAGCTGAAGTGCAAGAATGATCAGGCTCCTGGTGAAGGTGTATTGTGACTGTCTATCTGACTTCAACACAGAGATAAAACTGGTTTTTGGAACGGTGCACTTTTCCAGCGTGGACTGACTTATGCTTTAGAAAGAAAATGGTGTGCGGGTGCACATCAGTGCGACTCTTGGGATGGAAGCATGTATGATGTGCCTTGCCTTTGGAGGTGCAGTGAGATCCAGAGGTGATATCCAAGCTTGATTGGAAGGGCTCTCTGGAATTTTTGAGGAGCAAAGCTGTTCCTCAAAGCATGGCCATGTAGAGCAGGTTGCTCAGACACATGACTGATTGAACTTTGAGTATTTCCCAGGATGGGGAGGCTATAAACAGTGTTAATTCAGTGGGGTTGTAAGGTATCAGTGGAACTTAAGAGGTTTTGTTCTGCTTTGAGTGTGGTGGTGTTTGTGTTATGGTGTGTGGTTTGTTGTGGGTTTTTTGTTTGTGGTGTTTATTTTTTGTGTGATTATTATTATTATCATTATTATTATTATTATTTCCTGTTTGTTTTGGTTTTGTTTGTGTTTTTCTTTTTTCTTTTTTTTTTTTTTTTTCGCTAGGGGACAGTGGAGGGATGGAAAGAAGAAAATAATGTTGCTGCTTCTGGTGATTTATACTGATACTGTGTGAGGAGTTGCATGTGGCTGAGCTCATCTGCCTCCTCTAAATGACTGATATTTACCACCAGTGAAGCTTGCTTGAGATAATCAAAATAAATGAGGAGGATCAAAGCATGCTATGTAAATTAATTGGGTTTGTTTTATGCAAAGTAGCAGAAACAGGAGGTGTTTGGGTGTGAAGTAAGACTGAAGGTTTTGAATCACACTTAAAGAGATCCAGGTACTTCACATATTTGTTGATATGCATATTTTAGCTTCATACCACTGTGTTGTAAGCTGCTGTGTACCTTTATTGAAAGAAAAAGTTATGTGCTCGGTTGGAAAATTTGAGTTCTCAGAGCTTAAGTGTTCTTTCCTTATGTTGTGTCCCCCTTCCTACCTGGGACATTGGTTTGTGTGCCCACAGTTGTTTCGTGAAGACTCTCAAGGCCACTGTGCATGTTTCAGAACATACTTTGTTCAAATGCTGTACGTAAGTTTGCTAATCTATCCCATCAGCACGTTGCTTGCAGGTATGTCTCTATTCCGCGTTCTCATTCCCTATATTGCAAGGCACCTGCTGGTCTTCAACACTGCAAAATGTTTTCTTTTGATCTTGTGTACAGTGGGGAGAACTTAAAACTCAAGGTAACCTAGGAGTTGCAGACCATTATCCATGAGGGATGGGAAGTTTTAAACCCTGCATTATACCTTTTAGGGTGGATGTGTCCTAAAAAGCCTTGAGCAGAAATATTACATGTGAACAGAACAATAACATTTCTACATTTAGTAAGTTCTGCTTGCACTTTTATTTTTGCAGCATTGCTTATATCCTGCAACATCCAAGGACATTGCAGTTGCTATATTTTATGTACTGGTAGCCCTCAATCTGAAAAAAAAAAAAAAAAAAAAAAAAAAATCTTTCTCCTGAATGCCTCTCTGAGTTCAGCTGCTGAAAAACACTTGATATCACCTGTGTTTGGGATTGGATCCGTCGTTCTTGAGGTGCACCAGCCGAATGCACCAGGAGATGGCACCGTTGTACCTCGGAGAAAGAAAGTGGCTCAACTCAGGGTTTCCCTAGTTTGAGTGAGAGCCTGCAGAGGACTCTGGAGGTGGCAAGTGCCAAATAGATAGTTGCTGGAACATTGAACGCATAGGGAATTCATAGGTAATTCAATCGGGAACCTTAATTATTGATGTAGCAAAGGTTATCGTACAGATACAAGGTACTTGGTGTATTGGTGGGGTTTAGGAGAAATGCCTTCAAACTACAGAGCTAACAAGATTTGCTGTGGAGAAGTTAGTGTTTCTGGTAGGTGTTTCTGTCCTGTGGGGGATCCTCTCTTGGAAAACACCCAAGGCTTCATGTTCTTAGAGCAGAAGCTGTGGCAGTCCTTCCACTCTCCTGTGTGGGTGCTGGAACCTGCTGGGTTCCTCTGGGATGTGCTGTTCTGAGACAGATGCCATAATTGCTTCTCTGAACTCATCTTGGAACAGATGAATATATTGTTTCATTCAAGTTAAATGCCTCTGTGATAGGACATTTCTTCTTAAAATTAGTCCTTTGGCTTTGGTCTCCTGCACTACTGGGCAGCCTGTACAAGGTCTGCTGTGATTCAGGTCCAAGTTACTCCCTTTTGTCCCCTAGTGTGGGTTGTATAGCTGTGACTGGCTTCCAAAACTCCATGTTTAAACTACTAACAGTGATGAAATTGTAAAGGAGGTCTTAAATAGTGTAGCAAAAAAAGCTGGAGAGCCTTTTACAGAAGGGGAAAGACAGTAGGTCCATCTGAAGCCAGTTTATCTATCTAGTGTGCTTTTTGGCATGCTTCTACAGCGTTAAAGTTTTACCAGAAATTTGATACAGTTATGTGTTATGCTTAAAATACTGTATATGGGTATATGTTATGATAGGGACACTGTGCTCATGGAGCCTGGAATTCATAGCTAGTCAAATTAAAGCTTTAATAAAGTAATCAAAATAAGACTGTAATTATATAGTAGTTCACTTATAATGCTACCACTAATCCACAATCCAAGCTATAAATAGCTTTGTTACAGTCAAAGTTTTTATACTGTGAACTTCTTTACCGTTGTGTTCATCCTTCCAATGTTCCTCTGAATCCCAAGGTGAGTGCTCTTGCCTGCCTCAGGTGGAAGGAGGGTTCAGAGGCTTTATGCTGTCCCTGGCGGTTGCTGATGTCAAGATTTTGATACTGATCCCTTCTTCCTTGGTGGTGTTGAAATTATTTTTATAGGTTTCTCTCAAGACAGTCTGTTTATACATTTTCAGTGGTTCCAAATTACGCAGGTCTTTTGGGTGTATTTGTTACTTCTAAAACTGGTTTTACTTGATTTACAAGGCTGCATTCAAATAATGACCATTATTGGCCAACGTGATTTCCTTTTACAAACTGGGACCTCTCTGTTTTGGTGCCTGCATTCTTCCATGTCACCTTTTATTTGGGTCATAAACTGTTTAATACCCACAGAATAACTACTTGTTATTATTATAAATTAAAGCAAATCGAATGTAGACAATATTTATCACACTGCTAGACAACTACTGTCACAACTACACTTAGCTCAGGCCAAAGCGATCCCAAGAGTCTGCACTCTCAGTTCAGTACAAACCTTGTAGAATTTTACTAGTAATAGCAAAATTCATATTTCTGGGGCCACACAATTTAACTTCTGCTGAATTGAGGATGTATGCAGCAGAAGGTTGCAGTGCAGCCTGAGGACTGCACTACCCACTGACCAGGGCATTAGAGGTGCAGGCTGCAGTTTTGGAGCTGGACGTGGAAACAGTGGAGCTGGGAGATTTTCAGGCCACCAGTTCTGTTCCTTGTTATGCTGCTGATCTGACACTGCTGCTTCTGTTCTGCTCACAGTAAGACTGTGCCTTATCTTCAGATCTGACCAGTGATCTGTCAAGAGAGGAGAGTACCTTGCAAGTCCTAATGATGGGTGTCTGGTTGTAAGGAGAGGATGAAGATGCTTTATAGGAAGAAATAATGATTTAAGCTCTGATTCTTCATAACTTCACCATTTGTCTACTGGTGTTTGGAGTAACAGTGCACATTAGAGAATAAAATGCAATTCCTGGTCTCTTCTCAGCTATCACTATTTACTTCTTGCTGTATTTGTTTCTCTTATTTTTCTTCACCCAAGTACATCCGTTTGTCGTGTGACACGGATTCTGAAACACTCTACGATCTCATGACCCAACACTGGCATCTGAAAACCCCGAACCTTGTCATCTCTGTCACTGGGGGCGCAAAGAACTTTGCACTCAAGCCCCGTATGCGCAAGATATTCAGCAGGCTTATCTACATTGCCCAGTCCAAAGGTAAAGACCCGTGTATGTGTCTGTATCATTTTATTGCTGTGTAATGCTGTTGGAGCAGTAGCTCCAAGGGTTGGCAGGGAAGCAGGGCATTTGGTTGGTTTCTGCTTGACTGGTGCACTTGAGGCAAATGTGACCTAAAGGTTTGGAAGTAAAAGGGCTGTGAGCTAGTCATCAAGATGCTCATGATATCAGAAGTTGTGTAGTGTATTGTTTGTGTTTAATTGAAGAATAAATGTCTCTTCTGAGGGGACTGGGTTGTGGTGCCTTAAAGTTAATGCTTTAGGAAGGTGGGTACTCAACTATGTTCTCCCAGGTTATTGTGTATTGTCCCCAGGGGCCTGGATTTTCACAGGAGGCACGCACTACGGGCTGATGAAGTACATTGGGGAAGTGGTCAGAGACAACACCATCAGTCGGAGCTCGGAGGAGAACGTGGTGGCTATTGGTATAGCAGCCTGGGGCATGATTTCCAACCGAGAAAGTCTGATTCGCAGTGGTGATAATGACGTAAGAAATATATACGAGTTGGTGGGGAAGGAAAGAGGAGGCTTGGCTGTCAGTTGTACAGATTATGTCCCTGACTGACCCCCTGCTTTCAGCAATAACCGTATCTGTGCTAGGCTGATGCTATCAGAGAGAGGTCGTCAAGCTCTTGTATGTCTGGCAAAGCAAACCTCAGCAGGGTGTTTTCCTGTGTGATGTTTGTGTAGAAGCACATCTGTCTATTTAGCCTGAGCTACTGTGTCAGAAACAATTCAACCTGGGGCCAGCTTTTCTTCAGTACATGTAGCAATGACATTAAAATATCAGGTGCTCTTCCCAGAACAGGAGGAAATTTAAGTGTTCTCATGTCCAAGTTGGTTGCACACATCAGGCCTGGTGGGAAGGATTTAAACTGTGGGCTTAGTGTGCCTGTGTGGAAATTCAGCTGCTCTCATTTCATGTCTGGTAGAGCATTAGGGAATAACCTCTTCCGTAGATATTCTATTAATAGCTGCTGTGAAATTCCTACACAGTAGCCAATAGTGGGGATTCCCATGGGCTTAGACACATGGTACATGCTGCTGCTGTTACAGCTCTTGGCTGTAGAATCATTTTGGTTGAAAGATAACCTCAAGATCATAGAGTTCAATGACAGGTCATCAGTGCTCTTGTCCTATCTGTTAGATGTTCTTGCTTTTTGTCTACTAGATATTACAGAAAATGTTTAAAGCCCATCCTGCTCAATAAATAAAAACAGCCCAGTTTGCTGAGGGCTCTAAGGAGGTTTGAGGGTCAATCTAGATAATCTCATGAGGTCCCTTCCTACCTAAAAAATTCTGTGATTCACTGAGGCATTGAAAGTTTCCCATAGATTTAATTTTCTAGTGACTGAGGAAGCATGCATTACTTAACAGGATCTTTGAAAAGACCGAACTCTTGCAAATGACTTCCACTGTTCAGTTGGTTGAGGTGAAGTTACAAGAGGATTACAAGAGTGGCCTCATTTGAGATAAAGAAAAACTTTATCTGCAGATATTTATGCTGTGCTCTAATATGGGGTTTATCTCACTGTCTTCTGCTGCTGTTGGGGCTGCCAGTGAGCAGTGCCTTGAGTCAGGAAATCCGGACTCCTGAATAAGGAGAATAGTTGGTGGCTAAGGAGTTCAGCTGTCAGCAGTTTGTCCCTGAAGGATTGTGCATGCTTTGCACTTGGATATCTGTTAAATGCTGTGCTTGTACTTCTAGGGGTACTACTTGGCCCACTACATAATGGATGATCTCAAGAGAGACCCTCTCTATTGCCTGGATAATAATCACACCCATCTCTTACTGGTTGATAATGGTACCCATGGGCACCCAACGATAGAGGCGAAAGTACGAACTCAGTTAGAAAAGTACATTTCGGAGCAGGTTATCCCAGGTAGGTGTGGGCATCAGGCTGCAGATGTCCTACTCCTTAGTCCTTGTTTTGGGGCTGATTCCCGGTGATTCTTCTGGGAACAGGAGAGTACTGATAGCATCCTGTGGATGACAAGCTGGAAGGGATGGTGTTAACTGTTGCATCTTCAGCACTTTTAAGAATAACCAGGCTTCTTCAGACCAATACTCCTGCCCTCATCTTCCTTCCTGTATGTGATAGTAGTCCTTTGTAGGACATGACAAATAATCTATTTTGGCTATACACTCCTTCTCTTACTTCCTGCTGGGCTATCTGTTGGAAGCTGATCCTTTTACATATTTCCCACCTGGCACTGATTTCCAGGTAACTGAAGCACAACTACACAGCATCTGAAATTAGGATTTTCCCAAAATAATAATTTTTGAGCGTGATTGATCCATCTGAAACCTACTCCTAAATTATTTCTTTTTCAGACCCTTCTTTGCCAAAATAGAAAAAAATCAAAAGCCTTGAGAGGAAATTCTTAGTTAAAGATGTTTACTGGGTACCTCAGCTGAAGCATACTTGTTGTTAGTTATGACAAAGCACCTAGAATCATTATGAAACTTGGTATTTCTCTTAAACACTAAGTCCTAGAGCTATAGGGTTTTTAGCATTCCTTTACTATTTAAAATGTGAAGTAAGAGGTTCTGAATCTTAACTTGTGATAAAAACCTTGCACCTAGACTCAAAATGGTCAAAGCAGTAGGTAAATGCAATAAAATCACATGTTGTTGGGACTTTGGAGCTAGTAAAAATGGATTGTTTGGAGAAAAAAAGTGTCTTCTGGAGGAGAAGGGTGTCTGAAGCCAGCTATACAAAATCTCAGGCAAAACTGAGTTTTCATTACAAACAGGAAAAGCTGTTAATAGATATGGCAAAGTCAACAGTAAACTAACATTGTCATGTTTGCTTGAGCTGCTTGGAAATTCTTTTATTGTACTCAGGAAAAATAAGTTGTTCAAACTGCATTCATGGGTTGAATATTTCCTTTTTTTTTTTTTTTTGGCATGTTTTACAGAATCTAACTATGGTGGGAAGATTCCAATTGTGTGTTTTGCCCAAGGTGGAGGGAAAGAGACTTTGAAAGTAAGTTTATTTCTTTTATTTATTTCCAGGAGTGATAGTAGGGATATTGCTCTAACGTTTAAGACAGACTTCTCCACAAGCAGTGTGGTGAAGTAGCCAGTGCTATTACTTACTGAAGTTTGATCAGCACTTGATCCAGAGAGGCTTTTTTGCAATTGCATTTAAACTTGTTTGTTTTAGTTAAAATTTTCTGTGCAGAGTTCCTGCCTCAGGCTGACATCCCAGGAAATTTTTGACTGGGACAGTTCAGTTGTCTCAGTTCTTCCAAAACAAATCCAGCACAAAAGTGTTTGCTTCTTGTGTTTATCTGAGCAGCAATCAGTGATGTAGCTCTTGATCCTTTTTACACAGATTTGTCTAAACTTTCGTTTGGGAAAACTTGACTTGCCCATGCTCAGTGGAGGTTAGTGCTTGGACCATACAGGGAAGATCAGGTTGTGTTGGAGATGCCCCAGTTTCTTGGCTGTTTATTAGTGTTACTAGTACATGAAGATATTAGTTTCTGCCTGTTGCTTATTTGCAGGTGAAGCCATTTTCTCAAGGAGTAAACTGAGTCTCTGATCAGCCCACAGTGACACAGCAGGTGTCATGCTTTGGATGTCAGTCCTTGCCATGCCTTCTGCTTGGCCAGGACAGACTCCCTCTTTCTCAGCATCTGTGACTGGTGCATGACAGGAATCAGCTTTAGCAGAGAAGTGAAACTGTTCTGAGCTTCTGTTTTAAACTCTGTTATGTAAAGCATGCGCTTTAGCCGAGCCCTTAGAAAACCACTTGAATCTAGTTAGCAGGAAATAACATCTTGCTTTTGTCATGGACCCCTTGTCCAATTTACAGGATTAATATGTTCACAGTGTTGATGACTCCATGTTGATTTTTTTTTTTTTTCGTTTTTTTTAGTTCTCATGAAACTGTCTCTTCAGGTAGTTGATAGATGTTCTGTTTTTCCCCTGATTAATCATAACTTGCATTGTCTCCTTCTGTGCAATTTGCTGGCAGACAGTTTATGTTCTGGTGACTATGTTCTCAATGGTGGAAATGCAAATGAAATGTCTTGTATTGTGGTCTTTGCAACAGGATGGCTAATTGACTCTTCCATCATTACTTCAGCACCTTTTACTTCTTGCCCATAAGCCATGTACAATGTTGTTGTATGAGAAATTACCTAGGTATCTACTTGGAGGCATACAGTAGCATTGGATTTGAGTTTTCTCATGATGCTACAGAAGTGATCTCAGCATAAAAGATTGCTGCTTATACCTGCAGCACATAAAGCCAGAGCTCATGTTCTTAGCTGTGGTGGTACCTGAACAATGCTGTGCACATAAAACAGTGTTGTGATGTGTGCTGCATTCCATTTCCACTTGGCAATATTTCTGATCTGCTGATCAACTCTAAAGTATGGCAAATGGTGATTTCTGTTCCTCAGTTAATGTGAGGTTCTTCACAGCTTTCTGTTATTAGATGAATATAGTTTTAAAGAGTTGTCATTGGTGAAGGTATCAGTACGTAGTAGATTTTGTTTTTCTCGCCTAAGTTAAACCTACAGTTTCTTGGCTTTCTTACAAAATGGTAGGTTCTAATAACACAGTCATGCTTCAAGTGATCACCTTTTCCTCTTTGGCTCCTTAGTCTATCAATGTGGCCATCAAGAGTAAGATTCCCTGTGTTGTGGTGGAAGGCTCTGGCCGGATTGCTGATGTTATTGCTAGCTTGGTGGAGGCAGAAGGCACTCTTACATCCTCATGTGTCAAGGAGAGCTTGCTAAGGTATCTGCCTCACACCATTTCAAGGCTCTCGGAAGAGGAGACTGAAAGCTGGATAAAGTGGGTAAGTGTGTGCTACTGTGGGAAGCTTGCAAGGCTTGGGAGCAGGAGAAGGGTAAAGGAAACAAGAGGTCTGGTGATTTCCAATTGAGGGATACTGCTATCTAGTGAGATCTATAAGGATGTACAGGGATCCTTGCCATGACATGTCTATGGGTGTTTAAAAGAAATTCCAAACTCTTTTGACTTATAGGGATTGGAAAAAAAAGGGGTGGGGGGGGCTGTGGCCTTTTGGAAAGGCAGCACATGTCTAGGGACAGGAGAACTAAGGCCATGTGTTTTGTTGCTGTCTGTTCCCTGGATGCTTTGTGTTTTGGAGCACTGGCTGCTGGATGTGTCTCGTGGCCGATGTGCTGGTTGCTGTTGCGATTCCTTTGCATGCTCTGTGAAGGTGGATAAATTGCATATTTGCTGAATCAGGCCTCACACTGTGAAATCCTGCTGAATCTCTCAGGGGCAAAGGGTTATTGCTGTTACCCCATGGGCTTTCAAACTGTAGTGATTCTACTTCAGGATTCTCCCACTTGTTCCAGAAGTTTTTATTTTTTCCTGCATCCCTTAAGTGTTAGGCAGGATGGATTTCCCTTACACACTACGATTGGGATGTTTAGGACTAGAGGCTTACTTTGTCAATGTTTTGCCACAGCAACATCCCTCCTCCATCTCCACTGGGACTCGGTGTTGACTTATGAGTAATGTATACAATGGGATACAGATGAAGGTACAACACTACATACACCAGCAAATGCTGCTTTTGCTTTTCTTTGCCTCTTTAACCAGAACTAGAGCCTTCAGGATGTAGTCACTGTTGTGATCCCATATGTAACTGTTTGTTACAGGAGCAGAGTGATTTTTTTGGAGACTGGGAAAACTGGGGGAGTAAGGAGAGCATCTGCTATCTCAAGTTGCATGGCCAGCCTCAGGAAACTCTTATAATTCTCTGGTTACCTGACCTTTGGTTGGACGTGTTTTTAGATATACTTCTGTTATTAACAGGGACAGAAGAAAATGGAGCTCCAGAAAAATCTTAATGTTCTGTTATTTTTTTAGGCAGTATTAGTTCCAATAACACTTCAGCTCACTTGAACATTCTGTTACCTTGAGCTAGTTGATTTTCTCAGTTAACTGCCCAGTTCTTTATCCTGGGGTCTGATTCTGTTTTTCCTTTCTTGGTTAATTATTTCCTACCCATGCTCACAGTGAGGAGTGGGCGGTGGCTGCATATTCAAACCTCAGTTGAAGTTCATAATGGGGGATTGAAAATGTTATATTTTTTTATGTACACTTTAGGCTTCTTCTCTCAGCCTTCTGCCCCCTCACTCTTCAGTTTCTTAAAATGAATATACCAGTGCAAGTTGTTTGCAGGCCCTGGAGAGGCATTCAAACACTCCAACTTCTGTGTGTGTTTTCTTTGATGTGAACCAAACAAAGCTTCTGCTATTGTATATTAAAGAGTTGTTTACTGGTAAGGCCTGAGCCCAAACTCTTAGTCAGAGCTTGGAAGAATGAGTCCATGGGGCAACCTACAAGTTCCCCTGGGCAACCTGCTCCACTTGACCCTGTTTCAAGCAGCCAGATATCCAGAGCTATCTTACAATCTCAACAATTTTCTGTTTCTGTAGTAAGCTTACAGGAAATAGGGCATGGCCTTCTGCAGAGACAGTCTTGTGGAAGCCAAGTCTGAACTTGCACTCTGAACTTGGGGGCTGTGGCATCCAAACCTGGAGAGGAAGAACTCTCTTCTGAACAGACCCTGAGCCTCTGGTTTCCAGCAGGAGCTCTGCACTGGGGGCTGTGGAGCTTCTGAAGGCTCTTTTCCCTGTTTGGTCACTTGGCCACACTCTTCACAGCTTCTGCTGAGCTGCCTTGGAGTAGACCTTGTCCTTCAGTCAAGAATGGCTGAGATAATTTGTTTTCAGTGTGCTAGAATAAAAGTAATCCTATAAGGTTTGGTTATGTGAGAAATTATTTAGTTTTGACAAAGCACAAGGAGGTGGAAGCAGTTCTCTAGACATTTGAAACTTGTGCTGTCACAATCTGTTTTTACTTCAAGAGTAGTTTCTAATTACCGAGATTGTCTTTTTGGTTATGATGTTCTGCATAGAGGGAATCACAGTTATTTGCTATACGTTCAGAAGATAATTAATCTTGTACTTAGACTTTAAAATAAATCTCATCATCTGCTTCTATCTGAACTTGATTAGATTTTAGCTGTACATGGAAATGGGACTGGGAAGCAGCTTTGCTACAATGTTATGGGAAATTTCTTTTAAAGATTCTCTAGGAGGAGATCAGCTACTAAACAACCTAGATTGCTTTGAAATTGAACTTTTTCTTTTTGTAGATCAAAGAAGTCCTTGAGAACCCTCATTTACTGACAGTTATCAAAATAGAAGAAGCTGGAGATGAAATCGTGAGCAATGCCATCTCTTTTGCTCTGTACAAAGGCAAGAAATTGTTTTTCTGTGTGTTTTTTTGTTTGTTTCTTAAGAGATAGAAAAAAGATGTCTTTTTTTCTAGAACACTTTCCCTAGAGCGGTGCCGTCTCTCCACATTTAAGCTCCTGCCACAGTGTGGAGCTTGTCTTCATCTGCGGTGATGTGGACAGCCTACAGCAGCGTGATGGGATCTGTTAGTGTGGGTGAGATCGAAACTCAGTCCAGATAATTGGGAAGGTGTTCAGCAGAGCTTTGGGGATCTCTGAGAGAAGCACGCAAGTATGCAACACAACTGGGAGTTAGTCAGGAAGCCAAGCAACTCCAGTTACTTACTAACATGAATAATTTGGATTCTGGACTCTCTACTGCTCCTGTATAGATAGTTGGACAGATCTCGTCTTCCTGTCTGTGCATGGAGAAAGCTCCTGAACATTACAGCTTCTCATGACATTGCTTTGTGTGGGACCTCACTGTGAATTCTGCACAACTTTTTTTGTGTAGAGGATGCAGGACATTGAGGAGCCTGAAAGAAATGTTCTGCAGAATTTGGTTCATGAAGTGCTCCAAGCAGCTCATTTGTGACCTGCATTTGGACCATAAATATGTCTCTAAGCCCCTAGCATCCTCTAAAATCCAAACAGGAAGATGTAAATGAGTCTGGGGAAAGACACTTGATAGGGGTCTTGTCAGGTAGAGTGTGAAAAGCAAAGATGAGTAAGTATGCCAAGGAAGTCTTCTGTTCCTGGTCTTTTACCTAGAGGATTGTTCCTTCTCTGCAGCTTTCAGCACCAATGAACATGACAGAGATAACTGGAATGGGCAGCTGAAGCTGTTGCTGGAGTGGAACCAGCTGGACCTGGCCAGTGATGAGATCTTCACCAATGACCGAAACTGGGAGGTACGGGCCACTTCTGTCTGAGTGCAGTGACATGGGATGGGGAGCAGTGGAAAGAGAGACATCATAGCAGCCACTGTCTCAGCAACCCAACCTCTGTGATAAAGCAGAATGTCTCTTTCTCCTAGTACTGATTGTAAACGTTATCTTCCCATGCCAGAAATACTCTAGGCTATCCAACAAAGTCAATTGCATGCAGAAGAATCTGAATCTGATGAAAATGTGGTAGCATGAAGGAAAATGTGGCAGTTAGCCACAAGTGTCAGGCCCCTAGGTAAGCTTTAATGTGTCTCATGTACTCCCTAAGACTTGTATTTTGATTTCTTCCTAGTCTGCTGACCTGCAGGATGTCATGTTCACAGCTCTAGTGAAAGACAGGCCCAAATTTGTCCGTCTCTTCCTGGAAAATGGCTTGAATTTGAGGAAATTTCTTACCACAGAAGTCCTTAGACAGCTGTACACCAACAACTTCAGCAGCCTGGTGTTCAAGAACCTGCAGATCGCCAAGAACTCCTATAATGATGCACCTCTCACATTTGTTTGGAATATGGTTGAAGACTTCCGAAGAGGTCTCAAAAGAGATGACAAAAATAGCAAGGAAGAGATGGAGATCTGTCTTTCGGTAAGTGATGAACAGTCTGATTCCACTGTGTGTCCACTGAAAGGGAAAAAAAAAATGCTTCTGGTATATCAGGATTTACTTTAATAGTCTTGTTCATATTTTACATTTAACATATTGCTCCATTTTACAAATGTATGTAAGGGTCATCTAACTACAAGAAAAATGGGTGAGTTTGAGTGTTAAAATATTTTCTATTAGAGAAATCAATGCTCTAGTTATGCTTGTAATTTATACAAATATAAATTTAGTCTGGTACAAAGTTGTCAGCTGAACGTGAGGAATTTTGACTCTTATATTTTGGTACAGGCTCTTGTATTTTAAACATTGTTTGCTGTGACGGTGTCAGCCACCTTGTGGATTTCATTTCACTGCCAGGTACAAACAGATTTCTTAGCTGTCACAGCAGAGTAGGTCCAAACATCAGATCCAGATCTGAGTTTCAAAGTGGGAGCTCAGGTATCACATAAGAAACTTTAGAAATCATTTTTTTGGCTTCAGAGATGCAATGCAACACACGTGACATTCAGGGGAAGCTTGGTTTAAAAGTGCTAGTTAACTTTGAGAGTTTCACCTAAGCCTTCTGGTTCTTAGAATTTTTGTTGCTTGGGGGTCATTTTGTGATGACTTTGCCATCCCTGGGTGCTAACTGCTCTAATATGAAGAAGATAGTGGTATAGAAGTTCCTCTCTGATTAAGTTTTCATGAAGTTCAGGGTCTTGCTTAAACACAAAAGGCATGTTGGTATAAAGTTAATATTCTTTTTAGAGGATGTTAATCTGTGTTCCCTAAACACTAAGTCAAACTGTGAATGAGGCTATCTGAACAGCATGGGTTAAAGCAGAAAGTGACTTTGGAACAAATATCCTTTAATGTCCACTTCAGGAAAAACACAGAGTCTGTTTTTTCCACACCAAAGAGAAAAATATAAACTCACATTCATGTAATACAAGTGGCGGATAGCTGAGAAGGAGGATGGGCGAGATGGTTGTAAAAGAAAGAAAATATAAAAACAGGAGTGGCAGGCTAGGATTTCCAGTTGGAAGGAGTTTGAACTTAGGTCTGAGTTGTTGTTGCTCTTTCTTTCAGGATGAGTGTCCGATCACGAGGCACCCATTGCAGGCTCTGTTTATTTGGTCAGTCCTTCAGAACAAGAAAGAGTTGTCTAAAGTAATTTGGGAGCAAGTGAGTTGAATTCTCCTTTATTCCTCTTTGCAAACAGCCTTTGGTTTGTCGGCTTTTGAAGGCTCTGGAGCCATTTTCGAATTCAAAACCACAAGAGATAATTGCCTAGATGGCTCTGTAAGTAGGTTTAGTATTACCCATATTGTGTTTGGGTGTGGATTTCATACTTAGATTTCCTAATGTCATGTGAGTCAGCAGTCCAGCTGGCATTTGCCTGTAGCACTATGTTCATCTGTGTTCAAGCTTGGATGCCAAGTTCCCACCCTTTCCACCATATGGATGTGTCCCAATCCCAGGTACTTGATTGAAATTCATTTCTAATTTTGATTGGACAGGACATTTAGTGATGATTGTGTCAAATAGATTAACCGTGGGCTGTGTGAGGCTAATGCAGGCAAAGCTAATGAATGCTCCTGGTCACATTTGTCTTGGTGTCCATCTTGGAGTGCTTATTCCCTGCATATGTAGATGTTTTGAATGGAAGGGACTAGCAATCTGGGCAGTTTTGGATATACCCAACTGGTCCAGACTGGTGGACATAAAAAATGGTAGTGTAGCTTGTGGCAGAACAGGCCCTCTTTTGTGAATCTTCAGCCAGAGAATAAAAACTGAGATAGAGCTGTTAAACACAAGACCTTTGCAGATTGATCACAAAGTTATCACACCAGAACACTGATGCTGCGCTTTCTTTTTTTTTTTTTTTTTTTTTTTTTGTGGAACATCTTCCTTTGCAAGTCTTGACTGGGAACTTAGCAGTTGGAAAAAAAAAAAAAGGGGTAACTTTTAAAGAATGTCCCATTCCTTTTGCAGAGGTCTCTGCCTGACTTAACTCTCTCTCCATAGACCAGAGGTTGCACTTTGGCAGCTCTTGGGGCCAGTAAGCTCCTGAAAAGCATGGCGAAGGTGAAGAATGATATAAATGCTGCTGTTGAGTCTGAGGAACTTGCTAATGAGTACGAGACAAGAGCAGTAGGTAAGTGCCTTGTTTAAGTCCTTTAGAAATTTAATAGAAGGGGTCAGAAAATAGTTTTCTTTCTTGGAATATTAATTGTTTTAATGATCTCCAGGTCTGACATACAGCAATGATTGCAATAGTGATGTTTTTATTTTGTGCAGAAAAACAAACTGATAAACCTGGTTTTGTTCTACAAAATGCAAGGCCAAATAATTCATTCAGTTTACCTGAATTGATGCTTAGAAATTCATTATGATTTATAAAAAAAGAGAAATGGCATCTCTAAAGGAAGTAGAGAGAAATCTTTATTTAGAAATCTAGATATCCAACATGAAGTGCTTCCCTTTAATGTCAAAATATGGTTTTACTACTTCGAAATCTCTTCCACACCATCTGTTCCTGGTTGAAACTGTGTGTCCTGTCTGAACAGTTTGCCTCAAAAAATGGTGGTGGAGGTTGGTAGAGAATTTCTTCAATTAGAAGTAAAAGCTACCCAGCTCTAATAGCAAGGCTGAAGAAGGATGCCCAGAAATAATAAGAATAGATAATAACAGAAGCTTTCTTCATGAGTGCTGGTAATATTCAGGTTGAGAAGAGCCATCCTTCAAATTTGCAGATGTGCTTTTGGGGACTGAGAATAAATTCCAGGTTAAAAGTGGATCAGATTAGTGAATTCTGAACTGCGAAATCGTATACCTTCCATATTCTACGATGGTAAGCAATACTGTTGCTCATTGAGAATGCAGATATAGCTCAGTGTTTTGGTTTGGTTTGGTTTTTTCTTCCTTTGTACGACCTTCAGTTTTTTCTACTGCAAGGACTGTCAGTAATTCAGACTTGAGCCTTGCATGTCATGGGCTAGAGTAACCAATAGTTTTTTGTTTTATGAAGGTAATTGGTGCCAGGAGAGCAGGGGGATATTGATTTTTTTGGTGTGTAGTGGTTTTTTTTTTGGTTTGTTTTTGTTTGGTTTTTTTTTGTGTGTGTTGTTTTTAATTTTTTTTTTTTTTTTTTTAGGACTTTAATTTTCTGGAGCAATAATGATGATGTTTCCTCAGTGTCTAGTTATCCTGCAAATTATTCAGAGAAACACACAAATGAAAACCAGCACAGTTGACAGATAGCAGAACAGGCATTCATTTGTAGCACCCACAACTTACGAAGCTGAGTTTATCTGGGGTGTGTTCTGTGGAACAGGACCTTGGTATCACAGATACACCAACAGAACTGCCTTTGAATGGGAAACATCCAGAGCTGGAAATGGAAATAATTGTTCACTCTATGTGCATTGGTATTGGCAAAAATCTGTGGGTGGAATAAGATGCTTGTAGCTGTTCTAAAACAGCTATGTTCACAATGCATATCCCAGTGAAAAAGCATCAGGTTCTGCCCTTGTTGTTCAACTCTGCTGTTAAGACTACTGTGATTAAGTCATTAGATCAGTGCTAAATGAGTGAAAAAAAGATAAAACAAGCAGATGCACTGAGTCATTTGAGTAGGAGGAGTTCATATTTTTTACTCAGTTTTATAGTGCGGAACTTAATACTGTCTCTGTGTGAGATGAATATTACTTTTCCATCTAGACATGAATTTCATGTGAAAGTTTAATACATGCAAGTGGGTTTCTAATACATGGAAGTGGTGTTGTAAAGCAATGTGTGCATTGCTTTACTGTGCTGAAAATGTGGGAAGAGTTCTTGTATCAGCATGCTTTGATATTGTAAATGTTATACTTGGGAAGTTACGGAGGACAATTGCATTCAAGTTGGTGAGGAAATAGACTCTGAAGTTGGAGCTCAGTGTGGGGCTGCCTCTTTCCTCCAGAACTGTTCACCGAGTGCTACAGCAATGATGAAGATCTGGCTGAGCAGCTGCTGACTTATTCCTGTGAAGCCTGGGGAGGGAGCAACTGTCTGGAACTGGCAGTGGAAGCCAAAGACCAGCAGTTCATTGCACAGCCAGGGGTGCAGGTAATGTTGGTGAAGGTGGTGCAAAGATTACTGTAACTCTTGTGATCTGGGCAGCTTTTACAAAAAGAGGGAATATTCTTGCTGTGGAAATGCTACATCCATGTGAAGAGCCTCAGCCACTCCTCATGGAAGTGAGAGCCTCCGCGCAAGGCTTCCTAGCCCTGTGAGCGCTGAGCCTTGCATGGCAGCAGCGTAGGTGAGTCCTGCAGCTCGCTCACAGAAGCAGCATCTGCAGCGCTGGAAATGCATCCCAGAGGATGGCTGTGGCTGGTGGGGGACAAATCAGCAAATCAGCCACCTCCTAAGGTGGGAGGGGCAAACTAGATTTAGAGCTGTAAAGCATAAATTAACTAGATGGTAAAGACTGCCTTAAGTGTCTTCTCCCTTAGCACAACTCCTGTGTATGTATGGATGTATGGCCCAGCATAAAGTGTTTTATAGATCTGGTCAAGTCCTGCTCAGCCTCACTTCTAACTCCTTGTCATGTAAATTGGAGGATGACTGGTCTAAGGAACCAGCACACTGTTACTGATGCAGAAAGCTTTCTGTATTGTTGAAATGGGCATCTCAGCTATTTGGACTGAAACATCTAAATGTGTTTTCTTTTTTTTTTTTTTTTTCCTAAATCATATGTTCTCTAATAGCATTCCTAGGTTATTTTGCTGCTGCTAGAACAAATGAGGTTACGTTGTTCTTCCTTGCAGAATTTCCTTTCCAAGCAGTGGTATGGAGAGATTTCAAGAGATACTAAGAACTGGAAGATTATACTGTGTCTACTCTTTTTCCCTTTAATAGGCTGTGGTTTCATCTCATTCAGGTAATCAACTGGTTTCTCATTAGCAGAAGTATAGCAAGTCAATTACTCATAGAATTGTAGGGCAATTCAGACTGGAAGGGACCTCTGGAGATCATCTAGTCCAACCCCCTGATATTAAAGTTGGGTCAGCTGGAGCAGACTGCCAAGGACTGTCCCATTGGGGTTTGAGTATTTCCAAGGACAGAAGCTCCCCAGCCACTCTGGAAACATGTTCCAGTGTTCAGTCACGCTCAAATACAGATATTTAGTGGCTGAATGAGCTTTTGACAGATCCTGTCCTCACTCTGATCTGGAGTTAACTGATTTACATGCGTGCCTGAAGTCAGTGGATGCAGGAGGGCATTACCTTTGAAGTAATGTCCTGTGCTAGACATTGCACCTCTCCAATTTTCATTTTGACAAATAGCACAAATGTTTCTAGGTATAACAACTGTGCTTTGAGACCTTTTTCTTCTCTTAATTCCTCAGGAAAAAGCCTGTGGAGAAAACTAAGAAACTCTTCTTGTATTATGTGTCTTTCTTCACCTCACCCTTTGTGGTCTTCTCCTGGAATGTCATCTTCTACATCGCTTTCCTGTTGCTCTTCGCCTACGTGTTGCTTATGGATTTCCAGAAGGAACCTACAGTCCTGGAAATAATCCTTTACGTGCTGGTCTTCATTCTACTTTGTGATGAAGTGAGACAAGTAGGCAGCGCTTGCAAACCAAAAATGTTTAGTGCTAGGTTAAAAGCCTTGTGTGTTTTTTTTGCCTCCTAGTACTGCAAGGCAGTGCAGGCTGCTTCCGTGTTACAACAAAACCCTATCTTGGTAGATATGTTCAGGCAAGTCAAGGCACAACGGGTGTTATTTTTTTTTTATCCTGGAGTTTAATTCCTACTTATACACAAATACCTGCAGTGTCCAGGCACCAACAGGAATGTGTATTGACTTTGAGGCTGTGTAAATAAGATGATTACAGTGGAGATATTTCTCAGGAAAGGTTGTCTTGGGGTTGCCAAAACAGTTGAGAATAGGTTAGATTAAACACATTTATCTGGATGCTTACCTCTAGATCAAGTGATTCCTGCCTCTATTCTCCACATCCCACCGTTTTTTTTTTTTTTTTTTTTTTTTTACCAGTGAGCAACGTCATTATGCATTTCTGTTTATTTTTTAGTCATAAATACAGTTTTTCTGCTTTAACATAGTCTCAAGGGGCAGCTTTGGACTGCCTGCATTGCTTGTGCTGGTGTGGGACTGTCTTTATAGCCAGCCACATAGTTGATATTTTTCTCACTTTGTATGTCAGGGGATGAATGAAATATGTTGGCTTTCAGGCAAGCTGGTCTGTACCAGTCAGTGTTCAGAGTAGTGGGAAGATGCTGGGGAAATTATATGAGAAATGAGCATGTGGTTTCAGAACAGTGCTGCATTCTGAGTGTCCTGTCAGGCGCTAGTCTCCACATGGTGTGTGTGGGTGATGTGCTGGATCAGACCACCCTGCAATGACATGTCTTAACTGAGCTCAAATGACATGGCTGAGTGTTGCTGTTCCTGTGCTGAACTTGCTGTGTGGTCTTTTTCCTTTCTGGTAGTCAAGGTGGTTACCCTCTTTAAGGCAACTTTACTTGCTAAGCAAAATGGGGGAAAAGTAAAAGACTCTGTTGCAATGAAAACACTAATGGAGTGTTTTTCTGCTGATTTAGGTTCTGTTGTCTCTGGACCTGTTGTTGCACTTTCATGTGTACCCAGCAAAAGTCTTGGCAAAGGCCATAGGGATTGAAACCTTTTTTCCTACCAGTGTCGCTATTTCTCACTACCCTGAGCGGATGGAACAGCATCAAATCCCAGTAATCCCATTAATAGCTGGTGGTCAGACTGTATCAGTTTGACTGTGGGAGTAGAGGCAGCTAAAACTGAGACTTTATTATAAGATTTGAATTTATCTTAAGCCACTGTCTTGGCTTCAAACCTCTTTTGCTGAGGAGAACACAGAGCAGTGTCCCAGTGCTCTAAGCCTCTCAAACTTTTTCCCTGGCTTCCTCTAAGAGAAACTGGGGGTGTGTTGGTCTAACTCTGCAGTCAGAATAGTATCTGTGTCCTTAATATTTAAAAAAGGGGGATGTCTCAGGCTGTGTTTACTTCAAAGGAGAAGTAAGAATTATGTTGCTTGAGGTCTCACTGTAACTGCTGCAGTGAGATAACTAGTTTTGGGGATAAATCAGCCCTCTGATTAGAGTAGTGTGTCTGTGGAGATGACAGCTACAAAAATTTGTTCCAAATTTAAAGCAGAATGTTTCTCTGCACAGGAGAACTGAGCTGTATCTGAGCCATAAGCCACTGGCTTAAGCATCTTCTAACTTCTGATGGTCCTAGAGATTTTTAACTATCCGGAGCTACTTTCTGATTACCCATTTAGAGCTGTCATGGCAATAGTGAAATTGGAGATGCCTTTTTCCTGCTATCTTCTTAGCCACATGGATGTAGCCTCCAGCCAGGTGAGTGGGTGGACTTGTGGGGTGTACAGGAAAGCCCCCTTTTCTCAGGGAAGAAATCTGGACTTAACCTCCATGCACATTGTCTTAGCCATGGGACCTATTTGATATTTCAAGGACTGAACTGTACTGCAATCTCAGTTGTTCTCACTCGTTTACATGCATCTGCCTGTTTCTCTCTTTCTGCTTTAGACCAAAATCTGTTTCCTTTCCTCCATCTGCAAATGTGCCCATAATAGAAGAGGCATCAGGCTTAAACTTGCTGCATTTAATACAGCTGTAGTGCAGTGATATGCTTATTGCTTTGTGAAAGACATTTGGACCATATGCATCCAGTTGTTCTCGTAAAATGCTAATTTGCTGTCAAGTAGACAACTTATATTTGATGTAGGGAGTTACTAGACAGAAACAACCCAATGTCGTGGGTGTCAAGACATACTGTCCCCACTCAGTGCTCAGCCTTTGGTACCTTAAATAATAAAAATGATGTGTGGGTCCCAAGATCCTGAACTAGTGTCTGGTAATATCTCGAGTCTGACACCCTCGTAGCTGCTGCATACTTACTTGTCCATCTTTAGCAATGTATCTCATCATGTGAAGCAAATGCAACAATTGTGCATTTAGAATAACAAAGTGGGACTCTCTACGCAGCTCCTGCTTTTAGGCCAAAATTTCTTTCAACCTCTGTTTCTCTTTAAAGTATGAAAGCAGAATTGCCTTCCTTGGATATGTCAGTTATAGAGAGATTCACTGATTACTGTACTAAGTTTTGATTATTTCAATGGTAATTAGAAAGAACTATGATCAGGGACTCAATCTGGTTCTTCAGGTCAGGCAGAGGTTTCTCCTGGTTAAGCTACTTGTCGTAATGAGTCACCTCTGACTTGGATCCAGAAGTTGGCTCTTGTACAAAGTTTGGAACCAGGTGCATTACCAGTCATTCAGTCTGGGAAAGAAAAGATTCTGACTAGACTTGCAATTTGGAAATACAGATAATTAAAATAATAAAGTGAATCTGCGTCTTTGATCAAAACCATGTGGGTGTAGCCAGGGACAGATTACCAAATGAGCTCTGTAAAGAAAGAGGAGCCAGAATTCTTCAACTGCCTTGAAACAGTGACCCTCCTGCCTCCTTCCAGTGTTTCATGTGCTCTTAGTAGATCAAACCAAGACTCCTTTGACCCATTTGGCAGAAGTTCTGCTGGAGCTTACCATGATCTACCCTGAGGTCCCCTTGGTTCTTGTCAGGGATGTTCCTTCCTCTCCCCATGCACAAGCCCATGTGCGGTTGGGTTATGTCCTTTGAGCACAGTAACCCACGCTGTGGTGCAATGTTTGTATCACCAGTGTGCTTAACTGGTCCCAGTGCAAGAGCATTAGCCTAGAACATCTGGACTGCAAGAGAAAATGTGTTAAGGAGCTCTAAACACAGAAAATCTTGACCCATAGTGCTATTAAAATTAGCAGTAAAAGCACGTCAGTGACTTCTGGTATTGCTGGATATATTAAACCCCCATTTTTGGGGAAATTACAATAAATCTGAAGTCTGGTGTACCTATTATGTGTGACAAAAAAAAAAAAAAAAAAAAAAATTGGGTAAGGAAACAATCCTTACTGTTGCATTGGGTGGAATATTTACCTGTGAGGACATCCAGTGGGAAGAGATAAGAGGAGGATGGATGAGATACCATGTCACCGGTCAGTGCTGTGAGATGGTTACTTTCTGCTCTTCTCCCTTTCCAGTGGTACATGAATGGCAGTAAGTATTTCTCAGATCCATGGAATGTTATGGATACACTTGCAATCTTCTACTTTGTAGCAGGGATTGTGTTCAGGTAAGTAGTATTTTTTTCTTCTGGCAATGTTACAGCTTTGCTTCCTTTCTGGGTTTTCACTACAACATGTAACAAGATTTTTGGGAAATTACATGTTTGTGATACTCCCTGTTATTTATGAAGGCCCCAGATACTGCCAAGGCTAGACTCTAAATCTTTATATGCAAATAAACTAGTTGAGCCTATCCCTAGAATCAGAGGTTGCGTTCCTAAACTCGGGTCTTTCTGGACTGGCAGGACAGCCCTTCTTAATAGTTAGGTTTGTGTGAGCATGTTTAAAAAATTGAAATAGCCTTAGGTTTCATGACAGTGCCTTCCAGACTGACTGTATAGAGCATATCTGCCAAAGCTGTAAGATAGCTGGTATCTCAGCGTCAGAAGTTATTTGAGATTTTCTCTGGCTCCTATTATTGACTATTTAGGATGGTCATCTGGAGTCTTTAAGCTTCAGTGTGTTGTATCTAAGAGGAGTGTAATTGTACCTACAACAGTCTAACAGAATGTCATTAGCTCACATAAGCTGTTTAATGTGAATGCGTGAGTCAACAAGCGTGAAAAAGAAATGATGGAAACACGTTTTACAGTGTAATTGTTCAGTCAACTGTAACTTAGTTCTTGTTGCCTTGGTGCAGCAGAGTGGTCATTGCACTAATGTTTTTGGAGGGCTGTGGGAATACCTAAAGGGACAAGATTTGCTTGCTGTTAATAGTTTTAGGGGGGGGAGAGGAGGCACAGCGATGGTGTATTTTTACATGACTTTTGCATGCTTTACCCAACACTTGTCTTTATTTTCTTTTACCGTCTCCATCAGGCTTAACTCATCTGATGAAAGCTCTTGGTATTCTGGGAGAGTCATTTTCTGTTTGGACTACATAGTTTTTACTCTGAGGTTGATCCATATTTTCACAGTTAGCAGAAATCTAGGACCCAAAATTATTATGCTGCAGAGGATGGTAAGATTCTGGCAACTGTTTAAGAGAGTCTAAATAAATGATGTGATGCTTTGCTTTTTCCTCAAGAGTAAAAGTTGCCACCATTCTGATGATGGCAGCAAGCTTTCCCCCCCTCTTAAATCTTCTAAACAGGATTAATTAAATCTAAATAGGACCTAATTAAGAGCAAGGCCTCTTTCTCTCCCTATGCATAGGGAGAGAATAAAGATCAGGCTGAAGAACAGAAGAGGAAATTTGTTTCCTGGTAGCTTTTGTCTTGCATGTCTCAAATATTTCATTGGTATAGTCCATCACTTTTGTTGCTCACATGAACATTGCCCAAACAAGACAGTAATGAGAAATGCTATAGGAGGAGGTTTTCTGTCTTCTACTGCATCCATCACACAAGTAACTGGAGAAGCGGGTGGTGAGGAGCCTCTTGTGGACTGGCCTGGCTGATTCTGTCATTTGTAGCTGGAAGGGTTGTTTGCTAGCAGACTGGGAAAGGTAACTGGAGGAGACTGGGGTTCCATATAATACCTATATGGGTAATACAGATATGGCTTGCTGTAGGTATGGCAGTGAGAAACATTGGAGAGCTGGATTATGTCTGCTTGAATCTTCCTTTCAGTGATACCTCTGTGCGCACGCACACACACAGACAAAAAAATACTCTGAAGAAAAGAGATTTGAAGTGCACTTGACACAATGAGCATTTGGGGAATGGTACTTAAAGGTTATGTTAAGTGACTATTGCTAGATGCTCTTAGGAGAAGTCCCCCCTGTCTTTCTGCATTTCTTCAGGAGCTGGGTTGTATTGTGCCCTTGCAAAGGTTTGGCATATATGGAATTAAAAAACCCGCTGTGTGGTGGTGATAGGATAAGGTGTCTGCACCTTATCCAGGAAACCTTTATTTTTGTCTTGTACCACTGCTGCAAAGCTGAAGTCTAGAGGTTAACTGGTTCTAGAGTTCCTTGTGATATGGAAGCAACAACACAGGATTGTTTCCTGCGCATCTTTCTCTTATTTAACCTTTTTCAAAAGGGATGAATTTTTGAGTCAGTCTAATACTAAAAGTGCTTGGGGCTAGTGGAAGGGCAGATCTTGGTAGAGGTAGATCTGCAACAAATGGGAAAGCTCAGCTGGGACACTGCCAGTCTTCAGTTATCTGTATATTGTTTAGAGCCAGAAATTAATGAAACTGTTGGCCAGAGTGTCTGGACTATAAACACTGGTTTGAAGCCACCCAGGGTGGTATTTTCTCAAGTAGTGGCTGCTTTCATCTAATGTTTGACTGTAAGCTACAGCTGTTGCACGAATAATCTTTACATGTGGATCTGGCTTTGTGGGTCGACCCTGTCTGATGCCAGGGCAAATCCTATATTCTGAAATATGCCTTGGTTTTCTGGTTGCGTAAATATTTTTTGAAGTTCCATGAGTGAGAAATGGTCAGTTACTTGTTTGTGTAGGTCGGAGACTGTAAATTTATGAAGCAATGATCTAAAAACATGCATTCAAATGATACAAACTGTGTAGGCTTTTCTAATATTTGTTCTTACTCAAATATCAAATCAGGGAGGAAAAAAAAGGTGTGTGTGTGTGGGGCACTGATGCGTTTGCTTGTTGTCCTGTTTCAGATGATAGATGTCTTCTTCTTCCTCTTCCTCTTTGCTGTGTGGATGGTGGCCTTTGGTGTGGCCAGGCAAGGCATCCTGAGGAAGAATGAGCACCGCTGGGAGTGGATATTTCGATCTGTTATCTATGAGCCGTACCTGGCTATGTTTGGCCAGTACCCTGATGATGTTGATGGTACCTATTTTCTGTTGGAAGCTCTCCTGAGTGGGTGAAGGCTCTATCTTTTCAGTGGTTTTCCAGTCCCATGTTGAACCCCTTCCTCCAAGCAGCAATGAGGCTAGTTTTTGTCTGATGGGGAGGTGGGGAAGGAGGAGACCACACATATTGTGGGCAGTGGTAGCACCTGGGGCTGGACACAACAAAAAGAGGGGGAGAGGCCTCACTGTTTGCTCTCCTCTCCTGCTTTTTGAGGTACCACCTACAACTTTGACCGCTGCACCTTTTCTGGGAATGAGTCCAAGCCCTTGTGCGTGGAGCTGGATGCCAACAACCAACCACGCTTTCCTGAGTGGATTACCATTCCCCTTGTCTGCATTTATATGCTCTCAACTAACATTCTTCTTGTGAACCTACTCGTGGCCATGTTTGGGTACGTAATGGAGGAATGATCACTTGTTTGTGGTTTCTGTATCAACATCACTCTGTGAAAGGGAATGAAGTCCTGGAAAACAACAGGAAGCCAGCCCTTGGATTCTGCCTGTGTCTTTTGCAGAGGATTTGCTGGGAGTAGTCCAAATAGGGTTCCCAGCTTGAAAAAGACCTCTTGAGTGAAGGGTGGTGGGCAAAGGTGAACAAAGGCCAGGTTATTGAGCATTTCTCACAGCAGTCTGATCAAAACTAGTACAATGTCCTGGGGGTGGATTGCTGCCTGTTCTTTTACTATTTCTCTAATAATCCTTTGCACACTGGGCTCAGTATAAACGCCTGTGGCTCACATGCGGTGAGAGCTGGGTCAGTGCTTTACAAGTGTGAGTTGCTGCACCACAGACTTAGCTCAACTGAATAAAAGAGTTATTATCATAGTCTTTTCACAACACACTGGCTTTTATTAACCAGAACTGCCATGTGGTGATGATGGGTGTGTTACTGCTCTGGCGGACCTGCTGTTTATTGTTTTGACATACACCACAGGCAATGGACTGCATCTCCTTGGGACATACTAAAGGACTTTGACTTGAAAAATACCATCACCTCTGGTTTTATATGGTCATTTATCTGTTGGTGGGTTTACCAGTAAAGAGGTTTGTTCTGGCATCTTGTAAGGTGTTACACCATGCAGATGGATCAGATACCTGCAACGTGATGCTAGTAACTGCTGACTGTATCACATAGCCAACACTCATTTGCAAAATAAAAACAGTTGCTGTTGTGCACATTAACAAAGATATAAATTCACTGCATTGGGATCAACCAGAGCAAACCATAACTGGTCCTCAGGGATAAGTTTCCTCTGTTTCTTCCAGAAATGCCTGGTGTTTTTACTGCAAGCTCTGACACAGAGTTGAATTAATAATGGGGCGTCCTTAAATCAGACTTCTGGAATGTATTGCCGTCCTATCTCACTTCCAACTTGTGAACACAGTTGGATTGGTGCTGTGGCTCTGTTCTCCTTCCGAATCCTGCTGCTTTTCTGCTTTATACTCCCTTGCAGCCTAACAAAAATACTTACAAGCCCTGGGCATAATTCTTTAGGTCCACTATGTTTACTTTTGTGTGTTTTGATGGTACTTTGGCACTAGACACACTTGGCAGGAGTTTGCTTTGGCAACAAGAATATTTGCAGGAACTGCTGAGGACTCTTGGTTTGCATCAAGAGGATCTCCCTTCTGAATGCTAGTGCCAATTTTTACTGACCTGAGCTGTGTTAATGTGATGAGTTGGAAATGCCTTAGCTTTGGTATCTGCTCTGAACCCTTCTTCCTATGCGGTGCTGGACAGTCAGAAACGAGATTTTTTTTTTTAATTTTTTTTTTTGTGAAGCAGCTGTTGTACCTGAGTTATCCTAACTTGCACAGGACCTGGGGACAGAAATCAGTGCTTATATTTCCTAGAAAGGGTGAAAACAATTCACATTAATAAAGCAAAATATAGCAGCAAGCCAGCTCTACCCCAGAAGCATTTTATATTTGTTAGAACACTTATTTTAAAAGCGCCTAATAGTGAATGCACTGCTTTATATGGTTACACCAGTAAAAAACTGTTTAGTGGCAGTTCAGCTTTTTTTGTGGAAGGACCCAGCATGAATTCTCCTTTGACACTCTTGGAGCTTTGCGTTGGTCATTTTAACAACAGACTGAATTATTTGATCAAGCAGGAGCACTATACTGTACTGCACTCAGGAAGCCCTGTGGGCAAAAAGCAATCCCGGATGTTTTTTTTCTCGGTGCAGGTAGAAATGTGTGAACCTGGGATGGCTCCTCCTAAAGCCAGTGTGTACATAGTATATGCCAATGTTTCGTGATGCCTATGGCTATTAGACACCAGTCCAATCAGTGTCTCTTTGTTGTGATTACAATTATATATTAATTTTAAAAAGAGAGAATCCTACTTTTTCTTTGTGTGCAGTAACTGAGAAGGATGATTATTATATTTTAGATACTTCTGAAATTCAGGACTATATTATGTTCTAAAACAGAAGATAATTTCTACCAGGTGAAGGTTTTAGCTTATCTCATGTAAGGATCTGTTAGGCTCTCAATACAGACATTTTGGAAACATCCATCTGCCACATAACATCAGCAATGAAAGGTCAGGCAGACTATGAGCTCTTTGCTCTTGTGGTTGTTGCTTTGCTGGGTTTGTACAGTGCTTAGTACAGTAGGTCTGAAATCTCAGGAGCTCTTAATTTTTTTTGTAAGTTTTCTAATTTAGTGTTGTGTGTTTTGGTTTGGTTTTGGGTGTTTTGGTTTGGTTTTTTTTGCTTAGAAGTTAGGTGGTGAATTGATTTGATATAGTATCTGGCAAAGAAGCATCCTGTTCTCATGTGTCTAAGCCGGAAGAACATTACCTAGAGCTAAGGTAGTGAAAGTATGTGGAGTATTTTCTCCCTGTTCCTATGTTTTCCAGTTTATATGTGACTTTAGGGGTTGGGAGGGGGGGTGTTTTGATGTGGTGTGTTGTTTTTTGTGTGTGTGTGTGTGTGTTTTTGTTGTGTTTTTTCTGGTCTTAGTTCCTCCCATTTTCAAAGGTCTTTCTAAAATGGAGAGTAAAATCAGTAAAAATTACCAGCTTCAGAATGACTTTGTGAAAGCATATCCTGGTATAATACAGAGAAACACTATTACTAGGCCCTAATGGAGTTCTTTTGTGAATAACTAATGCTGTATGTATTTTCTTTTTCTTTGCCTGCTAGTTACACTGTTGGATCAGTACAAGAGAATAATGACCAGGTGTGGAAGTTTCAGCGTTACTTCTTGGTCCAGGAATACTGCAGTCGCTTGACTATTCCATTCCCTTTTGTCATTTTTGCTTACATCTTCATGGTGATGAGGAAATGTTTGAAATGCTGTTGTAAGAAAGAAAGTAAAGAGCCATCTATTTGTTGTGAGTAGGATTATTCTTTGTGGCATTGTGAATCTTCCATGTCATGTGGTGTGCTTCAACTGCAGGCAGTGTGTGTTTTGGGAAATTTTGAAGGGCAGCGTAGACCTTGGGAGGAGGTGGTTGTACTGGAAATAAGCAGCAGCTCATTCATGTTCTCTATCAAATGGAAAACCACTATGTTGCTGGAAATCTCTTCGATAAGGTTCAAATCAAAGCCACTGGCTGCTTCTCAGCCATCATTTTCTCTCAGTACTCAAGGGGTGTGTTCTCTGAGATATGGGGAATTGTATTCCTAAGTCCGTATGCCAAAAGTCCTGTTGAGCTTTGTGGTGATCCCCACCCTCAATTAACTTCAGTTTTAGTCTAGCTAGAGACCTTTTGTGTTCTACTATGAGACCTGCTCTGCTTGAGTATTGTGCAATTATCCAGTGCTTTCTTGTCCAAGCCATTTTGAGGCAGAATTACCTAATGTACATACATCATTTAAGTCTTCAAATTAATCCTCTCAGGTTTAGGACTGTCTATGCTGCTTTCTAGCTTTGAAAGGAGACTTTTGTGTTGGGGTACTGAATAGACACATCCAGAGCCTGCAGCAGCTGAAAGTCATCTTGATGATCTGCATCAAAAATGTAAACCATCCCATTTGTCATTAACATCTGATGGTGCTTCTCTTCTGCACTACTTGCGGGTGGCAGAGATCCTTCATCTTGCCTGCTCTGAATGGTTTGGTAAATCGCACAAGAGGTGATCTTAGTCTCTGCTTGCCGCTTTCCCTTCTGGAATTGCATTTCTTTTTGTCCTTCCATTACAGTCTCCCAGCTAATACAGCTAGTAGATGCTAGGGCAACCCAACAGAGCACAGTTGTCTTCAGAGGTTCTTCTGGTGAGTGACTGAAAGAGAACACAGTCTTCAGGCCCTCTGAGCATGGCCAGGTAGGCAACCTGCCTCAAAAATGCAGGAGTGGCTCAGTCAGCCCTCTAGCTATTTCTACCTTATTTACTTTGTCAGAAGGCACAGATATGAATTGTTTTAACAAGCTTTTTCCACCAAAGAAGTGGAGTGTTGTTGTGGTTTTTTTTAAGTGCCATCCAGAAGCAGATGAGAGAAGATAAATTGAGTTAATTGACAGATTTATTCCCATCCATCAGCAACCTGACTGTTGCCCTGCAGCACAGGCTGGAGTTGTTATTAGTTCAGGAGAAAGATGCCTGCTTTGGGGCATAAAATTCCATAGCACTGACTAAATCATCCTAGCTGTCCAAATCACGGTTTGATTTCCTTGCTGGGAAGGTTGTTTAACTGCAGATATTTCTGCCCAAGCAATGCACAGTTGATGTTGAAGTTGAAAAAGCAAATGAAAGTATTCATTAGAGTCAGAATATCACTCTGCTTGAGCTGGTGACAGGAACTGAGAACTGCATGAGGAAAGCACACTAATGTGTTGACCTTTGCAAAATCCTGGCTTCCCCACTTAACTCATAGAAATGGTTGAGATGTGGGTGCTTAAATGCCTGATGGTATCTGGGAGAACAACTGAGGCTCTTACAGGAGCACTGGGTGGAGAAAATAGGACTTAAGTAATTTGCCAGCTGTGGGCTGCTTTTGTCTTGGCTAACTCTTTTTCAATTGAAAGCCCTGTGGTTTGTGCTTTCCTGTTGGAATAGGAAAAAAATGCAGAAGTATTATCTTGGAGGACTTTGCCTCCAAGTCATTTGCTCTGTGTCACTCTTGAATTTACAGTATCAACAGGAGATGCTGCTTAGAGAAAACAATGCTTCATCATTTTGAAGTCTTTTAGTGATGAGTCATACAACATGGCTCTTAACACGTGTTACTCTTAATGATCCAATATGGGATAATGTAGAAACAAAAGGAAAGCTCAGACTCAGGTAGGAGCTAACTCGAATGTCCTAGCCTGTCAAACTGGCTGCCATTTCACAAAGCACGTTAACCAAGACTTAAAACATTCCAGAAAGACTTTTAGAGCTTGTTGGTTTTTTGTTCATATTTTCTTTCCTTTAACCAACTCTGGTTGCCAGGAGCACACAGTAAAATGCCTTAATGCCATACTTGTCAGGGTAGTGCCACAGGTGGGAAGTGGGGCTGCAAATGCTCTGGTTGCAGCAAAGGGAATCACTAACCTCTGAATGCAAGCACTAATCTACTCTTTCTGTATCTTAGCATTGGAAAGACAAAGTCACTGAATCTAGTGTCGTTGCTTGTTTCACACATTTTCCAGGCTCAAAAAATGAGGACAATGAAATTCTGGCATGGGAAGCTGTCATGAAGGAAAATTACCTTGTTAAAGTCAATACCAAAGCAAATGATTCATCAGAAGAGTACGTCTGCCCTTGTCTTTGCTCTACTAACTTTTTGTTGAATATTTTTAGCCAAGTTTTCAGTAGCTCTGAAGTGTTTACAAACTAGTGAGTAGATAAATAAACTCAGTGTAAACATGCCTTTTCTTTTTATTTTTTGAGTAAAAAGATGACTTCTTTGTCAGCAGTTGCAGACTGTCTTCAGAAATAGTTGATTGGGCTGATAAAATGCTAATGACAATATTGCAATGGTTATAATGGTATATTATGCACACAGCTGGGCAGATATATTAAACACACTTGTCCAAATGCCTGTCACAGTATTTCTCAAATGGTTGTGTTTTTCTGTACTTGAATCTTTCTATTTTTTCACCAGAGGAGAAAATCTTGTCTTCCCATATTGTTTTGAGGTCTCATCATGAAAGTGGTGCTATAGCTGACTAGTTTTGCAACATTAGAGGTTTAGATTGGATATTAGGAAAAAACCCTTCCCAGAAAAAGTTGTCAGGCATTGGAACAGGCTGCCCAGGGAAGTGGTTGAGTCACCATCCCTGGAGGGGTTTAATGGAGGTATTTAAGATGTGTAGACATGCTTAGGGACGTGGCTTAGTGGTGGACTTGGCAGTGTTAGGTTTCTGGTTGGACTCTATGATATTAAAGGCCTTTCCCCACCTAAATGATTTTATGATAGTGCAGTTAGTAGAGAATATTTAGTGTTATACCTGGAATATCAAGCATTCCTTCAGCTTCAGTCTATATGGAGGTCTGCACTTAATAGCCCAAGTAGAAAAAGACCTCTGGGGAGGGAAAGATGCTATTTGGAATAATGGTATTTGAAGCTTGACTTATACTGCTCTTCTTTGACTGCCAGCTCAAGATAATTTGTCTTAGGGATCTGTCTCAGTGTTTACATAGTAATAGCAGAAGAAGAGAAATATAAAGAAAACTTGAAAACAGCAGCAGTAACCTGCTGTGTGATGGCTTAATTCTGTAGCTAGCTTCCCGCAGACTTCCATGCCCCTCTGCTCCCGCTGTGCACATTGCTGTCCACAAGTTAGTGTTTATGTTAAGACTACCTGGATGCACTCAGTGTTGGATAAGAAACCAAACAACAACAAAATAATTAAGACAAGCTTTTATCCTGAAAGCAGAAGTGCCTTGACAAGGGAAACAGAATAGCGCAGCACTATTTGTAATTCCTATGTTAGTTCATATAATTTTAATAATAACCAGATACACTTCTGCAAAGCAGTTTTGCAAAGAAGGGGAGGGAAGTTAGCCAATGCTTTTCTAATACCTGCACTCAGCCCGTTCTTCTGTGTCCTCTTTCTGTTTTCAGGATGGTGCATCGATTTAGACAACTGGACGCAAAGGTACTTGTGTTTGACTTCTCTGGGGGATGTGCTGCCATCTGGTAAAGCAGGCAGTGGTCCACAGGAAAAAAAGCATCAGAGTTATGTACAGTCTTTGTTGCTGTCACCAAGATCCAACTTTAATGGGGCTTCTTTAATGTACTCTTTTGAACCTTTAATTCTATATGTAGCTTTATATTGTTCTGGAAAAGGAAGTAGAAACTTGCTTAGCATTGAAGTGTTTCTCAGTACTTTTTATTGGATGGAATAAAAGCAAAAATAATTTCTGTCATAAATCTGCAATATTCTATGTAGAAGGCCCGTGAAACACTGATGGGAAGAAGGGGTGTTACACACTTAGAACATGTTTCACAAGGGTAAGCTCTGAGTTTAGCTTCTAGTGCTGAAGGCATGAGGTAATTAATCCTACTTTTTTTGTTGTTTAACTTCAGCATATAAAATTAAGTGGCAGTTCAGCTATATTGTGACAAGCCTGACGGTGCTTCATATAGCCCAGGCAACACCTGCTGGGTTAACAAAGGGTGCTCTGTGCATAGTGCAGGGTGGGAAGACCTTTAATTTTGATTGAAATCACCAATTCTCATCTGAGTCATGGAAACATCCTGTGTCGAAGCAATGTAAAGTTAACAACCTACTAGAGAGCACATTGTTATCGGAATTGTCACACAAGTATACTTTTTATGACTAATATTGAAAAGGTCTTTGAGATTACTCTTTTTTGAGGCTTGATTGAATTATGTATTTTGCTTTGAAGTGGAAAGTTGCTTCAGTATGAAGAACAGACTTTTTGAAAGTCCAGGGGTGAGAAGGCCCACATGTACTTAAAAATACTACTTTTGATTGCTGTCAAATAATTTATATGGCAAAATAATAGCTTGTTTTCAATACTAAAATGGAAATGGCGAGTGCCCAAGTATGTGTCTAGTGATGCAGTAGCTTTAACTCTCTAGTAAAAACTAAGACCCAAATTATACCTCTTGTTCTGTGAAGGAATACCTTACAGCAGGCTGTTCTGTGTATTTATAGCTTCAGCTTTGGTGGCAGAAATGTACTCAGGCCAGCGCTTGGGAGAGCAATGGGGATATCTTGTGGGCTTTCACTTGTCTTAAAAACAAGTCTAAGAAGTCCTAGGTGTGAGCCCTGATCATGGAGTAAACTTTTCTTGAAACTTCATAAGGATGTCTCGAGGAACAGTGGACTTCAGTTAGGGCACAGGGAGGGTTGGAATGCAGCTGCGCATGTCAGGATGAATGCTCCACAAAACTCCACTGATCTGCAGTCTTTGCTTTGAAGGAAGGAGCATGGGGAGATGGAGTATAGATGGGAACTTGTAGCTGCCGTGATGTGTGCTTGTTAACTAGGTGAAATACACATGCAGTAGGGCGCACTGCATTAATTGCATTAATGAAAACTGTAATTGGGAGTGTCCTCTCAAGCACTGTTGTGTTTAATATAATATTTGGAGAGGCAATTACTTGTTACTCATATTATCATTGCTTTCCTATGAAAAGCAATATTAGTGCTGCTTCATTTGCCACCCTAGTGTGACTACTGAATATGAAAACCAGTCAGTTATTGCCTTCAAAGTAGTGGCTGATGTCCACAGGGTAGCCAGGGAGGCAGGAGTTCAGGTAAGGGATTTAATGCCTGTTGTTGCTGATGTTGTATGGTATTTTATAGGGTATTTTGAAGTACTTATTACTGCTTGCTTGTTCTGTTCTTTTCTTTTATTCCAAGCTGTGATCATCTGTTGAAATGAGTTAGATTGACTTTGCATAAATAAAGCTGTTTTCTGTTTTTGTTTTTGTTTTTTTTTTTTTTTTAATTATTGTTATTTTTAAGCTCTCTGATTTGAAGGGGCTTCTGAAAGAGATTTCCAGCAAAATCAAATGAATGCAGCTGAAATCCAAGAGCAGCTAGCTGAGCAGGGTAAGCCAGCCCTCTTTAAATCCATTCTCTGACTTGAATAAGTTATCAGCATTTTTGATCTTAACTTGATATAGCTCTGGAAGTAAAGTCAGTATTAACTATTGATGCTTCTATTGATGTTGTCTAATATTGGGAAAGAAAGAAGAGATAAATTATCTTTTTTTTCTGAAATGTAGAATTTTCCATCTGATGTTTCTAATGATTTTAGGCATGGTTTAAAATACTTTGGCTTGCTCCTTTGCCTTTGAAAAACTGTGAATAACCCAAGGTGATGGTTTTTGTGCTGGAGGCCCCCTAGAAAATTAGGAGCTGCTGTGATGGATCCTTTACAGTTTAACTCTGAAGAACATAAAACCCAAATAGAAAAGAGATAATTGTGGGTAGGAATAGGGTTTATTTTTCTGTTGTCTGAATAGGGTATTACGGTGGATTGCTATGTCTTTCCTGTATGAAGAAGTGCAGGGTGAAGTGTTTACCCGAAGGCTCCAGAACTGCAGTTCAGTGTTTAGTCACGAGCTTAGTGTCTCCTCCTTCATCAAGTTCTGTGGAAAAACTGGGATGGAGCCACAGGTTCAGGTGGGATGTGAAAGCCAGGCAGAATATTGGTGGACAGAGAGAACTCCTGTCTTCATTAAAAGCAGCAAGTTAAGAAGTGCAGCTGTTGATGAGGGTGTTCGGGAATGAGTTGATCAGCCTGAATGTTAGAGCCTGGCTCCTTCTCCCATAGAGAATTTTTCTGTGAGAACTCACGTGTGTGTCAAACATTCTTTAATCAACTTTCTCACCATTTTTCAGGGATAATTTCATATTCACTTGTCCTGAAGCTCAGTTTAGTTATGAATGACTCGCAGCCACCTAGTCAAATCTACAGGGCTCCTCAGTTACTGGGGTTTTTTCTTGGATGCAGTAAACTCCAGGTCACCTAGAGTAGGCTGGAGTGTAATGGAACTCTGGAGGCCATCTAGTCTAATCTCGCTCAGATCAAAGGTAGCTGCAGTTTGGCTGAAAAATAGGTTGCAGTTCAATAAGAACAGATGCAAATTTTACAGTTACCTGGGAATTACTGGCTACACAGGCACAAAATATGGGAAAATCTGATGAGACAGCAGCTCTGCAGAAAAGTAAATCGCTGGTGTTTTGTTGTCTGTGAGATTTGCAAATCCTCCTGCTGCTTATAGTGCAGTGAATACTCTGTAGGGTACATCTGGTGTTAGTATTAACCTTTGAGGAAGATGGAGTGTCTGGAACTGTAACAAGACGAACTGAAAGTCTTAACAAAATAGGAGTGAATGAATTACAGTTAGCTAACCTGGGAAGGAAGGTACATGTTTATGATGGAGCTCATGGAGATGACTTCTTGTATGTATAATTGGTGTCTTGAAAGGAGACAGTCCCTTTCCAGTTTATGCCTGGTAAACTATCTAGATGGCATCTCAGTTGTGACCAAACTGGTTTGTGTGTGAGCTGTCCTGATTCTCAAGCTGAGCCTTGGCAGTCCGTGCTACTAATGTCATGGTGTGAACAGAGAGGTTAATGTCTCACAGGAAGCAGATGTGTATATTATGCTGCCTCATCTGAAAGGGAGTACTTGTATTTTTGCTGACCTTCTTCAATAGGAGATGCTCAACTGGCCATTCCAGGTACTTTGCATGCAGATGTTTCTTTTGCTTTTGCTTCCTGATGAGTATCTCTGCTACTCTGCTAAGACACCATGTTCTAGACAGGTGCTGCAAAGAGTTCCTTGGTCCCAAGTGTTGCACGGGACATTCAGTTTGCTGAGCTGATGTCATGAGGATGAAAGAAAAATGTTGAGGTGGGCTGGGATCTCTAAATTTTTTTCTTTTGCTCACACAGGTGCTGATTCATCAAGAATAATTTCTCTGAGCTGGCAGTAACCACCAAGCACATGGTAACTGATCCACCAGAGTCTGTGTCTCAGCAAGAGTTTCTAGGATTTTTATTTACTTATTTATTTTTAAAACAGCTCTTTTTCCTTGTTGCAAGATGATGGTAAAACATTAAGGTGACTGTTTATCTCCTGGCAGGATTCCCATATTACCCAAGCTCTCCTTCTTCCTCATCTCCCCTGATGTTCAATGGCAGCAATTAGTCCTTGTCAGCTGCTGTTAAATAGCACTCTTAATTCCAGGAGTTCTGCTGCTGCTGCCAAAATCACTTTGCTTTTCAATTTCACTCAAAGGGACCTGTTCATGAGCTTCCTTTAGCCACTAATTGCTTGTCTTAATGAATCAGTCTCCCTTCCCTCTCCTTCGTGTAGTAGCTAGATCTAGTTTATTACTTGTATGGTGTGTCTGTTAGACCTGCTGAGGTCTGTAATGCTGGTGTGCCAGAATGCAACATATTGCAACATCATCCCCAGGAAGAAGGACAGCCTTTGGTCCTACCGTGCACCTACATTTCGGACTCTACATGGACAGTGTGGACTTATTCCCACCCTACCTGGAACTGTGCAGCAGTGCAGATGCTTCAGCTGTTACAGCCCTGCATGAGACTGAATTCATCCAGAAAGTGTTTCCAAAGGCCTTGTGTGCAGTCCTTGCTTGTTTCTTTAGTGGTAATTTGTATACTTGGAACATTGCAATTGAACTTTTTCAAACATCTGTTTGCAGATGTTTGCATTTTGAAATGAAGAGATTGTTGGTCACCTTTCAATATTGTGATGCATGCTACAGTGAGGTTGTTGCTTTCTGCTTTCTGTCCCAAATAGCAGCTGAATTTTGTGGCGATTTGTGTGATATAACTGGATGCATTACCAGCTGAAGGGAAAGCACTACAAATGTCATTTGTTTATCTTGCAAAGCATTGTATACATCTTCATCCCCAGTGTCCAGGAACAAGCTTCCAAGATGTTTGATTTTGAAGGTTTAGGTATTTTCCTCTTGCTGGCAGTGGTTGTCAAATCCATACTTTGCTGTGACTTGCAGCCGGTCTGAGAGCTGTCAGGCAGAATACATGGGTGCCACATGGTGTCCCCAGGTGAGTAGTTAGGTAGGTGTAAAGGGAATTTCTCCTGAAGCGGAACGCTCCCCAGGTGAATCACCTTGACCAGTGCAAATACAGCCATCTGCTGCCTGGCTACAAACTAAAGCTGGCGTGTAGGCCTGCCTGTGTGCACAAGAGCATGTTCCAGTCCACATCTGCTGTGAAATATTTGTTGGTCCAAGACAATGAAGACAAGACCATTCTGTGCGTTTTGGTGTTTGCTGCAGTACAGGGATATGAAGCGCTGTTGTACGTGGGGAATGTTTCTACTTTGGGGTGCAACTGATTGAGGTGTAGCTTACTGACTGAGGAGGCCAGCACATGCATGTGTTGTTTACTGGAGGTGCTGCTGCTCTTGTCTTTGTAGCTGAAAATTGAATAGATTTACAAGAAAAACCATGATTGAGGGCTTATCAGAAGGGTCACTGCTCTTTTTTGCTGCTTCACATGACGTGACTTTAGTGTATGCTGTGCTTTTACAGAATCCTGGGGGATACAGTGTGTGCAAATATGTGTTTTCCCATTAAAAAGTTTATAAAGGACTCAGACTTTCATTGACTTCTGTGGCAGCTTGCATCATAAATTACTGAGACAAGTTTTCTTTCTAGAAGTTATTTCTTCCTATGTCGTTGATGTTGTATCTGCCAATGCCACCAAACTGGATGGTGAAGTGAACATGTCAGAAGGGAGAGCATGGGCAGGCTGGAAGAGCTGGGCTAGCAAGAGTAGTACGAACTTGAACAAAGACAAGTGCAAAATCCTGTACCTGAAATGACGTAACCAAAGAGCCCAGTACAGGCTGGGATCTGTGTGGCTGGGGAGCAGCCTTGCTGGGAGTGATATGGGGTTGTTTTTTCTCTCTTGACTGGAGGCAGGAGTTCAGAGCTGTGAAGAAAACAGCAGTTTACATTTGCAGAGGGCCTGGGGCTTTAAGTCTGAACCTACACCTGGAAATACACTTGGAGAAGAGCTCAAATGCCTGTTCTGAAAGGACCATAAGTAATTCACTCTTGCCAAGGTTTAAGTGTGTGTTGGTTTTGGTTTTGTTTTTGTTTTTTTTTTTTCCCAAGCAAACTACTCATTTGGGTCAATGCTTTTGGAGGAAAGGGGGTGTTTTCCCAAGGGAAGTGCTTCCTAAAAAGTTTCCAGTGGGTTAGATATAGCTGTCTCTTTTGGATCTCACTATACTTCTTCCACTCCTTCTGGTCCAATGCTGTTCAATAGGGCAGGGGAAGGGAGAAGGCTTTTCACAGTTGTTGCTGTGAAAAGCAGACTGTGGTTCTCCCTGCAGCTACACAGACCAGCTCTGAATGTGCTCCATCCCAAGCACCTGCCAGCAGGGTCTGATGCCCACCTCTCAGCTGAGGTCTGAGCAGGAGCATCTCTCTCCAGCTGAGAGCCCCAAACAAAGCGGAGTACACAACCCCTGGCACCACAGAAGGAATCTTGCTGGGTGAAATGACTGCTTTGTTCTCAGTGAGTTATTCAACATGAAATACACCGTCTTGGTGGCTGGCTAGCTCCTGGGACATGGTCAGTTCAGTGCAGCAGTGAGAGCTGTGAATTAAAAGGCCTTTACTCACCTGCCCACACACATCTTGTCAGTAGGCTTTTTTAATCCATGGCACTATGCATTTACCTGATTTTTGTTGCTGTGTCCCAAGAGGTGATGGATGTAGCCTACCTTTTATTTCCTTTACATGCTAATATAAGCTGGGGATGCATTTCTTTTGTCATGATAGTCTAGTGCCTCATCTCTTTAGGCCTGTGCTGCCTCTTCTGTGCAGATGGAGATGGTTGCAAACAGATGGAGAGCTAGTTGCAGTGTCTTGGTGGAAGCTGCTCTGGCCCAGAGCTGGCACAGAACGGAGCTAATGGGCCATGCACTTTGGAAAGTCCTTCTCTGTATGGCACAGTCTGATTTTAACGTGTCCCTGGCCGCCGGGAAGGCTTCAGAGGTTTGGCTCTGAAAGCTTCTTGCTAATTGACCCTTTCTGTACATCTTGGTGAATTAGGCAGGCATTAGTTTGTTCAGCTTGGAGAAGAGGAAACTGAGAAGAGACTTCATCGTGGTCTACAGGTTTAGATTGGATGTTAGGGAAAAGTTCTTCACCCAGAGGGTTCTGGAGCACTGGAACAGACTCCCCAGGGAGGTGTCACGGTCCTAGCCTGAACAGGGTTCAAGGAGTGATTGGCCAACACACTCAGACACATGGTGTGAACTGTGGGGTTGTCATATGCAGGGACATGAGTTGGACTCTATGATCCTTGTGGGTCCCTTCTATCTCAGGACATTCTATGATTTTAGGCAGCAGTTGCTGCTGTGCATTAGCAGACTTGAAAATTGGGGCATCTTCTTGAACGAGCACATCTTGGACATCCTGAAAGGAGCTGTTTGCTCTTCTCTGTTGATCTGTGAGGGTTTGTCTGGTTTCAGAATGACATGAGGCTGTTCTGGGAATGGGAGAGGGGGTACTACATGTACACAAGTTGGCCTTTAGACAGCCAGTCCTGTCATCCTGGGTCCCAGCAAAACCTCCTGTATGCACATGGGGATGCTGGTCAAGCCTGGGCTGTCCTGGAACCTGCAGCAGCTGATCTTAAACTTGTATGGATGTCTACATGTCAAGTACAATGACATTCCTTCAGATACTTTTCAGGATATACCTGTCCTGCCAGGTCTCCCCAGACTGAGGGATGCCTTACATATCTTGTGGTACAAGTTGTTTTCCTGTGGAAATGTCCTACATCTGTCCCCAGGGCTGGGGACCCTAATATGGAATGGAGAACCACAGGGCAATGGATCAGACTGTAACTTGTGGTCAGGAGGGACACGTGTGCTGCTGGAGTCTGCTGCAGGAATGCCGGCATAAAAGCAGTGCTTGGCTGTTGTAAATAAGCCCATCTGTGTTTCCTTATGAAGGAGGTGGCTAACATGTTTTTGCCTCTGGCTGTCTCCTTTTCCATTACTAATTTGCTTTTAAACGTTGGTATGATACTGTCTCAAGGCAACTTTATGTCAAGTTGTTTTCCTGTATCCCAAATATAAGTGGGTAGTAGCTCTTGCTCTATGCCATTCCTGTTATTTGTTTTATGTAGGATGTTAATGTACTTCCAATAACAACGTTGTAAAACTGTCATCGAAGAAACATGCAAATCTAATAATCTCCCTGTTGATTTATGATATGAGTTTTCTGCTATCAGGAAATCTTTCTTGTGGAAAGGAATATTAATGAGATCGTCTAAAATGCCCTTTTTTTTTTTTTTAACAAGAATTTATTTGCTTAAAAGATGTAGATTTGCTCTTCATGGTAAATAGCTGAAGAACGTCATGTTTAATCTGCAATGTGGGCTTGGTCTGGGAGACACTAAAATGACATACGGTAAAAAAATAATTGGCTCAGGCAAGGAGATATGAGTAAGTGGAGGTTGAAAGCATTCTGCTTGCCTAGGCTGGTGCCTGGTATGCAGGTATTGTGAAAAAGGATTTATGTCATTTAGAAATAAATCATGGACCATAATTAAACCTTGATTGCAATAAATTTGCTTGCTGTGAAATCTTGGATTCATAAATACAGGATGATTTCAGCAGGAGCAAAAATGCAGAAAGAGGTTGTAAGCACGTTTGACATTTACACATTTGACAGCTTACACATTTTTGTAGCACAGTATTGACTGCAGCAGAACTGCTAGAGGTGAAATGTTTCTTGGTTTCTACAGCGTGCCTCATTTGTCTGGAGTGCACCCAGTTGCTAAAATAAAGGGCTGATTTATAATGAATAATTTATTCATAAGCTTCATCAATCTTTCCTTTTCTGCTCACAAAATAGTGAGCAAATAGTTGCTATTTCTAAGAGTTTTTATTTGGATATTAGAAATATTTTTTCCTTTGTGTCTGGTATCGGTGTAGAATTTGAACTATTAAGCATTCGGGATGGTTGTTCAGTGCTTTTACTTGGCTTGTATTTGTGTGTCAGTGGGGTCCTAGTGCTTGTGCTGGAACATAACAGTAAAACTTCATCTCTGTAAATATTTGCTGGTGGGCTTAGACTGGGAACACTTGATAGGTGACCCCCACAAATGTCGTCTTCAAGGAAGTGAAGTGTTCAGGCTTTGCTGGAACTGTACTTATCTAGAAGTAGCTGCTTAGGATAACTTTTGTTTTGAGAGCTGTGGCAGCATTATTACCTGAAAGACCTTGCCTCTTACCTTTCAGAAATCTCCACCTAAAAGCAAGGAAAAACCCAAAAGCTTGCTTCAAGCACTTAAAGTGGTCAGTGAGACATCAACTGTAAAATCCACAAATCCAAAGACAATGATCCTTACCCATTCTATAATTTTCTACACTGTTTTGGCTTTCTGGAGTTTGATGCACCAATACTTGAATGCTAGGAACTGCTGCTGTTGGTGATGACTTTGCTATTCCAGTCAGTGAACCCTCAAGAGGCAGAGGAACTCCAATGCTACTAGACTGTTGAATCAGGAAGTACTTAATGCTTCAGGACCACTGCTGATGTCACTTTTAGAGTTGGCTTATCCATATTAATGTATATTTTTGCACTTTGTGCCAGTGCTATGTGACTGCATTTTGTTAGCATGAATGCCCTTAGGATATTTGTTCTTGTGCTCAGTACATCAGGAAAGTAATTGTATTTTTTATATAGGGCTGACCATTGCAATCAGGTTTTTCTGCTAAATGTAGCCACTCAGGAAACAGAGCTGATATTACACAGCTGGTGGTGGATTACAATGAATGCCAGTGTGGCCAGTTCACCCCAGCTGGCAGCTGAGCCCTTATCCAGTTACTTGATCACCCTGTCCCCAGTGAGATGAGAGAGGAAATGGGAAAGGGCAAAAGCCAGAAAAATATCCTAAAGAAAGAAAAATAGCGATGCAAAAGCAGTCACAACCAGCCCAACCAGTCCCTGAGCAATGGCTACTTTGGAAAAACTCCTTCATTTTTATTGTGGAGCATGGTATCAGATGGCATGGAACAACATCCCTTTGGTCACTTCGAGTCAGTTGTCCTGGTTGTGTCCCCAGTCTCTTTTGCACCCCTAGCCCACTTGCTGTGGGGGTCAGGATGAAAAGCAGATAAGTCCTTGATGTTGTGCAAGCACTACTCAGCAATAGCTGAAACACCTGTGTGTTCCCAACACTCTGTTAGCTCTTAATCTGAAACACAGTACTGTGCCAGCTGCTATGAAGAATACCAACTCTATCCCAGTCAGACCCAGTACAGCAAGTTACAATTTGGAACAGCAAGCTATGCATTTAAATAAATTTGGCAAAGTAGTTAAATACCTAGGAAGAGGCTGAAGGTGGTGAAGAGTTCATTTGGAAATGGTTGCTCAGTTTGTCTGGAAGCAGAGTTGGAGAAGGTGGTGAATGATGCTTGAAGATGCTGACAGTTGCTTGCAGGTTAACTTTTGCAAGGTTATTGCAAAATTAAATCAAGGATTTCACAGGCTTGCTGCAAGTGTAAATGGAGGAAGTAATATTGCAGTAGCTCTATGAACCAGTCAGGATCAGTTAGCCTTGCTTTGTAGACTGGGTGCAAAAGCTGTGGTGCATGATAGGCAACTCAGATTCAATCCCTGTTTGTGTGGTGCTGTGCCAGGAGGTGGGTTTTTAAGCTTTTATGTTCATGTATGTATGAGGAGGGTTGATGAAAAAAGTAGAACTACAATAAGTTAAGACAGTGCTGCAAAGTCTTTGTTTCAGAAGAGAGGTGATTGAGCAAAGTGCCTGCTGATAATGATCAACCAGGACCTCCTCTGTGTCCCCAGGTGTGCCATGGGGTACAGGTGTTTATCAGCAGTGGTCCCCTTTGCTGTGAACTTGCTGTCTAGGTTTATGGTGAGCCTGTTCTGTGGCCCCTCCCCAGGACATGAGCCTGTGGCTGGCTTGGGTGATTTTTGCTTGTGCTATACTGACAGATAATGTGGAGGGCTGTGGCAGGTGATTGGTGGCTTCACTGATCAGGTTTTTTCTGCTGTGGTTCAATCCTGAAGCTGCCTTGCTCTACAAATCTACGATGAGATGCACATAAGAGGTGCAGCAGCAATTCTTCATACTGTTTCTTTCTTTCATGTGGGTGTAGGTAATCGCCACTGAACTGAGAAGCAGGGTTATCCTTGTTGCAGGAAGGACCAACACGCACGGGGGCCAAGTGGTCCAGGGAGTCTATCAAAAAGGAGGATCTGAGCTGTGGAGAGCAGCTGGCCAGCATTGTGGTCTGTCTGCATCACACCATACTCTGTGTCTTGTTACTTTTACACAGGATTAGCACTCTGCTTCAGTTGGCAGCCAGGACACTTGCTCCTTGCTGGGGATAACCATCTCAGTAATGGTGGGCAGGAGCAGGTGGCAGTGCAGGTAGAAGATGGCAGCTGGAACTGGAGTATATTCCTGCCAATAGGGAATCACTTATTGAACAAGACTTCCTGAAGCTGAGATGTGCTCCCAGTGGGGAATACTTAATGTAAAAATTAACAGTACATTTTAGGCTGCTTGGGGTTCACTTTTGTAAGGAGAACATGACCAGCTGTGGATGATCCCCTGAATAGTCTGGGTTTGGGGTGTGTCAGAGAGGAGAGAGGCTTTATCCTAGCTTTAGGCTTTAATTCATTTGGTTGTAAAATGTGAGTTTAGGTAGACTGGATTTAATGTTAAAATTGGGCTGATAATACTTTTTCTGAGAGCAGTGTGCATGGGGTCAGAGTTGATTCACCTGTGTGACCATCAGCAATTCACAGTGAAAACTGCCAGCAGATGTGCATGACAAGTCCCTTTTGGGCTGTTTCATTTAAGCATTTGTCAGATGCCCGAGCACAGCCCTTGAAATAACTGATAAAACTAATTGCTCAGAGTAATTAAATGAGTCTTACTTAATAAAAATACACCACTTTGCATCTTTTCAACAGAGAGGACACAGGTGCTTATGCTGTCTCTAATATGGGAGAGCAGGGTCTGTGTTATTCTCAGTGCTGGGAAAGGGGTGATTAGGACAAGGCTCCAACATGAGACAAAACAGTACCTGGAATTGCTTGATTTGCTGCTCCTGACTAATGTAATTATCTAAAATATATGCTGATTTAAAACTTGAGCTCATCACCAGTGGCTTTATATCTAATGTCTAAAACCTTGTGTAACTACTCAAAGACAGATAAAAATGACAACTTTAGTATTTAAGAATCCTTGAAGTTCAGTTGGACTCCTCATTTTTCTGGTTATGGATCTTAATGCCTATGGGAAATTACAAATTACAATTTTTTAATTGAAAGATTGTAACTTCAAGGAATAACTTTTTTTTATTCATGCTAAAAATTCATGACTCTTGTTTTTCTGAACGTGCTGAACCTTCCTGTGACTTGAGCCAGAACATCCCATTGTGTATTGAACTACAGGGATGCTGAGTGCTGACGTTGAAATAGAATTGAAAGGAAATGCTGGCGTTGTGACTGAATGCCAGAAAGGCTGAGCCTATTTTAGCAGTGCAAGCCACTTCCAATAAATGGCAACATGAGGCTCACAAGGGACAGGGTGTGACACTGGTGGCTGTACTTGGCAGGTGATGGATTCAGAAGTGGGAGATGAATGTTTTGCTGGTTTCACTGAAGATTTCAAGTTCTACTGGGGTTTGGTTTGACCGGTAGTTGCAAGTAACTTTCTTGAAGAATTCAAAAGGATATAACAGCAAAACTGAGAACATGCCCTAGGGACAGGGAGAAAATCTTTAAAATTATTAGTATGGTCAGCAAACTTAATTTATATGTATGTGTGTATGTATATACATAGCCCTTTTGTTTTTCAGGTACCAGTATTTTGGTCTGGAGGTAATGTTTGCCTTGCATCAGCTAGAAAGTTGTGCCAGTGACCCTGTAAGAGCTATTACTGCTGACCTGGCAGGCACAGGAAATATAAATATTTAAAGATTCAAAGGCTCAAAGTAGTGAAGTGAGACCTCTGAGATTCTGCAGCAGCCTGTGATGTTTGAGAACAGTCTGTGTTATTGAGGTTTTGTTTACTGTAATGTGTGCTTTCTGTTGCGTCACTCCCAAAGTCCACTTCCAGCAGCAGGAACTCTGTAGGTTTAGGCTGCGTTCAGTAGAGCAGCATGTCCAGTGTACCTTAGAAATGCGGTGCAAAAGGGGTCAGGCATTGTCTCTGTGCTTCCCAAAACAGTTCCTTTAATCCTTGTAAAATGGTGGTTAAGACATCGGTTCAAGTGGGTTTTTTTTAAGTCTTGACATAGAACAACTTGGCGAGTTGATGGCAAACCTTGCAGAGCATGGAACTTCCATGGTATGAACTCCAGACATAAGAAATCCATTCTAGTTTCAACCTTACTACTGTACGTGTGGGAAGCAGAGTTGTCACTATATTCACTTGTCTTTGCTTTACTCTCATTTTGATTACCAGATCTTCCAAGCGCTGTACAGCAGAAGGCTCTGTGCAGGGTACCATCTTGTGAGAGCAGAGAAGTGGGAAAAACAAAGACTTATTTTGCATCCCAGGTGGTCAAGGACTGGAGAATGTTCAGCAGCCCATGGGCAGTGTCTGCACTGGCTGTACAATTGTCTGCTCTTTCTCTAAGGGATATTCAGACAAGATCTGAAGGCATCAGAGCTGAGTGGTGTATATGAACTATAGATCAGGTCTCAAAGCCTCTGTTAGTCTGAACAAAATCTAGAAGTCATTCTCCTACCTCTCTCAGCTGATGTCAAGACAAGAGTTAGTCTTCTGCTTGTGTGATGGAGTTATCCATGGAGAACTTTTAGGGAGCATCTTGGCTTTGTTAATGCCATGCTGTGAGATCAAGGAGGAAAAAACAAAAAAACTACGTGCACACACACAAAAATTCAAAACAGCGTGGGTATTTTTGGGGTTGAGTTGGGTTTTCTTTTATTTGAAGGGACATAATTAACTTTCATCTGTCATTTGAATGTCCAGAAAACAAGGGACCAGGAATAGCTCCTCGGTCCCTGGGATGCTGTTCAGGCTGTTTTCAGAGTGCAGACATGTGATGATGCTGGATGATTTACATTTGCAATGAAGATGCATCTTGTAATTACTGAAATTTCACTCACAAAGAGAAATTATTGTTCCCTCAGTTGTCTGGGAACAGACCTGACTTGATTGCTGGAAGTGAAAGTGGTCTGAAAATAGTCATCTAACAGAAGCTGTTTAATTTCCTCTTTTCTTAAATAGCACATATCTGTTTGTTGTGTGGATTACATTGGATACAACCCCTTCCCTCTGTTCCAAGGTGCTTGGCATCTGGAACTTGATTATAGTATAGTCAAAGTTTAGTCCTTAAATTCCTTAAATTAAAAGTGTCTTTCTGCATCTCTCTGTCTCTCAAGTTTCAAGGAGTTTTGTGTTTTGGGGGATTTAACTATAACATCTGTCCATTCTAAAGTGATGCATATGTATGTGTGTCCTTTTGCTTTTTCTGTCTGCTCTGCAAGCCCACTCCAAAAGCTTTCTCAGCTTCTTCAGTTTGGTTAATCAGTGTTATCCTGATCAGAGACATTGTGAGCTTCATTGCTGCCACTGCAGCCAGAAGCCTTTATAAAGCTGCAGATGAAATTTGTGACTTCTCCCTAGTGCTGCCTGGTGTCTTGGTTGTGTTCCCCTGAAAGCCCATATAATTCCCTGGGATGTGCAAGGCAGTAACACTAGGGCAGCTGGCAATGGGTCAGAAACACTTATTGTCTCATTTTTCACACCTTCTCCATTTTGTTCTGTCCTGTTTTTTGTTCGAGGCAAAGGTTTCACCTTTTGTCACTTCTCCAGGTGCCGTGGCACTGTTGACCAAAAGGGCTTGTAGCACCAAGTAATTCATGGCAGGGTCCTTATTAGCAAATGCCAGGAGCTGGTCTCTAGAGAAGGGCAAGAAGTCTTTGCTCATTCAAGAGCATGTTGTCCTGGGTTTGTGCAGCCATGCCTGTTCTTCCCTCAGCACAGATGAAACAACAACTTTCCATTCTGAATGTTTCAGTGACTGAACAGTCTCTTGGGTTCAGGAATTTGACCTCAGAGGTCTTCTGCAAACTACTGAATTTCAGGTTGAATTCCAGTTACTCTTTACAAATTTAGTGGTGTTTCCTAACCTGACACTGATGAAAACCTCAAAATCCTTAGAAAACTGGAGTTCAGGACACTTTGAGTCAAGCAAGTGGAACTAACACTACCTTTTTAAATCTACTGAAAGCAGAGATTTCCAAAGAATGCTTTTTTTCAACCCCCTGCCCCAAAGAGAAGTTAACTGTCCTTCTCTTGTTGGTTGCACCTGGACTGTTAACACTAGGCAGGTGGTACCTGTGGAGGTGTGTTACCTGCGAGTGGGGACAATGCTGTGCCCTGCTCAGACCTGCATTTTCTCTCAACAGCAGATGCCCGAGGCTGTTTTCTCCACAAACTCTCCCTTCTCTCCATTCCCATCCTGTCCACCCTCAGTTTCCACCTCTTCCCTAGCTCCTGTATCTGTTTGGATTGAGCAGCCTCAACCCAAACATGCCTTTGACACAGACAGTGAATGAAACCAATTTTGCTGTAATGTGACTCTACTGGAGCATATAATGTATCTATGGAGAGACAGAAGAAATATTTACCAAGTTAATTACAGACTTAATGAGCCAGGATTCAGAGAGGTGAAATAGCAAACATTGCCATTCTCTGGATGCTGCAAAGCAAAGCCAGATCTCCAGAGAGGAACATTCATTTCATAAATTTATTTTTGAGCCCCTCTCAGCATTACTATTAATATAATCCTGCTGGCAGACTTTCCTAGTAGCTACTGTAAGAGGAAAGTCTTTGAATGCTGCAATTGGTTCAATAGTTAAAGTTACTGTTGGACTGGACACAGTGCTGTGGCTTGGCAGTTAGGAAGCACTTTTACAAATTTAGGTTCCAGTGGAATATTAACAGGTCCCGGCATACAGGAGGCAGATGGTTCCTTTTCTAGGAATGAAGTCGAAAGCTAAATGTTGTCCAGACTACTGCAGCAAGTTGGTGGTGAAGTGTACTGGAAAACACTAAGGACCTTGGAGCTCCGAATGCCAACTTCTTTCCGTTCAAGTGGTTTGAGTGGTCTTGTTTCTTGTGCTTCATTACCGCAGCAGCAGCATGATTGATTGCAGAGAAACCACTGTAGTAGCAGGTCTAACAGTGTGTTAGGAGACTTCCTCCTTCATCTGAGGCAGCATGGTCCTGTGTCTGGTTGCAGATAAGTTGGTGGTAGTGCAACAGATGCTGTTCTTGAGAATCTCTAGCTCAGGTTAAATCCTATGCGCTGTGGTGCTCTGATGTGGTAGTAGGCACAGAAGAATATTACCAACCTTCCCATGGTGTGGACAGTACTTAAGGAGAACTAGGAAGAATGGCAGACCCTGCTGCAGATGAGCGTGTCCAAGAGCCAGGAGAGAGTGTCTTCAGCTGCGGTGAACAAGCAGAATGGATGTACAGAAGCAGCTCTGGCTTTTGACTGGGCAAAGCTTCAACTGGTGTTTTGGATCATGTTCCCAATGCTGAAATCCAAGTTGGCTGGTAAAAAACGCCCACCCCTTTTTGGAATATGCACCCACATCCACCTCTGTGAGCAGCTGTTGAGTGGGATGGCGCACACGTGGTGCGGCACTAGCCAGTAACGTGGCCCTGGCAAGATTCCTCCTTGGTGCTGTCTCTGCTTGTCCCCACCAGGCACGGGTTGTTCCTGGCACAGTTTCTCTGCTCATGTGCAGTTCTACCAATTGGCACACAAACTCTTCCTGGGGAGTACCGTGGCTCAACAGGTCCCTGTTGTAGGATCTTGCAGTAACAACAGGGCATTAATCCAGTGACCATTAATGTCCACACCTGGGCCATTGTTTCTGTTGTGTCTTAGAATTGCATTGCCTTGATGGGGTTTTGCCCTGAAGTCCTTTCAGTGTGAGTGATACTTATCCAGCTCCATTTGTCAGCCAAGGGCTCAGATACCCCTGGTGTGTGATCAGCTGCTGTTCTGCAGTCTGACAACCCAACAACCAAAAGCAACTTTATCCTCTTCCTTGTCAAATTTAAGCCCTGGTATTTTACATGCTCCCCTGTCTTTCTTTGAGTGCTTGTCATTTGAGAAGTTTTAAAAATGACCCTTTGCCACATAATTCAAGTGGAGCTGCGATTTGAAGGTTAATGGAGGAATTTCACACACAGAATCTTAAAAATGAATATGGTCAGACACACCTCTGCTTTGTGAACAGTCAGCAACGGATGAACTTGTTTGAAGGCAGCAGTATATCTCACAATTCCCATAGACATCCTTTATGCACTTAAAACCCAGGTGCTTATCTGAATGTTACTAGAAGCGTTTCAGTGGTTCTGTTGTGGGGTAGTTGTGGTAGAGTGATACGTTACCTCTGCCTGGAAACCAAGAGTAGCAAGTGCTGTGTGTTGGAGAGGGTATGGGGAACACCCAGCCCTGTTGCAGCCTGGCTCCAGTTAGTTGAGTGCTGAGGTGTCTGGTCTAGCTTATTCCTGTAATTCCTTATGGTGTTTTCCATACTGAAGTCAGGCTGTAATTTTTCAAAAAGCCTGTTAATTTCTGTGCTGAAACAGGAGCCTGAGTGTCAAGGGGATCTGACAGGGGAAATCAAACATCCACAGCTGCTTTCTTGTTTGGTTAACTGGGCTCAGGCTTGGCAAGAGTCAAAGCCATGTGGGAGTTTCCAGGAGCGTGCAAGACCAACAGACTTGGAGTGTCTCAAGGGTCTGCTGTGTGTTTTCTACCTGGGAGGCTTCTCTTGGGTGCTTTGGCTTGCGGGGTGGTGGTGTCAGACAGTTCTGTGTGTGTGGGCTCCCATTTTGTGCTGGGGAATTCTCCACTCATCAGAGAACACCAGCTTGCAAATGCTTCCATTTGCTGCGGAGACACAAAGGCATGGTGTCTGGTGCTATGGAAAGAGTTGTGTCAGCAGCTTTAAATGGGTAACTAATGGCTAAAAGTGAACAAAGTAACTAGATTCTGCCTTTGGCTATGGAGATATAAGGAATTTGGCGCTTCCTCATAGATGCAGTCCTGGGAAAAAGGCACTGTGTTCCATTTCTTATCAGAACACTACTGCTAAATGGAGAAGAGCTGACAGCAAATATTTACTATCAGATCGATTATGTTTAAAGTGCAGTGTCTGTAGCAGAGCTTGGGCACAGAAAGGTCAGGTGTAGGATCAAGGCTGCATTTATATAAAGACAGAGGAATATGTACTGGAAACCCTTGCTTAGAAAGGGGAAATACCAGAGGAATTTGAAAGTCACACTATGAGGATCTTAATTTTTGTCCTCACACTGAGCGTTTTCTCATGTTCAGGTAAGTTGCTCAGAATGGAACCACGTCCTCTTCCTTACAGTGGCTGAGGGAGGGGAAGTCCAACACTGCAATGAACTCCTAATGGAACTATGTGTCTGTCTCAGGGTTTCCAGTGTATGACTATGAACTACCTGTCACAGAAGAGGCTCTCAATGCTTCCATTGCAAGGATCAATTCTCAGTCCTGGGGGACAAACCTGTACGGTGTTGTCAGGAGCCATGTCACAAGAGTAAGTGTGCAGATAATGGAGATACTTCAGCTGAAATGTGCTTTGCTGTTGTGGAAAACTCTTTCCTCCCAACTCTGGACACCCAGATTTAGTTGGAGTTTTCTGAACTGCTTGGAAGAGGGTGGGTTTGAGGTATAATCTGAAGCTATGGCTTTAGGAACCTAAATATTCTTTGTATGTTGTTTTGTAGCTAAAAATACTTAAGGAGTTTAAATTTTCCACCCTTAGAATAGAAAGCTTTCAGGGATGTCTTGTAAGATTTTGTTCAAAACTGGTGGTTTTAAATACTTCTAACTAACTGCTTGGCTTTTGGCATAAAGTAACCTGGTTCCTTTGAAGGTCTCAGCTGAACATTTGCACTGCTAATTAAATGCTACCACACACACATTTCTCCAATCTCTTCTTACATCATCTGTCTCTACACAGCAATTCTGATATAAATCTACTACTGTCTAAATGCAGGCAGGAAACCCTTTTTGGGCTTTGTGTTGCTAAGAAGTAGATTGGATACCCAGAGTTAAGGAGTTGAAGCTTCCTAATTTAAAGTTAGCATGTTCCTGAACATCCTCAGAACCATTCTGTTTCTATAGATAGCATGTATTGAATCTTCTGCAAGAAGGAGTGACTATGAGTTTTGGATTCATCTAGTTTAGAAAAGAAAAAAAAAAAAGTTAAAAGCACTGGGGGTTTTGCTTGGGTTTTTTCTTGTTCTATATTTTATTTGTTTTGGGTTGGTTTTGTTTTTTTTTTTTTGAGTCTCCCATCTCAAGCTAAAACATTGATGAGACTGTTAGAACGAGAAAAGAAAATCCTAATGTGTCAACAAAAGCCACTGAACTCTCTGAAGCTTGAACTGTTGTGTGCATGCTGCCCATTGAAGCACCTGAGCTGACAAAAAGCAACTCTATAAACTGCATTAATCCAATTGCTTGCAGTTGTGTGATTTACTTGCCAAGTCATGTATTTGCAATAGACTTCCCAGCAGTCTATATATCCAAAGCTGAGCTGTTAGCACCATGGTTCCCACAGAAGGGGTGGTAGCATGCAGGGGTAATGCGATGCTTATCTACCTTTGACAGCTATCGTCCCCCCAGCTGACTCTGAGCAGTAGCAGGATCCCACAATGGCTGTGGGGTGTCAAGTGAAACCTCTGTGGAAAACTGTGCTGCTGTTACCAAACTGGCCTAAGAGTAACTCCGGAGCACAATAAAATAGCCTTTCTCACATGAAGTAATCTGGTCAAAATTGGGCACTGGCCCATAATGCCCTTATGTCATCCTTCTGCTTGACAAAGCATCAAGGTTGTTATGTAGCAGGTGTAGAAGTGACAGAGACTAATTACCTGTTGTGTTGACCTTCCTTTTACCAGGTTGACATGTGGAACAACGATGTTTATAAACTAGAGCTGCAGTTCAGCATTCGTGAAACTGTGTGCACAAAATCTTCAGGGAGAGACCCGTTCACTTGTGATTTTAAAATTGGGCCTTTTGTGGTAAGTATGTGACTGTGAACCCCTTGCTCCATGCAGGATGTTCTCAGGATATGTTGAAACACTACTGGTGCTGAAGAATGACTGGTTTTCTCAAAAAAAGAAAAAAACAAACGAACAAAAAAAAACAAACAAAAAAAACCAAACAAAAAAACCACACACACACAAAAAAAAAAAAACAAAAACCAACAAGCAACCAAAACAAATGCAGCATGGAGTGGTTGTTGGGTGGGAAAGTTGAGTGCTGGTAGACTCTTCTGCCTGGTCAGTGGGGGATACAGGAGCTGCTCTGAGCTGATGAGGAGACGTGTGTCTTGGAGCAATATGTAGTGAAAGTGTCTATGCGCTTTAGGACTGAATCCTGGGAGGAAAGTATACCTTCTTTTCTAAGATAAAAGGGTAGAAAAATGGACCTTTTACATGCTTTTATCTATTATGCATCTAGGCGCTATATAGCGGCTATATGTAGTGTAGATGCCCACTCTGTGCTGAGAGTGCTGATCTTCAGATTTCTCAGGTCTCTTTTCAGCCTGAGATAACACAGATCGGGTTCTTGATACAGCTCTTGCTGCACTCTGATGACCAGCCTTGGTAAAAATACATCATCTTTTAACCTGGACTTTTCTGTTCACAGTTATTTTTCCCAGAATCTGGCTCCCATTGCAAGCTTCCGAGCGGTTGTGTCCTGTTTCCATGAATCTTACAAAGTGTATGGAGGAACTTCTTGTGTCCCTGTGTGCAATGACGCTATACTGTGTCACACTTCTGCAGAGATTATCGCTGCATCTTTGTGCTGCTCCAAGCTGAGCTCTTCTCACATCTTTTTTTCCTATGTGAATGGCTGCCAAACTTATCCATCCTTTCCAGGCACAGTCTTTAGGAATGAGGAGGGCTTCTGGGAAGGCACTGAACAGATGGGGCAAAGGCTTTCCTCATAGCTTGCTAGTGATGCTACTACCTCAGGAGTTAGTTTACCCCATGAAGAGGGGGGGTTAAGTGTATCTTTGAGTACCACTACTCTTGAGCTAAGCAGCTTGTTTGTGTGTGTAGATGGGACAACATAGGATTGACAGTGGTTGCTCTTTTTTTCTTCAAAGACACATGGGTTGGCTACTGTGAAGTTATCACTGGGCCCTAAACAGACACCATCCCTCCTCTTTTGTTCTTTGGGCAATACGGTATGAAAGATAGTGTGGGGATGTCTGTTTTCCAAACTTGGGTGGCAGGTTTTGCTGGAGCTTCTGTCGAATTGTGGAGGCAACTTTTTTAAAGGTAGTTTAACTTTTAGAGCTGGAGATGCCATCAGCATAGCCTTGCACAGCTCTTCTGTTTGTGATTGTTGATGCCAGAGCCATGAGAAGGATTCAGAGATTTTTCTTCTGCCTCAAGCAAGCTTGAGACTTCATACAGCTCATATGCAATTGTGAAGCAATAACTTGTGTGTAGTTTTATGCTGCCAGAATATATTGGTCTGGCTTTAGCCTGCTCCAATAATTTGTTGGATGATAGTTTTGCTTAAGTTTCTTCCTTTTGGAATTGACTTTTAAAATCCCTGTACAAATTTCCTAACCTCAGTGAAACTCCCATGAGATGGTTTGCACTGTAGCTTTGTTCTATAAGATTTGCTCTATTTTGATCTGTTACAGACAACTGCTTTCTGCAGAAGTGTTGTGGATGTTTCTGGTGAGCTGATCGTGAACGTTATTGTGCGGTGCCATCGTGGCACATCCAGCTCTGAATCAATGAGCAGCGAAGAGGTAAGGAAGGGGAAAACTGACTTCTGCTGCCTGGAGGAGTGACAATTCTGCTCATCCTCTTGTAAGGATAAGTCAGGTGCATAAGTGTGAACTACAACTCCTGTTGCAGTTGGAGGTTTTGATCAAAAAACTGATTGTGGTTTAAAATCCAGCTGTCTCCTGTAATACCTTCGCTTTCCATCAGCTGAGAGGTTTGACTTTGCTCGATGGATGCCCGGGTAGAGTGTGAATCTCTGCGGCAGTCTGGCACATTCACCAGCTCCAACAGTCTGTCTTTATTAATGTATAGACTATGTGCCTGGAGGACAGTGACTGGCAAATCTATAGACAGAAACAAATACTGATGGTTTTCTCTCTGTTACCAAACCCAGCCCTCAGCTGAGCATGTCATCACAGGATAGCTCAAGAACATTTGTTCTACTGAGATTTGTGTTCCCTTTTTGAACTCTTAGTTGGTTATTAAGGTGCAATTAAACACTGACCCAACCTGTGAATTCCTGCTGTTTTTAAATCATGCCAGTGTCCACTTTTTCCATGAACTGACACTTGAACCTGAGTGCCTGCACTTACAGCACACATCTACGGTGGGTGTTCTGCTTGAGGATTGTATGTAGGGAACAAAGATAATTTCGTAAGCGAAGTGCCAGAGGATATGGACAGGTTTTATTTTTGTAAGGTGTAAGGGAATAAATGAATAGCTTGAAGCAAATATGATTCTGTGTCACCTTCTCTTGATTTGAATTGCCAAATTAGCTTGTAATTATTATTGTTTTGCTGTTGTTCAGAATCTCTATTCAGAGCTAGCTAGTGAATGCACCACAGGAATTCTTGATTTGCAAAGCAGAAAGTCTCCATGTGAAGTACTGAAATATGTAAGGTAGCCCTGGACATTCAGTCTGTCCTCTGTGGGTGAAGCATAACTCTTGTTTAATAGGGTATTCAGTATAAACACTTGCTTTTACAAGCAGGGATCTTCCTGCAAGTTGTCTTTAATCATCACTTAAAATTCAGTACTGCTGCCAATATTCCTGCTGGGGAACGTATTTCCTGCAATGTTAAGAAGGAATAACTGCCAAAGGGAATTTTATGTGCCATAATTGCACATGGAAAGGAAAGTATTTCTTTCTGCAGAGGCCTGCAGCAAGTGCTCTGCAGGTCTTTCTCTAGAGCTGTAACTCAGTTCAAGGCATCCTGGCCTGGCTGAGATGGTGTGGTGGACCTGTGATGGATGGTGTTGGTGTAGCTCCTGTCATGCTGGTGGCATTTGGATAGGAGAAGGAATTGTGATTGAATAAGGCTGGGATAATTTTACTGGGATAGACACCAACAAATGAAGGGTATAGAGAGCTTTTAAAATAGTAATTTGGAATAAATGAGTGTAAGAGGTACCCTGTGTGACAGCAACAGACTCTGTTCTCCTGACTGTATCTGCACTACAGGGAGGTCAGATAAGGCAGGAAGTACAAAGGATGTTGACCTACCTGCAACTGCAGACTTTCTTTAGCAACATCACTGCTTTGCAATAGTATCAGCAGTATTCTTGTTTTCAAATAAATTAAAAATGAAGCTTGGAATTACTTCAATGATCACATAGTACCTGAGGAAATGAAGGAGCAGCTGGCTTCTTGACAGATGAGCTTTTTAAAGAAACATTTTTAATTACAGATGATGCGTATGCCGATAATGAACCCCAACAGACGAGGCAGCAGTCACAGAGAAGGTAAGACATTTCTGCCATGTTGACTGTCCTGTCACATGTTGGTTTGCCTTTTGGATCATCTGTTTGGGCCGTCTGAAGATCATTTGTGGGAGGGAGAACAAAATATGGCAGACCAGCAGTTTGCTCAGGTCATGACCAGCTGCTTTTTCCTGTGCAGAGGGGTGTCCCATTGAGGAAGCAGTGAGGGCATTGGGCTGCTAAGTTAGGGCTGTGCTGAGGTTTGAATACTATGTGTATGCATTTTCTGGACTGACAGATTTTTGCTTTCATAACTAGTACTTATGTGTATCCTTGAGATTGTCCTGATGTTGTGCAGGATGCTGAATGAACACGTGTTTGAAAGCCTATAACACTCATGTATGTCTCCATGTTCTTTTTTTTAGATGATGTATTTGTTCCTGAAGCCTTCCCTTCAAGTGGAAGAGACGGCAACCGTGGAGGCTGGCATAAACCCAACTATTTCAGGTCTGACAAGATAGAATAATATGGTTTGGGTGAGTACCGTTCAAAGTGTGGCTTTTATGCATCCTAGGCCTGTAGGTTTCGTGATGGAGTGGGAAAGTGACTGATCAGGATGAAGGAGCTCTTTGGGAATGTACTTATTGGCTGCGAGTGTGTTAAAAGCCATTTTATTCCAGACATTTGTAGGACTTGCTTATGGTGAGTTTCAGTGACACAGGATCCAAACAGCACTATCAGCACCCGTGACAAACGTTGATGGGGTGGCAATCTCCGGTGCTTACAGGAGGGCTCACAGAACAAGGGTCTGACCACTCGTCAGGGCAGCAGAAGACATTTTTTATTTTCTTGTTGCTTCACCCCTAGGAAGACACCCCAACTACAGAGCCTTCACTCACTTTCAGGTAGTCTGTCCCGTATGCTCAGGCAAACACCAGTGTCCTGGTATGCAGGTAGTATGAACACTGTGCAAGAAAATCAGTTTGCTGTGCTGAGTTTGGCAAACAGCTCAAGCCTTTAGCTACAGTTCTGCCTTTTTGCTTCCATCTCTCGTGTTTAGGAGACTCATGTTTCTGTCTAAGGTTTCATGGGTCCTCCGGACCTTACCCAAACTGGTTGCCCTTAGGAGGGGTGTCTCACTTGGCTGTAGGATCTGGAACATGCCCTGGCTGTGTATGGGCAAATATGCAGATGAGTTGTTTGGTACTTAATTCTGCCCCAGTCCTTCAGCAATTCACCTGCCATTTTTGCACCGGTGCTCTCCTTGCACCCACAGCTTGTTGTGTCTATTTATACTGCAAACTCTTGGAGGAATGGTCATGTCTTTGTGCTGAATCTAATGCAACTAAGACTGCACCGTTTATCAAAACAGAAAAATGAATGTGGAGGAAAAGTATCTGGGAAAACCAAGATGCAGTACTTAGGGCAAGTGTTTTTTGCAGAGAAGCTGTGAAAGATATGTTTGGAGCTCAGTTAATGGGAACGATAATGAAGGGTGCTCAAGATTCATTGGAGCTGGTAAGACCTATACTACAGACACCAACTTTGCTCACCTACTTCTGAGGCTCCATGTGGCAGCAGCTGTAACTGCTGCTGATATTTTACCTGCTCTCTTAAGGAGTTAATCTAAAGGGAAGTGTTTTTGAAAGAGTTGTAGCAATGCAGAACAGTGATCAGTCTTTGGCATGCTTAACATTTTTTAAGTAGTTAGGAAAGGAAGAGGAAATGACTTAGCACCATGTGATTGAAAAGGTTTCGTGCAATCACTTGGGTGTATATTGTTAGCAGGTCTCAGTCCCTGTAGAGAGTGCCAGAACTGAATGCTCCATGTGTGGAGCTCAGAGTAGTCCTGCTGCATTGGAAACAGGACAGTTTTAGATGTAATTTAGCACTGATGACTCACCAGAAACTAACACATGTTACTCATAAGTGGATCTGTGGTAAACCTCCCTGTGCTGAAGGAGACATATCCCCTACTGGCCTAGAAACTAGATATGAAAGGAAGAGCCAGTTGTTCTGCTAGGTCAGGTCTGTCATTGTAAAAATTATTTCATTAAATTCATATGCTATTTTAGTTTATCTGTGAGCCAACCTTTCCTATTATAGGACTCTCTAACTTTTCTACGTGTCTTTGAACTTCCTTGACCATGTTGCAGTGGCATTCTGGTGTGTGCTCTGTGTCCTTTTGGGTAGCTTTAATCCAAGGAAGTAGTGCGGAAAGGCTGAGGCTTATGGAAGAATAGCATAAGGTTGACTTTCTATTCCACAAAACAGAGGAACAAATTTTGTAAGTGCCTAACTGTGGTCAGCTTCTGAAAATCAGTCTTTGGCTGGGTAAATATGAGCTGAACCTTCTTCAGCCTGTCTTCCAGAAAAGTTGTGGGGAAGGAGGTCTGTGAGTTTGAAATGAGCAGACATCCTTTTCTTTGCATTTGGAAAATACCAAGTATATGAAATTAATTAAGAGACTCTCAAGATGAGCTGTCCCCATTAAGAAGCAATCAAACGTTTTGTGTTCCTGGATCTAATGCCTAACAAATCTCAATCTGCAAGCTGTAAAATCCTCTTGAATCAGAATATGAAACAAATGGGAATAAATCTATGGTTCTTGAAATCGTATGCGGTTTGAATTTTAATACTTTGTGCTTGCTATTGAAGTTAGTTTGTGTCATTTGCAGAGCTGTGTTTCATACCAGTGTCCTAGGTTTTGGACATCTCAGAGGCAGATACACTAGGAGATTAAGGGACATTTTTCAAAACTCCTTGTTTTTCCTGATTTTATTGATTTGACTTATTAGCTGCAAAGTTTGGAGAGAAGTCGTCTTAATTTCACTTGTATCTAGAATGAGAGGGTTTCGTCAGTTGGTTTAATTTGGAGCCACATGTATCCAAATTATTTCATGTGGTTGAGGCCAGGGAAGGTTATTCATGACTCTTTTCCTGGTGTTTTGGGACCTGTGTGATCATGGCTGGCACTATGACAAGCCATACTGTGATGCAGTGTTTAGGTCATGAGAAATATCTGCTGTGTTTTGAGATGGCAGTAGCTCAGATGGCTTAGCTTAGCTGAGAATAAGTTGGGGGAGTCTGGGGAAACAGCAATTCAGTAACAGGAGATTTTCATCTCTTACCCAAAGATCCTGCTGTTGACAGACAAAGCTAGACAAGTTCAGGTGAGAAATGAAATGTGCTGTTGTGTGTTGTGGTTTGAGTTTTATTGGTTAGTTGTGGGGTTTTTTATGCAACAGTATGGGTAACTGACTGCAGAAATTACTAAGACACGTGGCTGATGGGTTTTTGATGCTGGATTTTGTGTTTTCTGAACTAGATCTTCTTATCTTTTGGGCTGGAGGAATTATTTCAGGGAAATTCTGTGCCTGACTCCATATAAGAAGCTAGGTTAAATTATCTCACCGGTGCTTTCTGGCGGTTCTTATTTGTTAAACAAGCTAAATATTCAAGAGGGAAAAAAATCAGTGCAATTGTTATATAAGGAAGAACTTTCTCAGGGTTACAGTCTTCAGACCTACCCGTCTGCTGATGCCTGCAGGAGTTGGCAAACTGCATATGAAAGAACCACATCAATGATTAATGAGCTTGCTTCAGTGACAAGTCCTAATCAGATCTACTGGATTTATTTCCTAGTGCATCTCTGGAACTGGAGAGACTGTAAAATTGACATGGCATGCTGTGGACCAGCCTTTCCAACAAATAGCTCATGCACAGGAGTGAGTGACAGCAGGAGAGCCAGCTGCTGTACAACTGGTTAACAACCTTACTATGCAACAAGTGTTAAGGTCACTAGTTAGCTTGGCTTCCCAGGGATGTGCAGAGCTTGTTGAAGCTCCATCGGTTCACCACAGTGTTGGCAAAGGGCATATCAGTGATGCAGTCAATCCCCTGTTTGAAAGTCTTGGGGAGGAGGGACTCCTGCTGTGAATGGATGCAGTTTGGCACGCACACACAATAGGAAAGGCTTTTTGAGTGTTCACAGGTATGTAGAATTATAGGTTCCCTTAAACTGGAATCTGCTTGATGATGTTTGTGGCTCTGAATTGCAGAGAGAAGCCTAAAATTGGCTCCAACTCACCTAACGCCTTGAATACCAGAAAGCAAAAGAAAAGGGCCCCAGCACTCTGTTCTTCCAAAATCAACTGCCTAAGGCAGTTGTCTTTTGTGCAGGGTGGAGTCTGACCTATGGCTTATGTCTGGAGTCTCAGCAGCAGTGCTTCATTTCCTTGAACAGGAAAATTAGGAAGAAAGTTCCTGTCTTTGCTTGCAATATACATGTAGATTGTGAATACTGATTTTTCTCTTACTTTCCTCGTGTGATTAATGACAGTATTTTTTTAGCAGACAATCAGATTCCTTCTGCCTCAAGCCAATGGGGCTATAATTTACTCCTTCAGTTTTCTGCATTTTATTAAATTGGCTCTCTGGCGGAGCTCTCACCTGGTGTAACTCACTGCTGGCAGGAATGTGGTGATAGCAGCTGATTAGCAGTCTTGCAGAAGCAGAAATTAATAGACTAGTATCCTTGAATATTAGGGTTTGGTGTGGGTCTTGTTTTGTTGTTTGGTTTTTTTTTTTTTTTTTTTGTTTGTTTTGTTTTGTTTTGTGTGTGTTTTTGTGTTGTGGGTTTTTTTTGTTGTTTTTTTTTCCCAATAAAGGAATAACTGGCAACATTTGGCCTCCTCTCAAACTCCTCATGCCCAAGAAATCCAGGATCCAACCTTCAGAGTGAAATGGATGCTTGTTTGTCTGTTTTCTAGAAAAATAATAATGGAGCTGGGTGCGTATAACTCTCCTGGGGCATGGAAAGAAGAGCTTTTAATCCCCAGTGACCTCATTAAGAAGCTGTTTGATTTTAGTTCCAGTCTTGTATTCTTATGGCTTCATGTATTCTGCCTTTGTGGGGTTTTTTTATTCCTCTTCATTCACCCACTCTGTTTTCTCTGATACTCACTAAGCAGCTTATTGCTTCCTGGGGGAAAAGAGGAAAAAAAAAAATGAAGCATCAGAGGGAAGGAAAATCCCTGCAGAATGGGGTCTGTTGCATAGTGCATGAGCTCTGCATTGGATCAGCTTTGAGAGTGAGAGCAATTTATCGCTTAGGCAACGTGGGGGAAATGACAGGCTACACTTACATTCCTACTGCCTTGGAGTCTGTCTGTGATGTAAGTCCTTGGTGTCACCTGGCACCTGTGATGCTGTAGCAGAAAAGACAGCAAGCATGCTTTCATCTATTCAGAGGTGAAGGACTGAAATGGAGACAGACCCAGGCAGAACCATTCTTGATGCTCAGGTCAGATCGGGGTGCAGGGATGAAGCAAAGGTGTTACAGCAGAGAGGAGAATCACTGTGACAATCTCTTGTTGCTATTCTGAACAGCAGTGGTTTTTGCCTTACCCTTTGCCCACCTATTCTAGTTCTGTTTTGAAGCATTAGACCGACTGCTGCACTGAGGAAATTGTTCCTGCTTCTGAAGGATGCAGAACTAGGATGATTCCTTAGGCTTCACTATGTCTTCAAGGCCTGATTGCAAACCCCTTAATCTAATTGCTGGAGAAAAATAACGGGACTTGGCTGGAGGAACAGAAAGGTCACTCAACTGTCTCCTCCAGCTTACTGCACCATGTTGCATTTTGCAAACACTGGAAAAGAGCTTGTCAGAACATGCAGGTTGGGAGGGACCTCTGGAAGCCCAACCCCTGCTCAGAATGGGACCATGTTCATAAGGCTCTATAGCTGAGGTTTGAATATCCCGGGATATAGAACCCTCATCCTCTCTGGGCTCCAGGTTCAGTATTGGAGCACCCTTGGGGGAAGAGTTTTCCTTAAACTGAACTGGAATTTCCCACATTGCCACTTGCTCCTGTTTCATTTCTCGTCACTTGGACCCCAGAGATGAGTGTAGCGGCTGCTCCTGGTTCTTTGGTCTGCATCCCCCATCTCCAGGGCTGGGCAAGACCCAAGTGCTCCTGGACAAGCCCCTCTCAGAGGGTCTCTGTGTCTATCACTACCACATGTGTGGATGCTCCTTTCTGGCACGAATCTATCCCTGAAATTTTACTAAGAAGATTGTCTTACAGAAAAATGTCAGGTTACCATGGTGACAAACTTGCTGAGGATACAGTGTAGGCTACAGACTGCTGCAAAAGCAGTCACATGTCCTTTACAAAAAACATATCTCTTATTTCTTCTGCATATTTTAGCTCTTAATTCAGATACATTTCTCTGAAAACCATACAACAGCTAATAGTCTCAATCATCTCTGCTTTTGAGACTTTATAGTATGCATGGTTTTGTGGCCGGTGTTACTTACTTCACTGTTAATTTTTCTAGCAGTCTGATTATTTTCCTTTTTTTTTTTTTTTGTTTTACATGAATTAGTAATTGACACGACATTTGTGCACGTGTGAAGTGTTTTGCATAGGCAGGTTTCTTTTCACAGATTCCTCATGGTGCAATTCTGACACTAAATAAATGAATAAGCAGCTCAGTGAAAATGAATACTTTTTTTTTTCAAGGTCACAGATGTTTGGTTAATTCTGTGAAGCATGGGATGAATTTTGAGCTATGATATTTCTCCCCCCTCCCTTTTATTTTAAGTAGACTGGAGAAAGAGAAGAATCAAGATTCGGAGATCCAGCATGCAAAGAGAGAACCTGATGCCATTTCCTTTTCTTTTCTATGAAGAACTATTCTGTATTGAAGTGACAGTCTTTCCCTGAACTTTCTGAAGTAACATCAAATGGCCATTGGATGAGCTCATGAGATGTCAACTCCATGCACTTGTCAGTGGATAGCTGCCTTCTGATGGGTTAGAGCTCACTGGGAGGGCTCAGACATCCAGCCTTAACTGTGTCCAGTATGTGTTGTACCATCACATAATGATGCTATTAAAGGATCATTATTCCATCTGTTTGTTCTGCAGTTGCTTGTAATTTTCTGTAATGCTTGTAGCAAATTATTGATTCATTCAAAGTAATAAAGGCACTTAATTTCTTTTTCTCTGGGGTGCAGCAGCTGTGGGCAAGATGTCTTGCTACAAACCCAAGGGTGTGAATTTTAGCCCATGGGCAATCTGGCTTTAATGGGTACTTGACCACTAATGTGGGGTGATGAGGGAAGCTACTGACAGTGGTTGTCAGGTACTGACAGTTTATGCAATAAGTCCCACTTGGAAAAAACCTTTGTGTTCTCCTGGGAAAGAAGTCTTTCCACAACTCATGACTGCAATGGAAAGAAAACAAGTGAGGAGTTTGCACTTTTGGGACCAAATGTGTTTTCTCGCCATCTTTGTCTTTCCTTCCCTGTTTCAAGCTCCATTTTTCTGGGATGGGAGGGAAGAGGCTTATAGTGGAGGTGCCAGTTGCCTGAGCAGTTGTGATCTAGATAGGTGTTTTCTATCATGCTCGGGTTGGATTTGTGTCAAACTGGATCAAAATAACAGGTTAGTTTTCTGAGACAGAAACAGTCAAATTAGTTAGATATCTGGTGCAACACAGTGCCATTTGGTGCTGAAGAAATCCTTAAAACTGGCAGACCTGTCTCTTTTAGGAAAAAGCATCAACTGGGTTTTAAGATCTACTTCCATCCCTGTTCGCCCTCATTGCACAGTACACTGGCTTGGTTTGCAGTTCTGCTGCTGCGCTTCCTAGTACTCAACTGTTTTTCTCAGTAAATGGCAGTCATGGGAGCTGCAGAATTGTTGGTGCTCTATCAATTATGCTACTGTCCCTCCTTTCAAAAGCAACTGATTTTTCTTTCTAAAGCAACTCCCCAGTCCGCTTGATGACTACCCATAGGAGCAGCAGGGAGTAGAAAGGAGCAGGAGGTGCTGGTAAGGTATAAAGTAGAGGTCCAGCAGAGGAAGAGCTGCTTTACCTTCTCATGATCATTTTTCTCTGCCTATGCCAACATGATTGGGAACATCACACTTTCCTTTGTTGTGTATGTACAACTCTTGAAACCCAGCGTACTTGCAGAATATTTCTCTGCTGCTGTAGGGCAATTTTTACTGAGCATCATCTTTGTAAAAGGGGTGATCTCACACCTTTGTGCTCCTTTTAGCCTGAACCATGACTCTGGTGGAAAGAAACAGTTTAGCTACTTCCTGAAAATCCTGAGTTCAAGTGATTGTGGACTTTGTCTTTGCATGTAGATATGTATGTTTTCCTGTCCTAGATAAAGACATTGGTGAGCAGAAGAGCTTCCTGGGCTGTTCTTCCAAGATTATACTTTGTCTCTTGGAAGGGATGAGGTGGTCTGACACTTGAGCCAGCTCCAGTTGTGCTTGTACTCTTACTATGACACTCTTGCTTTTCCCAGTTCCCAACAGACAGTTTTGTTGGCCTACAAGTGTATTTTGCTGGTTGAGAATAGTGGCAGGCCTCTGCATTGGTGGAATAGGAAGAGAGCATGTTTGCTACAACATCCTTCTTTTGTGGCTCTGTATGTCCAGCAAAAGAAACAGAAGAATCCACTGTGTTGGACACTGGATCTTTCAAGACCTGGAGTTAGAAAACTTGTATTTGAGCTAAGGGTGGGCCAACTGCTGCTGGAATGATGGACAGAGCCTATCCCTTGCTCTGTCAGATGCCATGTGTTTGGGGAAATAACCATTTGCAAGCAAATGAGAGCAGAACTCTACTTCACGAAGCTACTTTCAGCATCACTACTTTATCTGCCCTCTGCGGAGAGAAGTTCAGTGGCAAGGATCTGTCACTGCAGTGATTTCCATCACTTACGGCATATACTGTCAGTACATTGTCACTGGCAATATGTGGACATTTAGATTATTATGTATAAACTGTTATTGTTTGAGTTAAAAACAAAAACAACTTACTACTGTTCAAGAATGAAAACTGGGGTTGCCTTTGATCTCCAGATATGACCCTTGTGTAGAAAATGTCTTCTTTTATCTTAGCATTGCTAACATGGATATCTGAAGAGAAAGAACTTCTCAGAAGGTTGGACTTTGCAGTGACGTCCCTTGGGAAAGAGGGCAGGAGCTTGTTGTCTGCAGGCAAGCACCATTGTAATGTGTCCATGGGCTGAAATATTTCCTTTTGATAGGCATGATAAAAGGAATGAAAGGCCAGCCTTTTCCAGCATATGTGGGACACCTATATGCTAATTATATCTGCATTTCGCTACAAGAAAACAAAGCAAATGCTTTCCTTCCCACTTTCCTCCCAGCAAAATGGATTACAGGTCCTTTAAGCTCCTTGCTTCACGTATGGAAATACCTTCACACCTAGAAGCTGATGTGGCATATGCTGTGCAGATGTTTATCTGGCACTAGGGAGTAATATTTTCTTTGTCCACATTACTCAAATCTTTCGTGGTCTCAAACCGCTGACTAAAGCACTCGTTGCTCCAACATACCAATGATAGTTGCTATGGATGTTCCCTTCCAACTCCCGTGTCTGAGAGTTTGGCTTGAAATTCTGCAACCGCATCCAACAGCAAAGCTCTCCTCGCTGGAACTGAAGCCCGAAATCCTACCAGGATCCTGAGTCTGTTTGTATTCAGCCACGTCCTCACACTTCTGGACTCCCAGCCCCCAAGGACACTGGAAGGTTCCAGAACTGCCTCCTTTAGAAGGGAGCAAGCTCAAATGGAGAACATCAGCCCCTTTTTGCACTCCTACAAGAAGTAGTATTTTGACTGATTGTCCATTTGCATGCTCTGTTCTCCATGGTCATCCTCCCCAAGCCATGAGTTACAGTAGCTTTGCTAAGTGAGAATCACAGGTTAGGTAAGGTGAGATACCACCTTTCTTCTTTGTTGTAGAAGGGATACTGGTATTCTGTGTTTAGCACAGAAAGGAGGAAGGTTGCAAATAGCAAGGTGCAAAGTACACCAAGGAAATGGCGTCTATGTAAGTGGACCACTAGTTTTTTTTGTTGGATTTTGCTTGGAGAGTAAGGATTTATGCAGCAGCTGGGGTGGGGGGAGCTTTCCATGTACTGCTTAAAGACACTACTTGCAGTGGAAGCAATATGCAGAGCAGTAATTATCTTCTTGTAGACTTTGAGATTGCTCAGAAACTCTGAGATGGCAGAAGGGGGTCTGAAGGGAGACAGTAAAACCATGAGATATTAGACTGGGATTTGCTGCACAATGGGAATTTGTGGCAGTTTGTTTGAGCATTACCTCACCAGAAGGTAAAAATGTAGTCACTCCTTTAGCAGAGCATCTGCAGTAGTTGTAGGATGGGGAAAGAAGTGAGGACTTACATTGACTTGAATTTTTCTCCCCTCCCAAATACATTTGAAGTAGCTTTGCTTAATTTGCTTTGAATGCTAAACTTGATGTCACAAGAAATCTTACCTTTTGGTCTGAGAATCACACAATAATTTGGGGAATGATTAGGAGCATTTCATTTCCCAGACCCTCTCTGCTCAGAGATAATTGCTGCATATAGTGCCTGATACTGGTGTGGTTTGTGCCTCTGTGGGAAGTGTGTTGGTATCCCCGGAGCTCACAGAGGCTAGCTAAGAATGAGTGGAATTACTAGATAGAAAGAGAGGCTCAGTGCTATGTGAAATTTGTGTGAGAAATTTCTCAAAGGGCAGAGATCATCTTGAGTGAAAGCGGGATGGAGCCTCACCCATGTTAGAAAGAAGGTTATTGCTCATCCTGAAGGAATGTGGAGATTTCTTGGCATATGCTGTACTGTCAGCAACCTAACCTCAGGTGGGTGACAAATCGGACTGACCCCTGGATGTACTCTCTGAAATGAAGGATAGACCTTAATTGCCAAACCTATGTCCTGATTCAGAGCAGTGAGATGCTGGGATCAGGACCTGAGCGTTTTCCAGTCTTTACTGTAGAAAATGCAGTTGTCAGTATATCTGCAAGTGCGAGTTCAGCACGGAGGCTTGGGATGGTTTAAGGAGATGCAGCTGTGCTACGGATGGAGCACATCCTTCATGGTAGAAATTGGTCTGCAGCTAATGCTGAGCATCAGCATTACTGCTAAGAATGTTTGTGAGCATGTGTCTACCTGCTTCTGCTCCTGCCTCCCACTGGTCGTGATGCCCACTAGGTGTCAGAATTGAATAAATCCAAAGGCTGCCAAAGGGGAGACAGGATCCCAGTTTTCAAATAGTTCTGGCTTGGTGGTTTGTTTTTTTGTTTTGTTTTGTTTCTTCCGTTCTGATATCTGGCCTGCTGTGTGATAAAATGACTTTTGGGGAAGAGGATCTGTTTAAATGGTGAAGAGAACAGGGGAGCACGAGGAGAAATGACTGAGACAAAAAGTCCTGGCACGGTTGGAGTGCTTGTTTTGCATGTGGGAGCCCAGAGCCTAAATTCTGCTCTGGGCAGAAAGATGCTTTTGCTTTTTATTTCTGAGGACAGTAGATTTTGCTCTGTCTTGCATGACAAACTTATTCTTTTTGATAAAATGGCTTTTAGTCAAATTTCCCAGCCATCCTTTGCCTTGGAGTACAGGCTGCAAGGTGCCTTTGGTAAGAGGAAATCTGGAGAAATGCTGGTTGCACAGGGGGTTTGATTTTTATAGTTGAAGTTTTCTACCTATTCCTCTCACCCCTGCTTCTAGCTTCTGTCTTGCCTCTTATTCAAGAGATCAGCTTATACGCTGCAGCTGATTAATGCTAAGAAGGGTATCATAATGGCTCTAAAGATTAAGTGCACTAATTACTGCCTGTGCAGCCAGCAAGAAATTTGCTGCTCTGACACTTCACAGCTGCCGCTGCATTTTCTTCTTTCAGATCTTCTAGTGGCTTTAAAATTCTCTTTTCTTCCTTTTCCCAGGGCAAATTGTTGCCCCAATCTCAGGATGCAGTGGGGACTTTGCAGGAAACAATAACAGCAAGTTGTGGGAACCTCAGACCAGTTTTCTTGCTTGAGTGTCTGTGCATACTGCTGGTGGGATTTGGTGGTTCATGTGAAGACCCAAGAAGGTCTCCCAGCTGACTCTTAGCCAAAGAGACATTTTCTTGTAGTTTTCTTCCTGTAGCATTGGTGGGGAAAGCTCATTCTCCTTTATGATGTTATCACATGCCTAGCTTAGTCAAGGGTGGCTCAAAACATCTCCCAGGGAAGGAAGCACTACGTTGAGTGACCTGTTGAATGTGCTTGTCCCTACCTTAGCTGGTTCTTCTTTTCCCAGAATGTATTTCCTTCCCACTTACCTTTGTGTTTTCTTCATACTGTCTGTGTCTTCATACTTGGTGAAACAATTTACGCTGTACTTAAGAGTCTAGTCCTGACTTTGTTACTACTTCCGACTGAGCTGTATGTCGTAATCTTTAGCAGCTGCAGCCAAATGAAATGCTTTTCCTAGCATGAGGAAGAAGCAAAACAGGAGTCAGTCCTTTACTGAGAGGCTGTGATGCTAACAGTGTTAGGAGAACACTTTCATTAGTTTTTTTCCTCAGATTGTTGGTCTAGTCCTGTTTGATTCCTCAAGCACTAAAATGCTTGGGGGGCTATCAGATTCATTGATCATGGAGTACCTAGACACATGTCCCTCTCCATCTTCCAAATACTGCTTGTTTTTCAGAGTTTGGTACTGAAGCCAGATCTGTCTGTGCATATCTGCCTTGATTGCCAACATATGTGGCACTTGTGGCAAAGACCAGCAAGAGATTTCTTCTGCAGCTTTGATCCAGGTAGCATTGGATGGCTGGTAGCTCACTTGGCAATCTTCCACTTGGCACATGCTTCTGACAAGGTGGTGGTGACGTGTCTGTGGTCACTGCTTGTTGTCTGTGAGCAGTAGGGAGTCTGTGCTAGAAAACCAGTGTTATACCAGTGCTAGAAAGGGAAGATTCAAACATGGGTCTTAACTCTTTCGAGGAAGTCAGGCTACTGGAAGTGGTCTAGATGTTCATTGCAGATTAAGTTGGAGGAAGGTGAAGCTGGAACAAATAGGGAGTAAGAAGGAAACTGGGATTTCTCATTGGTCTCCAGAGACTAAATTGGTTTAGGGCTTTAGCTATCTGTGAGACTTGGATTTGAAGATGGAGACCACCAGGAAAACCGCAGGGCCTGGCAGGATCCCAGGGATTACAGGCTGTGATTAATGAGAACTTAAAAATAATCTTTATGTGCTTTTGGAGGCTGAATCTTTTTCGGAGCAGTGGGGATATGCTGCTGCTGGCTGAGCCTCCTGATCTGGAATGAATAATGAAGAAAATTGAAATGATCTTGAAAGTATCCCTGGAGTATAGTGATGTAGTGGAGTCCTGCCAGTGCAGTCTCTGCAGAACAAAGCTCAGAAGTGTTTGGGTTGCATGAGGAAGGTAAGGCCTGATCTAGACTTCCAAATGTCTTCCGATAGGTCGTCTTAAAGAGAATAATAAAGTAATGAAATAGGTATGATAGAAGGGGAAGAAGTATCACAGTTCTGAAACAAAACTGCAGAGTAAGTTGGCAAGTGCAGCTGGAGCAGGGCTTGTTGTAGTAGACAACCCCTGAGACTGCAGTGGATAGTTTTGTTCATACGCTTACAAACATTGTGCTTCTAGAAAAAGGCTATGTGACACCTGTGGGTTACTGAGATGGGACAGCAAAAGCCCAACCATTTCTTTCTGTGTGTGTTTTAAAGATATTTGATTCTCTTTCATATAGTATTTAAGTACTGAAGGCAGTCTTGTTCAACAGTGAGAAATCTCCATGAGGCAGGTTTGCCAGGTACTTTGTGCAATCTAGAGGGGAGGAAAATCAAAACAAAAAACGCCACACCAAACAAAACCAAATCACAGAAAACCCTGGGACAGTCTCTGATGTTGGGGCTACTAAGGAATATTTTTTTATACCTTTTCTGCTTAGTGGAATGGTCTTGTAGAGTATTTTGAGGGGACGAAGCACTGACTATAGGAAATGCTAAAAATGAATGCAAGAGCCTTTGACTTGTTTGGTTTTCTAAGCTAGTTAAAAAACTGGTTTTTTCTTAAAATTTCATGCAAACGTTTTATCATCTTGGAAGGAACTAGAGTAAATACTTGTCCATGGAATTGTTTCAGCTGCTTGAGCTCCTAAATAGTTTTGAAGGATTCGTGGGTCCTGGTGGTGAATTTTCTGGGACAGGCAGTATCAAAAGATAAGCCAGGCCCCACACCATCTTTCCTAGCAGAAAGAAAATGTTCCATATAGATGAGGTTATTGCATCAAGAACAACTGTCACAAGAACAGGAGCAGCAATCAAAACCTGCCTCTTTCAAAGGGTTGGAGTAGCGGATCTGTGCATCTGCAGCGTGTTCAGTGAACCAGAACACAGCTTTTTCTCTAGAAAACTTATGTGCCAAAGCCTGCACGCGTATACCTACTGAAGTGAGGGTGTCTGGAGAAAGACCAGAAGTGAACGGTTAGGTGCTATTGCTGGTCTCCCTTGGTTTAAAGAGTGACACAGATTTAGTTCTTTCACTGAAAGTAGATGGAACTGAAGCCTGAAAGTGAAATATTAAGCTTTGGCTTTCTGCCCCAAGTACATGACTGCATCTTCTTTAAAATGAGTATTCATTATGACTATGTCATAATTAAATTACTTTCATTGCTATCTGCTGTTGCACAACAGGCTACATTCTGACGCTTCTGAATTTCTTGTCCCTCTCTGGCTGATACAACTCTGCAAAAAGTTGCCAATTATATGTAGATTTGCTAAAAATCCTATTTTTAGGAGAACTTAGTATTTATTGAAAATGTTGCGTGGTCCCACTGTGAACAGAAGCACAGATACTCACCATGGTGCTCATGCCTGTCATCGACATTTGTGGTGTTGGCTTTGCTGGAGAAGAGCAACTTGGAGCAGAGGGCTGTAGTTCCACAGGGACACGCTGGTAGGCTGGAGTCTGCCAGGGTTGGAATGTAAATGCTGCTGGTGATGCAGGAGACTCCATCTGTTTTGTATTTGTACCCATGCCCTGATGATGCTTTGGCCTTGGAGGGGCTTCAAAGGCCAATGTGCCCAACAGCCTGCCTTGTAGTATTGGAGTGTGATCTGAGCAGAAAAAGACACTGCAAGACTCAGGTCTAGCGTAGACTGGAGTCTGGCCTAGGAATTGCAAGACTCAGGCCTAGACTCTTTGTCTAGGGTATTTGGTGCCAGTGGGTCAAGTTCTGCTACTAATTTAAGGATAAGGCATCTGTGAGACCTGTGTTAGTGTTTTTCTTCCAACCTTGAGCACTCTTGGATCTGTGACCATTTATGCAGCTCTGGTATGTGCAGCAGTGGAGGGAAATGGGCTTGTTCCATCCAGGAGCTGTCAGAGCCAAGAGTCTATTTGGCACAGGAGCAGGTTCCTTGTGCTTGTACCTCCTCTCTCCTTCCAGAGAGAATGAGAAACAGAAATGACCCATGTTTGCATGGAAGAGCTGCTTTTCTGTTAACAACTAACGGGAGGCGTGAAGGCTTTCTTTGTCTAAATGTGTGATTTGCCAAGAGTGGGAAATTTACTCTTTAGCAGCCCGTGGCATATGGCAGAGCTCAATAAATGCAAAGCTGGAAGTCTTGTAAGCACTTCCTTTTGTCGTTCTCGTAATGTCTTATCTCTTACCTGCTGTCTCTGTGAGTGCGTGAAGTGACTGCTGTGCTGCTGGTTTCCTGAAAATACACCTCCCCAGCTCCTAATGTGTTAAAAAAGTATTGCAACTACTTATTATAGAGTTGGTAAATGATGTTGTGAATGGCTGAGCCCAGTGTGGGGCAATACTCTTTGCCAGTTTCCTTTGCACTCATCCCATATAACATAACCAAGAGGACACGCTGGTGCATGAAAACACAGTGAACAAATGCTTTGCAATTGTTAGTGACCTGTAGATACTTGCTAGCATGGAGCACTGCCCAGTTTGAGGTTACTTCTCTTTTGAGTCAGCTTTTAGAGTAGAATTAAACAAGTCAACCACCATCTGGTTCCAAGACACTGAGTTTAGCAAAACTAACAATAAAAGTTTGACTCCCCCCTTTTCCCCCCTCTCATCCTTCTCTTCACTGATCAGGGACAGTTCAACTGTGCAAGAAAAATGCGAGTCAAAAACATGAAAGGAAGGGAGACAAGGCAGCTCTGAAACTAGGTTAGAGATGAAACGAGCCTGAAATTTGACAGCTGTAGGCAAGGCTGGGTGGCCCCAGGGAAATGGTTCGAAATGATTGATGAAATAAATGATTAATGAGATGGTGTGATTAGCCTATCTCGGGATTGCATTACTGTTTGGATCCCAAAGACAGAAACTGAGAGGAGCCATGTGGATGTGAATGATGTAGAGGAAAGAGTGCAAGAACAGCATCTTCCAGAAGGCAAGCAGATCCCTCAAAGTAAACTCACGTTTGCTTTATTCCACCCCATAGGGTCTAACATATGCACCCTGCTACTACCTTGTTCAGGTAGTACTCATCATTTGGTGTCAGGATTTACCTTCACAGCTATTCTTTCTCTGTTCAGGCAGCTCAGAAGGAAGGTATTTCCATTTTATGCATCAGTGTTTGCTCTTACCTTTGCTGCCACCCACTGAACACCTGAGCAGAGCAGGTTTTTTGGTGTATATTTGGCCTCCTGGGCTTCCAAACCCCTTCTGGATAGGGGCAATAGTAACCTTGGGGGTTCAGATCTTGTTCTGATGTTTCCTGGCAGATACTTATTTCAGGAAAGCAGAATGTTGGTGTAAGTTGTTCAAATAACAGCTAATCTGTCATGCTGATAGTAGTGTCAGTGTAGTCTAAATAAGAGATTGATCTCTGTTTACACCCTGTGCCAACTTCTTGGAGAGGAAAGAGTTTAGAGCTTGGAGACTGGCTTGTGGGAACCCGTTACATCTGCCGTCAGATTCAGAGATTCAGACTTTAGAATGACATAACTATGCCCTCAAGGGTTTTTGTTTGTTTTGTTGGGGGGTTTTCTTTGTTTTGTTTTGTTGAGTTTTTGTTGGCTTGGCTTGTTGTTGTTGTTTCATGGTGATTGTTTTTTATTTATTTCCAGTTAAAAACAAGAATTACATCATTGTTGCTCAGGTCAAAATGTTTACAGTGCAAAATACTGCCAAACTCTTGTTCATTGGGAGCTAGCTTGAAGAACCAGTCTCTTTGGGCCTATCAGGTGACTTCTTTATTTCCAGAACTGCAGACATATGCATGGCTAGCGAGTCCTAACAAGTGGCTACCTCCTGCTGTACAGGCTTATAGGAAAAGCAGCACCAGGAAGACGCCATTTCTCCCAGAAACTGCAGCACCTTCTGGCTATTTAACGCTGACTGGCTGGGATGGCTGGAGACTAAACACACATGTGCCTGGACACATATACATATATGTAGATATAGATATAAATGTGGTTATCTTTAATGTCTAGATGATTTTCTTTGCCTCCTTTGCTCTGCAGTTCTTCAGCTGCTGTTGATTAGGAGGACACTGTATAGAAACCATACAGTATAGAAATGCCAGATTTCTTCAACTTTTCTGACATGAGTGACTTTTCAGCACAGCCTGGTACCTGAGGTGGTGTTCTGATCAACACAGGTCTGGGCTATATTCCTGCTTTTGCTGCTAAATAAAGAGGCAGCTGCCTTTGCTATTGTGTCTAAGAGCTTCACAGTGAAAAACAGCTCTGTATGAAGGTCATTTAGTTCCCCAAGGGCAATAAAATTATGTGGGCTGGATTGTCAAAGGACTGAAAGTTAGATTTTTAAGAAGTCTCAAATGTAGTCCTGGGTATCTGTGCTGTAGAAATGGGGTATGCTCTGTCTTTGTTAACTGTGTGGGTAAAGAGCTCGTAGTCTTGGTTACTTGCTAGGATGGATGTAAGCTCTGGTCTGACTTGGAGAAAGGTTAAGGAAAAATCCCTATATTTCTGTGTGTCTGCCCTTTGCTCATTCTTTTCCTCTTAACAACAAGAACGTGTTTTGGGGAGTGCATGCTTTTTCAAAGGCTTGGGTGGGACTCTTGGTCTGGGTGACATCACTGTTTAAGTGCTGAGGTGGATTTCAGGTGCTTGTTCATTTGGTGAGCACAAAGTCATGAGCCAGTGAATTTGGCTGACCTTCTGCAAGGCATTGAGGGGAGATAAGGACCTTTTATGAAACCATTGAGGGGTTACACAAGAGCTGTCGCCTTTTCTTCTCATGCTGATAACAAGACTGTTTGGGTGGCTCCTTTACAAAACTTTGTGGGACTTTTGTGAACAATTACCCATAATGGTTTGTCTCTGAGGAAACTTGCTCTGACTCCTGTCATGAGCTTGGTTTGTGTTACGGTTAAATGCCAGTGGGGCACTGCGGCTATGCCTCTTTTTGGCAGAACATCAAGAGGCACACATCCAAATTTTGTTTTTTTCCATGTACACAATCTAATTTTTTTTTTTTTTTTAATGAAGGGATTAAAACAAGGAAGCAGAAATGAGACCTCCATGAGATTACTCCATGTACTCTGTGCTGTCCTTGATGCTGAATGACATAGAGGAGTTGTGTGACTTCCCTTGGTCCTCAGGAAAGACAGACCTTGCAGCCTGTCCTCTGCTGCAATAGTGTCCCTTGCTGAATTAACCAGGTAATTGCCTTCAACTGAAAACTCCAGGGCATGGAAAGCAACCAAGTGACATGTCATCAAGACCAACCATCTAATTTTGGATTGCTGCTGAGTAGGCTGGAAAGCCCTTGATACCAAAGATCTCTAAGATGTGTTACCGTCATGAGAGATCAAGAAAAAAGAGCTGTACAGATGCCAAGTGCACTGGGGTCTTGCATGGTATTGGTAGAGATTTTGGGACACAAGGAAACTGTCTTGTCTTCTTACAGGACTGCTTTCCTGTAAGGTCTTGGGACCTGAGAAGCCTTAGGAAAAAGATCATAGCCCAATTTCTCTGAAACCATTCCCTGGCTTCTGCAAGGTCACATCTTGCAGGCTCACTGGGGATGCTGGGAATACAGAGGGCAACACTCAGCCACTCTTTGTGCGCTGTCCTCCTTTCCTTTGACTAGATATGACATGCACATCTTGGAGCACTGGGAATCCTGACAGTTGCTGAATTCAGTTTCAGAAACCAGACTGTATTTGCAATTTGAGGTTTCTTTGAGTAAAGTGAAGGATGAATGAAAATATATTTTTTTTAAAAGCTAGGATATAAGAAGAAAATGGTGCAGAACAACATAAAATGGCATGTTGAATAAGACTAACAGAGTGGTTTCATCAGCTGCTTGTTCTCACAGTAACCATATACCTTTTTTATCAAAAGAAAAAAAACAAAACTTTTCCAAGTGAAAGGCATCTTCAGAGCAGCATGCTGCACCTTGTCTTCTCTTGGTTTAAGTGAAAGACAGTGATGACTGATCCCCTCAAAGTGGCAGTGAACAAGCCAGTTCTGCTGTCTGCAGATTCCTAGGTAAAAGGCATTGTGCAAATGTCAGGATAGTATCTTAAGACTTGAAAAATCAGCTGCCATTGCTTTCACCTTAAAGTGAAATAATGTGCAGGTGGTAGGGAGAGGATAGGACAGACAAACACTGAACTCCAAGCCAAAAATAGGTCCACCTCTGAAAGCATTGTTCTGATCAAGAGGTCCCTTTCTCTCCACATGTGATGGGTTGACCTTAGCCAACTGCCAGACTCCCTCCTGGATGTTCTTGCACTGCTGTCCTTGTCAGAACAGAGGGAGAAAATATGACAGAAAAGCTCATGGGTCAAGATGAAGACAGGCAGATCATTTACCAGTTACTGTCATAAGCAAAATAGACTTGCCTTGGGAGAAATGAATTTGATTTGTTGCCAATTAAAATAGATTTAGTTAGTGAGAAACAAAGGCAAAAATTTAAACAACACCTTCTCCCTACCTGCCTTTCCCCAAGCTGAACTTCACTCCTTCATTCCTGACTCCTCTACCGCCCCTGTTCCCCGAAGGATTGGGGATGGTTGTGGTCAACCCATAACAGCCCCTCTCTGCCACTCCTTCCTCCTCACGCTCTTTTACTGCTCCAGTGTCAGGCCTTTCCATGGGCTGCCATCCTTCACGATAAGCTTCTCTCTATGTGGGCTTTCCATGGGCTTCAATTCTTTCAGGAAATATTCAGCTGCTCCAGCATGAGGTCCTCCATGGGCTGCAGTGGACATCATCTCCACCATGGTCCTCTCCATGGTCTGCAGAGAAGTACCTGCTCCTCTGTGGTTTCTCCATGAGCTGTACCTCTTCTACCTCCTTATTCTCTGGCCCTGGTGCTCACATACCTTTTTTTCCTCACTCCTCACTGCTTTCTGATACTTTTTGCTCATTCTTAAATATGTTATCCCAGAAGCACCACGAGCTTTGCCGATGGGCTCAGCTGTGTCTAGCAGTGGGTAAAGTGCCTTGCAACGTACACCCAGTGCACCACATCTGCAATAATAGCTTTGATGCAAGATTCCCCCTTGCACCAGCATCAGTGGTGACCTTACTGCAATGTTTTTGCACATCAGCCTCCTGCTTTGTTGATCAAGGCAATGTGTTTCTATAATTTCATTCTCTGCACCCAGTGCCTGCTGGGTAGCGGACAGGGGCTGTAGAGCAGTTATGATAGTAGAGAATAATGGTCTGAGACATGAGGAATCTAGACTGTGGGCAAATTAATTTGTCCTTGGGACTTTCATTTCTAGGTCTAATGCAGGCAACAACACTGATGTTCTCTTGTAAAATATTTGGGGTTCAGTTGATAGCTGTCCTAATTGAAAGTGTAGTCAGACTGCCAAGTTATTTAAAATTCCTACTTCTCTGCTCATTCAGGCCTTGTAATGTAGTGTTCAATAAATCCTTTACAACACTGAGAATTTAAGACAGTTTAATAGGTTGTCACTTCAGGTTTATGTTGTTTTAGCATTTGCATAACTGCATTCATGATTTTGGCACTTAACCCAAAGCCACAGCAGAAGTTGTAGCTTCTTGGCTCACCCAGCGACAGAAAGCAGGGTTGGGGGTAGATTGCAAGGGTTGATTTTCCTGTGGGGTGGGCAGGAATGTTCTCCATGCTGGTAAAAATAGGCTGCTTTTAGTTCAGCCAGGCTAGTGCAGCTGAAACAAACTCAAGCCTGCGGTCCTCCCACTTCTCTTCTTTCCTGGCAGCTACTATAGGAGTAACAGATGCTCATGGGCCTTAGCTGTATGAGCTGCTGCTTCGGTCCAGGGAGCTGAGATCTTTTTCCAGAACAGAAAAATCTGGGCCAAATTCATCATCTGTGTTAAAAACCCCCGTGTCACATCATACCAAGTTGAGCTGGATGTCTCATTGAACAAAATGTCTAAGCCCCTAGAACTTGTCAGTAATTCAGCTGGGTATCTGATATAAAGAACCTTTTTACTCTCCTCCCGCTTTTGTTTTCCTTGATGAGCCATCAGCCATGTTTTCTCAGGAAAACATGTTTTAAGAACACAGTCTGCAATATCTTGGACATGGACCTAGCTTTTTGTTTGAAAGGACTTTCTGGACATGCCAGTCAGAACTGGCAGAGATTCGTTTTCCAAAAGATTTGTAAACATCTAGAGTAACCACAGTGCCCTGATATAAAATTGGAAAATGCACAGAGTAAAAACCAGATGTGTGCAATACAAGATGCACGCTCCAAGCATCTCATATTGCACAAAGGCTTCAAAAGCATATTAGTTAGCAGAAAAAAATGATTTGTAATTACTTTTTGATGGTGTCTGGATGAGAAAGTAGAGTGCTCAGTTTGACTGCTGAAATAACAGGGAGTAGAATACCAGGAGTATGCTGGAGGCAAGATGAATTGAGTTTTCAAAGCCAGAGTCCAAAAGATGCTAAACGCCAAACAGTGATGCAAGTTTGGTTCTGTCTCACAGAACTTGAGATGGTTTCTGCCTGCTGGAAGATGATGAAAAAGAATCTTTGTTATGGAATGGATGTTGAGCTCCTGTTTATGCAAGATTTTCTCAACTGTAGTTGTCCTAATACCACCTTTGTAATCTAGTTTCTAAATCTTAGCTAAGAAACTTCTTCCCTAAACCCCTGACTACCTGGCTGTAAGGTTTAGGAGTATATAGTGCTGTTTCCCCTGTCCCTGTTTGGCTGCATTGCTATTGATGTATCTGGCTTTATCTACATTGTTCTAAAATCCACAGCAAGCATTTTAATTTTGTCTGTCAATGTGACTGTATAGGTACTTTTCTTACTGTAAGGCAGATTCCTTAACCTCTTCTAGTTCCTAGCTGGTTTCTAGGAAACAGCAGGTGTCCAGTCAGAAAACCGCCACCACTAGAGCCCATTTGCAATCTTGTTTTCTTGACAATTTTCCCACCTTTGAAAAATCTTTTGGAGAGCTCTTTTAAAGCCAGTTCTATTTTCGGAGACACTTTAGCTTCATCTTGACCTCAAAATCTGACTGAGCCAATATCAGATTCGATATTCTTCAGGTTTCTTTTTTTTTTCCCATACAGAAACTTGACACTTCCACTTTGTACCAGCTGTGATGAAGGAGATTCATTAGAATTTCTGTAGGAACATGCTCCCTTGTTAATGTGTTAGGAGGGTGGTAACAGCTGCTGTGAACTGGCAGTGCCCTTGGCGTCTCCTGGAGTTCAGACAGCAAGGGCAGAGTGAGACAAGAGAAGGTGAAGGTAGCAGCTGGAGGAATGTGGGGAATTAAAACAAATGGAGGATACCCTTCAGTCTTGCCAAATGTAAATGAATGCTCTTTATCACTGGCATCCAGCTAAAAAAGAAGAAATGAATGAGCTAATGAGATGCTGAAATTAATGTGGCATGCAAGGATGGCACTGAGCAGGGTTGGGAAGCAGGTGAAAGTTGAAGTGAGGTGACAGTTTCAGAAACAGCTCCCACCTTATCTTTTGAGCATGCTTGCAAAGTGTTTGCTGAATTAGAGAGGCTTGATGTCTGTATCCTGTCTTGCACGTGTGTGTTTGCTGCTGTTTGTGTTCTCCGATTTTAAATTATTCAGGCTGAATGGAGCAGCAGCTTGTTAAACAAGGAGCCTGTTAGAGAGCAAGACCTGTGCTTGGAAGGAGGCAGAGGGACAGGACTGACTGGTGGAGCTGTGGTGGCTCCTTGAAACTGCTTTGATCTGAACCTTGATACAAAGACATGGGGTAGAAATGTGAAGGTCCAAGGCTGTCCGCATCCTTGCCTCAGTCTTTCCCCATTCTTTCCCCTGCAGCAATGTTCCACAGCAGGAACAACTGCTGCTACAGTGCTGTCACTCCTGCCTATCCAAAAATTATTCCTGTTTCATTACCCTGAGAATGACTTACGTAGATGTTAACATTTAACCCGTCTCAGAAACTTGAGAAGTAGACAAGCCTAAATGTGTATTTTTCACTTTCTCTGCATTCATCAGTGTTAAAAGCTGAACATTCACTGCTTCAAAGCAGCAGTTTTGTTCATTGCTTGAGTCAGAAGTGGAGAAAAAGAACCTCTCTTGCCCTTATGCTTCCTTAAATGTCAAATGACAGGCTGTAATTGTGACAGTGCGAACATCGGTGTCTGCTACTGCATTGTCAACCAGAGCTGCTGGGAGTCACTTTCTTCAATATTTAGTTATTTCCAGGCTGTGGAATGAGAAGGGATTTGCTGTGCTTACAGGAGCTGGGCCATGTGTAGGGTGTCTCTACAGCAGGACTGGCTGACATTGGTTGCATGTGGGTATGGGATGTGGCTTTGGGGATGCTGTGGAAGCCCTGTGTGTGGAAAACTGGTGCTTACCATCTTGGTGAGAGTTGGTGGCAGAGGGCAGTATGCTTCAGTTGCTGGTCTCCAACTGCGCAGTGATAGCTTCTCTTATTTCTAGCTTTTTCACACCAAATGCATGGTCTTGGGTCTGACCTTCTGCCCCCAGAAGTTTCCTGCAGTAGTTAATTTTCTCCAAAACCTTCACAGCGTTAACAGTCTGTTTAAACAGTCATTACATCTTAGACTTTTGGGGGTAGATGATAGAGGCTGCTGTAAATGGTGTGACTTCAGCAAACAGCTGGGACAGAGTTGGACTCAGTGCAGAAATACCACTAGAGCTATCAAGTATACAGGTTGTCTGTTTTCAGCAACCTTCAGGACTTTTCTGCCACAAGATAATTTTTTTTCTTGTAGTGTGAATCAATTGTGTCTTTAAAAAAGCAAGCAAACCCACAAAATCTGAGTCATTGCTCTTTGACTTCAGTCATCCCTTAGTGAGGCCAATACGAGTGGCTATCTGATGGGGCAAAACATCTCTTGGATCTACCAGCTGCCCTGGTAGGGGTGGTAGGCGCAATTGCTCAGCCAGAGCTCTGTATGCTCCTGGCAGAAGCCTTTCTGTAAAGTGTTGAGATCGTATGGAGAGTGACCATGCATACATAAGTTTCTGGTAATTACTGTTTCACCCTTTAATTAGCTCTGTTTCCGGAAGTGTTTTCACCAGTTAGTTATGTACCAGTTAAAATTTACCTCTGCAAAACGAAACTTGTTTCCCTGTACATCAACCAAGAAATGCTAGGACTTCTGCATGCAAGTCAGTAATGCCATTGTGATGATAGAGGTGCTGGTTCCCATGGACAAACAAACCAAACACCATCCTGTGCTGACATTGTTGGTTTGTGTCTGACTGTGAAAAATGAGTCAAGCCAAGCTCCAGCAAGCTGTAATACCTATCATTACTGTTATCTGGAAATGGTGTTGAGGAGTGACTGTCAAATATCCTGTTATACTTGCAGTCCCAGTCCACTTCAGCCTTCTGAAAGTAAATTACTTTGTGTCCCACGTAAACTCTCTGTTTTGGGTTATGTCACTGCAGACTGGTTTTCTAGTAAGTTGCAGAAAAGTAGAGAAAAAGCTGCCCTAAAGTTTTACTCTTCAAGCTTGATGGGTAGTTCCAAAATCAGGGTCAGCTTTACTGCCTGTCACTTTTCAGCCAAGGTGGTGAAATGCACTTGGACAGGGATTTCGAAAGCTTTCTTCGCACCAGTAATTGTTGGAACTTGGATTGTGCGGCACCCAAATGCCAAACAACCTACAAGGAATTTTGAAATCGTCTTTGATATACATGGACTCCTTCTACATGAAAGGTGGTAAAATCTGCCAGAGACATCAGCTCTTTTTTTTTTTTTTTTTTTTAAGATTAAGCTTGCTTTGCGAAGCTGCTGTGCCTTTCTTCAAGGCAGTGGAGTTTTTGCAAGAACTTGGCAAGCAGGCAGGATGCTGTATGCTCTTGTCACCTCATGTAAGCTGTAACAAATGTCAGTGGGAGTCTCGTGCTTAAAGGCACAGATCCCTGAAGAGCATTATACAAAGTCAACTCATGGTCCACAATCCTTTCCTATCTAGGAAAAGCGCTCACTGAGTAGAAACCTCTGGACTACATGCCTAACTTCAGCTTTCACCACAGTTTTCGGCAAGATTTTTGGACAGCCTTATTCTTTCTTTCATTTCATTCAATATTAAGACCTTTGTCCCCTTTGTCTTCTAGTGTGGTATCTTGCAAATGGTCAGAAGATGTTTTGTATGTCTTGATGTTTTGGCAGACAGATGTTTTGGTACACTTACCTGTGTACCTGGAGAATGACCCCTCTGTAATGCAGGTAGCTAGAGATGTTTTTCCACTTACCAAATGATTGTTTAGTGTTCTGACTTGCTACTCAAATTATAGATTTATATTAAGTACGCTACTTTTTAAGTATTAACAGCAATAGCTAATTGTATTGTAAGATAATTATTTTACTCAATGACAAAATACTTCCCAGGAACTCTTAACTTTTAAATCAGCACTAGCTTGCTCCTGGCTTTCCTGCTGCTTTCTTTCAAATTTGACAGCTATCAGTGGCTTTGTAGAGGCTTTTCTCATGAATGTTTGTTGTCACGCTTCTGTGGTGATTGCTTCTCTGAGCTAATACAACTGAGAGTGTTCCCCAAAGGTCTTACCAAGACTGTTCATGCAGTTTAGACCCCGTGGCTATTTCAAATTTACATAAGCTATTGCTGTGCTCCTGGACTATTTATTTTCCACTCAACTGTCTGTTTTGTGGTGGATTTTTTTTAATTTGTTCTCTTTTTATTTATTTTGGGGGTTATGAAATTTTCACTGGAAAAGTGCAAGTGGAAAGCATAGTTAAATCTTAATTCTGCCCTTCACTGTCATCTAACCTGTCTAGTTTTGAAAATGTGTCAACAAATTGAAAAACCCTAATAGCAAACACTGTAATTAAAAAAATGTATCCTGGGAGATTTTCAGGATGCTTCCTATATTGTAACAGTGATGCCAGTGGTATGTATGTTACCTTGGAGGAATAACTGCAACAAATTCTAGATGGGAAATTAGAGGCGTGACCTTTGTAATGCTACCAAAATAGCAATAGGGAGCATTGCTGAGAGCTGCCTGTGAGAGAGGATCCAATGCATGTCAGCTTCTTGCTGCAAACTGACAGCTCAGCTCCATCCATGTCCCCCTTTCTGTGCTGCTTTCTTCAGTGTCCCACCTGGTGGTAACTCTGCTGAGATTTCTTTCCTCCAGTGTAGAGAAGCTGCCATAAGGACATATTTGGATTATTTTTTAAAACACTAGGAAGAATTTTTTTTTTTTTTTTTTGAGGCACCTTTCCTATATCTTCCAGTGATGCAGCTTATATCATGGAAATTGAAATACAAACGTGGAGCTTCGTGCAAGCTTCTGAAGTGTGAGGGACGTCTGTTGTTAGTGTCATGGGCAGGCTCAGGAATAGACAGTGCTGCTGACAGCAGACAGGAGAAGATCTGTCCGGACAGCATTAATCACAGGCTTTGGCAGGCTGGGTATTTGAAGCCAAGCACAGATGGCTGCCCATTCTGCAGCCGCTCCCTTCAAGAACAAACTTGCCATTATTTGTAGCGTGGTGGTATTTTGTGAATTTATCTCATTTTAGCACATTTTATGTCTTGCGCTTTCACCAGGTAGGGATGCTCTAGTTCTCTACAGTGACACTGAGCTGGCAGCTCAAATTTGATTCCCCACTGTGCTTCTTTCCTGTGTTGGTGCAGGATGTGTGTCCTTGTGTCTGGTATCTCATGCTATTTAAATGTCTTTTATTTGAAAGGGCTCTGCTTAAGAAGGGAAATAGATCTCTCTCAGGTTGAGTAATACTGCTTTATCTCCTTTCATCCCAATCAAAATATCACTGTGAGGAAATATAATGCAGATTGTCAGTGAAAACATTCTTCAACAGCTTTGCATCTGGAAATTATCCTGGAAATACCATTGTTCATTGATAATTGATTAACAGAAACTCTTTACATAGTCATTAACATACCTGACTGAGGTCTTGCTAATAATCAGCTGTGTTAGTGCTTTCATCAGGGTAACAAAGGAAGGAAGTCAAATCTCGCAGCACATTTTCAGTGTCTCTGTGGAACAGAAACGTAACTGTGAAGGTCATCATCTCAGTTGCCTAATCCAGATGGTGCTATCACATCAGCAAAGCACCTAGAGCTCTGCTGGTGTTAAAACCCTCAGTGGACAGTGAAGATCTCAGCCAGCTCCTCCAGGACTCCCACATCGTCATCCCACACAGTTCTAATTCACCAGCACTAGTTGGGATAACAATATCCTTCCGAGTTGGAAGTAGTTTGTTTTAGTCCAACAGCTGCTCTTTGAATATAGATACATAATTTATTGATCCCTTTGTGATAAGTGATTTGTATTGGGTGCAGGTGCCCAGGAGCTGGTGGGGGCTGCAACCAGGGCTCTGTGAAGGTCCCAGCTGTCTCCAATGGACCCAGCAGGGGCACAGCTGAGCCCGTCAGCCACAGGTGAGGCACATCTGGGAGAATGCTATTTAAGCAAGTGCGAACACACCAGAGAGCAGTAAGGAAGAAAAAGCAGAGAGTTATTCGTCTGGGAAGTTGGTGTTTTTAACAGCACTGTCTGTGTAAGGAACTAGCTATTAATGGGATAGTTTTAGTGAAGGATTTCAAAGTGCTGGTTAAACTACATGGCAGCTTGTTCAAATAAAATTACCCAAGAACTGCAGGTATTTGTAAGCTCAGTACTTGAATGTTCACAATGTACCTGATGTAAAGATCGTGTTCTGTTGAGGACGATCCTTTTCTTCACTATGAAAATGCTGATCTTCTGTAAAAGTAAGTCTGTGTGTGTGTGCATGTAAAATGTAATTAAGCAGAGAGTGTCTGATTGCTGATTAAAATCAGTGACTATGAATAACTCTAATGTTAAATACTGCCTGAGCCTGGCAGAGTTGGTGGTTGATGTTTTCTGTTAGTTCAGCGCTTAAAGAAGAGCCTTAAGAGTGAGAATAATGTTGTATTTGAATGGTGGCTAACTCACTATCCATAGCCTGGCACTGAGGATAGGGTGCTATTGCATATGATCCTTATGTTAAAGCTGAGTTGTGACAGAAAAACAGAAACTATTCCTCCTGCTTCCAGTCTGGGAAGGCATGCACTTTTCACCAAATTACACCCTTTAGTACTTGCTGTTGCAATGGTTGCTCCAATAGGATGGTTAAGGAATCTCAAGGATTCCCCCAGCATTGTGGTGGTTCAAATAGGTGGCATCTACTGGAAAACTAAGGTTATTTTGTAGCATATTTTTTCATTCAAAAGCATCACTTTTGCAGGCAACTATATTGTGCTAGCAGAACAAATTTTCAGTGAGCAGCTGATAAAATTCATAATTAATGAACTTTGGCTACCACAATGCTCATTTTGTTCAAAATAAGCTTGTGTTCCCCACTTGCTTTTCTAAATACTAATGAATCTACCATTAGTGGAATCAAATGTCATTTAGATGTATATAGCCTAGGGGAAAAGCACATTCTTCAGCTGTTCAGTACCTATACCAGTCTGTTTTCAGGGATATGTTGATTTTGGCCTTCTGGGTATAAAGTAGTAAGAAGAAAAACTTTCTCTTCTGTTTAAAATGCTATCTGTAGAGCAAGACGAATTTATGTCAGGTGAATACCTAAAGCATGAAATGGACAGAGATGCCTATGTGAGCTGGCTGTCTTCTTCAATATCAGCATCTCCTTCCCATTGCTCTCCTCTCTCTTGGGGGAAATATCTACAGAGCTTTGCTGTAGCCTGCCTAAAGGCATCTCCTTCCCAGTCAGACAGCAGTGCAAGTGGTGGGCTGGGAGGGTTAGAAAGGCTTTGAGCTCCCCATGGAAAAGGGTGAGTGTAGTTCTGAGGAACCTTCACCATAAGAGCCTTGGGGGAGATACCCACAGAAGTATCAGGCTCTTGACCTGAAGAGGGAAAGCCAAGCAGTGCAACAAACAGCACAGAGAAGGAAACAATTATCTTCTTTTATCTTTTTTTTTTTTTTTTTTTATGTGGAGTCAGCAGCAGAGGACATCACTCATCCTCCTTCAGCTGTGTCTTGCAATGAGTGCCTTGGTAACCGAAGCTGATAACTCAAGGACAGAATCTTCCCTGGTTTTATGGACTTTTTTTGGCATTTCTAGCTCAGGAGCTTCTCCTGTTTGAGGTTGACCAAATAATCAGGCCATACTACAGAAAAACTGACAAGTTTCAGGCAGTGGTAGCAGTAAGCCCTCTTTTGTTTTGTCAGAGACAGCAGTCGAAGAAGTGGCTGGATGTGGTGGTTGTGTTGTTTAAACAGTAGTAGTTGGTCCTGCATAGCACCTGGGAGATGATAGAGATATTTGTATTCGTGTACGTTCCCTGTTGCCATGATGCTGTGTTGCCGCCTCCTCTGCAAAGCCACCTTACTTTGTCCACACCAATGGCCGTGAGAAAACTGTTGGACTGGGAAAGAGGGATTTTAAATTGAATCTCTGAACGCTCTGTTGTTCAAGTCTCTTTACAGGCAGACTGACATTCTGGAATGGCATTCTCTCAGCTAGCAGACACTTGCCAGAAACTTGGGTAAACTCCTTGTACTGTCTTTTCTGAGGAGATACCCATTCAGCGTCTTGCAAAAGGCAAACTCAGACACTGGTGTGAAGCTCACAAGTCCATGGACAGCTCTGTGCTACTGATTCACCGTGTCAATTTTGGCTTTCTCTTGGCTGGCTCATACTTTGTAGAGCAAATAAAAGGTGTCTGGACTTTGAAGTGGCAACAAAGAGGGCTTGGGGTGTATGTTGGCAGAGCAGATAGGACCATATGAGGTTGCACAGAGATTGAGCAGTTCTGTGCATACTTGGAGGGTGAGACTAATAGTAACTTGAGCCATTAAGATAATTAATGTGAAATTAATTTTTACAGGACTTTCTTCCTCCTGTCTTTGCTCAAAGATTAAGGATGAGCTCTGTCTATAGGTGCTTGCTCTTCACGAACCAAGAGGTATCTGCAAGTTTTCTTACAGTACAGAAGGAGTATTGTTCTGACCAGTGGGAGAATGGGAGGCTGTGTTCATGGGACACTGGGAGAAGAAAACAAAAGATGCTTTCTGAGTCTAGAGTCTGTTGTTTTGGGGTGCTTAGTTGGGTTTGTTTTTCTTTTGCTAGTACTAGTGCAAGTGGCGCAGCTCACTGAAATGACAGGGCTAGCAAGGAAAACCTTGAGCCTTATCGAACTTAAGGCTGCCAGAAGAACTGATGTGACAAGTGAGTCTCCCTTGCAGACAGTGCATTGGTAGAGGGTTGTTTCTTTGCAGGCAGGTTCAGTGATCTGAGTGCATTAGGAGGATGAGCAGCGGAACTGATTATTTGGTGCTGGGAACTCTCTAAGTCTATAACAAAAGGGCAGTCCAGGCTTTGGCTCTCTGGATTGTTCAGGCTGGCATCAGTGGATAAATTGTTTGCAGAAATGTGCAGAATTAGCCCTGGACGCTCAGGTGACCAGTAGAATATCCATGAAACAACCAAAGCTGAGGAAACATGAGCTGGGAATGTTTAATTGGTGAAAATGAAGGAGACCTCTACAGCCGGCTCAAGTAGGGTTAAGAATCGCAGTGTGATCAGATGCTCACATCTGTCAAGCCAGAGCAGGATTTTTAATCTTCAAACCAACCTTCAGATTAGCTCTGCCCTGGCAGAGATGCTGTAATTTATTACTTTTCATCTAATTGAGTGAGATGGTTGCCTTAAGTGTGGCAAGAACATATCACCCAGAGACTTATCAGCGAGGGCAAGCGCACTTTCCCTGCTTTCAGATCTTGGAGACTGTGTCTAGTAGGAAATTAATGTATGTCTAAGGTGGCTCAATTTTTTCTACTAAAAACTACTTCACTTCTTCCTTACTATATCTGCTGCAAATGTTTACCTTCAGCCTGCTGCTGATCCTGTTGGTAGGAGAAGCTGCCTATGCAATATTGTGGAACTGTGTTAGGAGACGAATTCAGGTGCTGGGACGTGTCCTGTGTGGGTGCAAATGCCAACCTATGTCATAAGATATACGTGGTCACTTAAATGCTGTAACTTTCATTTATCAGTGGACAGAGATGGGGTCAGGACAGAGACCCTTCTCATGGGTTGTGGGAGGTCCTGGAGGCTTCTAAGGTGCCATAGGGAAGGGGTGACAGACCAGAAGCTGCCCATTGAAAATAGGAAATTTGGCTCTGCGTGGGAACAGAAGTGGAAAAGTAACACTGATTCACGATTCAATGACATTTTTAGTGGTGGGGGGGGTCTGTTTGTTTTTTTGAGACTTTCCCATCCTATTTGGGACAAGAAAACCCATGGGTCTGAAGCTCTCAAGAAGCATTATTCCTATTCAGCTGCTTTATTATTATCTATATATATATTTAAAATCCCTATTCACCTGCTTTTTTAGCTTTAAACAATCTTTTAGGTGGAGTGTGCAGTGTGGGTATGAGCACCTGGTGCCTCCCATGGATTTTCACATGTTGGCAAAGGGTTTAATATTTCTTTAGTATCCCAGTCCCTTTATAGTCTAATACAGTTCGCAAGGCATGAAAGAAAACCTAGCTCCATAGCAGGATTCAAAGGGAAAATAATTAATCCTGGTCTGTTTCAAATAATTAAAATACGTGGTTATTTAGTGATCTATCAAGGGGTATAAGAGAATAATATGACACTGTCCCATTTGTTTTAAAGCTCGAGTTTGAGCTCTCTAGTAGGAAATGATAACCTATGAATTAATCACAAGAAAGTTAACTGTATCTAGGTCAAATCCACACGTGAACATCCACAAAACTTTCGCTTCATTCAGCTTTTTCATGATTATCTTTAATTTCTGGTGCCTTGAGGGAGGAAAAACCCTTTGATTTTTTTTTTAATTTTTTTTAAAAAAGGAGAGCTTTTCCAGTTTCCCTTTAACTTCTCCTCCCTGCCTCATTTTTAAAGTAGAAAGCTTTTTCCTTTAAAAGGAAAAGGAAAAAAAAAAAGAGGTTTGTTTTATGTGTGTGTTTTTCACTGAAGGTTGCTCAAATTCAAGCAGTCGTATTGTGGCTGTAAAGGAGCCGTAAAATTTCATTACTGCTTTTCCACAGAAACCAATTCAAGTGTCCAAGGCTTAGTCTTGTGGTTTAAAGATCTCTCTTTAGAACTGCTGTGTGCCTCTTTTGTATCCCTGTGTGGCTGCCAGGTCCAGTTCACGTTTACTGAGTATTTCTTTCGGGACTGAAACCAATTAAAACTCTGACAAATTAGAGTTTCTGCTTTTGGGTTAGCTCTAAATCTTGGCTTGACGTTTGTGAGCATCAACTTTGCAGGTTACCATGAGCTTTAATGGACTCTTATATTGATTTTTACAGAGGGTGAAGAAGAGGGAGCTCTGCTGCCATCTCATATTTTGTTTCTAGCTGAAGATCTGAAATCTAAAGGGTGGTTGTGTTTTTGGTTTCTCTTGTGTGTTTTTTGTGTGCTGTGAGTTTGGGGTTTTTTTTGCCCTTTTTTTGTCTTCCTACGGTAGATACTGCTAAAGCATCATCTTTTGCCGATGCTTCCCTGGTGAGGACGAGCCTCAGGGCTCTGTTCCAGAGGCTGAAATACTGGGCTACAATTAGTCTTACATTTTCTCCATAGAGATTTTTGGTTTTTAAAGTGGATTGCTGTGTCAGCAAATGAAACTGTTATTTGCATGAAAAAAATGTAGTTTGTTTTGTTTTGAGTGTTTGCACTTGTTTCCTCTCTGAACTTCTTTCCTCTTTCTCTGACATCTGCAGCTGGTTTGTAGTCATCCCTTGGTGATTGGGGGGCTGTAAATGCATTTTAGTTCCTGCTTTCCCTTCACCAGCTACAATGCAGGCACAGCAATTCTCCAAGCCTGTCTGCACCAGGGAGCAGAGTACAGAGGTACAAATGAAAAGAGCAGGATTGAAGGCACAGAACAGATACAAAGAAATCATATTCCACTCGTATACTAGTGATTGCTCTTGTTAATAGCCCTTCAAAGAGCTATAAAGTGACCATAAAAATAAGAAACAAAGCATCCAGTTTTAGCTCCTCTTCTTTCTTTTTAGTTAAAGCTCTTAACATCAGATTCCTTTGAAAAATGTAACATCTCTTTAAATTTGAGGTGCTAGGAATACAATAGTTTCCATAAATCTTTTACCTTTAGAGGACATGCAGACAGAAAACTGGAGTTTGAGAGAGTGTGAGAATATTTTAAGGTGTTCTCTTGGCAAATGATGTCTCGGATGTGCCAAGGCAGGGTGGTGAATTCTCGGACTCATGAAGCTGGGGCAAGACTCAGCACACACCACTTAATTGTTATATCCACTACTGTGAGAAAAAAAACAGAGTGCCTTGGCAGCACTACAGCGGAGTGAGTTGCAATGTAGCTTGCATACTGCTAACCCCAAAAGTGTGGAAGGGCAGGCAGTCTGAGGCTGAAGCCTGTTTATGGCAGCTTTTTTTACTGAACCATACACAAAGCCTAGTGCTGCATTGTGAATTTCTGCCATGTGCCAAGCAAATGTATTTGTAGTTGTACAGCTGGGTTGGCTCTCAGAGCATCCATCTTATTTCCAAGGCTATTCCAGATCGGACAGGCAATGTATGAGAGCTCATGTCAGGGTTGCCTTGGTTCTGTCAAACCCCAGCTACTTCTGCAGCTGTTCTTAGTTTGGTCCCAGCCTGCATCTTTCAAACGCCTGCTTCCAGCTGGGCAGGAGGAGAAACTGAAGAACAACCCCACCATCTTCTGAAAAGCTTTCATCAATGTTGCAGGAGTCACCAGCAGTGGATTTGACTGATCCTCCTCCTCCTCCCCCGTTGTCCTGAGGTTTGCCTTTTGACTCGAATGTGCAGCTGAGCTTGAAAAGATGACATTGATTTTTTAATTTTCTTTTCCTTCATAAAACTGCTACAGCCTTGCAGAAAAGAAATACTTCTGCTCCATTGGCCTCCACTGGCCACATATTCATCTCCTGCACGCTACTGCAGTGAGCTGAAAAGCACAGTATAGACTGTTCTGTGCCTTCAATCCTGCTCTTTGCATTTACTAGAAATAATTAAGCTCCTGCTTTCCTTCTGTCTCTTGTGGGTCGCTCTTTTTTTTCCAAAATGGAGAGAAAAAAAGGGAAAAAATTCCAAAACCAAACCTTGGGCAGGTGAGTGGGATATACTCATGTATACTCTAATGATATGACTAATACTCTAATGATACAACTGTTACCATACAACTGGTCCAGTAAAACGCTTGTTTAAAATACTTCTTTACTCTCTCCAGAGACTGCAATTTGAGTCAGCCTATAAATTCATCCTGCCCATTCTGCCTTGTCTTAAACTTGATCTCTGCACCAGGAATTGCTTCAGCTGCTGACCAGTGCACTGAGACCTGATCCCCGCTACCCGCTTCGAAACATCCACCTGTCGTGTCCCTCAGTGATTAATTGTCTCCTCTGTGATGTTTTCCTCAAGAGCAGCAATGTGGCAGGGCAGTTGCGACCACTTCATTTATCTACTGGAGTCTTGATTAAACTTGAGAGGACTCCAGTGAAATTGCTGCTTGTTTCCCTCATGTAATTACACAGCGAAGTGCTCATTGGGAGCCAGGACGCAGCCCTTGCCCTTTGCTGAGTCTGTGGGCAAGTGCTGCTCTTCTGACAGCGATAGTCTGAATAAACACCTCTTCCTCACCAGATTTCCCTTCTGATTTTCTTTCCCTGGTGACTTGCACACTCTCAGCACCACCAAGAAAACAGATTTATTTTTGAATGTGTAGCTAAGCTGGCAGCAATGTAACACCTTTTCAGCTCTCGCTTGGTGTAACTGTAGGAATAAATAACTGCTTTCTCCTTCTAGTCCCAGGAATATTTCAGCTTCCCAATGACTTTCCAGTAGAATTTGAAGTAGTTGTAGCTACATGTTGTTTACATCTGACCCAAGGAGATTTTTATTGCTCTGGAGTAATAATCTACCGAGAGCAACTGGAACCCCCAGTGTATAAGTGCCATTTGATCTCTTCTCTTGGGCACAAGGGCAAGGCTGGGAGGTTTGCTTCTGCAGAGAAACCAAGGAGTAAGGAAACCTCGATGGGCACAAGGAGGCCAGTGGCTTCAAAAAGCTGTAACAAGACCTTTCAGTTTCCACAGCCCCAATCCTTGCTCTGAAGGTACCTAATCCTGAAACAGCTGTTTACTAGTTTAGATATGCTCGTTTTCTCTGTCCATGGTGGGTGCATGGCAACCTGCACTTGAATTCGTCCTGCCCCTGCTTAAAACGTCCTTAAAAAGCCATGCTCCCACTCAACCCCTCGCAGCTCACCAAACGAGGAATAAATGGTGAAAGGCCGGAAAGCCAGCGCTTCCCTCTGCTAGACCCATTTGGTGCCGACCACCTCTGCTTGCTGAAACAGGAGACAACCTGCCCTTTTGACTGCATTTGCTAGAAGGTTTCTGAGATTTTTTTTTTTCTTTCTCTGGCCTCCCACATGGAAAACAATCCTTCCAATGTACAGATGGCAGCTCCCTTTGCGGAGGGGCAGGCGTTTGGAGAGGTCCGTATTTTTACTTTATTCATAGAACATGTGTACGTGCCACTTGCAGGGTGTTACTCTCAGTATTACATTAAAAATAGGTACTGTGTTAAGCTTCTAATTCTCACCTTTTTGCTTGCGCTACTGATTTCAGAATAATTTGTGATTTACAGCGTAGAACTTCTCTGTAGTTAGAGAGCTAGTGTAGTTTTCTATGAAATGTCTTTCTTCTAAAGCCAGGTTCTGTGTTTTCAGGAGCAGATTGTCAAAAACATGGAAAGACTTGGCTTATTCAAAAACTGTCCGAGCAGACACTGGACACCTATATCCAGGGTTGAATGCTGGTACCTAAGAGCACAGAGTTAGACTGAAGCAAATGGCAGTGCTGTTGCTGCACAATTGGACACTCAGGTCACGAGAGGCAGAAGTGGCAAAATCCCCCAGTAGACTGTCAAACTGCTGAAAGTTGGCATTAGAGGAAAAAAAGTGTGTATTTTTTGATGTTCTAGCCTTTCTTCCAGTATTTTTTTGTGACATGAGTGGCTTTCTGCCCAGAATTCTGCAGCATTTGGATGTGCTGCTCTGTGGGGAGAAGAGATGAGGTGGGAGGAAGAACTGAGAGAAAAATGAGTTGCTTTTTTTGTCTTTTTTTTTTTTCAAAGCAACAGAACTCCCCTTTCTCCTGCATCTTGTCCCACTTCATCTCCTGACTTTTAGAAGCCTCCTGCCCCAGCTTTTCTTTCAGCAGAAAGTTGCCTTATTCCCTTGAAGAAAAAATTAACTCCCAAAATGCAAATGCCTCGGACTGAACTCATGTGGGGGATGCTGCTCCTGTGCTGGACCAGCAGCATGGTGCTAGCCTTTAGTTCAGCAGACTACAGACCAATTTGCACATCCTTGAGGCTGAGTGTGAGTGGCAACCATGTGGGCAAGGAGCAAGCAAGCTGCTAGTACTTGGTCCATGGCTGTCCTCATACCATAGCTTGGCATCTGCAGCAAGACCCCTTGGTAACAGCATCTTGTGTGTCCTGACACACTGGTTGGCTTGGGTAGTGACTTCTGGATCCAAGAGCTAACCAGATTCTCTGGAGCTGTGGCTATCATATCAATGCATGTGTTAATTCTACCATCATCTTTACCATGAAGTTATTAATGGAAATCATCACCCTCATTTAGCAGCTACTGTCACTTAGAAGATTAACCTTTATCAAGCAACTTTGCTATGCCAGCTGCATGGCAAAGTAATTACTTTTAATAGAATCTGCCCTTGATTTAAAGCCACAGGGGAAGCAATTAAATTTAACAAAAGGCAAAAGCCGTGACTTATAAATGAAGATGGATGGCTTTTGTTATCTGTTTCATAAGTTTTATTGTGTACAAGTATTAGAAAATATTCTGTCATCTCTCTCATGTTTTAGGGGTTTTGAAATGTGACATTAGACTCTTACTCTAAGGATGAATCGAATGTCATCAGTACTAGCTCTGGGACTTGGCTCGGAAATAGAGCTTAGCATCATTTATACTCAAGTCACAAATGACTTGCAGGGGGCTTTGAACTTGGGCTTCCACTTGCTTCTCAAAGCTTGATGCTTGTGTTCAGCATGAAGAGTATACTTACATTTTCTCAGATCACCTGATCTCTTCCCTACATCTAGCTAATCAGGTACCATTTTTTTTTTACAGGAAGAAGCACCTTATACTGCTTCGTGTCTCTATAGACTTTTTCAATTGAGATTGTACCCGTGAAAAAGAGTTGGTTAGTGTGTATCGTGTGTATTTGTATGATGGCCCTGAGTGTGTTACTTTGCAAACAGTTAATGTGCAACAGCTGCTGGATGCACTCCTGTTCTGAAATTATGATGGTGTCTGAGCTCTTTGGGAGAAAGATCTGTCCTAGTTGCTCCTTTAAACAACTACTGTGTTTGCTTGGAAAGTCTGGCATGTGTATGGATTGGCTTTGTGGATGTTGAGAGATCAGCAAGAGAAAACTGATGCCTAGCCAGCAGTACCTTTCTGCCAGAAAGAATGCTTACCCTCAGCCTAACAGAAATGGTGTCCCTTGGATGTCTTCCTTGCTGACAGCTGTTTCCAGAGGACTGGGGCTAAAAAAAAGGCTTCTCAGCAGCTCCTTTGAGCAATTGTGTGCCAGGATCCTTCAGGAGACCTATGGAGACACAGGGTTGCTTATGAAAACTGGGAAGACAACTGCTAACCTGTAGTGCTGAGTGCCCTATCTGCTGTGGATGATGCAGCTGAACAAGGGTCTCTTTGCTCCAGCAGTGCATTTCCAGGTGACAGACTGAGTCTCTCTTCTGGTTTGAGTACAAACCACGCAGCCAGCCTTCCAGTATTAGCCCAGGACATATTCTCCTTTCGTTTTGTTTCTTGCACCCATCTTGGGGAGCAGCTGAGTCCCTTGGCTGCTGTCTGTCCCCAATCAGTGCTCTCATTGCTCCGCTCTTTACTTCAGTCTCCAGCCTGCGGTGCCTCGGCGATGAATGCTCACTTACCAGGAATGCTGACTCTCCAGAGTGTTACTGGAAATGCTTTGGCTAGATGAACGGTGTGATGTGCTTAGTAAATGGAGACAGAAAAACAGTGCACCGCAGCCCAGCCTTCCTCATAGCTGTTATCTGAAGAGAAATCCTCTTTGTTCTGCTTAGTCTGTCAGAGCAGTTTCTCTTCACTTTGCAATACGTTGTAGAAGGGCAGCTTGGGCTCAGAGCCCTGACTTGGTTTCTCCTTTCAGTTCAGCTAATATCTGCTTTGCAATCAAATATTTTTGCCTGAGACTTTGAAGTTTCTATTTCTTTTGAAAAGTGGAAGAAGTCAGTGGTTTCTGACAGGTGTAGATTAGCATGAAGTGTTCCTGCTCTGCCATAAATCTCTCTGCTGATAGGAGTCTCATACTTCTTGGGGCTTGTTAAAGTTTAATTGCAAGGTGACAATAAACCATAGCAGATGCTCTCTGTTACCTCCTCACTCACCCTCCCCTCGGATAGGAAAAAGTGATAAGGAGGAAGGAAGAGAGACTTGAAGTTGGAAAGGTTTTAAAGGCTTTACTAATGCTACTACTGAATAGAGAAAATTATATAAAATATACAAAATCAATCCTGAATGTCCCAGGGTAGAGCAGTGTTTAACACCTCCCACATGGAGCTGGTGTACCTCCAGTGGTGATAGTGACCGTGACAGAGCTGGGAGCTGGCATGACTCCAGCAGCTGCAGGGCAGGCACCCAGAAGTCCTGTGTGGGACTTCACAGTAAACCAGAAACTGGATTCAGGGATATAGAGTCTCAGGCCTTGGATCACAGGCATGGGTGGCAGGATCCTCTTCAGATGCTGGCCATGGTCGAAGAGAGCGAGACCCTCGTGTATGACACGTATGGGATGGAATACTCAGTTGGTTAGTTTTAGTTACCTGTTCTGTCCACCTCTCCTTGCAAATACACCCCTCTTGCAATGGAATGTGAGAAATCTTATCAGTCTTCTTGGTTGTTATAGCATTAAATCTAAACATGAGCTTCTTCTGCATTCCATGGGTCATCTTATCAGTCCTGGAGTGAACAGCGTCTCAAAAAATGTGTAGCTAAATTCAGAAAAGTGCAGTTACTTAGAAGAAGTTAGCCGACAGGAAAATTCACTACAAGAGAACTGGTCTTGTTTTTAACAAAACCAGGACAGGGCTTCTTAAGGTCACTTCCTCAGTGCTTTCATCCTTTGTGAAGCTCTGGGGTGATTTCTGCATCCCAAACGCTGCCCTTAAATGGCTTGTGCATGGATGTACCCATGCAGCGTTGCAGTCTCTGCATCAACAAATTGTCTTCTGCCACTCTGCATGCTGGGGAAAGCACAGACACCCCTGCATGAACTACAGAGCAGAAAAAGCCTTTGGAAGTTGCTTGTGTCTCTTTGAATTTCCACTGTTGCAGTGGTCTTGTAAATCACTGCCGGGATACAAGTAGCCCCTGCTGCCCAGGGAAGTCTGGAGTGTGAAGGCTGACTTTGCACAGGGCAGGGGACGGGTTCAGGATGAATCTTGCAGGGTACAATGCAGGTTAGTGGCCTGTCCAAGCTCCTCTGCAGTGCCTGTGCTTTGGAAAGACCTTGGTTTCCTCTGGGAGCTGATTTTTAGTTAGTGAAGCTAATGCAGGGGAAAAAAAAAAAAATAGTGTGACAGTTCTTGGGAATGGAGCAGCTCATTAAAGAGGAAACAGGTTTCATCCTGTGCTAGGCAGCTTTGATTACTCTCCTGGGAGCTTTGTACCACCTCTCCTCTGTTACTGCTGGCAGACCAAAACCAGGGTCTTCAATAACTGCATTTTCTTCACTTCACACTGACTTTCATCTGGGAGATGCAGCATCACTGTCTCTTGGATTGAGTACAGAACACATGGCTACGACGTTTTTTTTGAAGACTGGCAAAAGTATCACATTGGTTATGAGTCTCCTGGAGGGAGAGAAAAAGGACCAAGCTTTGTGTTATTCATACTTCGGTGTTTTGTCTCTGCCACAAAGCTGCCAGTGCTTTAGTATCTGTCCTTATTTTTGATCCAGTGGCTTTATTCTCCTTTAGGGAGATTGATTGCAATGGAGAGGATGTTTTTTGACTGGTGGAGTTGGTTGTTTCAAATAAAAAAAAAAAAGGGATTGAAGGCTGCTTTTACAATCTTTTGTAGAAAAGGGTAGATACATGCTTTTGAGCAGCTCCCAAAAACAGCTATATTCTGGCAGCGAGCAGCTGCCTGTGCACGTGCGAGGTCCATTAAGATTCAGTGCTGCTTCAAAGCTTTCATTTAGGCTCAAAACAGACTTCTGAAAAGCAAGAGAAAAACCAACTGTATTAAAAAGCAACTTCCAAATTAGAATCATTTGTCCCTCTCAAAAGGATCAGGAGCTGACTTGGCCTGTTTTCCTGCAGCCCTCAGGAGCACCACGAATCCTGCTACAAGTCTGTCCTGACCTGGAGCCAGCCTTATAGGTGGTTGCAAGGTGGCTTGTTCTGCTGCTAAACTTCTGTTACATATTGGGTCAAATGGATTTATTTTTTTTTTCTTGCATGTCTACTTGGGGTAGAGCTCGAGGTGAACCTCACATAAGGTGGTCAGCTAGCCTGACAGCAGACACTCCTGCTCATTTCAGAGTGTACATGTGTTTTTAAACACAAAACAAGCAGAGTCCCCTGCAAGAGACAGGTGGTTTCTGGAACACTGGGTGAGCTTATATGATTTGAAAATAAAAGGCAAGTGGTTATGCAGAGGAAGGAGCCAGTGTCTCTGTGAGCTGGGTCGATGTTTGGTATGGAGGGGGTTGGAGTCCAGTTACAGCCTGTCTGCAAGTTCCTGACACCCGGGAAAGGCTTAAACAGTTATGTAGATGAGAGAAAAGAAAGAGCTTTGCCATGAACATGTTAATGAAGATATTTTTGCTAACGGGGGCAATATATTGACGTAAGGATACTGTATCTTATGTATGCAGTGGAAATTAATCTGGATTAATTTGAGAAACTAAACATGATAAATGTCACTCCTTTAGAATCAGAGTAGCTTTTTATTCAATTTAGTTTAATTGGCTTAGAGTTAAGTGGCTGTTCTCAAAAGGATGTTCATACCCATGCTGTCTGTGGAAGCATGTGCTCTGAACAAACCCTTCTCTATCTGTCCCCTGGACTTGCCAGTGAACAGAGTAGTTATGCTGACAACATTATACCATGTAAGTAAAGACAACTGCCCTCCAGGTTTGCTTTCACCTGGGATACTGCAAGAGGCGAATGCTGCAGTGACACCTTCCTCTGCAGCAGGTGATGCAAGTGCAGGAGTTGTTCTCAGCACCCCAACTCAGAGAGGTCACCTCCTCTACACCTTCAGTTTAATGAGTGGGGGAAAATCACTACAGCACTGTCAATAGCATAGTGAGAAAGAAAAGAGAATCTCTTGTTGATATTCTCTTCTGCCAGGAGTACAAAGCGGCAAAACCCACCATTGCATGCTGACGTTTGCCCCATGATCAAAAGTGACTCTGCATTTTAGAACCAGCTGCAAGAATTTATTGCTGTAAGTGTCTCTGGCAAGCTAGGGCTTCAGAATTCCCAAGGGGATTATGTGCACAAATGACAATATCCCTTAGAGTAAATATTAGAGTCAACTGAGGTTTTGAAAAGGATATAAACCTTCACGACTGGGGCTCTGTCACCTTTAACTACTCATGCTTAAGCCAACTGATGGGAAATCTCCACCCACAGACACCAGCTTCTTTGAATGAGAAAGGCTGGGACAAACCGTGGCTGCTGGTGGGACTGAGGACCACATGGGCTGCTTCTCCAAGCCCAGAGGGCAGCATCTGTGAGCTGACACAACCTGTGCTGGATCTCACCCCAGTCATATCCAGCCTGAAGAGACAGGGAGCCCTGCAGGTCACAGTTGGTGGTCAGAAGGTAATCAGGGGCATCCCAGCTTTGCAGTGTATCAGCCATGGGGTAGTCTCTGTTCTTTGTCTGAAATGTGAAGCTTGTCCTTCAGCATGTCAGAGCTGGCTTGATGCTTTTCAGCAGCAACACTGAATTTTGCTGGACAGACTAGGCTGATTCTGCCCCAAAAAATGGAGGGCAGGGTTCTGGAGATCCAAACTTGTTGCTCTTGCAGCTACCGAAGGAGAGAAAGGTGTTTGTGGTGGGTGGAAGGTGCTGCTCTGTGTTGCACATCTTCAGTCTTTCTACACATCTGCTGCACGTGCAGCAATGCCCTTGGCCATGCCACAGCTCTGAAAAAGCGCAGTAGTTCAGAGCAGGGACTAAGGCTTTCTGGAAATGTTTGCTGATACCTTTTCTAACTTTCCTGCCAGCACTTTGCTGTCCTTTCCTTATAACAACTACTTGCAAGGGCGGTCCGCAAGATTTATGGTCCCGTGGACTTCAATTCCAACAGGTAGGCAGCCAGCCCTTGGGAGCTGCTGTGTTGCAGAGACCTTAGTAAGGGGTGCAGAAATCCAGGAAACTCTTTTGTTCAAGGTGTAAGTCACCAAAGGCAGCGGAGCTTTGGAGATATAGCTCTCTACTGAAAATCTTTTCCTCAAAGAGTGCATCCATGCAGATCTTGTGCATGTGGGGCCAAAGGTTTGCTTTTAAAAATCACTTTGTTGGAGTCTGTCTCTGCTGCTGTGGGTCTGTTTTCATGCTGTTCCTCATTCTAAGTTACTTCCTTGGGTTACTGTCCCCCCCACCCTCCCCCCTTTTTTTTTTTCCTAGAAAAGCTTTAAATGGTTCTATATTTAGAACAGGCTGCACGCTGCTTGAAGACTTTCTGACAGCAAATGATGATCTTAATAGGGCCCCCTGATACATACTAGGATTCTTCGATTTCTCATACGCTGCAGTTTGAAGCTTGAAGAAGGTTTGTTGTTTGTTTTTTTGTTGTTTTTTTTTTTTTCTTTCTTCCCCCAAGTGATGATCACCTCTTGGCACAGCATAATTGAATTTGAGTCAGACAGGGTGTTCCTGAAGATAGGCTTGCTGCAAAAATAGAGGTGACACTGAAAGCCATGCAGCAATGGGGGAGTTTAAACTCTGTATTCTCCCCAAGTCTTTATGAGGCAGAAACCATGTTATCTCTCAGTGGTGGAGATGGCCCTTTGCCATGAGCGCTCCTCGGATTGCTGACTAGGCTGAGATGGAAAGCTAGTATTTTGTGACATGTTATGGAGGAGCAGATTTCCTCCTCATGGGATGAAGCTCCTCTCCTTAACCAGCAGCCTGTGAGGTGATCCATCCTGGAGCTGTGAGCTGCTGGCCCTTGGAGCTTGCTGTATGTGAGAGATAGGATCTTGTGGAACAGAGCACTGCTCCTGTGCCTGGGAGCTTGCAGCCCCACAGGACGGTGTTGAAAGGGCTCTTCCTTTAGTTTCTCTTCTGCTGCCCCAAGGAGTTCAGAGGAACAGCTGAAGGGCCACTTCTGGCTGATTCTTATTGCATATCAAAAGTAAGGGTTGGCCCTTGGTGCTCTGGGCTGACCTTTTTTCTTTGCAGACACTGTCAGGGATGAGGGTTGCTGCTGTGAATGGCTGTCCTGGAGTCTCCTGTGAGCAGTCATGGGAGCCCCGTGGGGTCTGGTCTCCCTGGATGTGCAAAGTGTAATTATGGTCCTGTGTCCCCGTTTCTGTTCTGTTTGGTCTACGTGGAAAGCTGTCTCCTTCCCCAGTTTTGACCAGCAGCCACATCCAGTGGAAGCTGAGCCAGTGGTTTCTGGTTTTTAACAGCTCCCAAATGACCTGGTTCTTCACTGAAACTTCTGTGGCAATGCAACTACTTCTTTTCTGCCTTTTGCGGTCAGCACACCATGGCCAGACAGTTGCCAGTGCTCTCCAAGGACAGCTGGTTTGACGTATCACGCCAGCTCCTTATTTCCAGGGAAACCATACAGCTTCATTTCAGCTATGGAGAGTCACAAGCTGAATCTATTAAGAGCTCTTTTCAGTGGCCTATTAGCTGTTCGTTTTGCAAAGCATTGACTTAAATAGTTGTTGTTAGGCTGACAGCAGGCACTTGCAAATAAAGAGAAGACAAAACTGATTCTTTAAAGAAATGTTGTACTTGAGAAGCTTTCCTGTGTTGTACTGTTTATCTGCTTGAGCGCACTATTACAGCTGTTGTTGCTTTTTCAGCACATGTGAAAGGTTGCAAAATATATCTATTTTCTGTTGTATGCTTTACTTTGCATCTGGAATAGGGAGATGCCATGTTAGGTAGAATTAACAGCATTAGTTATTGAATATTGCATTTTTAACATTGCACAGATCATTGCATTTAAGTAGGTAGGATAAATATTAATTAAAATACTTAATCTGATAGACTTGTAGAAGGACTGGAAAATCAATTCCATTGCTCTAAGGAGCTTTCTTGTTCAGAATTTTTTTTCTCAATTCTTTCTAAACTTTGGTGTCTTGCTGTGCTTACTGAACTTATTTCTTCTGCACTGCTGTATCTCAAAGCAATTGCTCTATAAAACACCACAGTGGTGAGGATAGAGAACAGTGAATTTCAGTGGGAAACATTAACATGCATTACATATAAAATGAAATAGTGAGCTTTTAAGATGCCTTGATGGAGAAATGAATATGCAGCCAAAAACCATCTTGGGGTTGGAAAAGGTGCTGATGCACAGATGAATTTGACTTACTGTAGAAAGACTGTAATAAAAGAACTTGCCTTGTCCTTGTGTCCTTTCTGCATTAATGGCAAAAGCATCAGAGTAACTGTGTTTTTACTTGTCAGGATCTAAGAAGCCATGATGCTTTTGATAAACCGTAAGGCTTAGCTGTCTGCAGGGATTGTAAATTATTCCCAGGACAAGCAGGGTAACAGGAACAGTAATTCAGGTTTCATTCTCTTTGCTGTCTTTTTGGTAAGATCTCCACAAAATGCTGCTGCTGCTCCCTCTGAACTGCTATTCTTCTTTGTCTTGGGGAACTGCCACCAGCACGGATGGAGCTGAGTGTCTGTGAGCAGGAACTGTAAGAGTTGTGCAGTGAATGGGGAGCCCATCAGCTCCCCAACAAAATGCTGAGGAGGTATGTGTGCAAGGCTCCCTCTTGCATCCTTTTCTCTATTTTGCACCACCCACTGGGCTTGGCCAAGGCTCTGCCCTTCCCAGGGACCTTTCCAACCTCTGCTCCTTCCCCAAGGACCTACCTTGGACCCCCTGGCTGGGCAAAGATGGGTGGGCTTGTACTGCCTGAGGGCTTGAATGGAAATACTCTGTCTGACATGGCTTCAATGTTTTTACTGAAGTCGTTTGGGATATTTTACAATTAGCTTGAAGTCGTTTGCGTCACATGGTGAATGTCATTATGATGAGATAATTAGGCCAAGTATCTCAAACTCATCAATGGAATCCTTCCTGACAGGTGCCTCATCTGAGGCATGTTGAATGTGCCCCTTGGTTTCAGGACATCTGTAACCTGCCTCCAGGTATGAGATGAGACTGCTCACTCTACATAATGGTCAAAGAAAAGCCTGTTCTCTGCTTTTATTTTTACATCCGAACTCATGGGTCCAAAATAAAAATTGAGCTTGAGAGCACATGTTTATGTTCTTCTTGTTCCAGGTGCTTGCTGCTTCTCTGACCTTTTCCTCTGCAAAATGCTAACGCAAATGTTTTTTTAGGGAAGGGGTCAGGCGTTTCCATGGAGAGAATGGAAGTGGATACAGCTGTGCACTTCTGTGGTCTTCATTTTGTGTCTGGCAGACTGGCATTGGAAAATACTGTTTCCTTAACAGCCAGCCTGGCAGAGCAGCACCCAGCTAGGGCTATCTCCCTGTCATCTACCTGAAGCCACCCTGTGTCTTGAGTATTTCTTTTTTTCCTATTCCCTTCTGCCCTTCTCCTGGCCTGCCTTTTTCTTTTTTCTTTAAAAGCAAACAAAAAAAATCTCCATGCATACTTGTTAGTAAACAGATATCCTGAATTTAGAGATGATGACAAGTACATGTTTATCTTTTGCTTCTGGCTGTCCTGCTGTTTGTGCTCACGATACAGACCTTAGTGTTGCGTTGCTGACATCTTCAATTATAGTTGTTATGTACTTGTAAAGCTCTGTGCACCAAATAAGCTGGCTTGGGCTTTTGAGTTTGTATGCCACAAGTCAGCTACTAGTGACTGTGTGTTTCCACTTGAAGTAGTGCATTGTCATCTCACTGTCCTGCAGCCTTCTACCCAGGGATGATGGGTACTGTGTTACTGAAAGGATGCACAACATGTGGCTCTGCTGTTTAATTCTTCTAGCACAGTCTCTGGCCTCAGTGCAATGTGAGGCTACCTTTCACATCAGGGAAAAGTCCAACATGCAAGAAAAGACATTTTTGCAGTAGCGGAGGATGTGAGTGCGGTCTGAGAGTAACAGGTGATTGCAAGTGAGTGTCCTGAGACCAAAAGAGAGGTTACTCCTGTCACCCCAGAGTCAGCAGTCCTCTCTGACAGGCAGTGGCCGAAGTGTGACCATCCTTGTTTGCATGCAAAGAAAAAGCTGCATTTTGCTGAGGCGTTTAAGTGAATTCTATTTCTTTTGCATTGTAACAAATTTATGGTAATTATACATATAATTACTTGGGACAAATATTTTAACATGTGCTGTCCTCTGTTAATGGAGAAGCTCTGTCTTTGCACGTAACAATATTATAGATGATGTCCAGGAGTAACCACATTTGTGTTTCTTCTTCAAATGAATGAACATGATTAAGAGGCTGAAGACTATGTGGCTTTGTAGAAATAACACTTGCTAAGCTTTCGGTGAATAGCCATCTTTGGCAATGATATTGAAATAGAATTTAACAAAAAATCCAAAACCACAAAAACTTGAGTGGAAGAGATAAGAACATTTTGAACAAATTTACAGATGAAATAAATGATTAAGCTCATGGACACCTTGCATAATACAAATTGGGTAGTCAAGGTCATGTGCAGTAACCTTTTAAAGTAATAGACCTCCTTCATGTTGTCAGCTCTTTATGTGAAGAGACAGTAGGTAGTCTTTCTGGAGATGAACAATGAAGCACCAAACATATAGTTGCATTAACAGGGTAATGAGAGAGAACTGGAATGAAAAGTGTATTTGCTGTATTCTCATCACCCATTTTCTTGACTCCACAGTGAAGATTTTCAGGCCAGGAGGATGTTTAAGTTGCAGTTCCGAAGATCTTAAGGAATTTAGGTGGATATATAAGGTGCAGAGCTCCTGCGACCAAATAACTTTTGCAGCAAGACAGGACATGATTAAAGTAAGGGTTTCTCATGAGTACAGAGGCTGTGAGTGATTTAAAGTAGACTCTAGCATCTCCTCTTCCTGGCAGCTGGGCAAATTAATTTTCTTCTGCTTGTGACAAGCCCTGTCATAGGATGATGTGGACAATATGGTCATGTCTGCTGGAAATGCTTATATGTGAGATGCAATATTTTGGGATGAATGTTTAATGTCACTGTCTGATATGTGGAAGGCTTTGAGTTCGTGTTTTTGGAACAAGCCTATGACTGGGCAGCATTTCAGTTCTCTTCCAAAATAAAGAGACTGGAGTGACCAGCTCAGTGCATCCCTAAAATGCAGGTAGGTTTAAGGTATGCTCTCCGTGAACATGCTGCATAGTTCACAAGTATGTGGGCAAGCTTTGGAAACCAGTGCCTTCTGGAGACACAGCAGATATGTCTAAATTACTTGCAGATGTTACCCTGGTTATCAATTGGACATTTCATTCTAGTTGCTGCATGCTTCATGTCAGTTGTGCTAAGTCCAGCATGTGGGGCTGAATATGTTTTCAACTGTTGCCTTGTCATCCCTGGTGCTTCTCCAGAGCATGTCTTTAGTTACTCCTTTACAGCTGGGGGACCCTGGTGGCCCAGCTACCAAGACCTGGGCTCAGTTTTCATGGGGATGCTCTTTTACAGTTGATTTTTTTGACAACCTGTGGCAACCTGGTCTTCAAAAGTGATCTGCAAGACAGGAATTATGTATCCTGGGAGATCCAGGCTTGGACACCACTCTAAAACCTTAACCCATACTTTTTTTTTCTCTGACATCCAGGGCTTTTCCTTTCTTCTTAAAATGTTGATGCTTCGAGCTGAGTCTTTCATTCTTGCAGCTATTTCTGCTTGTGTTCTCTTCTATATCTTTAAATCAGCTGGTGAGTGTCTTTTTATAAAGTTGCAGTCTCTCTTCTGATCAGCATTATTTATAGATAAGATCTATATGTTGACTATCTGTTGACTATTAGTATATCGTGTGGGCTCTTTTTTTAGCTGAAGCCAGCATTTTTCTAAGAATATTCTTGGTTTAATGTAAGCATCAAAGGATTTCTGATCACTGTGGGATTATTTGGCTACGACACAGTGTTATCTTGCTTGGATTGGTCTTAAACTTCAGAGGAAGCAAGCCAAAGTCACAGTGAAATCGGTTTGATAGTTAAGAAGATGTTACTGCACATGACAAGCTCACAAGCTGAAGTCTCATGGACATGATGGGTTTCCCTGGTGTGTCACCCTGGCTCTGAATGAATGAAAGGCTGGAAAGCAGGAGAGGAGGCAGGTGCAGCCATCTGAGTGCAGCTTATTTGGGCTTTGTAAGAAGTGCTTTACTGTGCAGAGCTTGTCCCTGTGTAGACACATTTTAAGCCAGATAGATTACACTCCGGGTAGTTTGTGATCGATGTACAAGTTCTTTCTTCAATGGATTGTTTTTCTTGGTGGCTTTTCCCCCCCCTAAAAGCTGGCTGAAATGTAAAATTGTTTTCTCTCTGGCGAAGGCTAGATGCACACAGCAGGGAATCAGCTCTTGCAGCATGGAGTCCAGCTCAGGGTTTATGTCCAAGTTCTTTTTTATAATTCACACCCTGTATTCTGGGAGTATCTGTAATTACCATTTTCCAGCACAGGTGCTGCATTTATGTAGCCTGGACAGCTCAGCCTGACTGGCTCTTGTCAAACTTGTGTCTTGAAGTCGTGCTAGAGCATATCGTAGACACCAAGCAATGGGAAATGAAATATAGCTTTGAGATTACTTGCTCTGATTTGGATTTTCTTATCTGTATTGAGATGTCATCAATACATACTTTTCCTAGTCTTGCATTTTCCTCCATCAGGCTTCCCTCTAATGGCTTTTGCTTCTGCTTTATAATGAAAGAATCCTCTGTCTAGTATTTTTGTCTCCCCATCAGAGTGTGCTCTGATCACCAATGATGCACTTCTACATCGTTGCTCTCCAGTTCATTTTCCAGGTATCTCAATAACTTGTAGAGTTCTTGAAACCTTGCTGGTCTTATGCATGGCTTCTTTGGGACAGTTATGCCTCAGCAATAAAAAAAAAGAGGACTGTCTCTTAATTGTCCTGAGGTTATGCATAAAATGACTGAAAACTTTTTAAGCTAGGGAGTTTTATGTAGGACTTGATTTTGGCTGGTAATCTTACACACTTGTTCTTTTGTTACAGTGGCTCAGACAGTCTCATTTTGTGAGAATGGTTTGCTTTTCTAGTCCCTAGATATGACCTTGTTTGGCTTTATTTGAACATGCCTCTGTCTAGCAGTCTAATCTCTTTGAAACTGTTTTAACTATTTAGCGTTCTCCAATGGTTGTTCTTACCTGCAGACTTAATTGTAACTTGGCTTCAGTTATAACACAGGTTGATCACATGGGATTCCTGGACATATCACCTCTAAATGCTGATTCCCTATTGATAATTAAGCTTTGAGACCTGTTGATTAACCAATTTAAGTTTGTTCTATGTCTTGTCTTAGCATTAGTATTGTAACAACATAGTAACCAAATGGTGATGCCTGACTGTGTTATGCTTTCCAGACCCTTGGTGCTCAGAACGTGACATCTCTCAATCAAATTAATTAACAAAAACTTATAAAAATAATGTTATAAAAACAACATAATTAATGTCAATAAAAATTACAGTCCTTTAAATATTTTTACTTGGTTTCATCCTGACTACTGCAGTGTGTCCAGGGTTGATTTGGACCATCTATAAAACATTGAACTGAAGACTGGATGAAAAGTGTAAAGTTATCTTGGAACTACCTTTGTTCAAAGGCTTTTCATGAGCTAATCTGAACAGTCCAGAGGATTCTTTTTGAAAAGATTCTGAAGTTATCTGATATTAGTAGTTTCTATTCAGCATTACTGCTTGGTATAGAAAGGTTTTCAATGTGACTTGAATGCTTCCTTTAGCTTGTTTTTCTAAGGAAATAAGATATGTGGTTAAGCTGTCTCTTTTTCTATATGCCAATAACTTTCAAAATCATTATCAAACAGAGTAAAAATGAGCTAGTAACCTCTTTTTCTCTAAGACATGAATGTCCTTCCAGTCTTGTGAATATAGGCTTCTGTGTTAGGAGAAAAACCTTATCAAATAATCCATAGAGGGAACTGTGGTGTGTGGCTCACCATTGACGTGCACTTCCCTGCTCAGAAAGGAACTGGCTTTGAGTATGTTCCAAGCATGAGAGACATTAGACAGACACCCTCTCTAGTCCGCTGGAGAGTTCAACCATGAGAATGAAATCCATCACTACTAGTTTCTTAATAAGCCAAGGAGGGAGCAGAGGGAGATTTTGATCAGCAGGTAAGAGATCACCAAAGAGCTGCAAGAGTTCCAGAGGAACGTGGAGCTGGAGCAGATTTGCTTGTTGACTTGACAGTGCAGGGGAAGAAGAGATGGCTTGCTGATTAGTAAGACACAACGAAGGCTAAGATGGGAGATTGGGAAAACCTACCAGCTGTTTTTTTTCGCCATGAAATAGATTAAAGAAGTCCAAAGAAATTCAGAGGTTCTTAACTGGGAGATGCTGTGGCCAGAGAAGACACCTTTGTGGTGAAAATCTTTAGGAGTTTCTGATGGAGATAGCAGGGAACTGCTGGGAGATGTGGTTTGGACACAAAGGATTACTAAAGGCTTGAGACATGCCAGTCAGTGTTGGGGGAGAATGGGGGTTCATCTGTGGACTTGAAATGGCTAGCAGGGCGCAAGAACTGGGAGTGCTTGTGTGCCAGGCTTGGGACTGTGAAGCTACAGGGCTGAAAGTGAGTTTGGTTCCTAGCAAGTTATTGTGTGTTGTTGGCAACAAAAGCCCCCAAAGTAAGTGGAAAACCCATGGCTGTTCTTTGGAGGGAGCAAAAGAAATAGATCACAGTGGCTATTCCCAGGCATGTCAGTCACTAGACGATAAGGTAGAAGGCAGTGCCTGTGCCCGTTCCCAAATCCAGAATGAATAATTAATCTCTGCATTATTCTTGGCATACCAGAAATAGCATTGCTTTTGCCAGGATTCTTTAAGCTCTTGTGAAGTTGTCTGGATGTTGAATTATTTGAGTGCCCCTCCCTTCCCAATGAATATAAACTAGGAATTAAATAACTGATTTGCATCAAATCCCTCCTTACTCTTCCTTCCCTTCATGAAGATTACATGTCTCACATCACTTATACTGGTCTTTCATCCTCAGGCTTTTTAAAACAGTAGTCTCCCTTGAATCATGATACTTGTGGCTGTCTAGCACTTTTTTCTCTTTTTTTGAGGGAAAATATCCTCACTCTGACTTCTGTTAACTTCTTGCAACTTTTTTCCCTTAACTACTGTGTTCAGCCTGAAATTTTCTCCTTTGAACACATAAGCCGGTATTTCATTAGTTTGGCATTTGCTTTGTCTGTGCATTAAGAGATTAGTGTGATTGCTTGCGCTGAAGCAAAGGCTGACTTTCAGTTCAGCTGTCTTTCCGCATTTCTCTGCCCAGACAAAGGTCCCTGTTGGCACAGCTCTGCAGGGGGCCCAGCTTCAGAGGCACTTTTAGTAAATTCTGAAAAAAAATTTAGATAAGACTTGTAGTCCTGGGGAGGCTTTGGAAATGTCAGGATGAATCACTCCTACTGCTGTCCTGGTAAGAGTTTACTTTGGGTTTTACAGAGAATGAGCTTAATGATCCTCCCATCAGTGCAGGAGCAGCCAGCGCTCCCTGTGTTCTGGTGGAGAATGGGCTGGAGATTGTGTCACTCCAGTCACCCGAGACTTGCACGGATAATGCCATCACACAGCACTCTTCCTCTTCCCAAACAGGTTATGAGTAGTGGCTTCTTCTATACATTCCAATCATGCAAATGCCTCCCAGAAGGTTTCAGTGATACCAACTAGGTCAAATTTATGCTCTGTAAATGAGCAATTCCCATTTCTCTTGTATATTACCCAGGTTTCTTGCATTGGTGTAGAGGCAATTACAGAATTTTGTCTCATCCCTTGGTGATTTGATTAATGTTGTTCTTCACATCTTAGTTTCTTTGTGCTAAATGGTCATTTGTTGTCTCTTCTGTTCCTTTTTACCCTCCCCATTTTTTCTTTTCATTCTTTGCTTCTCACTATTTAAAAATCTTCCTTCCTCACACAGCTTGACAGTCTCCTAGAGGAGCCCACAAACCTATCATATCCTCCACAACTGCACACCCTCATCCCTTTGTGCAGAAGCTACCAGCAGATTATCTTGAACCTTCCTCCTTTTTTCTCCTGTTCAAATTACTTTGCAGCGTGCAGTCACATGTGATGCGGTACCCCATGCTGATTTTGGCATTTTAAGCTGCCTTGAGAATTCCAACTAGGTTTTGGTATGCACTTATCATAGAATTGTAGGATGGTTTGTGTTGGAAGGGACCTTTAAAATTAATTTAGTCCAGCCCCGTGCAATGAACAGGGACATCTTCAATTAGATTCTGGGACAACTTCAGCTTGACCAATACTAGAAGTGTTTCTGTCACTCTTTACAACTTTCTACTTTTTTAATTTTGCTGTTTGTAACTTAGTGGTTGAGGTTTTGTTTGTTTGTTTGTTTGTTTTGTTTTTTAATACCTGAGCTGGTTTCTAACACAAGTGAGCTTCTGCTTTTAAAAGCTTCCTCTGGAGAAATCCTCCGTTTCTAAATTCATACAGGTAGTCAGAGCAGCCTTGATCTTAACGCACCACTGAATTATGACCGGAAACTAGGGCAAGCATAGAAATAGGAGCTCTTGCTTCAGCCAGGGGATGCAGAGCCCAGTTGGAGGCTGCCTTGCTTTGAATGGAGAGCAGGTCTGAGCACAGGGATGAGTAACCTGCTGACTGATGCTTGAAGGACATCTTTGGTTTCCCACTGCGATTACAGCTCAGTGATGGGCAGGGAGATGCAGATGATAGCTGGTTTCCATTTCAGGATGACATCCTGAAGTGTGGACAGAGCAGTTCAGGGAAGGACAGACTCATGAGAGAAGGAGGTGGAAGCATTTGTGAATCCAAGGTGAAAGAGCCCAAAATAGCTGCTTTTAATGAGTAGATTTGTCTGGACACTGCCTGGGAAAGAAGAGAAACACTGACAGCAACACCTCATTATGGAGGTCATGGGTCCAGAGCCCTCAGAAGCAGGAGAAATATCTCAAGATCCATATGGGACAGCTCAGGTTTGCTTTTTTTCTTGTGGCAGTAATGCTTATCGGGAGAGAAGGACGATTTTTGCTGTTACGTGACCTTTTCTTCCACTTGCTTTTGTCTCTGGGCCCACATAGCCTAGAGCTATCTGTGCTGGAAGATGTCTAGGATTTAGTTATCTCTGGTAGAAAACTGACTGAGGAGGAACATGGGGGTGGTTATGTGTGTCCTATGGTCTGAAAGCCTTCCAGACATCCCTCTTTCTCCCTAAGGATGCAAGATCTCTTAGATTCTGTCCTGAGTTTCTAATTCCAGTCCCTCACTTCACTGGGGAGAGAACTGTTAATCTACACCATGGAAAAGCCCGGTACATCTGCTCCTGTTCCTTCCAAGAACTTGAAGTCAGGTGTCTGTAAGCGCTGCTCCGTGTCTGGGTGTCTGCTCAGCCAAATCGCTCCTCTATTCCTTCCTTTCAAAGTAACCATAAGTAAGAGATATGAGGCCTTTGAAGACCTTTCAAAGAATGGATTGGATTCTTCCTTGTGGGTGTCAAAAGTACTTATGGATTCAAGACCATGGCTTTCCTCAACAAAGCATAATTTTTACTTCTGCAAACCAATTCAGCCAGACCACTGGCAAGGCAATCCAACCCAAAAGCAGAAAATTTGCTCTTTTCCTCTCTGACTTTGACAGATGGTGCATATTAGTCCTGAGCTAATACAAGGCTTGTCAACTGCCCTGGGATCTCAACATCTGGGTGTAAATTTCAGACACATATTTCCAGTGAATAAATATAGATATCTCCTTTAACTGATTTCTTTTGAACCAGAAACACAAATTTTAAGGCTTCTTTCTCCACAACCACCTGTCTCACCAGTGGGAAAGAGTAAAAGTCTGCAATTCCCATCCCAGAGCCCTTCTTTAATGGTTCAATGTCCATTGCATGGCTGGAGTCAATATCCTGCTGCATTGCTGCTTCTATAGAGACCTCCCTGATCCTTTCCAAATCTTAGTGCCAGTGCTGTCACAGCCTGAACAGGATGGAATTGGGGAAGAAGCAACCAGTCAAGTGCAACCCCTTCTGTATCCTTAAAGCCTATTTTTCCCAACTTGTGCTCTGGCAATCACTCAGATCCTTTCTGGTGTAGAGATCTGGGGACATAAATTCCAAGCAGGCCCAATTACTTCCCTCAGACTGTGATAATAGAGAAATGATTCACATTTATAGCTTTGGGAAGAGACGTGCTCAGCATTGATTCTAAAGCACTCCTGCCTTTCTCCTGTGAAGTCCTTGGGAAAACAAGGCTCATTCCCTGTGAGAACAGCAGGAGCTTGTGCTGTTTGGAAGTCCTGGGAGAATGATCAGCCTGCAGAGGCTGACAAAAGCAACTGCAGTACAGCTCTTCTTCCTGGTTCAATTCTGGTTCACTGCTTGGAGAAAGTAACTTTTTTTTCAAGCCTGGCAAATATTTGCTGTGGTTTAGATTTGTGGCAGCTACTTTTGCGTGTTCCACTCTCATTATCGCTGTTGTGTGTCTGTGTTTGATGTATGAGCAGTTCATTGTGCAGTGCGGGGCACAGAGCAGATCATCGCCAGCTGGCTCCAGATCTGTTCCAGGAGTGTGGGAGATGGGAAGAGCAGCATCCTCTGGACCAGGCATCCAGGTAGCTGTTGAATACCACCTTGTTTGTGCCCACCCTGGTGCTTGGCTGCAGGGGAGGATGGAGAAGCTCCTATCCAAGAACAGCACCAGGCTGCAGGACTGACAAGGCTGTGCATCTCATCCCATCTGTGTCTATGCTGACCACCAAAAACCAGTGCCATTCATGGAGTACTTCATAGCTGAAGGAGTCTGAATGAACATGCGCAGCATAAATATGCTCCTTGTCTTAGCTGTGCTTGAAAAAATCCTTCCCTGACTTCCTACTGACTTCACACCTTTTCCATGCCTGAAAATCTAAACAGGGAAGAGACCAGAAGCACCCCATCCGCAAGCAGCTGTCAGCTGTAATCAACCATGAAAAACCATCCATCAGAGCCCAAGTTTCATTACGTCTCAGCTCACAAAACTTTTACATGCCCTTACCTTGCTTGTGGTGCAGGTCTGTTCCCAACAGAGATGGAGGACTTGGGGCACTGAAACTGGCTGTTGTGATACCATTCTGAAGGAGAGACTAAAAATAACTCTGCGGATTTGTAGAAAGTCTCTTGTTGCTCAAGCATCCTTTTGGTTTTTTCCTCTTTTTTTCTTGTTTAGAATTTTTTTTCTGTGGAGACATTTAGAGATGTTACAGCAGTAACCCTCAGGGGCAGGAATGGAGCATCCTACTGAACAGCCATTTCCAGGGCTGGTGCTTCAGTGTATGTAGGTAAGTACATTCCTTCTAGGTAGGGAGGCATGGGAGGTGGGATACCCCCCATGTCTTGGGCTATGGCTTGGCATGACTAGGGAACCTGGACCGACGTTGGATCTGAACTCTCTAGCCCTTTTCCTGTATTACAGGGATATTGTACAGTGTTTTGACAGCTGAAACAGCCCAGAAGTAACGAGCTTGAAGCAGCATTCACTCTTGTGTCGTCTTTCCATTTGGTGAACAAGATGTATGATTTAGCAACTGAGGTCAGGTCTGTTTGCTCGGGGCTGCTGTTTGATGAGGGGGTGTGAGTAGAGCTCTTCTCATGGGGTCTTTTCCCTAGTTTTTCATATTGGTGACAGCTGAATATTATCTTCTCATATGGCTTCAGATCAGCAGAGAAGACAAACACCCAGAAAACGTAGCTCAGATTTGACTGGATTTGGATCATGATACTTTTTTTTGGTTTTGTTTTTTTAAATGTTTCCAGAGTGATTTTCAATGTTTCTAGAGCTTTCTGGAAGGTGATAAAATGTGCAGATTTTCCTGCTCCACAATTGCAATTCTGCCATCTTTATTTGTATTGTATCTAGTAGTCTTTCAGCAATATTTTCCATCTGAATGGCTGCAATTTTAAACTCATTCTCTTCTGTGAGTTCTGAGGTATCTTGTGGAAATCACTGCAAGAGAGAGCAGTGAGTTTCAGTTGCTCAGGTTACATCCATTCACACAGGGGTTTGCCTCAGGTCAGTAACAAGCTGGCAAGAACTGGAATACAAAACTTTGTTGGCCATGGATGTATAGTGAATGCCTGGGACATAAGAATAATAGTAGGGAAAAATAGAGGAAGAAAGTGATGATGCTTATGGCTGAGGAAGTCAAAGCTGCATTAAGCTGCCTTGGTCTTAGCTGTGCTTGGTGCTATGTGCAGACCACAAGGGAACAGGTACAGCAGACAGTACCCCATAAAGGTGTATTTCCAGAAAAAAAATGCATGAAGACAAATGTGAAACAGACACAGAATGAAAAGGTGGAGACAAGCACCTGATGTGTAACCTCACAGTGCAAGGACCACACTGCTCAGAAGGCAAGAACAATCCTTATCAATGCTCCCTCAGGTATCTGTGTCTTCACATTGCTCCTCTATGGCAAAAGCAGCCCTCTTGGGTGAACAGTCCCTGGGAAAAACAATGATGCTTAGTTTGTTCATAAGCAGTCCCCAAGGTATACACCTTACCTGGATGTATAAAAGGTAGAGGCTGGGGTTAAGTGCAGTGGGTATGGAGAATGAGGAACACAAAGGGCAGCAATCAACCAGGCACATTAAGAAAGTCATTTAGGAAAAAAAAAAAAAAAAGTGCAAATTGCAGTTCTGAAATATCCTAATTAGGAGTTCCAAATTATCTCAGTAGGATCATAATTAAAATATTCAAGATAACCAGGAAAGGAAGCATATCTCTCCTTCCTCCTTCAGAATGTCTGACTTTCTTTCTTTCTTTCTTTGTGACACTTCAAAGATGTTTTGTTCCTGAAACACAGGGTACTTGTTCCCAAAGGGAATATGCTTGTATTTTGGTGTTTTCCCTGGTTGTTTTGGTTAATTACAGAGAAGAGATTCCCCAGCATTTCTGTGTCGTTCAGAGGCCTATATGTAATCATGCAGAGGGCTCTTCATCTGCACTGTGTGCTTAATTCTGAGTGTCACTCTCAAATAAAAATAAATGCAGCTATACTTGGTGGAAAGCAGCAGTAGCTTTGGCTGTAACAGCAAAGTGCCAGGTTGTGGTTTAACTCTGGGTGTTGTGCATATCAATGTGTGTATCAATGATAATTCTGCTCTGCTGCTGGGCTGAGCACAGGTTTTTTACATCCCAGGGATCTCCTTTGCTCCTGCCACCAAGCAGGCAAGGCAGGGAGCAGAGCTTCCGTGCAGGAGCGCGATAAGAGTCTGTTCCAGAGGAGCTCCAGGGAGCATGGAGGGAATGGACTCATGCCTTCCAAAGCAGCAGCTATATCCTGCTACTCTTCCTTTTTCAAATTAATGATGGGCTGATTTTCAAATTAATGAAACCAGTGTCATACAGAGCCTGGGGAACAAGTTGAGCCAAAGTCACAGAGAGTTGAGAGGTCAGCATGGGATGCTCTGCACCCTGAGGCTGTCCCAACCCATGGGCTTCTGCAGAGACCTTAGCCTGGGGCTCTGTGACTGTCACGTCTGGATGTCTGGGCTGGTTCTGTATGGATCCATTGTGTGTTGTGCCTCAGCTCTGCCGGAAAGCAGGTCGGCTGCGTTTGGAGTAGGACTTGCCTGTGAAATCCTGGGGCTGTGCTTGTGCTTGTGCTGTGCCAGGGTTACTGCTCATGGCATGAGTTGTTTTCAGCCCAAATACCCTGACCCTGGGTGATGGCCACCTGGGTCTGTGAAAAGCCACTGCATGGAGAAGATGCCAGCAGATGGTGCTCAAGAACATGTGCTAGCCAGGAGGTGGAGGCTGTAGAGCAGCAGAAAAACGGCTTGCCCGGTGCCTCCTGCAGCTCCTGTTTTGCTGGAAATCTTGTCCTTCCCATGACTCTGTTTCCAGGGGATGGTGCAGAGAGCGTTAGACTCTGTTGCAATTCTGTCGTTGCTAAACTGCCTGCAGGCCAAACCATGCTGGCCTTGCAATGATGGGATTGGAGTTGTGCTCTCTCTGTTTGGGGGTTGGTCCGCTGCACATCCTTCCTGGTGCAGGACCTCTCTTGTAAAACCCCGTGCATCATGCTGCCCAGCTCCTGGCAACTCCTTCTGTGTATAAGAACTCTTGCCTGGTGTGAAAATCACCTGGAACTTCTTTGTTTGGGGTTGATTTGGTTTTCATTTTTTTTTTTCTTTGTGGTGTTTTTTGTTGTTGTTTTGGTTTATGTTTGTTCTTAGAGGAGTGAAAAATAAGCTGCGCTTACAGAAGTGTGAGTCAGCCTGGCATTGCAAACTAAACAGAGTTTTCAGGATTGCTTGCCTATCAGCAACTAGGATCTGCCCCAGTGCTGGGCTGTTTCCTGTTCTGACAAGTCTTTGAAGTCAGATCTTTGTCTTTGTCCTGCTGCTGACTTGTGCTCTAATAGTCACACAAAAGATCGAAACTTGCAAGAAGAGAAGCAACTATGAAAACAGCAGAGCTTTTCTTCAAAAAGAGAAGTATGTAGAGTAGCTCTGGTGTAACTGTGTCGATGCTTGAGAATGTCAGGATATTTGGGTAATCAAGAATTTCCATGCAGTGATTTTTGTCTTATGGTCATTTATTTCATAATATTATCCTTGCAGGGAATTATTTCATAGCAGATAATCTTCTGAATTTTCTTGTGGGGAATATTAAGACTTTTCCTCCCCACCAATGGCTCTTTGCCCATTAGAGACACTGAAAAAGTGGGGTCTGCTGGTGGGATGCCTTGTACTGAGTCAGGTGCTGATTAGACCTGCCATCACATGTTTGCTATTTATCTGTATTTAAGGAAAAGTTACTAAAGTGTTTTTAAATGCTCAGCTTCCTGCAAACAAGCTCTCTATCTCCAAAGTGAATAGAGGAGACCTTCTACCCTTACGCCAAGGCTTTCCTTCTGCCCTGATGGGCAGTGTGACATTTATCTCAGGGTATGCAGCACCCCTTCTCTGCAGCCTTGCCCCTCTTCTGGTGGGAAAACTTTTCCAGTTGCACAAATGATAAGTTGCATCTCTTTCCAAAGTCATCCACAGCCTTTGGAGGGACTGGAAACTTGTCATTAGGGAAGTTATTGTAATTTCTCCCTTCCGGGGTGTTGCTGTTGTCTGTGGGGCAGGGAGAGATGTGTAAATAGAGGGGGCACAGCCTGTGCATCAGTGATTTTTGAAAGGTGAAAATGCCGTTAATCCTTTGCAGGACACTGCTGGATGGTAGCTTAATTTGCATTAACTGCCCACAGCTGAGGGAATTTGTGTTACACTGTTCTCCTTTATCACTACTGCTTTTGTTGTACTAGCTATATTGTCTGCATTTCACAGCTGGTTTTGCAGGGCCAGGATAATGCCTTAGCTCAGATCTCCTTTCCTATCTATGGTGGATTTCTCCAGGTCATCTTATCTGTCCCAACATACAGGGCATGGTTAACTTGACCAGCATAATGGCTGATGGAACATGTCCAGTTCTTCCACCATCTGGAGTGGATTTGCCTTAGAGAGGGCCCTCTTCATTGGCCATGAAGGGTAATACCAAGCCCTTTGGGAGGCCCTGAAGAGGGAATTATTCTTTCCTTGGCACCAGTGGGGATTGGAGGGAGCTGCATGACTCACTAGGTGAATTCCAGGAGCTGAAGTTCATTCCTGATGTGAGATCTTACCTCTTGCTTGGAAACTTGTGGTTGTCATGGAGTGTTTTGCCTGCAAAGGGCTGAATGCATCACATCAGCTTGAATGTACTTGATTCCACAAATCAGCACCTGTTCAACAAAGTTCCAGAATGAGCTTCTACATGTGTTTTATTTTTGGGTGCAGAATAAGGGAGCTATTCCATTCAAGCTCATTTGCAAGGATAAACCAAAGTGGGAGAATAACACTGACTCAGCTCAGCACTTCTCAGATTAATTTACTGCTAACCTCTATTAATGATTTAGTACAACCATTGAAAACACGGTAAATAAGATGTTGAAGAAAATTCACCTCCAGGCATGAGGTATCACTTATGTCACAATTTGTGTTTTTTATCAGTGGCAGGACATAATAACTACAATAGCTGGTGGGTTGGCAAGTTAAATGCATGAAAATTGAAGAGCTCTAGTGCAAGCTTTCTCTTCTTAGGAAGAACCCCATTCAAGATACAGCAGATCTGATTCCACTTTTTCTATCTCAGTAGTATGCCACTTCTGGGAATTGTGTGCTCACAGAATAGTTGAGACTAGAAAGGACCTTCGAAGGTCATCTGGTCCAGCCCCCCTGCTCATGCCAGGTGACCTGCAGCCAATTGCCCTGAGGACCATGTCCAGATGGCTTCTAAATATCTCCAAGGAGGGAGACTCCACAACCTCTCTGGGGAGCTTCTTCCAGTGCTCAGTCAGGCTCACAGTAAAAAAGTGTTTCCCAGTATTCAGAGGGAACCTCTTGTGTTTCAGTTTGTATCCATTGTCTTGCTGGTGACATGTTGTCTAGTGCAGCCCAGGATACAGTTAGCCATTTTTGCCACAATGACAACATCTGCCTCATGTTTAACTTGGTGTCCACCAGGACCCTCAGGACTTTTTCTGCAAAGCTGCTTTCTGGATGGTCAGGCCTCAGCATGTCTTTTGGGAGACAGTGTCAAAAGACGTACTCAAGTCCAGGTAGACAATATCCACTGGTCTCCCTTTGTCTACCTGGCCAGTCATTTCATCACTGAAGTTTAACACGTTAGTCAAGCATGACTTCCCTTTGGTGAAGCCGTACTACATTTTCCTGATCATTTTTTTTCCCTTATGTACTTGGAAATGGTTTCCAGGATTAGCTGCCCCATCACCTTCCCAGGGGTTGAGGTGAGGCTGTCTGGCCTGTATTCCCCGGATCTTCCTTCTAGCCCTTCTTGAAGATAGGAGTGACATTTGCTTTTCTGCAGTTCTCAGTTCTTCTCCCAGTCACCACGATCAAAGATAACTGAGAACAGCTTTGCGATGATATCTGCCAGCTCCCACAGCACTCATGGGTGCATCCCATTGTGGCTCATGGACAAATGTATGTCTAATTTGCTTAAGTATTCCCTGACCTGGTCCTCCTCCTCCAAGAGTGCATCTTCTTTGCTCCAACCTTTCTTCCTGGTCTCTTGGACCTTATCAGACAAGATGGAAGGACAAATCCTAGTGTGGGTCTGGCATGGCTGTTTTTGCTTCTGGCAGGCATGAATGCCTTCAGAAATCTGGGTACTTGTCTCGCATCACTGGGAATTGGGGAAATTGCCCTATTTTATAGACTGGTTGTGTCCAATTTGTTTCTTAAGTGCATAGTTGAGAAGAGTGTATGTGGCAAAGTGGCACTGATTCCTGGGGAGGGGAGTGAGAGGGACACTGCTTCTGTCCTGATGTGAGAGGGAGTCCATGGGGCTCTTCAGGAATGCGTGCAGGTGCCAGGAGAAGGACAGCTAGCAGGGAGGCTGTGCAGTCTAGAGAAGGGCAGGGGTCTTGGATCCATAGCCAAGTCCTCAAGAGCTGGAAAGTTCATTCCCCAGGAAAAGCTAGTCTGTGTTCCCCTTAGGGTAACAGATTTACATATTTCAGATCCTCAGTGGGTTGCAGCACTTGCATGGTTGCACCAGTGTGCATTGTGCTGGCCAGTCACGAGCAGGGTGATGTTTTATTTTCTGAATTTCGAAGGAGGCGTATGCACTTGAGTATTCAAAATAAATAGTTCTGACTGCTTTAAAGCAATTATCTTCTTTCAGTGAGCAGTCTTCAAAGAAAGTGTTATTGTAGACAAGCCGTTAGGGAATGAGATTAAATGCTCTGGGGCTCAGATAGTTACAAAGAGACCAGTCTTTCAATTGCTGGTTTCTTGCTCCCCTTCTGTGTAGCTCCTTCCACAGGGAAATCCAGCTTTCCTATGAAATTAGCTGTGAGGCATCAGAAAGTGGTATTTGTGCCTTCCTGGGGTTTCCAAGTTGGCCGGGATACATCAGAGGCTCTCTTTGGAGCAAGGATCCATAGCTTGTTGATACAAATGTACCCAGGTACTGTTACATCTGAGCTGAACTGAGCAATTGGAGCTGCTGAGTAGTTTCCCTCTTACAGATTTCTGATAGTAGCTAATACAAGGAGTGCCCAGCCTGGTCAAAGTAATGGAGTCCTAAAGGCTAATGCCAAGTATCGTTAGTGTTTCTGAAAGCAGCTCTGTGAATTTATATGCCTGCTGTAAGGTGTGAAATGTGCTCTGCAGGCATATGGATACCATATCTGGAATATCTACTCCTTTAGTGACACAATGCTGAGTGAAGAGTCGCCTTTCTGCTTTCCACGAGCAGTCATGATGCTCCACTTTCCTGCCCCCACCCCAAGTTTTGACCTGACCAAAAAAACAAACCCCAAACTGTTGAAAGGGTTTATGTGCCTTGCCTGTCCCTGCACCGAGCTCCGTACATATGCTTCACTGCACGGCCCAGATCTGATGCACTGTAGACATTCAGAATTTAGTTTCTTTAGTTCCTGGCTCTAGCTCTGCTGAAAAATCTGACTGTGCTTGGCTCATCTGGGCTGACGTGATCTGTTAGAGTCAGGGTCACCACTGCTGCGGTGCCTCCAGCCTATGTGCTGGGGCAGTGGCAGTCGTGCCTGCCCACTGCTCTGATGGCTCAGGTGGCAGACACAGCTCTCCAGATATGGGGACAGAGCCGGGAGCATTTGAGACTGTGTATTAACATGAAATATTTCACATGTGATGTGGTTTGTGTGGGCAACGTCTTGTCTGGGCAAAAGGAGTTTGCTTTTGAGACCATGTGAGACGTGTAAAAAAAGCTGGTTGCCCACATCATGCAGAGCACCAGTGCCACTTCTGCTAAAGTAGTGCTCAAGGAGCTGGAAAACCTCAAGATCTCTCTCAGACTTGCAACAGCTCTTGGTGCCACAGGGTATGGTGGATTTGGAGATGGTTTACATGCTGTTAGCAGCCACAAAGAAGGGCCCAGAGTGACACTGTCTAGTCCTTCTACTCCTGGAGGGAGCTGTCTGCTGTAGCTAGTTTTACAGTCCTCCTTCTGTGGCTATGGCTCCCTGTATGGGTACAGTGAAATGAAATGACATGAAGGTCGCCCATCTGGCCTGAGCCACAGGAAGGTGTTGGCAAGCCAGGAGCTGAGCTCTGGTCACTGGAGTTTTATTTCAGGTTCTTAAGTGCAAGGTGATTTTCTTTCCCTGAGGAACTCTGAAGTCAGGTCAAAAACTGAGGATAAGTTCTCCAAAATGAACTGGAAAACAGAAGCCTATCAGATCAATATTTCTTTTTTTGCTCTCTCTTTTTTTTTTTTTTTTCTCTTGAATTACTGGCTGGAGTGAAATCTGAGTAGAAAAGGTGACTGGAGAGCCTCATGGATGTGTTTCCACACATAGAACAGCTTGCTTAGCACTTTCCCAGGTGTTGGGAGAGCCCACAGAGTGGTTGCTTTGGTGTTTTTGGATGTTAGAGTGACATGTTCCATGAGACCTCATGGTCCTTATGTTATCTATTGAACTACAAATTTGTGGCCATGTTCTGGAGCAGACAGGGGAAATGAGGAGCTGCTGATCACCCCAGCTCTCTTCTCCTGGGGTGCTGGCAGACTCCTGCTGTTACCTGCTTGTTGGTGGCTTTTTCTGCACACTTGCACTTACCTGAAATGATGTGTGCCAGAGCAGTGGCCTTCTATGAACAAGTGCAGCAGATGTAGCACCGGTATCCCCTGGTACTGGTCCTAAGCCCACTCTCATCCTTGCCCAGTGCTTTACTTAATAGTGCTGCACACAAGACTGGAGAGCAAATGTAACGTGCACTTCAGCTACTCCAGAGTGTTTTCTCTCCAGCAGTGGACCTTTGAGAAGTGTATTCTCCAGTGACCATGTCTATTGACTCCCACTCTGATGTACTGCCTGACCAGACACAGTTTCTGCACTTTCTGGGTATAACCAGTGACAAAGCAATCCCTTCCCACATTTCTCTGCTCCTGGGAAATGGAGAGATGCAAACATGTTTGCAAAGGCTGGATAAGAGTGTGTGTGTGTGTGTGTTGGTTGTACGGGATCTGCAGAGACCTCATGCTGGCCCAAATTGGGAGAGAGGGATTTACTTGGAATGAGGATCATGTCTGTTGTGACTTTGGAAGGACTACGGTAAATATTTCTGTGATAGTTATGATTTGCTATGAATGCATAGATTGAAAATAAGTCATACCTGGTCCTAAGAGAAGAAACACAGCTCAAAACTTGCCATTAACTCGCAGCCTGACAGAGGTGAGGTGCTTGGTCATGCAGTAGAACAGAAGGTTTTTGGGCAGCAGGATCGAGATGCTGCACCGTTGGTGGCTTCATAGTACCTCATCAGGGTGAGAGAGGATGCTTCAGCTGTGGAGGGTAATGTGCTGTGGAAAGACGGTGTGTGAACATTGAAGTGCTGCTTTCTAAGAGGTGCCTGAAGTGGCAGTGTCTGTGTGCTTCAGGCTGCATTGTGGTTGGGTGAGTTGGAGGGAATTTAACTGTGGCTATATTCACAGCAATGGGTCACTTGGACTTTATGAGACATGATTGGAATCTGCTCACCATTAGCTGAACATCATGATCTGCCAATTCTGAACTGTTTGTCCTTCCCACAGAAAGCCTCCAAATATGCTGTTTATGTCCCCAGTCTTACACTCTTTAATGGGTTAGGACATTTTCCTAGATATAATTTTTTCTGTGTGCATACTGAGATAGGATGGGGTAGAATCTCAATTGCAGCAGGTGCTTGGAAACACTGCTGCCTGCATCAGATGACAAAAGCAAAACTAGCCAGGAGGCAGACTGAGGATGAGAGAGATCAGCAGAAAGAGACTTGTAGCCCTCTTTGGAGATATGCCTACATAATAGGTTTGCATCAGCAATTACGAGCCACGGGGTTTTTTAGCTATGTTTCCTGATAACCCTTTCCTTTGGGCTCTGTCAGTATCTCAAACAAGACTTCAGGGAGCAGGGATTTCTAGCAAGGAGCTGTTTAGCACTCATGCAGCAGTTCTCTTCAAGCATCCCTGTGCCAGACCCCTTACAAAAAAGGCGATTCCCATGCCGAGGGCAGTGCACCCCTGTGTTCTTGCGTGTTTGCTTTTGTTTGAGAGAAAAACATCTCTGCTCTGAGAAAATGAGTCCCAGACTTCTTTGAGCATTTCATACTCTGTAACAGAAGACAGGCCTTTCTAAGCTCAGCCTGTGTGCTGGCAGCTGGGGTGGGAGGAACCCATCTTGTTTCTTTGCAAAACACTTGCTTGTATATGCACAAACTGAGACCTATCAAGTCTTGATGACTGCTGTCCCCTAATTCTGGATAACAAACTTCTCTCCCCACAACCTCTTAGTGTGTAAACATAAGCCAGGACTATCTATTGGGGGAAAAAAAAATGCTCTGGGTCACCAGAGCTTCTCTTCTTCACATGAGGACATACTGTACGTGTTATACTTCTGAGGTTCTCAGCTGAGGTAGGTGAAAATAGCCTAGTTGAATATGGCCTTAACTACATTTCTGGGGACATCTCAAGAGCACTCCAGTGCTTCTGACATTCAACCTGTTCTATGCACTCACTCTCGTTGTCACGGAAACATGGCACCCAGAAAGCCCCATGTGTGCTATATCGTCCTTCATAAAATCTATTTTCATTTTAAGTCAGAAGCAGAAAAGAGTTGAATTTTTCAAGATACAGGCTCTGGGATGCAATAGGTGGCTTTGCCACAGACTCCACATTGGCAGACATAAGGTGCTGGGGCAGTAACCTGCCCATCAAGACCTTCAGGAGAGTAAATCAAGATGCCCTACAGCAGATATGAAGATGTTTTTGCCAAGGGCTACCCAACTGTGTGCTTCCCTTACCTGGCTCATGAGGCACAACCTGGCTTGCAAAACCCTCCTGATAACAGATAGGAGCATCCATATGTGAGGTTTAACCTCTGTGTACCTCAAATCCTCTCTGGGAGCAGGAGATGTCACTTATGGTTTGACAACTAATAGCCTGGCTTCGTTAATGTGACATAGCATAGGGGAAATGCTGCGTTCAGATGCTGGCTCAAGTGTGTAATGCACATTTGGAAAATGAATTGTGATTTATGATGAAGCCTGTACAACCCAGCGTGACTACACTGTTTGGCTGCCTGTGTACGTACTCATCTCCTAGGGTTTCTTTATAACTTCTCAATGTTTTATTTCACATTTCACGTTCCCCTGCTGAGCCTGTCAACCTGGAAATTAGACTCTGAGAGTGCTTAGCCAACCAGAGTCAATTGATGCTATTCCCAGCCCATTTCAAATAGTCTGTCGGTCACCGCACACTTTTACTACAGCCATAATAAACTAGGTCTGAGCTTACACCAGCCTCTGAGGAAGGGGTGTTTCATCTATTGTATAGAGGATCCCTTCCTTGGGCTTGGAGTTAAGTGGATGAGTCTATTTCTATGCATCTGACCTGGCTGTGACCAACACAAAGGCCAAGCTCCTGGGCTTCTTCAACTCATATTCTTCTGCCTCGCTCTGTGCCATATCCTTGTTCTGGCAGGCTTGCTGTCCCATTTTGCAGCATGAGAACACCCATGGCCCAACCTCTCCTAAGGGAAAACAGAAATCTGGGTCATTAATTATGGCTGAAGTGTGGAATTAAGTGGCACTTGTTTGATAAGCTTGCTCCCTGTAATGAGAAAACATCCTGGTGTGATGTGAAAGGTGCCTTTGAAACCTCAAGAGATTCTGGAGAGAAGAAAAATAAGGGGGCAAAAAAAATCTAATTCTAAATTTAATTTGCATAAAAAGCTTGCCTTTTGTGTATTAAAATTCTGTGCCAGTGTGGTAGCCGTGCTGGGCTTGTCAGAATTCCTGTGTGTTCAATTTGCTGTCGGCCATGGGCGCGTGTGTCAATTCCCTCTAATTGTACAGATCAGTAGTTTTCCTTAGGGATTGATCCTATTTCAATAGAAAGGCACTCACAGTGCAATTATGACAATTCACACATAAACAGACGTGGCCTTCTTTCACAGCAGAAGGATCCTCGGTTAAACTAAATTTCTGTGTGTCCTTGGGTCTGAGTGCACCCTCTGAGGACACAGCCACAGTTTCAAGAGATCATGGGGGCAGCTTTCTTCCAAAGAAAACCTGGCTGTCACTTTTCCTGGGAAGTCAAGCCTACAGCCATAGCTCTTTGAACCTCTCCAATACTGTCCTTGCCAAAGCTCCATGTTTGGCCAGTAAGTAAGTGTAAGTGTTTAGAGTTCCAGGTAAGTTAAATGCACCTTTTCAGAAGTTTCAAGCAGCACTTTCTAGAGAGGCATGAATAAGAAATGTACAGCACAGGTTCACCAGAGTTCATAAAATGTTTGCAATTCCCCAGTCGTCACTGGAGTTAACGCTAACTCAGGATCCTAAACTAGAGGCCAGGTTTTAAAAGCTTGTGTGTGCAAAAAATAGTACTCATCTTTGATCATCATATCCACCATTTGATAGCTGAATTATTTATCTAGGGAAAAAAAAGCTGTCATTTTTATAGACAGCTATAGCAAATGTGAACTCTGACTATAGACAGGGCAGCCTTAAGGTATCAAATGTTTTATTTCTGTGTTGTAAGTCAAGAGGAATTATGGAGATGAGTGGGTTTTAAGACTGCACAATGTAGAAGCAGAAGGTATGGAGATACAAGAATATCGACAATTTGCAGTGATCTAGAATCTCAAAATAAAGCTGTTACTTCCTTTACTCACATGCAGAAATTTTTATTGCAAGTTTCTCTGATTTTCACACAAGACCTCTACCACAATTTTCATGATTTTCCCTGTGACATGTCCAGCTCCTGAAAAGCTTCAGAAATCAATTCACTATCATTTGACATCCTTACCTTTAGAAGGGTGCAGTGAATCATGATGTCCTGTTTAATATGAACAGTTTGTTAACAGTGGAAATTTTTTCAGGGATAATTTGTTTTCCAGGTAGCAAAGTACTCTCCAGATTTTATCATCCAGCAAAAACTTGACTCTTTCGGACAATCCTATTGGTATGGAGATTAGGTAGGAAGTATGAGACCCTCAGTCCTTGTTATTGCAGATTAGGGATGTCTACAGACACTAATAGACGAAGCTCTGCAGCCTTTACAGGCTTTTCCTGTACCAGATACAGAAGATGATGTGCTTTGGAGTTGTGCAAATGTGTTTACTGGCTATCTTTGTGTTCTTTACGCTATAGAGTCTATAGGTTTGAATCCCACCCCCAACTCACTTTCTGTGCATAAGGAGTACAGATTGATGAGTGGGATTACTCCAATTTCTGTTCATTTAGGTGCAATTCTTGTGAGTGATACTCCTTCTTGTATTGGTTTTACTGTGTATTTTATCATAAAACACTGCAGGCTACACCCATCAAGCAGCATTCTCTAAAATACAGTATTTGAAGGTAGAGAGAGATGTGTACATCTTAACTGAACATCTGTCCTAGATGGAGCACTTGTCTGCTGGTAGCTTTCATGCTGTCAGCAAGCAGAGGGCTGGTCTTGGTGTCCTGGACCTTGGCTAATCACACAACTAATACCACAGGGTGCTGTGAAGGACCCCTGTGTTCCTCTCTGCACACACCCCCAGTATAATACCCTGTATCGCTTTGTACCAGCCTTGGGTCTGCTGGACCCAAATCTGGAGCTCAGTGTGCCATCATGAGGTCCCTGAGATACCACTCTACTGCTCTACAGCATCTCCTCTCGTCCATCACTGTAGGTACCCTGCTTGTTCATCCAGCGCCCCTGACTGACTCCCAATGGCACTATAACAGGCTGATTTTGCCTCCTGGATACCCCTTGGCTAGGCATAAATCCCTCTTCCCTCCTGCTGTGAAAGCAGCCACCAAGAGCCAGGACCTCTGCAGAGCCTTGTCGCTGCCTGCCCCAGTGTTGCTGCCCAGCATGAAACACCCAGGGACCGCTATTGCGTTTCTGCTCCAGCGGCTTCAAAGAAAAAGAGCTTTGTGTCTGTGTCTCATGCCTTAATTTTAATGAAGGCATGTTTTTGCCCATGCTGCAGTCAGGACACTAGCAAAGAGCAAGCACAATAAGAGTAAATGGGCCAGGTCCTCCCTTCTGGATCGCATTTAAGTGCAATAAATAAACAGAGACTGTTAAACGTTTAACGCACCAGAGAGCATCTTGCCAGCTTGGCTCCAGAGGAGGGCTTCCCTCCTGCAGGTCTGCCGAGTCAGCTGAGGGGACAGGAAAGTTTCCTAGCAGTGCTCACAAGCCTTAAATGCTAACAGCGGGGCCACTGCTGTGCTTAAACGTGGCTCTTGCTAATGAGACAGAGCCTCTGCTTCCTCCAGACAGGTTTTTGTGACACAAACCCATGATGCTGTTTGAGATTAATGACAAGGTCTGATCGGGGGGGGACACACTCATGTCCTCACTGGCATGATGCATGTTCTAATCAAACCTGTTATTACCAAGATTGACCCCGGTAAGCAAACTCATAACAGAGCACCTGCAAGTGTTTCTAGGAGGTTGAAGCAAAACCTGAACTGACTCTGGCATTTTGTGACTTCCGAGTCACTTGAGGCATGCTGAGACAATGAGTAACAGGGTCATATTTTTCACTGAAACACATGTTTACTTTTGTGAGACTCTTCGGTTGGCTTAAAACCAATTCAGTTAAGTTGATTTTTAAAATCAGGCAGAATTGCAATGCAGGCTGCCTTTTGGAAGGCTTTAAGGTGGACCAGCCTTTCTGCATGGACCTGCTTTCAAAACATCTGAAACCAGTCTGGATCAGAGCATGTTTTAGCCTTTTCCTTGTCTTCACATAACTTAGCAATGGGGAGTGGTGCATGTGTCAAGGTTTTGGTCTCTTATTGGTGCTTCAGTAGGATTAGCTAGTTTACTACTAGGTGGTCACTGGTCTAAACTTGTCAAGTAAGATGAAATGCAAAATCAAGTATCGAGCCATGAAAAGGTGCTGCCCACTGTTATATCCCATCTTTGTGAACTCTGGTGTGAATGAGAAGGATAGTAGAATTGGGCCAAAAGAAGGAAAAAGGTCAGGAACTGAGGAGGGGGAGAATGCATATCAAGTAAAGTAAGAAAATTGTTTTTGTCCTTATCTCATGCCCATAGAAGGAGGGGAAGATGTCTGCAGGCTTCAGCAGGATCAGCAATGGGAAAGCAATGTTAGAAAAAGTTCTGCAGGTGAAATTCCTCATGGCTGGAGGTATTGCCTGGCCAGGGGTTTTCTGTCAGCATTTGCAAGAACTGGGTGTGTTAACAGAACTAAGCAACTTCTGAGGACAACTGAGGAGAGTGCTCCAAATCACACACTTCTCACTCAAAGGAGGAGAAAATTCATCCATCATGGTAAAAGCACCATGGAGGGGCTGGTGGGCACCAAGTGCAACCTTCAGGTCCATTTACAGCCAAAACAGGTAGCTTTAAAAAAGCATTGTTGTAAGTGAACGATAAAACTGCTTAAATATGTCTTGTACCTATTAAAAGGTAACAAGCGCTTAGCTGGCCCTGCCCATCCCACTGAAAGTGAGGGGTGCTTTGTATAAAAGTTAAAGCCCTGCAGTCCTGTACTTTGACTTGGCGTCTGTCAGCGCTTGGTTTTGCTGCCAATGGCTTAATTACTCCCTTTATTTCTCCTGTGCCATACAATGCACCCTGTTCGGTAATTGTGTAGCTGCTCTGCCTCTTTCAGATGGATGGGTACGTACCAGCAACGGTATAATCCTTCCCCAACACCAAGCACATTGTCCTAGGCCATCCACACCTGCACTAGGGAGTTGCTGGGTGAAAAAGGGGCATGTGACTCTTCCTGAGAAAAGCAGAAGATTCATTTGCACACTGGAGATATTACTGGAACATGAAAGGGCTTCTTGGAGATGTGGCAGGGATCTCTGAGCTGCTGCAGGTTTGTTTGCCTTGGGGATGAAGCCAGAAATCCAGGCTGGTTCTGAGAAACCACATGTGGGCTCCTCTGCCTCCACATCTTCCTGCTTGGGAACCCAGGGACATAAGATGGAGAGAACAAGAGCATTTTGTGGCTGGGGAAACCCCTGCTCTAGTATTTTCTTTTTCTCCCTGAGGAACTAGTATCATTTGTGGGTAGGATGTATTGCTGGGAATTGGAGGAGTAGTGCAAAGCTTGAGAAATTTGACTTGGCTCTTCATATCCTCTGTAAAATAGGGATACTCAGAAAGCTACTTCTGCATCAAGCTACATATTGGTGGTTCATGTTCAGCAGCATCTGCGAAACTATAGATAACTGGGCTCTGGAGGTGTAAAGCTTTCTGAGAAGCTCTGTTCTGCTAAGTCAGGTACAGGGACAGCATGGATGCTCTTGCACATATATGGTTAGTTACAGTAAGTCTGAATTTTAGGTGGTCCAAGGAGAGCTCAGGCTTAGACATTTTCTTTTTTTCTTGAGATACAAAGTGGTCTGCTATCCTCAGAGTCTGGAACAGTAGCTTGGAGGCAGTTTCTCAGGGACACATCAAAGCTTATATTGGAGAAAATAGTAGGCCATGTTCAGTGTGGGATTTTCAAGTAAAACCAGTTCAAATGTATCCATGTCTTTTGGCGCTAAAAAAAGCCCCAGATTCTCATCTCCTTGCCAGTTTGAAATTATGGACTTCGCAATGGGGACCAGACTGCCAGACCACCCTGTTCTATTTATTGCCCATAGCAATTTGTAAAGCCTTTAGGAAGCAAGATGGGTAAGCTGGACATTGTAATTACTCTGGAGGTTACCGAGGCACTTTCTCCAGTCCACTGAAAACTGTTATGAAGCCTGTGCTGTAACTGAAGCTTCTTGAAAAAGCAAGGCCAAATAATAGTTTTATACATGTCTACCATACTTATACATGAAGGTCAGCCATGTATTTTGTGCTTCAAAGAGAGCCAGGCTGTAGTTGAAGCCCTTTATTCCCAGGATTGTTAGACAGCTACTATGCCCATGTGATGAGAGTAATCATGCCAAAACATTTCTGTGTGATTAGAGCTGTAATCTCTTCCTCACCCAAGTATGCCATCCTGCAGGGGCCACTTGTGCCAGACCACACCTGGGGGCATCCCATCCTCTACACGTCATGGAAGAAACCACCACCTTTCTAATGCAGCTCTACAACACCAGTGCACATCTGGGTGCTGAGGTGGGGATGTCCTGGTTGGAGGGTCCCACAGCTGGGTCTGGTGTTGGAGGTCTCAGGTAGGCTGGCTTAGAGAACTGCGGCCTGACTGGTACAGAGAAGGGCAGACTACAACTCACTGAAGGGGAAACTAGAGTGGACCACTTATCAGAAATACTTTTGCAGAGCCAACTCCCGTTTCTTTTGAATCAATCTCCTGGACAAGGGCTCTCATGGTGAGCTAAAGCAGACAGGAGATAGGGAACAGACTACTCTCGGGTGATATGATGGGCAAAAGGAGCCCTGCAGAGTTCTTTGTGAGACTTTTTTCTTAACTAGTTCTGGTGCACCTGCAGCTGAGTCTGTCTGCTTCTGCTCATCTATGTCTACAGTTCAGTGTATATGAAATCAAGGGAGGTTAACAGCAGGGAAATTGTGTGCACTTGAGACCTTATGCTGGTGTTAACTGAATCTTCTCCCTATGGAAAATGCATCTTTTTGACCAAAACAGAAAATTTGAGGAATTGATTTTTTTGTTGATTTCTGTCCCCCATACAGATACTAAAATAGTGAATTAATAGTGGGGAGAAAGGAATGTACCTTCTTGCAAAACTTTATACAGTTCTCTCCCCTCTAGCAGTTGACACGGAGGAGCAGAATTTGCCTTAGTTCAGAACCATGCAATGAAATAATTTCTTTAATCTTCCCACGGGGCTGTGGAGAAGCTATGACTGTAATGCCATGTCCATGGACAGAATGTGTGTTCTGCTTTCTGTAGGTCATGCCACAGGCACCTGTAGCAAACACCAGGCTTGTGAACACACCAAAGGTTCTGAGAAGGAACCAAGTGTCCCAGGTGGAGGTTTGGGAGTGCAGCTGTGTATGGAGGCATTGCCCCCAAATCCCAAATTTACACTCCATGACCATGGGGGAGTCAGTGTGGGAGTCTCATTTCGGTGACCAGGGAGGAGGAGCTCCTGTCATTGCTGAAATAGAGGCCAGACTCTGCCTGAGTCTAGAAAGGAGATGACAGAAAGACCAGGGTGGTTGCAGGGAACACGAGCTGGGTCCAGCTGTTGTGCAAAGCAAAAAGGTGCCTTCATCCTCAGCCAAATGCAGCTTGCTTCCCTGCCTGCGGGCCTCATGGTGTTGATAACTTCCCGATGCTGTGGCTGCAGAACGTGCAGGGCACATCTGCTTCGCTTCCTTGGGCGGGCGCATCAAAGCATGTGCTGTGCTGTGATAAATCAGTGGTGAGCGTGTGCATGCAATTAGATGCCCAGCAGCTCCTAGAGGGAATGGTTCAGCTTTCTCCCCGCTGCAGGAGGATGGTTTTTCTCTGCTGTGGTGATGCTCTGTGTGCGGCTGCCATGGAGGTGGAGGGGTGAAGTGTGTTTTTCTGGGATGCCTTTGCTGCTACAGAGCAGCAGCCTCTGAGATGTGTTTTGTGTGAGGATTCGTTCTGTCAGGCAGAGAACAGAATTAACCTAAAGGGGAGCTTGGTGGGGAGGGGTGACATCACTAAAAATCAGCTGGAAAAAACTGTTCAGGATTAGACACGTATTTTGCAGATCAGCTTAGTGTGTTACTGAGCCTGCTTGAAGCTAAAGTGCAGGCAAATGCCTCTTTCGACCATGGAGGAGAAGAATGATGCTATAATATACGCAGAGCTGGGGTCTGCACCTCTGCTAACACCTTCAGCGACAGGCGGAGCTACCTGGAAGCTGTATCAGCTCTGTCATCTCTGGCACTTGGTCCTCACTAGAAAAATATTTTGGATGGTGGAGAGGACAGGAGCCAGCATGAAGTCTGATTTAACAGCTTCCTTTAAAAAAGCTTCCAGGGAAGGGGTGAGGGAGGACAGGCAGAGTCCATTTCTGTCCCACTGTGTCACGTTCCTGTGGAGCCGTGGTGGGAGGCAGCAGGACAAAGCTTCAGACGGCAGCTTGAATGCAGAGGCAGCAGATCAAGCAGTGCAGGCTTCAAACAGAGAAGGGAATTTTAATTTTTTTCATTGTTTCAAAACCCTCTCTCCCACCTCCCCGCTGGGGATGTACTCATGCATCAGTATGAGAGATCTAAGAGAGATCCTTAGTGACACTTGTGGGCAGGAAATCTCATGGATCAGTTCCTTCTGCCTTCTTTTATAGAGAATAGGAGACCAGAAAGGAAGGGAAAAAAAACCCAAAGCCTAGGACTTCACAGCTCTGTAGTGAGGGTAACTTGCTTGCAGTCTCACTGGAGGCTGGTGTGGAATGTGGATTCCTGGTGCTTATTACACTTCTAGTGTCTGTGCTGGCTGGTGACCATCCAGTGTGGTGTCCCCATGCCCAGGAAAACAGCAACGCTTCACTGAAGCCCTTAAACTTGGTTGGAAACAGCCTCCTAGATTTCTAGGAGGTTACAGGTGGGAAGAAAGCGTGTTTGACATCTAGATGGGACATCTTTTAGCTAGACTTTGTCTTAGGAGGCCAATATCGGCAAGATGAAGATGATGAGAATTGCTGGGGTGTTAAACTGTTGCATCTGACAAATTGCAGGAGCATTTTTTTTTCCTGTGATTCTTCCAATGAGCCTACCTCCTAAAAAGCCTTAGGAGGATGTTGCTCCAGCCTCAGCAGGGAAATTTTTAGAGTTACCAGTCCTGGGGAGAGGAATGCAGATTGTTTCTGAGTTTTGGAACCCAGATCCATCACTGGTTTCCAAACTGACTTTGGTCTTGTTATGCTGCTGCTGTGGCTAATTTCTAGGGTGTGGGCTCAACTTTGAGATCTCTGGGTCAAAAAAAAGTGTACTTCTGTTATTAATGTCAAGTCATGGATAAGGACTAAGCTTGTGCTTATATAAAGACAGCACTTCCATGGAGAGCTGGAGTCATCTGCCCTGCAGACTGGATTCGAAGGGTCCTCCCAGGTTCCTCCTGTTCTTGGCTGAGGCAGCCCAAGCAGCAGAGAAGACCCCCCCTCAGTGCCCCTCCGCTGCCAGTCCCTGACCAGGAGAAAAATGCCATAATAAGCACCTGACTGGGGAACCCTTTCCCTGCATTAATAACCTTTCATTTAACAGTACCTGCCATTTCATCTTCCAGCTATGCAGGAAAAGGGAAACTACATTAAAAGGTAAAGTTACTAAAGAATGACATTTATACTGAGAGAGGAAAAGAAAATGGCCCGTTCACTAAAGCCTAAGGGCAAATTCAGTAGCTTCTGCATCTCAGCCGACTCCATTGGTTGACTTTAAAAGAATCCCCTTAAACTCCCATTACCTTTTTCAATACAGTGTTTCTCCTATGCTGATCAACCTGGAAATCTGTGAGCAAATGCAGCCTTCCTGGTTTTGTGTATCCAGCACAATTGTTTGCTTAAAGTGTGTTTTACCTGCACTTGGTGGGGTGGAATGAGGCTGGAATAATGGGTGAAAATCCTGACACTGAAACCTGTCTGTGTCCCCCTCCCCCCCGCAAGGAGCATAGGCATTATTTCTGGTTCTCATCTCAGGTTTTTGTTTGTGATTTTTTTTTTTTTTAATTCTTTATTAAAGCTCCCCTACAAACTTTGAGGCTTGCTTAAGAGAGTAGGCAAGAGATGGGATTCCTCCATGCCCACTGCTCTGTTCTTGAGCTGTGGGGTGAGTTGTGTTGATGCACAGACTGGCTTTGAAGGAAGAGCTGGAATGACTCGCATAGTCTGGAGATGCTGCCGATATCTCAGTGGCCACTGGCTTGGGACCTTCCAAGTAGTGTTGTTTGCAATGGGGCTGGATGGTGCAATTTTGTCCTAGATGCAAGGAAACATACTTAGTTCCATGTAAGGAAAGGGCTAGGGGTAAGCACATCTTCTCTCAAGATGACTTGAGTCTCTATGCTCATGGAGGCCCTGCTTCATTTTCCTATTGAAACTCATTTACTTGATGTCCAGGCCTGCAGGGCATGTGGCAGTAGCTGGTCCCTCTAAGTGGACTGAAAATTTAAGGTTATTACATTGGAAGTTGTCAGCCACATCAGATGTTGGTGGTAGATTCACAGCTTTGGGGAAAAGAAAAGCTTGGGATCCCTTCTGTTGTGCAGAGGAGATGGAGACTGATTGATCCCATGGGGAGAGGAGGCCTGTAGGAGCACAAGAAGCAACAGTCTGAAAAAGTTCTAACATTCTTTAATGTTAAAAATGGACTCCTTGAAGGAGTAATTCTGTTTAAGGGTGTATGTGGGATTATGTAGAGAAACAGAGGCATGGTTGAACTGGGAGTTTGGGCTGATGTATCACATCTACATGATAGTCTGTTGATGGTTACTCCTTGCAGAACACAGCTGTTCCCCTTCTTGTACTGTCCTGGTTATAGATTGGCAGAGAGAGCTATATCACAGGGTTGAAAAGCAATTGGTTTTAAATGCAGGGAATAATACAGGATGTTGGGATTTGGGACACAGATGATCCCTTGTGGTGCAAGATCGCATTTTTAACTCATAGTAGCCACATGGTGATCAAATATCTCTAGTTCAGAGATGGTTGCTCTCAGCTGGCATAAATCACTGTGGATTCCTCCAAGGCTGCAATGCCTGATAGCAGCATAGAACCTGGCTTACAGCTTGTGTGCTGCTTGCATGTGTACAGGAAAAAAATGGGTAGCTTTTTTTTTAAAAAAAAAAAAAAAAACATGCTCTGTAGCCATGCAGAAACACTTCTACCAGGGGTTCGTGTGCTGCTGACCAAGGGCAGGTGAGTTTTCTGGGTGAGGTGTGTTGCCCACCCAGCCCATCAGATGCTGGTGGCTGTGCCCCCTGCACAGTCCAGTTTGGTGTCTGCATCTTGGTCTGTCCCCCTCCTCTGAGCTACAGACGTCTAGCCAAGTGGGTTGCCCTTGGGTGGGTGCTAAGCAAATGTGAATTGAAGACCTGTAGGAAGTGGTGCCTCTTGACATTGAAAAACCTTCATTTTATTGCCTGCCTGTAGAAAAACCAAACCTCCAAGCCTGTGCTCCCTTCCAAGCCTCCTCCTGCCTCTCTCCATCCCTGCCCTCATCTCCCTTCCTCTGCTGAGGTGAAATGACTGCACAGTAAATCTATTAAAATATTAATTCCCAGGACCAAAGCCCTTCACTAAAAAGTGTGGCCCAGATAAGAGGTCATTTGTCTGCAGATAGTTAAATCGATATGTTGCTGAATCACTCTGCAAATGGAATTGGTTGCTGGGAGAGGGAGCCCTGCGCAGCGTTAGCTGTTGTGCTCTCTCAGGCCTTGCTGAAGCCAATGGCTTGGAGAAGGCAGCATCGATCTGCAGCTGGCCAGCTGCTCAAGGAGGCACCACACAAGGACGAAATGCCAGGGAAGTCCCAAGGTCATGGTCTGTTCTGGAGCTGCGCAATAGCTGATGCCCTGCTCCTCTCCAGCTCCTTGCTCTCCTGTAGAAAAGGCAATCCTTTCTCCCTTATGGCTTCATGCAACTGTGCAGCCCCTCTGGAACCATACAGGGGGTCCTCTCCATCTTGCCCATATTGCTTTCCCCCTTTGGGTCATGCTCTGTCCTGTGAGTGCTGCTGCACGTGTGTTCAGTTCTTAGTGGGGCTGAGCCTGGTGCAGGCTGCCCAGATACGTGGCATATTTCATTATCTCCAGGCTTTCTGGTTAACCTCTGGGCAACCCCACAATGATGGGTCATCAGATTTTTAGCCCACAGGTATTTCCAGGCTGTTATCTCCTTTAATGAGAACTTGGCTGAGCAAGCCTTATTGAACTCTGCGAATCCCTCCACATAAATCAATTCCTCCAGACCCTGGTTGTGTGTTGTTAATCAGCTTTGAGCTTGCTCTGGTTTGTCAGCCTTTCTGGGAATGGCCTGCCACAAGCTCAATGCAATCCAGATGCAATTACCAGGGTCCTATAGAGAGGAAAGATAACTTCCCTGCTCCACAGGCTGGGGTCTGTCTCTGCACAACTGCGCTGGCCTTTTGTTTTTCAGCTGTATTGCCTTGCTGTGTGACAGATCTGGGCTAATCCATCAATGAGTCATGCTTCATGTGGAGCAGAAGTAATGTTCAGAGGCGGTTCAAAGGGAAGGAGTGCTCTGCCTTGTGCGGCTGAGCAGCAGAGGGCAGGCAGCAAGGGTGGCCCTGGCTGACATCGCTGCTTGAGCGTCCCTATGTACAAGGTTTGGGGGTGCATTTTTGCAGGTGCCTTGTGTGGCCACTTGGTATGGATCATACAGAGGCTAAATTTCCTCTTGGATAAGTGCATTGAAGGTGTATGCTTTGGGGCGAAGTGTCAGGAATGCAGTTTAACGACTTGTGTGATATGCATGTTCTAGTAATCTAAGGGCTGATAGTGTCAAAGACTAGACAGAGACCTAAGGCTGTCTGTAGGGAGCTGCCTTGAATGCCAGGCAGACACAACCCTCCTAGCAAGGCAGGGGTGCAGGAACATGCCTGTACACTGTACCCATATTTTTTTTTTTTTTAAACACTATTTGCAGTCCAGAGAAGCTGCAGAGCCAACAGGAACCCAAACAAGGCTCATTGCTGTTTTTTGTGAGGGGTTGATGCTGGCATGCCAACCCCCTGTGAAACCCAGCACTGCTGTGTGTGTGCAGGACATACTCTCAGCTCTGCCCTTTCCCTTGTGATCCCCCCATGCACCTGAGCAAGAAGCACCTCTGCCAGTGAGAGTCAAGGTTTGACCCATGGAGCTGGTGGAAGAAGAGAAGGAGCAATTCCCCCCAGCAAGGTAGGACAATGAGGGAGCACCTGGGAAAACGAATACCTTCCAGGGAGACCACAAAGGAGAAATCAAAGTGACTGGTGCTGGAGAAATGAGGGATCTTGATGAGAAAAGGATGAAGCATGACCAGATACCAGATGAGAAGGCCAGAGGGAGGAAAGAAGAGAGTTTAACAGGAGTTAAGAGTTTTTTAGGTAGCTTCTGAGGTATAAAAGGGGAAGCAGCCAAGTTGCTTCCAGCATCTTGAACCGATGCTGTCTGTACCTGGGCAGTGTGATCTGCTCTTGATAGCCGTTTGGCACCCGATACACCTGAGCCCATGGTAAGTCTGTCTTGCTAAAAAAATAACTCACTTGGGTGAGGGTGAAAAAAAAGATAAGTCTGCTGGTGACACACCAGTCTCTCCAAAACCTCTCCATCAGCAGAGGTGTCTGAGACAAAATACCCCAAAAAAGCAAGCAGTACAGCTGTTGAGATGATGAAAGAATATGGATATTGAAAAAATACAACAGTCCAAGTCAAAAGTCCTCAGAAATGACTGCTTGGAGTGGTTATTAGGAAAGCAGGTGGAGTGTAACAGCCTTTGTGACTCTGCTGTCACTTAGCTGTGGAGACTGTGCTGGTTGAGCTTGAGCACAGCACTGTGCATACGAACTAGGGACAAAAGTGTTGGTACTTGAAAAATAGTTCTGTCCTGATGGATTTAATGTAAGTGCTGGGCAGGAGGGAGCACACCTGCAGAGCGGAGCAGAGCTCCAGGTAATGGCAACGTGGCTGACCAGGCATCGCTTGTGCTTTGAACTCTGCTAAATTGAACTGGTAGCAACGAAGGACATGGGAGTCTCAAACTAGGCAGATGCTTTTCCTCTCTCTTGGAGAAAAGCAACATAATGAAAGCTTTCTAGCATCTAATTAATTTTTATTGACTCCCCACGAACAATTATCAGTGGTGCAGAGGGCTGTTAAGTTAATCTCTGATCCAAGGCTTGTCAAAGTGCATATGAACCTCTCCATTCCTTTCAGCAAGCTGTGGGTCTGGCCATCCTGATCAGAGCATGAATTTAGCATCTGGAGCCATGGATCTCCTCAGCACGCAACTAGATTTTGTAAATATAACCATTCGTCTCTCTCTGTCACGTTTCACCCAACTGTTTACACTCTAGCTGTCTAAGCTCCATTCCTGTTTCCTGAGATTCTTTAAAAAGGAATAGATTATCTCCCCTGTTTTGTTGCATCAGGAGTTTTATTTCTCTAACTACTGAGTTTGGTTTTATCTACCCCCTGCAACAAGACTCTTTGCAGATTTGAAATCCCTCTCTGAAGTGCCCACACTAAAACCTTCCCTGCAGCCAGCCTGCATTTACTGCACGGCTTAATTCAGACAGCAAGACAAAAACCTCAATGTATTGTTTTTCAGAAAAAGTTCAGCAATTCTGTTGTCCAGCTCCTGAAGATGCAAGTAAACTCTGTACCTGAGGAAGCTGGGCTTGCACAGGGTAGGAGAGAGGCATCTTGCACGTTGCTGCTCATGTGTGCACACCAAAGGAGGGCAAAGGATGGGGACATGGGGCAGTTCGCAGTGCAGAGCTGATCCAGAGCAAGCAGCCTGCTAGATGCCTCCCAAGCCATGGTTTCTTCACTTTTGACTCTGTATCAGAGTTTCTTCCTCTCTTTCTACAAAACCAGGCTGGATGTCTCTAAGAAAAGGCTTTTGGGGGCTATTATTTCTTCATCAAAAGGGTTGTCAAGCATTGGAACAGGCTGCCCAGGGAAGTGATTGAGTCACCATCCCTGGAGATATTTAAAAGATGTGTAGACGTGGTGCTTAGGGATGTGGTTTAGCAGTGGACTTGGCAATGCTAGGTAACAGTTGGACTTAATGATTTTAAAGGTCTTTTCCAACCTATGCAATTCTGTGTTTAATATTTTCTAACAGGTGAAAGACTTTAAACTGCCTTCTGCAGCCTGGCTCAATGTCTGTCCAGAGTCTGGAAGAGCAAAGCCAGGTGAGTTTATTTAAAGGTTACGGGTGGATTAAAGACCTGGAGCTCTGTGAATCCCTGAACTGAGCCCCACAGCCAGCGTGGGGAGGCACAGAGGATCGGAAGCCCTGCTGATGACCATGATTTTCACACTTCATAGAGAATCCCTTTAACCAACCCTAAAAATGTGTATGCATGCAGGGTGAGGCAGGATTTGAGGGTTATTGATTTTAAAGAAGAAACTAACTTACATCACTGTCTTTCTAAAAACAAAATAATCCTTTTCCAGCTGTACGGGCCTTAAGAAGTACCTAGGCTCTTTTCTGTGCTTTTGTATGAACCCAAGGTCCTTCCTGGGCTCAGATAATCTCAATAAGGAAACCACTTGCCTGCTGCAGGAGGTCACCCTGGCAAGATGATGTGTCACAGGCATAAGCCGCCTGCTTGCCCGGAGCTCAGAAGTGCTCAGCCGATGCATCGCCCACTGTCAAGGTGCTTCCTTTGCAGGTACGGCCATGCTCTCGGGAGGACACTTGTCAGCGTGAGTCTCTTTGCTGTCTCCTGGTTGCACAGCTAAGGACAGCAGCTGGACAAAGACAGCAGGCTCTCACAAGAGATGAGGCAACCTGAGCTTGCTCACACCTGTGTTCAGGGCTGCAGCTCTCTGGGACAGTCCTGAACACTGCATATTTTGCAGCCCTGTCCCGTGTGGGTGTCATCAATCTATATAACCTGTGAACGTGCAAACCCATCCCCACTGTGGGGTGCCAAGGCAGCACAGGGGGCTATAGTTCACTATGATGGGTCTGCTGCCTGCAGGCTGGACCCATGTGGGTTAGGGAAAGAGGTGGCTGATATCAATAGGGAAAAGCCTCTTTGCCAGGATCTCACACCTCCCTTGTTGCCCTAACAAAGCCCTGTGCTCAGGGGAGCACAAACTCGCCGCTTTCCTGGTGTTGCTTGTAGTTGCTTTCCTCAATTTTTTCTTTGTTTTTTTGTTCCTGAGCTGTAACACAGGCAAGAAAGGAGTCCGCACTAGGATCCCTGGAGGCAAGCGAGCTATTGTCCTTAAAACAAAGGAACTTCTCCTCAAATGTACCAGCAACAATGTGAAATGCCCAAGAGCCTTTACTTCTTCCTAGACCAGGCTTCCTGATGTTTTCCAGGATGACTGTCTGGTCTGACATCTCTGAAATTTAGGCTTCCAATTCTTGTTGATTCCCCCCTAACAATGTTCTGAGTGGTTGTCTGAGAAAGTCCTCAGGGTTAGAAAATGTTTAGGCAGTGTCCCCTGTCCCTAATCCTCAAAAGTGTTGTTACTGCATTTGTCAGGGCTCACGACGAGGATGGAGCAGGAAACCAGAGCTGGTGTAGTACATCTCCATTCAACAGGCGAGAAAGTCGTATTCAGAGTGCAGAGTCAACAGCACATATTGAACTGAAATGGGGATCTCTGCTCATGTACTGCATGATTTAGAAACAGAAACACCAGATGGATTATGGAGAATTATTGCAGGACTTTGCCCTGCTTTTGTCAGCATCTTTCAAAGTCTCTGTATTTCATTTTTTTGGGAGGAGGGCAGAAGGAAAAGAATGCCCCAAGTCATCAGGCAGGTTAAAACCCCAGCAGAATGTTTTTTCCGTACACTGTCTCCTACTTAGCTTGTATCTTTGCTGTAGCTACCAGCCCCCCTGTCCTCAGACTGGCCCATGGGGAAAATGGAGATGCTCAGATCTCAGATTCAGCCTCAGAGCAGCTTGAAGCTTCCTGGGATGATCCAGAATCAGAACTGGAAATGAATGCAGATGCTGCTGCTGCCTGCTCATGTTATCCCAACAACCCCAAACTGAAGAGAGCTTTTTTTTTTTTCCTAGGAGGTACTGGCATTCCTCCAGGCACAGGGGGACCAGATGGAGTAGTAACAAAGCTGAAATGGGGGGAGAGAAGGAGAGGGAAGTATCAGTTAAGGAGCTAGCTTGAAAATAAGATCATGTAAAACAGCTGTTGCTTCAAGATACAGTTTTGTTGCTGATTCCAGAAAAGTGCAGTAAAGGACCTGATGTAAAAAATCAGCCCTGAAGACCAGATGTGTTTAGACTGTATTTTGAAAGGTTAGCAGGTCAAATTTAGAGATACTGTGGGGTGTATGGGGGTGAAGTCTGTCTGCTGAACCAGCACAAGAGCTTCCTGCCTGGCTTTCTCACAGGCGCCCCTTTGGGCCAGTTTGTGGGGGTTCAGAGAGGCAGCGCCTTCACCTCTGAAGCTTTCAGCTTTCAGGACTGCAAATTTCTCCTGACAAGCCTTCTACAACATGTTACCAGAGCTAACTCTTCTGCATATCAGTTCCCTGTGATGCAGATAGGGGAAGACACATCATTAGGTAACCATTTATATAAGTGACCTGCTGTGGGTTTGCTTCGCGTTGAGATTTCAGAGCTGTGAAAGCCCCGATGGCCTCTTTGACCCATGGCCATTGGCCCATTTATCTACTGCATCGTCCCAGATGAGTTTGACAGCCAGCAGTGGACGTTGCCTTGCCTGGTCCATATTGTTTTCTCACTGAGATGGGCAGGATCTCTGCCTCAGATTTTCCAGTCAGGTATTTGCTTCTGTGGATTTGCTGTGGAGATGGCAGCCAGTATGACAGGCGTCGCACAAACAGCATGAGACAGTCTGTGTCCTGGGGGACTCGGTTTAAACTCAGCGAGTGCACGCTCTGAAAGGCATCCCAGGCACAGAATTCCCATTAACACTGTCAAATGGTGCTGCTGTTTAGTGCTTTGAAAACTGATCTCACTCTTAGGAGTGGTGTTGAGAGGGGGAAGGGAAAAAAATCAGGGGGAGAGCAGGATTAGTGTGTACAGAGAAACAGGACCCCCAGTGGTCTGGTTACAGCAGTATTTGGCTGAATTTGTGCCTCAGCTGCTGTTGCAGAAGTGCACCAGAATTTATTTTCCTTTCTGTAACATGCCGCTGTGTTTTATGCAGGACTTTCTACATAGGTATGAAGAACATACAGCAAGAAATTTCATGTTCAAGGCAACTCCTAACTGTGATGCTAGGGGACTGGGGCTTAGAGCAGACCTAAAGGACATTGTTTTCCCCTTTGGTCATAACAACCCAGCAGATAATGCATACAGGGAGCAAAGCTATAGCTCACAAGCACAGCATGTAGCTTATGTAATTATGCCTTGATGGCCATTGGCACAGAAACACTGATTTATGTTCTGGCAAATGTCTAAACCAGTGAGTGTAGGAATTTGGTCTCCTTGGTGACAAAACCAACCAATGTAAAACATTAAAAAAAAGAAACTGGAACCATCCACAGACTCTGCTTCTATTTTCTGAGTAGAAGACAGTGAATTACCTTGTTTCTTATCTGCTTCTGTATCAGTGGCTGGATGGCAGAGGATGCCTAGCTTAATTGTTTGGTTGTTTATGATGGACAAGTATCCTTAAAAAAAAAAAGACCTCCAGTTTGCCACAGACAAGGATGAGCAAGAAATCTAGGCTAGGGGACAAGTATCAGGATAATCCCTCGGTTCTTAGTCACCCGGTTTGTATCTGACAAACACAGTCAATATCAATGGGAAGCCGCTCAATGCCCTAAGTGGAGTGAGTTGCCTTTTCCCTTGCAAAGAGATAACTCATAGCACAATCTCTCACGAAACCAGTTGACATTAATGGATAAACCCTCAGGGTTTTTCAGATTGGATGGCAGACTGAGTGAAAGGATTGATTCCCCCAGCTTGGGCTTGGAAAGGTGGCACAGTCTCACCAACATCACAAGGGACATCCTCTGGTTATGGGCAGGAGGTAACATGCCTGGTACAGCTCTTGCCTTCTCTTTGTCATTTTGTTCTGTGTAGGAGCAACCGAAGTCATCCCAAAACAGGATCACTTGACTCAGGAGCATCCCTGGAGAGGAGAATGAAAACAGGATTAAACCACCAACTAGGTGTTGTGATAGACCTTCCTTCCCACGAGGGGAAAAGATGCTGGCACAGCCCCTGTGTGAGCAAGAACAAACTGTGAAATGTTCTACACGCTCAGCTCCTATCGGTGGCTGAGTGACCCTGGGTCACTCCATACAGTCTCCATCTCTATCCTTACAATAGCCATGCTGAGCTTTGGTATAAAGTATAATTTGCCCTTCCTGCAGAGCCCTAGATTAAAAACAGCATTAACAAAAATGTAGGTGGCCCATGTTGACACACCAGGCAGGGGAAAATGGCTGCAACTTATGCAGGAGCATCCCCCTGCGACGCGTGAGTGATTATACCCATGCTGATCAGCAAGGAAAGCTGTTCTCTTAGAAAGACTTCTGAGCCTCTCAGAGAAGAGGCAGAACTTATGATAGCACAAGTCCTCACCTTCCCAGCATGGTGTGGCCATCTGGGGCCAAGCTAGACCTGGCTTTGGGCAGTTCCAGCAGAGGGTAGTTGGCAAAACTGTGATTTTACTGGATGGTGGTGGCCTCTCTTACCAGCACAGACTTTCTTGAATGGCAGTGAGGGATCTTTGACATTTGCAGGCTGGTTGGGAGCATCTTATGGTGAGTGTTTGGCTCGTGGCATTGCTGCTTGTACGGGGTTTGAGAGCAAGGAGCAGCTTTTACTGCCTGCTAGAGCAAAGCACACCAAAACTGGTGTGTTTCTGACATCCTAGTCATGGGTATTTTCTTGGATCTGGTAGCCTAGGTTTAGAGGCTGTGAGAGTCAGGACTACTCTGCTCAGTGCTTTCTGGAGGTGGCCACATCTTCAGATGATTGCTGGGCTGAAAGCCACCTGTGTGCCCAGGGTGCAGCACCATGTTCTCAGCAAACTCTCCTGTGAAACAAATGCCTTGACAACACCAAATCAAAACATTTTTTGCTTCAGCTCAACAGGCTGGAAAGAAACCTTAGGTTTCCCAGGTGGAAAAATTCCCACAGAAAATATTGGAGCCCTGTTTTCTTTCCGATTAATGAATGTTGTGACCCTTTCTCTCTAAGTTATTCTAGTAATGCCCCAGGATCCTAATTAAGACTGAGCCCAGCAGCTCTTGGTATTGTGCAAACACATGGGAAGACTCCAGCCCTTCTCCAGAAAGCTTCTCATCTAGTTTGGTTTAGGCAAATGAATCCATTGAACGCTTTTTCTTTTTCTTTTTTTTTTTTTCACTTTTTCAACAGTGCTACAATGGAGGCTTTCATCTCTACCTCTTGTGTGTATTCCAATGTCATGCCCTCTGCTTTCAAAGGCTTAGGTTTGCCTTTAATTGTGTTGAGAGCTTTTGTCTATAAGCCTTTAATAATGGATTTTTTTCTTCTCTGCCAAAAGAAGAATTTTGTTTCTTTGCTGGCTTTTCTTCTAAAGCTGAAGTGACAGTTCCCTCTTCTCCATGAGATTTATGAAGCTTATCTTTTAATTTTCAAGAACCAAACAGCAAGGGGGGGAAAGGAATGAAACGTCATAATGCCTTTTAAACACTGTCGCTAGGAGAAGGCTTAATGATCTAGAAATACATAAACTGTACGCTCTCAGGGTTGCTTCAATTTAGTTACGCAAAACTGCTGCTCTTGGTGGAGACCTGCTGAGGGATGGAGTTGAGGGGGCCCAAATCAGCACTTTCTCATAAGCCTGGCCCTGCTGAAGCCCTGGTTTTGCCATTCAGGGGATAGGGGGATGGTTGAGCGGTGCACCCCCCACTGTCGTGCCGTACCCCTGAACACCACAACAGGTCCCTGGCTGCTGCACGCTGCCAAGACCATCTCTCCCACCCGAGACAGAGCACAAAGTCATGCACTGGCATTTTGGGGAAGGATTTAAAAGTGTTCGGTGCTGGCTGTAGGTCACAGTTCCCCTAGATATGAGACCATTCCTGGCTCCAAGCTCGGGTGTCTGCGCTGGGTTGATTGTGTGTGCTCGTTAGCATAGTAGAACCCTTCCAGGCATCAGGGCTGTGCTTGCACTCAAGGAACTGTTCCTTAGCAGGGTGCAGTGGAAAGAAAGTGAGGCAAGAGGCTGTCAGGCACTTTGCTTTCATGGTAGAAAATAATCCGTGGTCAGCTTGACTGTGGTGTGTGACTTGAGCCTATCTTCGAGGATTAGAAACCAGAAAGCAAAGATGGATCCCATGTTCCTTCTGCTCTAAACTCACTGTTATCACATTGCATCTCATGGCTTGGAGGATTTGCCTCAGTGACAGCCATGGGAGGGCAGTCCAGGCTCTGTGGGTGGAATGAGGTGCGCTTCTAAACTATAAGCTCTCCTGCCCCTGCCAGTGCACACCTATTGTGCAGGAAACACAGGTTGGGAGAAAGCGTGTCTTTCTACTCCACAATGCAATAAATGGATTCAAAGAATAGTATTCTGCTGGCTTACACTGGCTGAGGAGCTGGTGCTAGAGCAGGTCTTCCTTCTGTGCTGGTCAATAGTATAATTTGCTTGATGAGCTTTATTTGGAGTATGACAACTCAGAGCAGGAGGGAGTCACTTTGGTGGCTAGTTCTTGGTCATTGCATTGAGAGAGCTACACTTGAAATGAGTTACAGTAGAGGAAAATGATGTTTTACAGATGGTAGGAAGAAATACAGTTCTGAAACTCAGGTTTGGGGCTGCCTTTGGCAGAAGCAGCATGTGCAGTGTTCCTGTAGAGACTGTGGGGTGTCCTTCCCTGCCTTAGCGAAAGTCCATCAAACCTGAGCTGCCATGCATGAATGTTTCAGCCTTAACCATGCAGCATCCTCTAATGAAACCGTTCAATCTGAAACTGTGACTGTCTCTGGAGCACACTGTGGCCTTAGGGCAGTGCACATCTTTATGCAGGGCACAGCAAGTAGTGTTTTTAATAGAGCCCACCCAGTACGGCCAGCACTACATGCCCAGAAATCATATGGGAGGCTGAATCTTCAAAATCATGCTGTTCCCTGTTCCTCTCCCTGCTTCTAATTTAAAAGAGGTACACAAGTACTTTTCCCTCAAGCTTCCTTCTGTAATGAAAATGAAAGCAATTAAGACATTTTACAGCAGGAGTTGTGCTGTCAGGGGTTGTGTGCTTCATTCCTCCAGATTGCTGCTCCTCAGCCCCAGCAATGAAGGATGGATGGAGAAGAAAGCCCCAGCTCCCTCTTAAGAGTATTAACCCAGGAAAGGAGTCCTGGTCTGAATGAAGGATCATGGAGGCTTCATGCTATGTGCTGCTGGGAGCAGGAGAAGGGAAACTGCTGCCTTCCTACTTGCAGCTTGTTTTAACATCATGCATAGGTGGTGAATGTATGTCTCATTTCCTTGAGCAAGACCTTCCATCCACTCCCAACTCCATCTAGGCTCTGATATTGCAGTGAGCAGCATGGTGCAAATCTTTAGGCAAACAGCTGAATATTGTAACCTCATTTGGTAAATGAGAAAAATAGGCCTCCTAGAAGGTGCCTTTCACTTTAATTATTAAATAAATAGGAAAGCAGTTGTCTGTTTAGTGGAGCTGGCAGCTTATGAAGAGATCCAAGCGAAGCCAATGCAATCAGCTATTTGTCAAGGTTTCCAGTCTGTTTGCTCTTCCTCTGGAATATCCTGGTGTGAGTCTGGGAGCTCTGCTCTGTGCTGGGGGCAGCAGGGACCAGAGGGACAGACACTACTGCTGTGGGTCTTGCTTGTCTTTGGATGGGCAAAATATGGTGTGCACCCCCAGAGTGGGGTCTGCTGCCCATCGTCAGGACCTGGGGCTTCCTGCTGTCCAGAAGACAGCAGGCACAAGTCACTTTGACTCAGAGTTAATGGAAAAGTTAACAAAAGACTCACCTCTACATTCACCAGTGAGAAGCTCCTTATGTCAGGAGCAAACAGGAGAAGGGCGGTCTGCAGGCAGAGGAGGCCAGAGCTGGGGCATTTGAGGCAAGAGCTGTTGCCTTGGCAGGAGCCAACATGTCCCTGGGACGTGGCTTTGGGTTGGATGGGGGAGCCAGTGATGACAGACCAGCTGGGGGTGCTAGCAAGCCACAGGACGCCTGATTCTCCTGCCAAATCCTTAATAGCTTTACTTGGGTGAGTTCAGCTCTTCATTCCACTTCTTCCCTTTCCAAGTTAGAAGCATGGAGGAGCTATATGTCAAAGCCTGTGCTGGCTCTGTGATGCTGTAGCCACAGGGGTGTTCTAGCTGAGCTTGGTGTGTTCACACTAACTGGGGTAACAAACTATGCCCATGCCCCCAGGGGAACAGAGGTGAGAGCCAGGGTCTCTCACCCGCCCTGCCAGTGCCTTGTGTGGTACAATGTCCTCTCTGTCCTGAAAAAGTTTCAGCTTTTAATCCCAAAATAGACATTTCAACAGAATTATTTTTTTTTTTTTTTTTAATGTCTGAAAGATGCTGCTTTCATTTCAGGCAGAGGGAACTCAATTCGAAACCTCAAGAGCTGCCGTGGAATGGGATTGTCATCAGCCAGGGAGCTCCAGTGCCTACGTGCCTTATAGCAATTGTGATGAATCCTTATCCCAGCCTGGCACGTGAGTTATGTGGTACCACTCGTGAGCACTGGGAAGTTCACTGAAATCCTCATTTAGCAGCGCGGGCTGTGTTTGCAACTACATGATGACTCTGTGGTGGTTTTAGTGCTCAGGCTTGTGACTCTAAAATCAGACAGCAATGTCTAGCAAAAAACACACACTCCCACCAGGGCTTGGTTTATTTTTTCTCATCTTGCTGTGCACAAGTACATTTTCTCTATTCTTCTTCTTCTTTTTTTTTTTTTAAATTTCTTTCTTCTCATACCGTGTCTCGTTTAGCATTTTGCTTCCCTTCCCATGCACACAAAGGCCAGTACAAGACTAGCCAAACCTCCAGTCTTCTCCAGCAGCTGTTCCAGATCCAGACATTAAGGTTATCTGAGGAAATGAATAAGGATAATTCCTCTCCACAGTCTCTTTTCATACTTTTGGTGGGCTCTGGTGAGCTAGAAGCATCCCCTTTCCACTTGCCTGACCTCCAGAACCCCTTCTAGGTCAAGTAAGGAGGAAAAGCAAGCTCTTGTCAGGAGCTGGAGCAGGGTTTTCTGCGGGGCTGGGGCAGGCAGGCAGCACAGCATATCCCAAAACCAGCACCCTACCTCCTCCTGCCAAGCAGCTGACCAGACAATATGTTGTATCTCAGCCAAGCAGCTTGTACTCATGCCAGCTTCCAGCTTTTGAAACTATAAAAATCTCACAGAGAGTGAGAGGATCAGAAACTTACAGATGCTCTAATTCATATGCTCTTTGATATGGTTGGCTTCCCAGTGTATTTGCTCTCTGGGCTCCCAGCAGAGACCAAAGCAGCCTGACAGGCCAGTACCAGGTAGGGAACCAGGTGATTTTAGGGTAACTGAATGCTGCTGATCTTTTCCCCCTTGCCCTGCCCTGGCTGCTGACAGTAGTCAGCAGAGAAGAGCTTAGAATAAGACCAGTCAGTCTTCAGGCATGGAGCATGTGTGTTTTTCGCAGGAGGGCACAAGCTCAAATCAATGCATAAAGAGTTAGGTGACACTTTTTGGAGCAGACATCCTGAAATGCTGGTCTTTTCAGGAGGTGCATTTACCTACTGCTGAGCTGTTTCAGCATCCCCTGTCTCTGAGAGCAGCACAGCCTGTTCAAAGAGGGAGGTGTGTGACCACTAGAAAATGCTTGTCATGCTGGGAATTGACATAATGCCACAGATTTAATGAAGCAGCATCAGTTGGTGAAAGGACAAAAGAAATAGAAGCAAATTGGAAAGGGGTTATTTTCTCTTTTTTTTTTAAAAAAAAAAAAAAGGGGGAAAGAATCATTTCAGTGTTTTAATAGTTATTGACACTCAGCTTGGTAGAAAAGCAACATCTTAGCAATAGGCTGTAAGCTATTCTACCAAATAGGACTCTTATTTCCTGTGGCCTCCCTTTTTCCACCTTTGCAGAGCAGTGAGCTATTCTGACTCCTAGTTCTGCTCTTTTGTCACCATATGTGAGGCTGATGTGGGCAAGGACACTGCAGTTTCATTCTCCGGTTGCATCCTGCCCACACCAGCATCTGACCATCATTCAGGGATGGACTGTGATGCTCCCTGTGCTGGACATCAAGGCAGACACTCATCTGCTAGTTTTGTCATAGGCTTTTCACCCCAAAATGCAAGGTATGTAATAGTCTTTTAGATACGGCTCAGAGATCTGAATCTGAGTCTTGTTTGAACGTCAGCCTGTATCGCATCAAGACAGATCAGCAAGCATCAGGCTGGCTTATGAGGGCAGCACCCCCCCTTGGCATAATCCATCCCCCTAGCTGTGCGTATGAATGCAAAGAGGAAATGTTATTTGTATGGTGACACATCCTTGAGAGCACCTAATCTGGATTTATTGAGGTCGCAAAACTGACTTAGCATGGCGGTACCTAGACTGTAGGATAAATAGAAGTCTTCTATTTATAATACTGCCAGTCTGGCACCACTCGAGAAGCACTAAAAATAAAACTTTTCGCAAAGCGAGTTGAATTAATGGGTGGTCTTTTAGCATTGTCTGTGAACCAGCCCCTGATCCTGTGGCATGCTGCATACTGTCAGTGTTTGGCAGAAATTCTGCACAATGTTGCTTAAACATCGCCTCTTTGGAGGGCTGGGCGGTAGCATCCCTGCAACAGTGGCTTCTCTTTTCCCTTCACATCATCTGACTGTGTGCCTGCTTGTGGCCCCTCTGCAAGTCTGGGGCAGGAATTCTTAGCCCTGATGATCCAACTATACAAGTGAAACCGAGGAAAAGGGGCATTCTCTGTGCTGGAGCTGCCTAATGCGTGCTTCTGGTCCCCCTGCATGAGGCTGGATCAGTTCAAGCTGGCACAAGTCACAGCCTGCTCTCCAGCTAAGCTTGCCTGAGCTTGCAGCTGGAGTATTTTGTAGGGTGAAGACGGCTGGAGGCAATTTTTTAGCAGCTGAGCTGGTGTTAAAGCTGCTGTACTCCTCTCCCTTCTCTGCCAGGTCCAGCCTGGTCCGTGTTATCACCACGAGCACTGGGGCCATCTGCTCCGCTGCCAGCACCGAAGCAGAGGGGATGCGTGGGACACCAAGGCAGAGCCTGGACTGACATGGTGGCACATCAGAGCCAAACAACCCCAGTCTCGTCAGGCTCGTGCAGTCCACCATGTAGTAATTCAGGGCTGGGTAGCCTTGGAGAGTGAACCTGGATTAATTTGTAAAGTGATCTGTTTAAGCTGCAGATAAACCCACCATAGATCTTTTCTTCCAAGACTGACATGAGCCTCACCTTCCAACTATATTGGATTTAATACCAAACATCTGTTTCTTCCTATGAAATCTCAGTACCGTTTAACTTAATTATGTAAAATCTGTATTTCTAGTGGATACCTGTAGCTTTTTCCTGCTGTCCCACCCAGCACAGCAGAAAGGTCACAAACCCTGTTCCCTGCTTGGGTTGTAATGTTGAATAGTTTCTTAGCTTTCTTCTCTTTGATAGGAAAGCAGGATCCTGGATTTTATCATTAACACTGGTGTGGACAAGATCATAAGGCAGATACTTGCTGTTGTGATTTAACACCTGCCTGGCTTCCCTTACAATGTTTTCTGGTTTTGTATTTATTTTCAAAGCAGATGGGGCTCTCTTCTCCTGCAGTTTTCAGCTACTGAAGTCTGTGAACATCACGTCATTGGATCTGGCTGCTAGTGGCTCTGCTGGAGAAGTATGATGAGGTACAGGTGCCCAAACTGGTCATCCACCAGCTCTCCTCTCAACATGCCTGGCTTCAAGAAGTAACCTAAATGAGAAGAGCAGCTTCTCGCTGACCAGCTGCTGACCAGGGCTGCCAGGAACCCTGTGGTCACTTTGATGTCCTCCTGGTGCAGATGAGATCATGGTGTTCAGCCCACACCAAAGCGCTGTATTGCTAATCAAGCTGGCAGAGCTGTGCAGGCATGTCACCATCACACTGGGATGGGTATGAGGAGCACTCGGTGGGGAGCTCTGCTGGGTTCCTGGAACACAGGACAAGCCCTGAGCACCAAAGCCTCACGTCTAGCATCGACTTGTGTTCAAAGGAGTGTTTTCTTGCTCCAAGAAGGGATGTTTTCTCAAGTTTTTATTTCTTCCCATAAGAAGCCTTTGTATGGCAGAGCTGGCACAGTTTGAGCTGGGGTGTGGGCATCAAGCGTAACGCGATATGATGTGGAAGCAACAGACGTTAGTGTTGCCTTAAACTCATGGCTGGGTTTGTTGGCTTTTTGTTTTGGCTTTTTCTGCTTGTGACTTCACCCAGTTTGGAGAGATTTTGGGGAAAAAATCATTCCCAAGCCTCCTGTCCTAAATGATACACAATAAGCGTATCATTAAACCTGAAGGGATCTGAGAAGGATGGGAAGCAGCTGGACCAAAATGCTGGTTTACAGAACAGCTTATGGGAGGGCTGGGGGCATGGAGGGTACCAGCAGCAACATGCCTTCCTACCTAATAGTCCTGTGAAGGTCACACAAGGCTAGGCCACCCTAAATCTGAGGTGTAGAAGGCTGAAAAGGAGTTCACCCCTGTAAAATATTCCTGAGCTTTCCAGTGATTGTCACTGCCTGCCTGTGACACTGTGTGGCTTCTGCCATAGGAGCTGCCTGAGCTCTGAGCCAGCAGCCTGACCCGTTAGCAATGAGGTACCAAGCCCTGGTTTGCTCTGAGCTGCTCTTCAGTGCACACCTGAGATGTTTCATGGGCAGAGCTGCCCAAATTGCCTCTGTTCTCACATCTTAAAGAAATCAGAGAGCAGGCATTGCAGAATTTGCAAGCTGCGCAGCAGCAAGCACATGCAAAGGGTGTTTCAAGTGTTTTTTGTAGGGTTGTGTGGCCAGATTTCTTTGACTCTGGGTCTAGGATCCTTAGGGACACCAGATGAGTCTAAATGTTGATGGGCTTAATGCAGACAGGGGTGAGCTCAAGAAAACCTGGGGTGAGATGAAGGCAGGGCCTTGAGGGTGCAGCCACCCAGCAATGGAGCTGCCTGCAGAAGGCTGGAGCCCAGGGAGCAGGACAGCATTTGCCAGGCAGACAGGTGGCAGCTTGGTGGCAATTGCACAGTTGGGCAGTCTTGGAGAAGAAACCCAGAAGGCCGTGTAATTCCAGCACAGTAAGTGCAGTTAAAAGCTGCCATATGGCTTCTTTTTGCAGGGGAAGAAGCACACAGGGAGTGAGCCATCCCACTGCTTTTCCTTTAAAATGAACTTTCCAACTTTTCTCTTGTAAGTACTGGAAAAATCTGATGGCCTGTGTGGATCACACGAGTTGGCAAGCTAATTTCAGAGTGCCCTTCGAAAGGAGGCACAGAGAGTGCAAGAATTGCCCATAGATACTTTCTGGTCTTTTGTTCTGCCCCAGTTTACATCTGGGAGGAGGCTGATGGCAAGAGGGCAAAGCATTTCTGATGGTGGGCATCCTGAGGTGGATCAGAGAAGAAGGAGACAAAAGCTTTATCAGTGATGGCTGGTAAAACACTGTCATGCCAGATATGGAGGGGGAAAGAAGAAGTGTCTGCTGCTGTCCAGTATTTTGACCTGTTAGAAAATATTGCAGCCAGAAAAAATAATTTTGAACAGCTTTATTTCCTGCAAGGTTTTTGATACAAGTCAAGAGGAGAGTAGGCAAATATTTTCCAGCAAGGGCAGGAAAGAAAATAGTAGGATTTTCTACTTCATTCCCATTAGTTAGCCTGTCTTAACCCTTGCACTTCCACTAACCTTACTGGCATGGGGTTACCCATGCCAGCTGAAGTTTGCTCAAGTACATCTTTCTTTGCAGATGGAGAATGGAAGGCAGCTCGTCCAGGGACTGAGCGAAAATAAGAACCTGGAGAGCAAGAGGTTGGAGAAACAGCAACTTTCGTAAGTGATTGATCCTCAGAAACCATTTCTTAGCAGAGAGGAGCAAAGTGTTTGGAGGAAGCTCTTTTGGAGGAAGAGCATCCTTTGCTGAAGCAGGCTCAGAACAAAGGAAGGGAGATGTACCAGAGAGACAGCCGGTGGGTGGGAGGAGGCAAGATGCGGAACTTCACAGCAGGGCAGCAAGAAACGCGCATGTTTGCAGGCTGGGAATTTTTGGGGCTGAATGATGGAATTTGCTTATTTGTTGCAACTGAGATTTCACTGGCAGAGGAAGATTTCTTCTCCTCCATACCAGAACCCTTCCACATCCAAACCCCAGTGTTGCTAATGGTCCACTGCACTATAAAAGCACTGCTGATATCTTTTCCTCCTTCTGGGCTTTGTTTTTTTCCTGGCATTTTATCACACTTGTGTCAGGGTTTCATGGCAGCACATCACTTGCCTGTGGCTTGGGCACAGAAGCTACACAAATGTTCGTCTCTCCAGCTTCCCATCCCCAAAATTCAGCAAATGCACTTTGTTTCTTGTGGTCTTTTCAGGCAGACTGTGGTTCCAGGGCTATAGTTTTCTTGCTGTAGGTTCCGCTGTCACCTTTCCTAGCCTGGCCAGGGTCTCAGCTTTGCCATTGCCACCTCCCAGCATCTCTGCTGTCCGCACTGTCCCTTACCAGGTGCTTTTGCCTTGCCACTGCTCTCAAGGCAGGGGTGGCCCATGCAGTTTTTCCTATGCAACCATCCCCACATCAAGCTTTCCCGCAGCATCACTTTGCATCACGCTTGTGTGCAGTTTCTCAAATGTGTGGCTCTTCTCCGACTGATTTTATCTTTTCCCGCTGATACAAACATTTCTGAACACCTCAGAGGTGGAGCATCCCCTCTCCCAGCACGAGCTGGTGAACAGGAGTTTCGTGAAGGAGGTGTAGGAGGGAAACAGGGGAACCACGGCCTCTCACCGCTGGCTGCCGGCAGAGACTGCAGCCAGGCAGATAACAGGGGCCTCAGGTGAGAGTGACAAGAATGATGATTAATATGTGGGCAAAGGCTGTGCAAGATGCCAGCTTCACACCCAGAGGAAAGACTTTTGAGAAATTACTTACTGGATACTGTGATGGATGGGGAAAAAAAAGAAAAAAAGGCAAACCTAGCAGGTTTCAAACCAATATTTGCACTGCTAATTGTTTTTAAATTCCAACAGCATAATGAACACGTACCTTTCCCTCACGCAGCACTCAGCTGAGAATCACTTACTCAAACATGCATGGGTTGAATACAAACACCTTTGCCTGCCCATGTTCCAATCTGTGCAAACTCCGGCGTGGTGCTGGCTGCAGGATGCTGCTGGCACGCTGCCTCTGCCTGACCCACAGCCCACGTCTGACCCCCTCCGGTCCCTTTCCAATGCTCAGTGATGCTCCTGACCCTGGCAGCTGTTTTGTTGTCTGTTATCCCAGCCTGGGAGCATGCCAGGGAATGGTTCCCCTTCTGCTTTTCTGCTCGTGCTGCAGACAGGGCATTGCTCAGGCCTGTCTGGATGTACTTTTTATTGTAGGTTATTTCCAGTGGATATGTATGTGCTCTTCTCTTTAACCTGATGCCTGGCCTCTGCAGCTGTCGTTGCAGATCTGTAGTGCCTTGCGTTTGCTGCAGATGTTTCTTAAACACCAGTGACCACTTGAGCTGATTTCTCCTCATCCCCAGCAGCCCCAGTCTCTTCATGGCCAGGATTTTCTTTGGCATCTTTTCCTGGGTTTGCTGGCTTTCAAATCAAGCTGAGTTGGTGCAGAGACATTCTGTGAAACCATGCTCTGAGCACATGGACTGTTACGGTCCTGCCAAGGACTCAGTTGCTTTCTGTGATCCTAGCAGAGTCATCAGCAGCTATAATAATTAAAGGGGAGCACTTGCACTTCAGGGAAGCTTAAATGGATCTAAATTTGTGGGACTGGTCAGATTTCTTCCTGTTTTAAATTGTCCTTAGCAGCATTCGGTTAAAGTGGTTTGGGAGAGTTGCAATGAGTGGTTTGGTAGCTAGAGCAAGAGATATCATGATGTCTGTGGGTGTACGTCTTCTCCACTATGGATCGATCACCTCTGGTCAGACTCTTGGCAGACCCCAGTGAGTGTAAATGGTGCTCTTGCTAAATTGTTTGTCTGCTGGTATGTGGTGGAAAAAAAGAGCAGATGGTGGAAGATACCTGTGACTTTCCTGGAAGTGTGTGTAACTTGTGTTTGTTGGCTTGGTCACTTCAGGCTGAAGTGAAGGGCAGAGCTGTTGAGCCAAACCAGATTGGAGCTGGGTGGCTATGGGTCCCAGGCTGCTCTAGTGACAGCAGAAGGGCTACCTTTGGTTTTAGCACAGTGATTTGACAGGTGTCAGGGGTTGTTTCTTTTTCCTCACACCCTGGCTCCAGGCAGTTTTAACGCAGGCAGCCACTACATCACCCACTAAGCAAACAGAAGGGAGGAGCAAAGAATGGTAGACCAGTCTAGCTGCAGGGACACAGTGGCTCAGCCATGCTGGTGGCATGCAGTGAAAGTTCTGGGGTGATAGTCCCAGAGGGATCACAGTGACTGCCCAAGCAACAACTAAGGGAGTCACTGGCAAGGGAAGGGGCACTTAAGTTTTTCTCTGGGCTACATATAGGATAGGACACTGAGTCCCACCTCTTGCTTACACAAGGTTGTGGGTTCAGTACCTCTCTGAGCTCCCCATGCCACCGGAGCATGCATTTCATAGAGCTGAGTCCTCCAATAGCACCTTTTTCCCCTGCACTTTCTAGCCTTTGCTTAGGGAGAGCTTCGCTGCCATCTCTGTCTTGCAAAGATGGCAGAGTGAGTTTTGCTTTTTAGGAGGGAAGATTGGGTTGCAGTCATCCCAAACACGTCCTTTTCTCCCCAGAACAGATGGTGAGGTAGAGGGCCCCACTCTGGGAGTGCTCCCTCCTGCCCCTGTCCCCACTCTGCCATCTGTCGTTAAGAACCTATAATGCAATTCCTACACAGCTGCTTTGGATGAGGACAGACAAATGCCAAGCCAAAGGCTGGGCAGGTAATTTCCCTCGGTGTTGTAATAAGGGCATGCTAGTGCCTGTACTTTGCAGGCATGTTATTAATATTCATAGCCTTCAAAAAAATCACTGCTCTGCCCCAGTTGCTTTTTGCTAGTAGGAACCATGTGAAATCCACGTTGCCTCTCTTCACAGCTTCTAGTCAGGCATCTTCTGTGAACTGGATCCTCCCCTACTTGAGGCACAGAGCCAGCAAAACCTTCTTGAAAACTCAAACACTGGAAGCCCATGGCAATGGTTTCATTTTCTGTCCTGCTGGAGGGTAGCAGGGTCTAGTCCTGAAGCCACCTTCCCAGACCATTTCAGGTGTCCCCAGTTGACTTGAATCCTCTTTCACCAGGAGGTTTCCACGTGCTGTTGTGTGTGTGCTGCTCTCAACCTGCAGGTAGGATGGGGAAACCGAAGCAGAGGTGGGGACAGGAGCAGGTAGCTTCTCCAGGTCACCATCCAAGCAGCCGCTGAGTCCTTTCCCCGCAGATGACGTGCTGGACTTAGGAGCTCTCCCTTTCCTGGTGGTAGCCAGGTATCCAAACACATGCTTGTGAGTAACTCTGTAATGAGCTGTGCAATCACGAGAACAGATCTCGCAAATAATTTTCTTCCATGGTGGAAATATTCCACTTATTTTTATCCTCGTTTCCTGTCTCTTAGCCAGTTAATTATCCCTCAGAGGACTTTCTCTAAGTCTCTTTTGGAGAAGGAAACTTGGCGAATGCTGCCTGAATGTCCTTGTCCATTTAAATGAGAACAGGGGATTCAATTTTAGTACCTTCTGGAGAAAAGGTCTTTCTTTTTTGGTGAGATTGTGTGGTTGTTTTTTCCCGCAACTGTGACAAAATGCCAGTAACAGAGTTTTCCTCTTTGGATCTTCTCTGCGGTGGTGCACGTGCAAGCAGCTGTCTCTGTGGAGGGAGCAGGAAGATGAGGCTCTTGTACTCCAGCATGTCCATGCATTAAATGGTGGACACCTGGTCTTGCTCTAAAGCTACTGGTTCCATGTTTGAGCCATCATGCTGTGCCACATCCCTCTGTTCTCTTGATCATCAGCCTCTTTAATGGATGTCCTTGAGGAAGCATTCAGAAATGCAAGCCATTTGTATTGCCATAGCAACTGCTCTTCTGGAAATGGGAATAAACCACACATCCCTGTGAGGTCAGAGCCGCTTTGTGAGATGCTGTGGGTTTGCAGTGGGTGCTGGTTGCAGGACCACAGGTCGCAGCCCCAGGCTCCTCACCGCTGCTGCAGGACTATGTTGGGAGTACCCCTGCCAGATCTCTGTGCCTCCTGAAGGAAACAGCTCAGGTTTAACTTGCAGATATTGACTTTTTGGGTTCTGTTCTCCATCCTGACTCTTTTGTATTGCTTCTTGAGAAGACATGGTCTTTTCTAGTGCAAATTGGTAGAACTTCCCATAAAGCTAAGAATGACATCAACCCTTGACTTCTAATTGATTTGGCTTTTGACTCTCATGTGGCTTCACCAGACATTTATTGCACCAAAGTTTGCCTATGGCAACTGCTTCCCTGTCTCCAGAAATTATTTCCAGTGTTGTCTGACACCACGGCATAGTTAGGCAGAACTTGGAAACCAACCAAGTTATTGCACTTTCGCAGGTGACTGAGTGTAAGTGAATCACAGCAGTAGGATGTGCACACACTGTTAGTCTGTGGGACGTGTGAGGCAGAAAGTGCTCTTAGTCCTTCATCTGCATTGCCTTACATGGAGCACAGAGGTCATGTGTGTCCTAGAAAGCTCGTGCAAAGTGGTGTATGCATTTTTAAAGGGTCATCATCTCTCTTTTGCCTCCAATATGCTGAGTTAGCATCTCTCCATGTAGCAGGATTTCCTGCTGATGACTGTGGGTGAGCAGTGAAGAGCAGTAAGTGATGCCTGAGGCAGGACCCAGCAGTGACCCTCTTGAGATACATAGATGCTGTTGGGGTGACGGTGCTGTGACAGCATCCATTTCCCATGATGCATTCCTGGGAAATTATCTCTTAATGAGAATGCAGAGGTCTTGCATTTGCTTGCTCTTGTGTGAAACCTCCACTTCTGCCATGTCCAGCCATGCTTCTCTCCCTCCCTGCTTTCCAAGGGATGTCTGCAGTGGCCCTGTGTGCTGATGCAGTTTGGGGGAAGGACTTGCATCCAGCAAGTCCAGCAGCTGTATGCTGTCAATGGGAGGATGATGTGAACTCTCAAGCCTCTATTAGATGTCACTATTTTAATCTTGGAGGGTTTGGGGTGAGGAATTCTGGCTCTGTGGAAATCAGTGGTGTTGTTGACTTCCAAGCAGTCAAGATCTTGCTGTTTTGCTCCCTGACACACATGGTTCTCCTGTTCTTGAAGAATAGGGTTAGTTTTGCTGGAAACAGTAATCCGTATTATTGCTTATCACTGATATCATGAGCCTGAGACAGATTTGTCTTGATTTTTAGCTGAGCTTTGGACCTGTTCTAATTTGGACTAGGTGACATTGGCTCTGCCAGAGACGTTCTTCATGCAAGAATGCATCACTGGGCATTTGTGCCAAAGGAATGGGACCCATTACTTTCCATTTATAGACCCAGCTGCATGTTAGTCTTTTAAAAGCAAAATTGTTCATTAACGTAGAATTTTCTTTCTCAAATGTAGAAGCGTCACTGACTCCTACACATCCGTATACACAGAGGTACTTCCACCCACCTCCACAATCTGAGCTGTGGACAGACGTCCTGTTTGAAACCCAGCCCCTTGTATTTAGTTTCTCTGACCTACTGGCAAGAATGCTTAGATGGAAAGGCTTGATTTTAGTCAAGGTAAGCTATGACACTGTTTTCAGCTCATGTGAACAGCTCAGCTGAACATCTAAGTGATATCACAAGCTTAAAGAGACGAAGCCAAAGTAATTTATCACCTTTTATTGATACGTGGTTTTTTTCTTTCTAATGAAGTGAGCAAGCTTGAGCATTGCTACAGAAATTTCAAGTAGGTGGGAGACAGGATGAAAGAAAGTCAACAGGATGTGTTCGGAAGTGAACAGCACTGCTCAGGGATGCATTTTGGAACCCGTCTTCATTAGTATGGTTTTGTAATGAGTTGGGCACACATGGAAGAGTGTATGGATCACTTCTGCAGATGAGACAGTTGAGAGTACTGCCAATGTGGAAGAGGATCTGAATGTCACACAGGAAGGACGGAGTGACCTTGGGGACTGTTGCAAGAAGTGGTGTGAGATATCATAACTCAGGTAGTGGTTTTGGATCTATTAATAAAACTTCTCCCATTTGCTAGACTCTCATCCATGTGAATTACCAGAGGAAGAGGAAGTGATGTAGCAACTAATTGCAGGATGACTATAGGCACAGGCGGATGTTGCTAGTGCAATCCTAGGAGATGCATTTAGCAGAGAGGGAAGTAATGCTGCCTCTGTACAAGGCTTTTATTAGACCTTGTCCAGCACATTGCTTATAGCTTAGGAAGAGCTCAGTAGAAGTGGTGTGGAGGAACAGGCAGTAGAGAGCCTGTCCTAGGGAAGGATGTTAAACAGTAGGCTTGTGGAAGTAGCAAACGGAATGCAGGTACAGTTCTGCCTCTCATTTGCCCCTCTTGTGGATATTGGGAAGAGAAAAAGATCAGCACATGAGGACACGGTGCCACGGGACAGGTTAACATGGGCTGCACATGGAGCAGGCATGGGCTGGGAACTCAGCAGTCTCTTTCCTGTCCTCCTAGTGAGGACATTAATGATGCCATGAAAGCACTGTACCAACATACAGCTACTCCCACCCAGAAAAACTAGTGTCTTGGTGTGAAGGCATGCCTAAGGCAAACTGAAGACTGGCAAGAAAGAGAAGATTGCACCCTGATGGTTTCATTTTACCACTGTGACATCTCTGCGTGTATGCACTTGTCTGCGTGCACATATATCTCCTCTAACAATCTTATCTGGCTTCATTTCCAGTCTCTCTCAACCTGTAAACTCTCTGGTAGCTGCCTTCCCAGCTTGCCACACAGGAGCATCATTAAGGCTATCTAGGCAAGCAAATGATCCTACATCGCTTTTGTGGAGTAGTGTAATGCTGGCGTAATTAACTTGCTTAACTCTTAATGTGAGTGCTTCCAGCGCCAGAAGTAAGCACCTCCATGGTCTGATGCCCCACCATCACTGCATTGGTTGCATTGCTCTCTGTAGGAGGTTTAGGCTTGGGGCTGCTCAGCAGCAGTTCTCTTTGGGTTGGAGTGGATAAGGAACAGGGTAAGAAGTGCACTCTCAGCAGGCTGCCTGCTTGGGAACGGTGTCCTTGCAGCTTCACAAGTCCCTCTGCCCCGTGGGGTTTCCTGAACCCAGCCTGGGACATGCCCTGGCATAGGGCTTGCTATTGATGCCAAGCTCTGAGCACAGATGAATTTCTGTAGCAAAGCAATGAGCTCTTTGGACCTAACAGAACATGCAGAGCACATCTTGGCTTTCCAAGGAGACTGCTCTGCCCTGTAACAAGACATCCTAATTGGTGTTATCCTTTGGCATATCTTCAGAGCTCTTTGTGTTTAGCCCCCATGCCTCACCTGCAGCAGCTGACACTAACACTGGTAAGCAAAGGCATCCTTGATGTGTTTGGGAAACCCCTATGGGAAGGCACTAGCTAATGAATCTTTTAAATCTTTTCTTGATAAAACTAAACCAACCCTTGCTGAGGGCCCACAAAGCAGAATCGTGGTTCCTGTTGCTTCTGAGTGTTTGGAGGGAGGATCTGGTTTTTTGCAACATGCAGGCACCAGATATTGTATTCAGTTCAAAGGCAGTAACAAATCTCTTTTTTCCACTAGGGTTGTTAACATAATCAAATATTCATTTACAGTACACAGCACACATTGGCAAATATAAGCTTGATATAAAGTAATTCACCCCCATTGTGTACCATTTCATGCAATTATTCTTTTAAGTAATCGAGCCTCCTTTGCTCAAACTGAACAGAGGCTTCAGGAACGCACCAAGCAGGCAGTTAGTTTGGGTGGCCGATGGATGGTGGGAGCATGACAGCCCCCAATGGACATTTGGGGTACCTGGGAGAGGTGGCCCTGGCTGGCTGCACGGTGATGCCTGCACAGGCAATAGCAACAGGCAGAGCTGGGAGCTTTTCACTCCTATGGCTCTGGGAGGGTTAGGGAGAGGAGAAACTTTGCACACCAGAACCTGCCTCTGCTTTGTTGCAGATTTTAGGAAGAGGTTTGTTAGCAGCTTCTTCTGGAAGCAAGTGGGTAATCTCTGGCCTTCGAAATATGTGACTAAATGGTTCGCTGCTCAAAGCCACATGTTGATTGGTTCGTTCCTCTGTCAAGTGAAGGCATGGAGAACAGTGGTGTAATGTGCCCAGTATGGATAGAATGTTTGTACTGTCAACAAGTCATGCATTTTGTGAGATCTCATGTTTAGTCCTTCAGGTCCCAGCATCCAGAAACACAGGACTAAAAAGAAACCTCCTGGCAATGAAAGTGTTTAGATTCTGTGTTTGGGATGACACAGCTGTACAGATGTGGTCACACTGCACCCGAAGGCACAGGCATTAGGGGAAAGCCGAGTTTCCTGTGGTCTTCCTCAAGCATGCTTGCTTTTAGGCCCATCTCCCAGCTATGGGTATCTTTGACCTTGCCACGGAATCATGGGGAGATAACATCAGTGCTGCTTCTGTGTACAGCTGTGTCCTGGAGTTCAGGTTCTCACACCCTACAAACTGCCTCAATGGCTCTTTTAGGCAGTTTTAGGATGAGTATGTGGGTCCTTGCTCTCTTCCAGCTGTATGTCCTGGAATGAGTGTTGTGTTCCTTCAGCAGCTCCACTCCAGGTGACGTGATTAATCAGAAATAAGATGGGTTTTCTTGTAAAGTGACATTTCCCTGTAGAGAAGCTGACCAGCATCCCCGTGCATCCCCAGCTGAGCTGCGTGGGTGTTCTGTGACTTCCCTGTTGTCTGGAATTGCACTGGTCTCCCCCAGTTTCTGTGCAAAAAATGGTCTCCATGGAGTTTTCTGCCCATCGCCTGCCTCGTCCTTTCACAGGAGGACTCCTTTCCTTTCCTTTCCACCATGAGCAACAGAAGGCACGTTCCATGCCCTGCAGTGCCCTGAGCCTTCAATAAGCTGCCGCCCTCAGCAGACACTGGCTGGTCCAACACATGGTAGAGCCGTGGGCAGCACCGGGGTCCCGAAGAGACCACAAGGTCACAGAGGAATAAAGCTGCTGTTTCTGCTTCTCCCTCGTTTCCCCGCTGTAGGGGAAGTGCCACAGTGGTGATGGATGCAAAGAAACAGGCTTGTGACTATGACATGTCTCATTAGTCAGCACCGATCTTCTTGAGTTTCAAACTGGCCTAGGCGATGAGCCCATGCCTCTAAATATTTGCTGGGGAGGCAGGAAAGGAACTGAGATCCAACCGGATGGGCAGGCTGGAGCTGACCCTTCTCCCAGGTGTGTAGGTTTCCAGGGAGATTTTAGACATGGGCAGGGGTGCTGATGGGAGCTGGGAGCCAGATGGAGTCTGTGGAAGAGCAGGAATTAGGAGTGGGAGGCCCAATCCCATGCTGGGTGCTGGGTGCTGGCTGTATGTCCTCTGCATGGTGGTAACTAATGTGTTGCAAAGGACCCAGCAAGAGTCCTGTCCACAGTGTGCACTCCTCTTTGGCCTTCCAGCCTTGTAGGCACAACCAAACATGGAGGGCTAAGCAATGCCATCAGTGTCCCAAGGACCTGGTGATTACATTTGCAGCCTTGTTTTCTTGGTCTCCATGGTGAACATTCTGGACTGTTTCCCTCTTTGAAGTTTCTCAGCAGCTTCAGGATCAATGCCATGGGCATTTCTGAGACCTATAGCTCATTTCTGGCTTCCCACGGTGCAAAAGTCCTCTGGTTGGTAGTGCTTTCTGGTGACAATGTCCCAAATCAAGTGGTCGTGGCAGGCGCTGGAGCAGGTGAGCAAAGCTTCAAGTAAGGTATGGACAGAGCAAAAGAATCACTGCAGGTCTGTGCTCCGATGCACCCAAGGAGCTATGTGGTACTTTTGGAGAGCCCATTCCTTGTACCCTATGTGTCATTCACACCAGATGAAAGTGCCTTTGTTGCACTAGTCCTTGGGCTTGCTGTCTCCTGGCTTTTGGCTCCCAGATCAGCACGGGTTTTCTCCTGAGCAGACCTTATGTCTCTGCCTTGAGTTTATCCAGCTGTTATCAACATATGTGCTTCCTTGGTGACTCACACCCTGTTCCCTAACCACATCCCCTTCTCTCTTGTTACCCTCACCCACAACAACTGAGTCACTTGGCCTCCTGTCACAAGCCAGGAGCCTCTTCCTTCAGTCATGCATGTAGACACTTCTAGCTGAGTCTGACGTAAGCTCCTCCTGACCTCCTTCTCCAAAGGAGGCCACCAAGTAAGAGCTTACTGGCTATTAATGGGCTGGTTCTGACGTGCCTGCATTCGGTGCACGCTGCCTAGACCAGATACACTCAGACTCTTTCGCTCCCTGTGCATGCAAAGGGAATGCTTTAGTGCAGTGTTGTCCTCTCTACTGCTCTTCAGTTCTCCAGAGGGACCAGTCCAGCTCTAAGTGGGAATGGAGGTTGCTTAACAGCCGTGGGAGCGTTCCCCAGTCTTGGTTGGCTTCGCATAAGTAAGGCATGGTTCATGGAGGTGGGAGCTGAGAAAACCTGGTGCTCAAAAGCTTGTCACATCTTCTGACTCTCCAGTAGCCCATGGGAAGTGACTTTATGGTTTTATCCCAGGCCCTGCTTGCTGATGAGCAGCTCAGCCTAACCAACACTGAGCCAAATCTTTCACAGGCTTCACTTCCAAAATGTCATGTTTATGCAGATTATGAAATGCAGCCACCACCGTCTTGCTTTGAAGGTCTGCCACACAGCCTGTGGGGTTCAGGGCTGTGGTAAACACATCAGACCAAGTGGGTATTCGAGCTGGGTGTTTATTGGTAGCTATTTCCCTTAATGCTTCCTCTCTATGGTCAGTGGCTGCATCAGTCATGCTAAGTTTTTGCTAGATGTTTTATATGTCAATGAACAAACAGGAAGGGTTTTATTTACCACTGTTTCTTTATGCCAAAGCTTGTTTGTTTCTAACTTAGAATAGCTTGCCCAAGACTGTCATTTTTATGAAGTGCAGATTCAGTGGGAGAGGAGCTGAATTCTCCAAATTCTCTCTGCAGATCTGATCCATCACCTGGCCTCTTTCCTAGTGTCTGCCTCATCAATTAAAGAGCATTTTTAGCTGCTTAAGGAGGGCATTTTAGCACAAGGGGAATGCTGAAAATCAAGATGCCTATTTCCCTGTGACTGCTGACAAGAGAGCTGCTGCTGGGCACCTTAATTAAGGGCTATCTCTGTCCCTCTCTACCACATTAGATGAGATGTTGATGTGCTGTTTCATCTTCCCAGTATCTTTGTGAAGCAATGCCATGTAAATTCCCAGGGTGGGATGGCCACACTCAAGATAAAAATATAAATTTGTCTGTATAGGAATGTTGTACTGATATAAAACAGGGTGAATTTTTAAATGAGTGACTGGTCTTGGTTTGGGGTAAGATGTACTGGGAAAAACCAACCCCCAGACCCTTTTATTGGAGAGGGAGCATTGTGTGGATGCAACCCTGGGCTGGGAAAAGCTGGATCAAACCCTGGACCGTCCGCTTTAATCATCCTGAGTGAGCAGACGTGGCCACCGTCTATCTGGTGGTCAGACACGGTGGAGGAGGAAGATGGATATCTGGATGGCCATGCTACTGACAACTCAGATGTAATAATATCCCCACGCACATCCCACCAAAAATCTTTCAGACAGGCTTGGAAGCCTTTGGACGTTTGTTGTAAAAACACAGTCATTGTTTTTCTGCCTGGCACCTGGTGAGGAGGGCTGGCAGACTGCCCCTGTTCCCTCCCTTGAGGGGTATAAAGCTTCCTGCAGGAAAGCTGTGGCAAGTCAGAGAGCTGGATCCCTGTCACCCATCCACCCTCCCTCCCCAGTGGCCCAGCTTGTCCCTGTGTGCTGGGAGCACTGGCTAGGAGCACTAACTGTAGATGCAAGACCCGAATGAATGCTTTGTCCTGTTGCCGAAGAAAATCCTCCTGATGTAAATGCCTTTCCATTGGGAAAGCCAGAGTAATTACCATGTTGCTGCCAGATTTACTTGGTTCTGACACACTCCCTTTGCTGCTTCCATTTTTCTCCTGTGGCATTCATGTTTTGCTAGTCTGTCTGTAGCTGCAACTTTTCCTCTCTCCCTCTGTGCCCTCCTTTGATCTCTCATTTTATCTTTTTTATTCCCCTGCTGCATCTCATAGGCTTATGAGTGCCCTTCCCAGCAGGCATACCTGCCAGCCTGTGTGTCTGCCTTCTCCCTTGGACTGGAAGGGCTTTGCAGATGTGTGCACGAGTTGGTGTAAATACCTCCTCATCACTGCCAGAAATGACTGGACTGTCACTCCTGTAGAAAAGGAAATAATAAATCCAGTGTTTGGGTCTTCTGCTGGAGTGCTAGTGTTGTACCCCTTCCAAAAGCAGTTATTTAGTTTCAGAAGCTATACAAGTTGATACGGGAACGGGACTGTTCCAAAAATTTTTGGAGACTTGATGGAGATGTAGTTGTGGTAAACAGATAATTGCTCAGAAATGTCTTTTGTACGTTTTGTGTTTTACTGGTGTTCTTCCCCCCGCCCCCAACCCTCCCCCCCACCTTCTTAGCATCCCTTATAATTAGGTGCTGCAGGCTCGAAAGGCATGGCTTGCTCACAGCCTCCCCAGGTGTAGATGCTGCAATGCCCGTGGGCTCAGGTCCATCTCATGCCTGCTGCAGGCTACTGGAGTGATCACTGCCCTTTGGGAGTGAGCCTCACTGACCACCCCAGCGGTGCTACGTCCCACTTACCATCGGTGGACAATTCTCGGAAGCAAACATCAAGACCTACTAAGTGCTAAAGTCATCTCAGCCTTTTATGCTCTGTAGAGACTCAGCTCCCCTTGATTTCAAAGCAACTGAGTCACTTGTGATTCATGCAAAGCCTGAAGGAGAGCAAGGTAATAAATCTCAGTTTCTCATGTCCCCAGCTGGTGCTGTAACCTCTTCTGAACTCTCTCCTCACCTCACAGCATATTACACCCCTGGAGAGCAGAAGGCATGTGGAGGAAGGTGCTGGGTCAAGATGTCTCTAGAAGAGGGACAAGTCCAGCACCAGTAGTTGGTAGCCCAGTGCTTTGCAGCCCGGTTGGCACACTGTGCATGAAGAAGCAACCCAAATGCAGGGCACCTGGATGGGCAATAGCTGCAAACCCTGTTCTCCTCACTTCTGCTGCTTGCTTCACAGCAGGAAGAAGGATGCAGAGAGTAATTACAGCCTGGTGCTGCATGGCTCAGTGAAAAGGTGGACAAACTCAGGCCTCATGAGGGCATGCATAGAGCTTTCTTTTCAGTTCAAATGAAGGAGCAATGAGGCCTGTGCCGTGTCGGAGCTGGGAGTAGCAGAGGCTACAGCTGAAGGCAGCCAGTCATGTGGCAAACACCTGCGAGATGCAGCAGTGGTGGAGGGGTTTGCAGATGGATTTGAGTGGAGTGGATCTTCTAGGAAAGCCAGGAATGTTGCAGCACGTGTGGTGCTGGAGGAAGAAGACAAAAGATGTTCCTGGGTACAAAACTTGCTTGCAAGGCGAATGTGGGGATTTTGGAGTAGGGAATTTCCTGCTTCTGCTGGGTGTGATTGCACATGCAAGTTCTCTGTTAAAAAGGGAAGTGGTGTGAAGAACCCTGTCTGGTGCTTTGCAGACCAGCTCAGTGAGGTCTGGGTTTGGATCAAGCGAGCAGCCATTGTTAGAGTTCCTCCTTGCCCAGAAGTCCCTTGGGTGCCAGCAGTGGGAGCCTAAACATATTGAGATGGCTTCCTACAGATGTATGAGGCGGGTCAGGCTTACTTGGCTTCAGAGATTAGGGCACTGAATTCATTGTGGTTGAGAGCCTCAGCTAAATCAAAGCAATTTTCTTCTCCCTGCATTATGAAGCACCATGCTTCAGCCTTTTCCTAAATATTTTGGAAGAGAAGGAGTGCAGTCCTTTGAGGGGAAGACAGTAGCAAGTGCACTATTAAAGATAATGGTCCTTCAGGAGGACCCAGCAAGTTAGGGAGATGGCATGACAGTAACTCTTGTCCAGGCTTATGTTCCGGCCTAGCAAAGGCTGGCTGTGCCTGGTGCTGATTTTCTCCTGCCTGGGGTGGTAGGGACGGGCTGAGGCAGGGCTAGGTTGCGGGAGGCAGGATGGTTCACGTATGGCCAAAGAGCATCACCACACCTGAGCCAGGTGAGTGCAGTGCCTTGCAGCCAAGAGAGTGGTACTGGCCCCAGATTTATGAACCTTTATTCTTGTTTCTGTTTGCACACTAGGAGCAGTTCTTAAAGTTGAGTTTTTCCAATCCCCTCCGGCCATCGGCTTCTGTTCCTGCCTGTTTGTCTGCCTCCTGTGAAGACATAGAACACTGGAGCTGCTCCGATCTCTCCCCTGGCTGCAGGTCTGTTTGTGAGTGAAACGGTGGGCTCTGTAGCAGGGAAATCCCTTTTTAACCACAGACAGACAGTGCTGTGTGTGGGCTTCCCCGAGAAGGCACAAAGAAATACTCCTTCCAGGCTGGGCCCCCACTGCTATCATCATGCAACAGGCTCAGAAAAAGGGTTAGGGGGGGCCAGCAACAAAATACATCGTCTTTGGTCTTGGTGCAGCTTTCCAGCAGTCTTCAGCTTACAAGAAGAAGTAGGAAACTCCCCGACACTGGGGATTTCCTTCAATTGAAGCTGCTGTAGAAAGCTGTCTGCAGAGGACCTTCCTCAGAGCTTGGGTGATGACCAGCTGGGGCAGGAATCTCCAGCAGCAGGACCACAGAGCCACAGCTCTGGGCAGTACTGTATCACTGTATGTTCTGGGATGCTCTTTCCTTGCCAGGGTAGCAGGACAGTTCCTTTATTGCAGCTAGTTGTCCCTTCCCCCAGCTTTGTGGTATCACTGGGCTAGTGACACCTCCTGGGGGCGTTTCTATAGGGTGTGTCCTATATAAGCACTCAGCAGTGCTTCATACCCAGGGACACTGTCTAGGACACTTAGTGAGGTGCCAGAACTGCTTTCTTCGTCTTCTCCCTTGGCTTTGGGAGTTCTTGCTGAGGCTCTGAGGAGCAGAATGGTATCCTGTCAGGACTTTAGGCAGGAACAACTGCTTGCCAGCTTGTTGCATCCCAGGCTCAGGCAGGGCTCTGTACAAAACTGCCTTTTACCTTGGAGCATCCGGAAAACATAATGGGGCAGCAATTATGGGGTGGGTGCAAGCTTGGGCCTGGGAGATATGTGGCAAGGAGCCAATTATTGTTAATTAGGCATGTTTCTGTTGGCTAGGCTGGGCTTTTGCTGCTGTGCAGGAATTTGTTTGCACCAGGGGAGCTTTGTGGCTGGCTGAGCCCTGGGAGGCTGCTAGGAGCCATAGCCCAGGCATGCTTGGGTCAGGGTCAGGCCAGAAAAGCTCAAACCAAAGCCTCCTGCTGAGCCAATCCCACTTAAATTTCAGGCCAGGCTTAGCCCACGTGCTTTCCCTGAGACAGTGCTGAGGCATCAGCCCAGGCTGCTCTCCTCTTTGGAGGGATGAGGTTATGCATCCCTGTTCTTATAGGCTGGTCCCTCAGGCTGCTGGTCCCTCATCCCCAGCTCCTTTTGCTCCATCGTGGACATGCACGGGCCACAAAGGGTGACCTGAGCATGGAGGCCATTTGAGAGGGGGACTGATTGTGCCCCAAAGTGATGCCCATCCCACACTATCCCAGCTTGTCCTGCAGTGTATATAGGAATACATATGGAGGCTACTGCATTTCATAATCAGGGGGGCTGTTCAGTGCACCCCATGCAGCTGAAGAGATCCTGAAAACCTGGAGCGAGACCTCTGCTCATGGGATGGTGTGAGAGCAGGATGTCAGGACCCCTTGTCAGTGCAGGATGTGACCTGGCCACCTGCAGCACACTCCTCCAGTGGATCTTTATCTCATCTTTGTTGATGTTTTTGTTCTGTTGCAAAATGGAAGGAGACCTGGAACTTTGCCACATGAAAGGAGACCTGGAGATGAGGTTTCCACTCTGCCACCTCCTGCCTCTGCAGGATAAAACCAGAGATCCTGCCCTTCATCCCCCCACCAGACAGAACCAGGTAGCCCTTTGCCCACAAATACGGCGTATACAGCCCAGGGGAGTCCCAGCCCCTGTTGCTTTGTCTAAAACCCGTGAGAAGGCAAAATAAGACAGAGCAGGGGTGGAAAAGCACTGCACTGCCTTTCTGTGGCAGAGCAGGAGCAAGAGGATCGAGGCTGCCGGCCTGGAGAGAGCAGCCAGATGCCCGGTGCTGCAACCTGCTCAGGAAATGGTCTTTTCGTTAGGCAGCTCTACACAGCTCTAATTAAATTATGGGATTAAAGCCATCTCATTCCTCACTCATCTGGTGCCAAACGCTTGTTCCAAGGGAGTGCCCTCCATTAAAGGGAAAACTGCCCTCGCAGCGCTCTGCACCAGCTCATCAAGAGAGTTCAGGCCGCCACAGAGTCACTTTTTGATTGCACTGCATTGCAGATGGGGTGTCTGGAGCGCTGTCATTCTCGTGTGGCCTTCATCTTCTTTTGGTCCTCGTCTGTCAGCCTTTCAGAAAGCTTTGGGGATGGATAATCCTCTGCTTGCTGCTCTTAGCTTTGTGCAAGTCTGGTCAGGGTCTGAGCACTGTGCAAAGGGTCAGTTGGTGCAGAGCAGAAAATTCACAGTATGTTCTCACCCAAAGGTTTGAAGAGGACTAAGACCTTGCTGTGCAAAATGCTCTATAAATATCACAAGGTCTGCAACTGATAGGAAGGGAGGAAAAGTGCACAGGGATCTGACTTGCTAGTAAAGCAAGGAACAAGACCTTACCCTCTAAGAAGCACAGGCAACCTTAAAAAATAGTTCACAGCAGCCAGTGAAAGAGGAAGCTGTAAGATGCAAAAGGGAGTTCCTTTGAATTTACTTCTGTTGCTTGTAGTTCTTGTTGACTGATGATATAAATTTCCTGTGTCAGGGCAGACCTAGGCTGTGCCTGGTAATTAGAGATTTGGGTAGTTTCTCAGCTTACTCCTTGGCACTGTTTTTTTTTCTGTTGCTTCACAGAGGAGTTGCCAGGGAAAGCTGGTGCTGATGGAAAGGCTCCTCTCCTTCCACCATGCTCCTCGCACCGTGCATTATCATCACACTTTGGGGAGCTGGGTAACCTGCAGCTTAGTGAAGCAAGATCCCTTTGGCATGGCCCATGTGCAGAAAAGCACGGACTTTCCAACATGGTACCTGTGCTCTCTTATTTATTAAACATGCACATTGCAGCTTGCTCCTTTCACCAGTAGAAATATGGGTGATTAGATCATGAAAGCACCTCCTGTGCTGCAAAGCATGGTCCTGATGAGGACTAATCAGAAGAATACAGCTCTTTGAAACCTTTCTGCTGTGTTATTTATCAATTCCTGCTTCCCAGTGAGCTGCTGCTTGCAGGCTGCAATGAGAAGGTCTATTGGTGCTGCATTGCACACACAACCCAGCTGGAGGGAAGGACAGAAGGCATCTCCCAGTGTGAGCAACTGGCTCTTTCTTTGCAAGGCATGTGCCAACTTTCTCGTGCCCTTTGCAATGTTGTATTTTCCTCCAATACGGACTGAACGTGGCTATTTTGGCTGGGTCATTAGGGTAGATAAAACTATAGTTTCCCTTGCTGATTGTTCAGTGTGAAAGCCTATTGAAGTTCTTCTTGGTAGGGCTGCTGCTATGAATGGCATGAATTTAACCTCAGCTGTCTCCCCCATTCAGTCACTGAGCTGCATAATCGGAGAAGTAGTTTTTTCCTGTCTTTTGACTTCTTGGCTGGAGGCATAGTATGTCTTAGTTTTAATATACTGCCTTTTCTTCTGGACAAGCTCTCAATCTCTTCTGCTTTTGTAGAGTTGAATAAAACAGAGAAAATCCTGTCTGAAAAGGAGCATCTTCCCACAAATTGAATTCATCCTTGCAGATGGTCAAACTGCATTTGGACACAGCTATGAGCAACTGGATCTATCTGGACTTACCTTGAGCAGGGGTTTGGACCAGTGGTCTCCAGAGGTCCTTTCAAACTAAATTACTCTGGTTCTGAGATTCCTGTCTCCTGCAGGGCCACATTGCTCCCATTTCCCTCCCTTCCCTGCTCTGTTGGTTCTCAGCAGTGACCCAATTCAGGAGTGAACTGACTAACCCCAACATGAGAAAGGGCATCCCCTAATGCTGTTGAGATCCTGATCCACATGCAGAGATCAGGAGGGAAGCCTTCAAGCTTTAGAGCCGGGACCAAATATTTACCCTGCACATACTATGTCTCAGGCAATTAAGGGAAATGAACCAAAAGCAGGGTGGTGAGAGAAGCTGTTTGCTTTTCAAACCGGACCAGCAAGTGCATATTAAATTACCTGTACACTTGGTAATATTTAGCCATAAATCTTACTAACAGTGCTCTGCAGTAATGCAGATATGAAGGAAGGGAAATATAAGGAAACAAAATGAGGAGGGGACGGGTTTGGAATGATAAAGAGAAAAGGATGCGAACTCTGGCTGATCGCTCAGTTTGCAGCTGAAGGTTTTTATAGGAAGGGCTTCAGCTCTGTGAGGAAATCAGCTGGAACAGGTCTGGCAGGATGGCTCTCCAAGTGAGAGCTCTTCTTGCAGAATACAAATGATTTGTATCCAAAATAGAGTGGCTAGAAGCAGCTATTTCAGGAGCTCTCCCTGCACTAGGGCAGGAGCGGGGAGGTGGAGGGAGCAGAATATAAAACAACACCTGTCTTGGAGAAGAGGTGTGATCTGAAAGGTTGGAGGGCTGATCTTTGTGGTAGCTTGTGTCTGAATAGCTGGGGTTTGTTTTTCATTTGTTGCTTTTTTTGCTACTTTTTATTTTTTTTCCTGCCTCTGATATGAGAACAGAATGCTGTCCCCATATCCCTAACGCAGCTGGCTTTGTGACCCCCTTGGGAGGTGTGCTGAGGAGTGATGAAAAAGAGAAGCACCCCTGTTTGCAGAGGGATGCCAGCTTTGCAAGCTGTCTGTGCCCTCACTGCAGCTCTCCCAGCCACACGACCCAGTGCCAATGCTTTATGCTCTTACTGCTGGTCGCCAGGAGCAATTAACTAGCAAACAGAGTGAGGACAAAAGGCTAGCATGATTTGCAGCCTCGCAGGAGGATACTCCCAGCCCTTCCCCAGGCTGAAGGACTGAGTTTATCTGGTGCCCAAGCCACCCACCAACCCCCTGATGGACTGTGGCACCAGGAGATGCCATGCTGTGAACTGCGCAGCATTGGTACCCATCCCTGCATCCAGCCAGCGGGTACCAGCATTATAGGCATGCCCTGGTTTGCCACAGCCCAGTTTGCCAGCAGGCTCCAGCCCCCAGTGTTAATTTTGGCCAGAGATTCACCTGGCTCAGTTGAGGAGGAGCCACACTGGACAGTTTCTCTGCTCCGAGACGGGCACCGTGCCACGCGCCAAGCCGGCTCGCTGCCAGGAGCAGCAGGTCCTGGCGGGGGCTGGGACAGGATGGCTCGCCCATCAAGAAGCTTCCCACCAGCCAGGCACCATGGCAGCCTCCAAGCACCCCTCCTCAAATGTCAGCTGCCGTATGCACCTTTTCCCTCCATGGGTGCAAGCTGGCAATGTGAGAAATTGCGCCTCAGGCATGCTGTTTCCCCAGGAGCTGGGAGAAGGTTTTGCAGACAGCAAGGCAGTGCCCTGGGGCACGTTTCCAGCTCCTCGCAATCAGCTTCGTGGTGATGCTGAATCCCCAGGCTCCAGCTCTGCCATTGCACCAGCAGCTCCAGTTTGGTTAGGGACCATGTGTCCTTATGGCATGAGGGGTCAGCACATGCAAACCACAGCTCACTCTCTTCTCCCCTCATCTGAACGGTAAAGAAGGGCTGCAAAAAGCTGCTGCAAAGTTCCTGCTTTGCAGGGGAACTGCCGGAACATGCCTGTTCATGCTAGGAGAGGACTTGGACAAAGCAGCCAGGAGTGCTTTAAACAAACCAAGGTGATGCCCAGACCCATAGTTGCCATGTGTTTCCTGCAGGACAGGGTATCAGTCCAGGGCACTGTTAAATAGCACCGTATCAAGCCCTTTGTTTCTGGTTATCAGCTGGTGACAAAGGCTGGTGGCAGGAAGAAAGCCAGGATTTAAAAGCTGTGATTCGAACCCGGCTCAGCTGTTTGCTTCTGGGTCATGTATGAGGCCACGCAGAGCTTATTTTCAGAGTCGGACTTAGAAGTGGTTGAAGCCTGATGAATCTATACTTGGGATAGCAAGTGATCATGGCAGTCACCACTCCTCACATGGAGGAATTTAGGGGGCAAGAAGATAATCTGTTTTGCTCTTGTTTTTTCTTTTCAGATGTAGTAATGTTTCACTGAAACACCAAGTTTTCTTTTTTATTAGTGAGTGCTAGAAAGTATTTCAGAAAGCCTCCCTTGTCAGCATGCTGTTCCTTTCCAAACCTTGCTCTTGCATCAGCCAGGTGTGCCTGCTGCCTGCGATGAAGCAAAGCCAAAGTGAAGCCTTCCAGACCTCCCAAAACAAACTGGCATGGCTACAGTCAGCTCTTGCTTTGGCAGCCCAAGCTGCCCGTGTGGCTGCCATGGATGAAAACACGCTGGACCATCAGCCAGGCTGCACTGCTGATCCTAGCTAACAAACAGCCCTTGGGACTGGCAGGATCCAATATTTCTGTTTTCTGACGTGTGACTCAGTGCACAGGCAGGAGCAAGGCACTACCTTGGGAAATCAGTGTGGCACCATGCAACTGCTGCTTGTTCCTTATGTAGGGAGTGAATGTGATGCCCTCTCTTTGACTGATGCAGAAGCAGCCCATTAACCAGACCAATGTTGAGCGAGGTTCCATGCAGCTCTTGCCGGTTATACCTTTGCCTGAGATCTGCTCTCTGCACAGATTGCACATCTATGGGGGAAGCAGCTGATTTGGATGGCTGGAGGGACATGCTGCTTTGCAGCGCTCCGGGGGAGCCTGCTGTTAAATTCCACTGTAACAGTGCGCCGGTCACAGAACATTAAATAGCAAGGTCACCTGGGCATCTCCTGTCAGGGACCTTGCCAGAGCACAACCATATATGTCTTGTAGCTTTTTACTAGCTCAGCTTCGATCCGCAGATAAACCCCTGTCTCATCTCTCCTCCTGGGGAGAGCAGTGGCTGTAGACATTGCTCTACTTTGTTTGTTCACCAGCTGCGTTGCTCTGTGGTGAGGAGCTGTGGAGACCCCCTGCCTGGGGATGTGCACATGCAGGGACACCTTCCTCTGCCCATCATGGTCCCAAGGAACGGGCCAGGCTTCTCCTGTACTAACTACCTCTTCCTTGGGTAGGATTTCTCCCAACCTTGCAAGCTTGCAAGTTGACTGTGCTGACGGCCTGGGTGAAGAGCAAGTTAGGAAAGCATCTTTTAAAGTGTTTTGTTGATGCATTTACCCTATTTTTGTCAAGCCTGAGGGAGCTGATATGCAACTGAAAACAGTTTCAGTTGCTTTTAAGTTCCTCCAGGGCTGCTCTAGGCAGGCAGCTTCAGGAAAGCCAATCTGAATTGACTTCCAAATTAGACCAATTAAACCAAATGAAGTCTTTGCAGGGAAGAGCCCCTGGATGAATCATGCACTCAGCTCAGGGTAGTTGTCATGCTACGGTGGGAATGAGATGATTTACCACTGTCACCCAAAACTACTCCCTCCTTTCCATTTGCCATGAGGCAGCAGTCTACACCTGGGATGTCCCATGTCATTGTGACATGCTTTTGGTGTCCACTTGTAGCTTCTACCTGTGCCTGCTTGGTCTCACTCAGAATTACTGGTGTCAATTTGATGCAGCTTACTTCACTGTGAATCACAGCTATGTTAATCCTTCTTAAGCATAGCCACAGAGAGATTTAATGCAATTTAGCTGGGAAGCTTCACATTTAAAAGAGGCTAACATTTCTGGGGCTCCTGGTGCAGGATGTCTCACTGTCCAGTGGCCACAGCCAGCAGCTGCGCTTCTATAGTGCTTGTCTGCATGGGTTGAAATCCTGGTCCAGAGTCAAGGCTTGTTCTCTGAGTAAGCCTGCTATTTTATGTGCCTGGACTTGGGGATAGTTTGTAGGATCATATCCCAAGGGTTGGGGAAAGACAACAAAGACATTCCAATCTGTGCAAGTTATGCTGCAATCATATAGCCAAGTTCCGTCGAAAGAGGTCTGTGTCTCTTGTGAGAAACTTCTAAGGGGTCTGCAGACAGGTAAAAAGCAGGATTGTGGAGAGGCCAAGGCATTCTGAGGCAGTACCTAGCTTTCCCTGAGCCCCAACCAGCTGTTCATCCCATCCCAGTGTCTGCAGTGCATGAACAAGTTTCTCTGCTCTCAGTATGAGAGTTTGCAGGGTTTTCAGAAGATCACTTCACTGTCAAAAATTGTAGGGGTTTGCTGAATGTTGCAGTGGATTTAAATGGGAAGTAGCTGGAATATTGCTGTCTGACTTCTACATCTGCATGCTGAATACATGGGGACAAGTGTTGCCTTGTGTTTGGCTTGCAAGGTCTTAGGCAAGGGGTATGTGCTTGGGAGCAAGGTGGGATTTGGAGTCCTTCTCACACTCAAAACTTTGAAGTGTTGATTTCTATACTTACCAAAGCAGAAGCCAGCTTTGCAATGTCAGAAATTCATGCAGGACAGATTTGCAAGCTGACCTAGAGCAAAGCAAGGAGAAGAAAGTACTAAATGGGGCAAGAATTGCTTATTTCACAACAATTACCAAGAAATACTGAACTGAAATATTCCCTAAGGACAGGGCGAAAAAGTCAAACCAAAGCAATTGTCACTGCTTTTTGACCTGGAAGTCAGATGTTGCATCTCTCCTTGGGGATGTTTCTGTTCCTCTGACTGGTTCCTGACCTTTCTCAGAGGTCTCCAACCCCAGATGAGAGGGAAAGGGGCTTTTCCATGCCTCTCTTCTGCTTGCTATTGCCTCTGTTGCTTTCCCTCAGAAATTGTCACTGTCAATGTATGTAGCAGAGGTGTTTGCTTGTTTTTTGGTGCCATACACTGGCACCTCAGCCCACCAGGAGCACGGATGCGCTGTATTCTATCAGTCCTCTGCACATTTGATGTTCTTGGCCAAGCTGGCCAGAGCAGTGCCTTGGGGAGGGACAGTGTGTGGAAGTTGAAAGCTCAGTGCTGGCCAAGTATTGGCCGTCAAAGTGGGCTCATACTCCTAGTTTAATTGGTGTCTTCTTGTAAAGCCTGGAATTGTCTTCGTTTTACAAAAGCAATGGCTGCAGAGAGCAGCTTTTGGCAGCAGTGGGTCAGATCCCCAGCAGGGGAGAGCTGATCCTGTTGAGCTGTTTTCCAGATGCGTCAGCCCAGATCCTCTGGTCTTTTGAGGGTGTAGAAGCAAATGGCCCAAAATCCTGCAATTCTGCTGCACATAATCCACCTCTGGGAGTCAGGAGCAAGGCTGGTGGGCAATGTCCTGCTTGCAGCCTGGCCATAGTCATGGACTTGAAGGAGGGTGTGTTTCTCTTTAGTGGATAAAGACCAAGCCAAGCTCTTGATGAGCCTCCAAGTATCTGATGGGAGCAGCTATGAGTGGAGTCTGAGGGGAGGTGAAAACAATGCCTTGTACCTGCACGGCAGCCACAGACACCCTGGCATCATCTCAGGGTGCTTTCAGAGCCACCATCATTCCCATGGACCTGAAAGGAAAGTTTTCAACATGGTCCTCTTGCAGGGAAGGTCAAAGAGGGGCAGGAGAAATAGTTTGGTTCATGGTTGCATTGGCTTTGAAGCCTCAAGCTTTGCTGGAGGATTCTCAGTAGACCTTGTTTAGTGTTTTTGCAGGATGGAAAATAGATGCAGGCTGTAGGCAAAGTGGTCTTCTTTCTTCTTCATCTCTATATTTTTTTTTTTAACCAGGCTCTAAAGCCCTTTCCTGAGTCCTTGGATTGCTGTTTCCTTGCGTTTGTTTTCTGGTACTTTCACTGCTGCTAATTTGGAGGGGAAATGTGATGAAAGAGAAGTGGAAGGAGAGGTTTCTTTTTTTGTTCCTTTTTCTTGAAGCCAGAAAAGAGAAAATACAAAATACAAAATAACATGAAAATGCCCCAATTCTTTCAAAATATCTCCTTGCCAATTTTCACTCTCAATTACAGATTTCGTACCTCAGCAAAAAAGTAAACTGTATATCTCCTGTAGAAATACAGGGGCATTTTCCTTTGTCCACACTGGCTTGGGTACTGACCTAGGGATATGGGAAGTCTTTCCTTTGACTTCGTCAGCTTTGAAAGACCCATTGTTTCTTAACAGCAATCCTTTATGCTGACGTGCACTTTTCATGTGCATCTGTCAACAGGGGAGGGGGAAATTATTGAAATGGGTAATAACGGAGATGAAAACAATCCATGCTGGTCTCTGGATAATAACCAGCTGACATTAAGCCTAAGCCCAGCTGATAACAGTTAATAATAAATGGGCATTAATTAAAGCTAAATTACAGGGGAAGGTGCAGGCTTGGCTCTCAATCCAGTTAAAGCCCTGTAATTCATAACGGAGAGAATGTGTCCAGCCTGTGAATAAATGATCAAAGGCTAGTTAAGTCAACATCAGGGCTGTGTAATAGTGTAGATGATGCCTCGATAGGGAAGAGACAGAGGAGGATTAACAGATCACTGGGGCCAGATGGTTCATTGGGTTTGCCATGCAGCGTGCCAGCGAGATACATGGTGGTGGATATGAGAGCTCAGCGCCGAACTATGGTGTGGCTTCAGAAGGCCTAGGGACAAGCCTGAAGGGAGGCTATGGACCTGATGGGAGGAAGATGTTAATCATGAGCCCCTCATGTTAACAACATGAAGGAAAGGGCCCTAGGAAAGTTGGTAGGGTCTCTGGATGGTGGACTCCAAGGGAGTTTGGACAACCATTGGTGACATGTCATTAAAAGACAACCAAGAACAAGCAAGGTGCTGATGATGGCTGTGGTCAAAAGCCTCCACTGCATCTCAGAAACAGTGTCACTCCCACTCTAACATTTACTTTGGTATTTAAACAGGGCTGTCCCTGGAGGTGATTTCCACTTAGACTTGTCGTTCAGCTCCCAAGCCAGAAACAGTTCCAGTCTGAGCAGCCCCACAAAGGGAGCCCAGTACAGAGTCAGAGAGTAAAGAGGAGCAACCAGGCCAGCAAGTTCTGAGGGGCTGGGAAATACAACTGTAAAAACATGGCTTTACCAGGGCTGAAGGGAAGCACCTACAGGCATACCCTCTCCCTGGCCATGCCTGGGGCCAAGCTGGCTCTCAGCTGTTCTTGCAGCATGACCGCCCCAGGGAGTTTTGCACCACAGTGTTGTGAAGGATGCTGCACTGTCTGTGAAGCAGAGAGAGATGACAGCTGCTTGTGCCACTCCCAGAAGCAAAACTGAGGCTGGTGGAAGTTCAGACCTGACTGTGATGTGCCCTTTGAGGAGGGGGAGTCAGAAGAAACACTGATGCCCTTGAAGTTGACAAGATCACTGACAAGGGAGCAGTCACTCACTGGGATCTACTGAGGATGTGATCCACGTGATGCAGGTGGAGAACATACCACCATCTCTGACAGCACCAGCAGCACTGACAAACTGAGGAGAACAAGCCACGTGATGGCTGAGGGTCATTGACCAGTGAATGCTGGAAGTATTCATCTGAACCAACAGCCCCAGAGTGTTCACACACTCGGGGACAAAAGACTCAGTTTTAAATCTCATGGTGTTTAGAGAAGCTTTAGAGTGTGCCACCTCCCAGAACCACCAGTTATGGGGAAAAGACAATGTTTTGAAAGCTTGGAGTGTTTAAGGCACACTCAGACCTTCAGATGTGTCCCACAAATGATCTTCAAAAGCTACACAGCATCAACGATACTCTGAAAATGCTGCTCTGGTCCAAAGAAACTCTACTTGTTCTCTGCCTGTTTCTTCTACATCTTGTCTGCAGAGCAGCTGATCCAGATGTGCTATTCAAGATTAAAGGTAATGTTCTCACTCATGAATAAATGTGGGGGGGTTTTTTTGTGTAATATAATGAAGACAATGTGTCTTTGCATTTTGGCTCAATACAGCTTTGCATTACAAGTATCCACAGAGGTAATTCAGAAGCACGCTCTAGTTGAGACTTGCACCCTGTGTAATTACCCACCAGGTGTAGGCTGGTCCTTGTGGCACTCATGTGAAGTGCAAGCTGGAGGATGGCTGACACAGCTGAGGCCTTGGGGCTTGCTGGGACCAGATGAGTGCCAGTTTGCACCAACCCTGGTGGTAGGAGCCAGGGTAAAGAAGCTGGCAAAGTTTACTCTCCTTTGCACAGCTTTGTCAGAAACAGCCAGTTACTGAATTGGAGCAGTATTTCTTAAATGGTACGGCCCAGGCTTTCCACATTTGCGTGTGCCTGCATGCAGAGCAGCTCTGTACAAAGGATGCTCCACACATACCATGCTGATGGGCAAGGCTGGGTTTGCTACAGCATGGCTATGCTGTCTTCAAGAAGCAGCAAGAGGGAACCTGACTCCCCAGATACAAATGCAGTCATGAAGAATGAGCCAAGCTTGGAAATATTTTTATTGTCCTCTTCCAAACAAATCCGTATTTGCAGAGGCTTGATCTTTCCATGTTTCTAGGTGCCAGACCTGGGTGTTGCTGACAGCAAGAGCAATTCTGGGGGAATGTTCAGTTGAGGCTTAGTAGTCCTGGAAAGAAACCAAAAGCTTTTAGTCCTCAGTAGTGCAATGGACTGAGCTCCCCCCCAATTTCCTCAATGGACTGGCACCCTTGGCACCCAGACCTGATGTGAACATCTGATGTGATTCTGAAGGCACTGCTTAAAGAGCCTGCCTCTGATTTTATTTTCCTTCTAACAGAAGTGTCAATATTAAAGACTCCAGTGTGATTATGAGGTCCTGTTGTGTAGGAAATTGCCTTCAATACATTTGGCTGTACCAGATGATTTCTTTCCCTTCCTGACCTCCAGAGATTATTCTGGAAAAACAGTTCTCAAGGTGTTATGGCAGGAGGAATAAAAATAGCCAAACAGATGAGCTGGTCTCTCTATTGGTACAAATACTTGCAAGTGCTTATAGTGCAGAGAAAATTAAGCCTGTAGCAGGAAACAGAGGGAACCCTATACAAAAGAAGGAAATTTGGGAAGAATGACTAATCTAGGAGAGGAAACTAGGTGCTGCGGCCTGCTGTTAGCAATGCAAGTGTCTCTCAGAGCATCAAGCTGATGTGCAAGTTGTGCAGGGCACCAGGGCACAACACCCCAGTATAGCTGATCATTCCTGGTGGAGCAGGGCTGCTAGCATCTCCCAGGGCTTTCAGAGACAGAGGCTCAGAGGGCTTGAGTGCTCCATCTAAAGAATGGTGCGAGATGGCATTCAAAAATGCCTCTAAAATGGCAACCTGAGAACTGCTTACATCTGGATGTCATCAAGGTGATTTAGGAGGTAAGCCGAATTTAAACTTCCAGTGCTGGAAACTGTTGCTTTTGGGAGGAATGATGACCCTCTCAGACGCTTGCCAGCTCCTGTAGCCTTGTGTGAGTGCCTGCTGTGTGATGTGACCCTCTTGTTGCAAGAAATGCCTCTCAGGGACAACAAAGAGCCCACAATAAGCAAATACACTTCTGATCCATTTTGCCTTTTCTATCAACCTCCTCTGTCCTGTTAGCAGAGCTGCTCTTCTTTCCCAGGATTCCTCACCCTCCCTCAGGAATTCCTGAGGAGAGGAGGTGTGGGGCTTCAGCTTTGGCTTTAACTATTAGCTACCAAGATTATGCTGGGGAATATCTTGACCTCTTGGTGAACAAGGGCTCATACTTTAGAGGTGACTTGGCTACAGAACTCACAGGACTCTGGGGAAGTGAGACAGTAGATAAGAAAATAAGAAGCTGAAAAAGAGGTGAGACTCAGAAAAGCTCCCAGTATCGCTTCTACCCTGAGCAAAAGGCAGGACATCATTGCTTGAGGTGGAGATGGGGAAAGAGTGAAAAATAAGCTATCAAGCTCCCTGTCATCTGCAGGTTTGTCCTGCCAAGATACGAGCTCCTCAGGTGGAAAAAATTCATCAAGACCCCTCCGTTCACAGCCCATGAATGACCTCAGCCCTTTGAGAAAGCAGCGTTCCACATGCCTAATGGGTGTCACTCTCTTGAGCACATACATCAGAGCATTCGCAGTGTGACAGGCACTTGCCTGTGGTTTTGCACAGTGCTGCTGCCAAATTGGTCACTGCTGACCCTTCCTCTTGGCACCCCTACCTGTGTGCAGTGCTGGTCTGAATCCATTTCACCCCTACCCACCAAAAGCTTGCTGTCAGTGCCTTCAGGGTGGACTTGGTCACTTCAGCAAAGCCCTCCAGCACAAGTCAGAGTCAACAGTCTCAGGCCCTGTCACCCTCTCTGACGTCGCCCTGTGGCAGACACAAAGACCTTGACTGCGCATTGACCAGCCCTGGGATCTGTAATGCAGAGTTGCTGCTACAATATCTGAAGGCTTGAGTCAGGTCATAGCCGGCTCTGTGGCTCCAGTTCAGTGATGGATGGATATGCCATTCCCCAGGCTAGGGGTTATCTGGGCTATTTAGGTTATTCTAGGCATCTGTGTTATCTCAGTATTCAGTATCCATCCCTCTCCATGATCCTGGATAATGGAGCACTGGTTCCATCCCCACAGCCTTCAAACTTAAAATTCTTGCTGCTCCTTTTCTCCTCTCCATCACATGACAGTTCTCCCCCAACATGTCTCACTTAATTCTACTGTATTCACTGAAAAGTGGTGTAAGAGTTTCCTTTAGCCTACTAAAGTATCACAAAACCAGAGTAAAGCACTCAGAGTGTTTTATTTAACTGCTTACAAAAGCTGGGAGGCAGCCTGGTCTTCAAACAGAGAGGTGCAGTTGTCGTTGCAGCCACTCACCCTGATGGGACTTGTTCTTGCAGTTGTTCTCCTTAACCACAGGTCCCAGTCCCTGGTTTGCTTGACTCCAGCCAAGGGGAAGAAGAAGACAAGACACAGTGGGAGCCCATGGAGGAAGAGAGATAAGCTTGTGATGCTGATTCCTCTCTTTTTTATTTTATGCATCCTAAAAACCATTTTCTCATAGTTGCTACCTGTCTAGTCTTTTAGAGGTAGAAGCCTTTTGTAGGCAGTATCTTCTAAGGGAGATGTTATCTCTTTTCAGGAGATCTTTCCCAAAGGGACAGGGTGCCCACTGCATGGTCACAGGCCAAGCAATGAGCATGAGTACATGGTCTGGAGCAGAGGCACCGAGGACGTCTGGGTCCATTTGGATTTTGTTGCTGTGGTTGGATTCTTTGATATCTCATAAAGAGTGATTCATGTTTCGGCCTTTCCTTGTGGCAGGGGTTTTTATAACAGCTTTCTCTGGTGTATAATAAGAGCTGAGTGAGTGATGAATTCTTCCCTCACTCAGGATATTTATAGCGTTTTTCTTTCTTCTTGAGCGAGTCACCTATTTTCACAAGGCTTGTAGGCGCTTCGTGTCAGTGAGACTTCAGCTCCTTTGCTAAATCTGGGGGAGATTGCCCAAAGGGTTCAAAAGTGTCTCAGGAATGGGATGGTGGACTGACTGGGGGCATCAGAGGTCCCATTGCACGAGACTTCCAGTTTAAGAAATCAAGCCAAGAGCCACAAGACTACACAGTTCACCCTTTATTTTTGAAGGCACCAGGGGTCACATTTCCCATCTCCACAGATGAGCAGACTAACGTTTTATTTCTCATTTTATACTGGAGCTGGGTTCTCAGTATTTTGCTGTGGAAGCTGGGATTATATTGGTATCGTCTCTTCCAGGGTGCATCAGCTCCAGATGGGATGAGATCCAGAGCATTTCATGTGGGTTTATGATAGCTCTCCTGATTACACAGAACAGATATGGACCAGCAATGGATTTCTCTTCACCAAGGGCTTATTCTGCATTCTGGGTAAGCAAGTATAGCAACCTGACTACTTCTGTGTCCCCAAAACACGTGTCTGGATACCTGTTTTCACCTGGAGGGGTCAATAAAAGTAAGCAGGTCAGCAGCTAAGGCGCCAAGATGCCCATCCATCTCCCCTCGGCCACTGTTTTGTAGTCTCACGTACAGAGCTGGAGCTGCAGAAATTAATGCTTGTGCAATGGAGGTTTGAGCCTAAGGGAGGTCTCCTGTCTAAGCAGAAAAAATGTCAGGTTTTAAAATACTTCACAACCATTTGTAACTTTCTCCAAGGAGAGTCTTGTGGCTTCCGTTTCACCGGTTAATACAGAATGCCATTTCCCATTACAGGAATAATATAAAACACAATACCGTAAAACTGACAGCAAAATGGTATTCTGAGGGCTTTTTCCATCTGTACCTAATACACAGCTTCTGGGTTTTTTTCCCCTTGCATTTTCTTTTTTGTTTGGTTGGTTTGTTTGGTTGGTTTGTGGTTCTGTTTGTTTGTTTGTTTTTAATATTGGCAGAGGGAAAACAGAAGATTTCCCACCTCACATGGATGCTTTTTGCTCCCTTTACCTTGGCCAGGCTCCCGGTCTCCACAGCACCTCTCCCTCTGTGGATGCTGCCCCCATGACAGTGCTGCCCATGTTCTGCATTCCCCATCTCCAGGCTGGTCTGAGGCCCAGGTTAGCCCCACATCCCCCCTCCCTCTGCCTGGGGGGAGCACCTTGTACCATCCTCCTGCAGCTCTGTGCACTTGTGCCCTCCTCCTTTTCCCACAGCCTGATTTATTGGGATTATCTTTCCCTTTTACAGCCACCCTTCGCTATGCCTGATTGCAGTGACCTCTGGTCCCTGCATAGCTCGCATTCCTCTGGGGGGGCTGTGGGCCACTGGGAAGAGGTTTCTCCTTCCCTGGGTGACTCCAGATGAGATCAACAAGGTCCTTCTGCCAATCCATCCATGCTGGTATCCAGCCCTGTGCTTTCTCTACCCCAAGAACTTGCCCTGGGCAAGGCCAGGTGGCTGGGGGATGATGTGGGTCTCCAGGGACGATGTTCTGTCTCTGAGCTAGTGACCCACAAGGCAAAGAAAGCAACAGCAGAGTCTGCCTCTGCCATGAGGACATGCTGCTCCTCCTGTCCAGTGTACCTCAAAAACTTGTCTCCTTCACTCCCTGAAGCTGGGGAAATGTGATGCTGAACCTCCCTAGGGCTGGCATATGTGGTGGGGTTAGGGAGAGGACATCTTCCTGAGACCAAGACAGTAATTTTATCAGTCTTCATTTTATCAGTCTTGTCAAGTCTTCTCTTCCCCTTTCCAGCCCCTGTGCAGGATCGAAGCAGGTACAGCAATGCTGAACATGGGGATCACACCGTACCAAGTGTTACGCCTGGCAGAGCCAGAGCTCCTCAGACAACAAGGGGCTGGAGAATATCTGAAACTGCTGAGAGCAGTCTAGGCATGCTCATCAGTGTGTGTTGGCAGCTCTTGCCTTGGCAGGATCCCTTCTCTCAACCTACCCAACAGGGCAGTGTGAATGAGCCATACTCCAACAGGCTCCCTTCAGCTGCAGCTCATCTCCCATGGTACTAAAAGGAACCACTTCTGAAGTGAGCTGGACTTAGGGTTGAGGCCACATCCAGCTGGCTGTGTCCTCTCCTTCCCTGGGGATGAGCAGCGTCCAGCCACCATGCAATTCCTGCATGCCATGTAGCAATGGGGATTATCCCGCCCTGGCATCTTGCTGCTTGTCTCCATGAGAAGAGACTCCTTTAAATCCTTAGATTTAAAAAAAAAAAAAAAAAAAAAAAAGATGAGTCAAGCTGTTGCAAAATCCTGAAACATCAAACTCATGAGTTATTTTTTAGGGTGGTTTTTGTTTAATTCTAAGTACTGGCTTCTTTTCATCTGCCATCTCACCCAGAAGGCTGCAAGTCTCTTTCCTTCTGACATCCGAGAGGGAAGGTGGCGGTCCTCAGCATGAAAAGTTACCCATGGGATGCGGATCTTTTACTAAACTGCTAAATACCATAGCTCTCCCAATAGGATTACCAGCAGTGGAATCATGTGGATGAGCCCGTATCACCCATGAGGGAAGTGACAGCCCTGCAAAAGCACTGACTGCTGCACAGCATGCATGGAGCCAGGATGGATTCTGCAATGCTGTGTAAAATCCTCATGCTCACGGTATGTGTACCAGAAAATGTCTGCACAGCCTGGAGAGAAAGCACCCCCCTGCATCGGCCCATAAAGAACACTGCATTTTACCAAGCACGATTCTGGGAATCTTCGCTCTGTGAATCAGTCTCTTGTGCAGCTGGTCAGGAGAGGATCTTGCTGGAGGTGTTTAGAACAGGAATGTGACATGAAACACGTGAAATGCTGGAAATTAAATATAAGGGTTTAGATTTTACCTGAAATGTTAGCATTTTAAATAACCAGCAGCCAGGTAATGAGGTAACCCAGCCTATGTGACTGATAGCAGTGATGATTGATAGCAAACTGTATTGCCAGACCTTTCACTGCAGGTAATTACAAATCAGCAAATACCCTGAAGTGATTAATTACTGCCTGACATGCTTTTGGAGACAATGTAGGCTCAGGGAAGCCCCCTCACCCCAATCATTTTTCTTTCCTAGGAAGGAGACTTTTGCTAGTTTTGTTTATAATTGGGGAGGATTGAGTCAATGTTATGAGAACACCATCAACCAAGAGTTGTGAAACAGTTGTGAAACACACACACGTGCACAGCCACAGCCCCTGCCAGATCCACCCCCTGCCTGCACTCTGCACTGGAGCTGATGACACAAGAGATGAGCTCCTGAGAAGAGCTGGCTCTAAAGCTGTCAGCTTTCCCAGGCTGCGAGGCATTTCTGCCTTTGTTTTCTTTTAATAGAGCTAATTTTCTGGGGACATGAGAATGATCAGACTGATTCAAACATGTCTCTGTTTTGGATGCTGATGTAATAACCCTCTTGGTGGAGATGAAACACCTCCCAGCTCCTCCTGGCTGCCCTGGTGTTGGTCAGGGAGGTGGGAAAGGGAGTGATGGTGGATGATGGAGGGACTCAAGGATTCTCAGTGATTTGTTTTTCAGTCCTCTGGCAGGGACAACACCGGAGGGGGTGTAAATACACCGACAGCATGCTGGCACAAGCATTTTGGCAAAGCCAAAAAAGCTCTATTGGAATAAAGTCCTATGGTGACTGGACCAAGAAGCTTGACCAAGCCTTGATGCTTTCTGTAAATCTTTTGCCTTTCTCATCTTGGGAACGGTTGCCACATGGCTTTCTTGTGTTTTGGCTGGTGCGGTTCTTGGTGCTGTAGCCATGGATATTCTTGGTTTCACCCATACAAATTTAAGATCATATTTTTAACTCCTCCTCCCACCCTGCACTAAGATTGTGTCTGACAACCAAGCATGGCCTAGAAAATGTGATTGTGATTGATTTTGTTGCCTGGAGCCCATGTCGATTTGAAATTATGTCAGTGTTTTGTTCTGCAAGTCGATTTTTTTGTTGTTGTTTTTAAGTTCTTCCACAGTTAGGACTTGCTGCTTTCCCTTAAAGATGTTAGGTTTGGCCTGAGCATGGTAGGATTAAAACTGAATTTTTCACTCTGTCTCTCATTGCTCTTGTCTTGCAGAACCTGCTCCACCCAGCCCGGCTCAGGGACTTCTCTGCAGTCTGGTCAGGGCTCTGCAAGGATCCTGGGGTCTTATTCCCTCTTCTTGCTTCCCATTTCTCCTGATGACTGTGAAGGCCATGTCTCAGCTGAGGTAAAAGAGAAGCACCGGGGCAGGGAAGGGACTCCCCTCTTCTTCATGCTCTCAGGAGCCAGAGCTTGAGATGTCACTGTCAAACTGCTGTAAATTATCTTCCATGCCTTGATAATCCCCAAGGAGGTGAGAATACCCCAAAGCAAGACCTTGGGCCATCAGGTCAACCTGAAAATCGTCCAGAAAACAAACACAAGCCCTCGAGCAACTCACCAGAAACTGTGTCTTCTGTGGTAAATTGAAAGATGGACAAGAAGGGGCCAGACCTGCAGGGGACAGGATTTAAATGACTCGCTGTGTCCGTTATGGCTTGTACATGTCCAGAGCCTGTTTGTGAGTAATTAATGTGGTTGTCTTAAGCAGAGCCGTGGAGAGCGTGATTAAGTAATTAATAGTAATTAAAGGCACATTATCCACAGGCGAAATGAAGGAGGGAGGAGGCACCTGCCTGTGCGTGCCTGAGGCTCACCCCATTTTCACAAAGCAGTGTCTTTAAAATTTTAATTCAAAAACTAAAATCAGAATGCAACTTTCCACTAGTTTTAACTCATAACTCTACCATGCTATTTGATGAGCTTATCTAGGAGCTGTCTTTGCAAAGCTCCTACTCCATCCTATTTCAGTCAGTGAAGATATAACCCTTAGACCCTTTTGCCATTAATGTGGGGTCTGGCTTAAGGGGAGGTTTGGAACAGGGACAGTAAACCAACCTCACTCCTATCTATCCCCACCTCTGCTAGTCTCAGGTGTTAAGGATGAGGAGGAGAGAAAATCTGTGTGAGTTGGTTTCTTCTTCTGAGTCACCCAATCAACAGCAAAGCCAAGGCAGGGGCAAGAAAAAAAGAAACGTTGGAGTGAGGAATTCAGGTTTAGGCTTAACCTCTCTTTGCTTTGAAAAGAAACAGATCAGTCCCTTTTAAGATGGAGAGAGGAAAAAAAAAAAAGTCTGAGCTTTGTAGAAATTTCCCTGCATTATTTGCTGAATCAGACTTGAAGCTACAACTATTTCTTTCACCAAAAAGGGCACTTTTTAAAGTGGATTTACCTTTCCAGCTCTAACCCCTGCTGGTCTCCCTTGCCTTCAGCTATGTTTTGCCAGCAGGAGTAGACTTTACATGAACTGCCCTTAGCAACATCCAGGGAGCTCATATCAAGAGAAAAGATGCACTGAAGTTTTACATTTCCTACTTGCAAACCCTTTCCCTTTCCTTTTCAACATTTCCCCCTGCTGCAAAGAGTAGCTGAGCTGTAGATCTTGAATTATTTTCATGCCTTTGCCCCATTTAGACATTGCAGGACATTAGACAGAACTGAGAACTGAATCTGCTTCTCAAAGTCACACCACACAGTGTAAGGCTCCCAGGCATTTTCCCGCAGCCAAAAATCTCCTGACATTTCATATATTAAATCTGTTTACTGAAGCTGTTCTTCTGCCATAATACTTTTCCACAAGCTATATATTTGCCCTTGCTACGGCTTCTCTAAAAGAAAAAAAAACTGTCAGGGCGTCTGGCTTATGCCAGCACAATGAGTTTTCTTGCGAGTGAGTCACTGCATTTGCAAGGCTGGAGCTGGAAGCTGGATTTCTGTATCATTCCTGGGGACCTACCTACAGAGAAAAGCTAATCCAGGGTATGCAAGGATGCAAAAGAATACAGGTTTAAGGTGAATTTGGGAAGAAAAGTATTGTTTTTTTCTTTCCCACCCTGTTTAGCAATTGCATCCATGGTGGATTGCATTAAAGCCAAAAGGAGGGTTCTGCTTACAGAGTCAGAGGAAGGTCCCCATGTAAATGAGTCCACCTGGGATAATCAGGAGTAGCTGTTCTGTGTAAGGTAAAGCCTTGGGAGCAGCACTGAGGGGAATGAAAGACAAACTCCTTTTTCTTCATGCTCCCCCTCTCATTATTATCTACACATAAATTATTCACATTCTTTGCAAGCTGAGTCTTGTCTTGACTGAGGGAGTTCAGATCATTAGAAACTCAACAATTTTGTGCATATTTCATGATAAAGGGAGCTCCAACAGGGCAGGAGGTTAGGAGAAGGAAGAAAAGGGGTAGGAATTCTTCTGCTGCCATTTCTGCTCCCATGAGTTTCCTGAGATTTCTGGACTGCTGATACCAGAGGCTCCTGGACATCCAGTAAGAAAAAAGCCATGAAGAAGATGGCAGGACCTCCCAGAGAGGCCAGAGGACCCACATGCATCAGGGTGGGATGCTCTCAGGGAGCATCACCTCACTGGAAAAAGGCCAGAGATGCTGTGCTGGGGAATAAGTGATGCCATGGAGCATAGGGTCTCCTTGTACCCTGCTCAGATTTCAAGGTAAGTTTCATTATATATATATTTAATAACAGAACATGCCTTAAAAAGTTTCCAGTAAAGAGCCATCTAAAAGTGAACAAGATCCATTCCAGAAAAGTTGTTTCAGCATTATCCAAATGCCCAAGGTCACTGCAGCTTGCTTTTTTTTCACCCCCGTAGTGGCGTTTTGCCATCAGCATTTCCATGAAATGGCTTATTTTTGATGAATTCTTGGTTTCAGATGGCAAGGGAAGAGGATCACTGGATGGTTTCCAAACAGCTCCATTACAGATGCCAACATTTTGCATGAGGCCTCTCTCACCCTGTTTTATTGATCACTAAGACATGACCTCCCAGGGCTGAGTCTGCCCAGGAGCAAGTAGCGATGGGACCTCAGTGGCCCTCCCCCTCCTGCCTCTGTGTGTAGCTCCACTGCAGCACTCCCAGTTCAGGACTTAGTAGAAATTTGGGTCTGTCCCCATCTGCCCAAGCAAACAGGCTCCAAAATGTACCTAACCTTTCCCAGCCCATCAAAAATCATACCTGCCACCTCCAGCTCTCTGATGCAGCCCCAGCCCAAGTCTGGAGGATACTCCGGATTTCTTATCTTGTTGAATTTCCCTCTTCCACCCTCTCTGGTTTCAGAGCAGAAATAGGACCCAGTTTAGTGAGGATGTGTAAAGGTTCTTCCCCATCCTACAGGATGGTGGCTCAGAAAACTGTGATTGCCAGTGGGGAGGAGGAGATGCTTGAGCTAAGGGCTAACACTGGCACAGCAGCCAGTGGACACAAAGTGGTTGGGAAAAGTTGTAGGCTGGAAATTAAAAGGCTCCTGACCACCAGAAGAAATATTCAATTTAAGAGGAACAGGCAGAGCCATGGTAGGCAAGAGGCCTCTTGAAGGGAACAGAGTTGGTGAGTCCCACAAGCTGGTAGAGAACAGGTCAGCTCAGTGCTGGGATGGGGCTCCCACCTCATCCCAGTGCCACCAGGCATGTGCCAGACCACAGTGGAGGAAAGCAGCTTTCATAAGCTGTGGTGAGGATCCTTCAGCCATTGGTGAAGACAAGGCTCTTCCAACTCCAACCTGTGTCTGAAGTGAGCCCAGCGTTTCTCTCTCCCAGCATAAGCCTGGGCTGCCATGGGGCACTGGTACATGGCTGCCTGCTGATGCTGAAACCTTGAGGGAAAGGAGGTCCTGGTGACATGAGAGCTAATGAAATATTTGCAGTATACTCTCCCTGTGTGCAATTATAGATACTTAAAAAACAGAACATAGATTGGATAGAAACTTTTATATACGTATGTATACATATGAAAACATACCCAGGACTTATTTGCAAATAATTACACATAGGGAACTTGAACATTGCTGCTGTCTCAGCAGACACAGCCCCTCCTTCTCCCTCCCATCTTTCTGCGTCACTCTCTCTGTTACCTAGCTAAAAATAAAGGAGCGTTGGGCACCCAAGTCTCCCATGGGGAACAGCATGATAAACATCAACTCTTGGTGTTAGCAACCCATTCATTTGCTGCCTCAGGAGGCTCCTGTGCTCCAGCCCTGCAGTGAGGCTGGTGTGGGGAGGAGGTGGGGGATGAGGACATTACTCATTGACCACAAGCCCTCTTCTCCCAGGCTGTCCCTCATACAGACCTAAGCCAATTTTTAGCTTAAAATGAGCCAGTACAGGCTCTGCTCAGCTCAGAGCATCCTCAGAGGTTATAAATCCTCAGGCCACATTGCTAGAACTCCAGCAGGGCTGGTTTTTCCCAAACCAGCCCCTTCGAAGACCTCCAGATGGGTTTATGGCCTTCTCATGCTCCACCGCTCTCTTCAAACACATTGTCACACCAGGACTTCCTTGCCTGCAATCACAATTCTGTTTTCACCCATTACACCCCAGCAGTTACCAGGGACACAGAGCAGCCAGGCTGAAAAGAAATGCTGATGCTGAGGTTTAACAAACAGTTTTGACCTCCCACCCCCTGCCCCCAACCAGCTTTGCTCTAATTGAGTTTTACAACGAGGCAGGAAGGAGAGGGAAGAGGATGCCCCAGATGGGTTATTTGTCCTGCATGATGTTTTGCACCTGGTGAGGGACAAATCATCATAGAACTCTTTGCATCGCACCCTTGTGATGAAAAGATGGAGGTGGGCAGCACCTTAGGAGAAGCTGGGCTGGGTGGGAAGATGGTTGGCTTTGGTGCCAGGAGCTGCAGGCAAAACTGGAAGGAGATTATTTTAAACCATCCTTGCCCCATTCCCAGCCTTAGATGTCCTAGGGCTGCTGGAAGCCCCAGAAGAAATGCAGCAAGTCCCAGGGCTGGACTGAGGTTTGTGGGGAGACATCAGTAGGGTCTCCCACCTCTCTGGGACCACCAGATGCTACCACGGCTATGCATGGGAGACAAAGACCTATGCAGCTGCACGAGGAAGACTAAAGGCCATTTTTTCTGGAGATGTGGCTGTCACTAGCTAGGCTGGATGGGGAACAACCAAATTCACACTCTAAGAATGGTGTATGAGTGGTGGGTCATTATTTTTGGTTGTTGGGTTTTGGGTGATGAAATGTGTGTGTGTGTGTTTGTTTGTTTGTTTTCCCACAACCCATTGTCATCTTGGCACCAACTAGCTCTAACAGATCCTTCCTTCTAAGCGATCAGGTGTTTTTTTAGGCTGGCTGGGAAAGAGTGTGGTCCATCCTGGGAAGATGTGATGGGCAAGAAAACATTGCAAAGCTGCAGCATTGCCATCCTCCATTCTGCCTTTAGACACATTAAACCAGCAGCAGAAGCCAAAGGACGGGGAAGTTGCCAAAGACTTGAAAGGGCCCCCTTGTCAGAGAGTGCATGCGGCAAGGGAGGGGGCTTTCCGAGAGCTATTTAAACATTAACCAGCAGAACAATTGCCTTGTGTTCCCGTTTCCTATTGCCACACTGGTCTTTTGCCTCTGTGTGGGTGGATCTGCAGGGTCCTGAGCTGCCTCCAGCCCTGGAGAGATGGCCTGTTCACAGCTGGCACGGTGCTGCAGCGGTGACAGGAGCCTCCATGCCACCCCCTCTGCCTGCAGGACTTCATTACTGTCCCTGCAGCTGCTGGGGAGCTCAGGGGCTGAGGGTTTAAAACACGTTATTAACTTCCCTCCTGCAGTCATAACTTGGAGGATACGGCTGGAGGGTTTCAGAGAGCCACAGATCATAAAATAAAGTTCAGCTGAATGCTGAACGGAGGCACTCAGCCCTGACACTGTTCTTCTGCCCACAGGGCAAGCAGGAGCACCCGGACCTGCAGCAATCTTCCCCCACCCAAGCACCATTCAACCCTTTTCCTCACCACGTAGAGGACAATCCTGCAGCTTTAACATCTTCAGTATGGGGATCTGAGTATCACACCACCAATTTATTCCTTTAGCCTTGGGAGTAAACAAAATGTTGGCGACCTTCTTTTACACATGTGGAAAAGAAACATGGAGGCGTCTAAAGTGGCGTGACCAGGGTTACACAGGAGTTGGTGGCAGAGACTGAAGAACTGCATTGAGACCTAACTTTGTGTCCTGCTCTCTTTTCCAGTACTGAAATACAGACTTGGAAGTAACACCAAGTGGGATGAGGACCTTCAGGTGTGCCTGTCTCCCTGGACACCAACTTTTGGGAATACTCCAGCCTCAGCACTGCGGGATCACAAGAAACTTTGTAAGTTGACAGTAGCCCTTCTCATAAACTCCTCTCATGCTGCTGAATTTTTGGAAGCCATAAGATGTCATTAGTCAAGGCTGTCAGGGAGGGAGGACAAGAGAGTCATTAGGCACATGGGATTATTTCTGGTCTGGGTATAGCTCCAGTGTGAACACCTCAGAGATTTATAGGCTTCATAACTCACTTTCCACCAGTGTTTTAATGTAGTTGCTGGACAGTTGCTCTTTTTTGTAAGCTTTCATCCCTTCAATCTCACTCCGCTATCTAGGGGAAGCAAACACAAGCTAAGCTGAAATAAACAGAATGGTTTATTAGAGCAAATATTCCCAGGCTGTGCTCTCCATATTCCCTAGTCACCTTGAATTATCCTCAATAAGAATATGCGTATGCTGAAATGTCTCAATTTTGCTCTAGTAGGCAAGCACTATCTTTTTTTTTGGCATGATATGTGTGTGAAGTGCCTAGTGTCCTGCAGATGTGACTCCCAGAAGTCGCCTTTTTCTGCTCAGACAAAAAGTACACGTGATTTTGCAGTAGTTCATGTTGAAGAAGTTCTAGGATGGAGCTGACTGAATGAAAACAAAGCAAATGGGGTCCAAGTTTCAATCAGTGTGAGATTTTCTTTTTCTTCTTGTAATGGTTCAAAGGCCATTTTAAAGAGACGGCCATCCTCACCCCACCCAAACCTTGACCCCAAGTACCTTGTGCTGTGCAAAGAAATAGTTCTCTTTGCATTACACCACACTTCCAGGATTCAGCGCCATGTGAATTACGTTAACCAAGACGATCCTTTTTAAGATACTTACTTGGGAGGCAAGGGCCCTTTGAAAGAAAGCATAGGTATTTAGCTTAACAAGGCAAACTGGGGAAAGAGAGGGAAAAGGACCTGTGTAGCTGACATATCAAGAGGCAAGGCAGGAGGAGAACCTGCAGAAGAGAGGCTGCAGAGCTCTTGGGGTGAACATATCATGAAGTTATGTGCATGAAAACATGGGACATGCCAAGCCATTGGAGGGTGTTTGAAGCACCGTTGTCCATGAGAGCAAGTGGAGATTGCTCAACAGCCCTCCCTTGGTGGCCATCACAGGGGGGTATGTCAGGGACCTGCAGAGAAGTGGTGAGGGACATGCTGGTAGCTCATCTCTCTTTATTTCTGTCCCGACCTCATCTCCTGCTGCTCCCAGCTAGACCCCAGCTCTGTTCTATTCTCTTCTTGCCTTTTCTGCCGTTTGAAAAGCTGCAGATCCTTCTCACCAGCTCCTATTACATGCTTTCAGAGAGCTGGTACAGCTGACAGCCCAACCGTTTTTTCTCCCGGCTGGTCCCATGCTGGGGCAGCATCCTCAGTAGCCTGGGCTCCACATGCCACAAGGGTCCCTGAAGATCAGTCTAGGATCCGCAGCTCCAGCATCACTCACTGTTTCACTCAACTGCCTGCTCAGGAAGATGGTGCGGCAGCATAAATCATGGCCAGCATGCTGCTTCAGGGCACCGCAAGGTCAGCAAGCTCCTTGTGCAATGTGTTCATGACAACCGGCCTAAACACACAAAAACTCCCGCTGACAAAAGCACTCTCTGGCCAGGAGGAGAGGCTGTGTGGCTTGAAGGAGGATGTCTGTCCTTGCAACTCGAGGCACAAGGAGCTTTGCTTGCAAGAAGACACAATCCGTTCTGCCCCTTCCCGCAAGCCAGTGGCTTTGGCAGTAAAATAAACTGAGACATCCCAGCTCAGCCTGAGGGGTAGATCCAGTTGCACAGTCATATACGAAGTCACAGCCTCTCAAAACCTGCAACCAAACCCTTCTGGCTGTTTCTCTTCCTCTATCATAGGCACAGGGATGGTTCCCCCTCCCATAAAACCAGGAGGAGGAGGAAGGCCCCCCCAGCTCTGTGTGGGCACAGCAAGTCAGCCTGTGTGCCCAAGGAACCCAGTTCCAGGCTCTCTTGTGCATAGATAAGACTGTACAGGGACACAATGCCAGTGTGCACAACTCCGTGCTAGCAGGAAAACTCCCATAAATTGATTCCCATGGGGTGGGATTGGTGAGAACAAATCCCTTCACACTAAGGAAGGTGCAGGCACTGCAGCATCTGCTCCTGGGTTTTCAGATCCATGAAACACAAGCCAGGAGAAATTTATGATGTCCTGCACACTGCCTGGAAAACGGGGCTGGAGGCACAAAGGAAAGCGATGGCCAGAAGCATCTTCAGGAGCGCTGGACCAGATCATGCTGTCCACCATACCACACATGTGGCAGAGACGGGAACCCACTGGTGATGCTCTGTGTGAGGAAGGAGCCTGTGGGGAACTGTACCTTTCAGAGGATCTCCATACGGTCACGAGGCAGCTGAGGACTCAGCAGCTCAATCCTCAAATGCTACGGATCACTGTCCAACTCAGCTTCAAGTGATTTCTGGGCATGCATCAACAGACTTGATAAGTAGCTCAGTAACTGCATCACTGGAAAAGCCTTTAGGTTCATTCAGAGGTCTTGTAACCCTCTAGAGCCCCACGGGCGGGCAAAGCAGACAGACAGACAGCATGTCCTCTCACATGGGTGCTTTGCACCCTCAAAACCAGCGGTTCCACCTGGGAAGCAGAGAGGAGCCCAGAGCAGGAGAAGCACTCGCAAGCCCTGCCAAATCACGCTTTCATGGATTGGGCTCATCATTTCCTCTCCGGCTGCCGTGTCATCATTTTAAAAAGACAGAAAAAGTCGTTTACCACCTGGCTCTGGCTCTCCTCTCCAAAATGTCACCCTGTGTTTCCTGTGTCAGCAGCCACCCAGGAGCAGATGCAGCCTCCAGCTCTGCAGCATCCTGCTCCCAACCACCCGCCTGGTGCTTTAACCCCTGCAGACCTGGCTCCCTGCCACCCCAACTGCTTGCCTGAGGCCACGCAGTAAAAAAAGCCACACCAAGAGCAAAACCAAAACTTTTTCACTCCCTCCTCCAAGTGCTGTGCATGGGGTGATCACCTCCTTCATAAAGATTTAAAATAAAAAGAGGTGAGGGATGAAAATACCCACACCGAACAGTATTCTCTCATTTCATGGACAGCAGCAGAAATGCAGAGAAATTAAGTGATCTGCAAAAGAGCTCAGATTTCAGTAACTGCAAAACTGTCGATGTTCCCCATGTCCTAGAGGGACACGCTGCAGAAGGATGCCATGCGACAGACCTGTGCCAGCATGCTGCAGGGTGCAGAGTGATCCTGAGCAGGTCACTTCTCTGTCCCCATGCCCAAGTCTCCTCTCTCTGGGGAGGCAGCAGCAACCTCCTTCATAACATGCAACAAGAACCAACTGTAAAATGCAGCACTGATATTGAGAAATAAGCAGAACACCACCTTTTTTTTTATCAGGCCCTTTCGTTGTATAAATAATTTATTTCAGTTCACAGCATCATTATGTCTGCATCTTTAAAAAAAAAAAAGAAGAAAAGACAGGAGGAACAGAGACTGATGGACAATGGCAAGGGTAGGGACAGGGGCAGCAGGATATCCAACACTGATGGGAACACTGCAGAGGTACCTGGGGAAATGAGACTGGTACCTCATGACAGCTGCTTATTAAAAAAAAATTGTCATTCAAACATATTTAGAGAAGACACACAACCTTGTAAAAAGCCCAGCTTGTTTTCAGAGCAACAACCCCAGTATTTTCCCTTAATTGCTGTTTTGCTGTGGCACCTCTTCTTCTAGCCCACTGCAGGCAACACACATCTTCATACAGGGAAAATCAGCATACGGTTGCGAAATGTTACAGAAATACCATGGAAGCCATTAGCTACTAATTGGAAAAGTCTTTTTAATTATTGCAGAAAGCAGAGTTGGTGGGAACAGCACTGCCACAGCATCCCACCTGGCTCAGCTGAACCTTCAAGCACATGCTGCCAGGTCAGCGCAGGCTTAAGGGCTCTGCTGAAAACCAGCCATTTCAACCAAAACCAAGGGGATGCTCAGCTGAGCTGGTGGTAACCAACCCCCATTTGCCAAACCAAGATCTACATCTTGACAGCAAGGAGGCAAAACCCACAGCTAAATAGCCTCCACTTGTCATTTTTAAAACCTGGTCACCTCTGAGTTGGTGGGAAAAACATAGCTTTATATTTTGCCTCTAAAATGGGTCTCTCCACAAAAAAAGGGGTTAATGCATGTGGCTTCTGTGGCATCAAAAATATGCTTTTCTTTTTCTCTCTCTCGACAGCAAGTACCAGTGTTGGAGGTGAAGACAAAGCAAAGAAAACCCAAGGAAGCGGGAACAGAGCCACCTGAACTGATGGGACCAGCCCACTCAGCGCACAAGTCAGGACTCGTGTTGGGAACTCAAACCCCACAAGAAGAGAAATACTACTTGGCTGCAGCATTTGTTTCCTAACGAAAAGAAAACCAAAACAAAACGCTATTTGGAAGGTGTCACGCTCATTGCTGCAAGGTGAGAATCAACTCCCTGAAACCCAGAGGGCATTTTTCTTTTGTCTGCTTAGTGGTTTCTCCTTGGCTGCTCTGGGAAGGGATTTTCGAACAGGAAGGCTGGTGTAAAATCACCAGAAAATCCTGCCAGATTGCATGGCTCAAAATCCAGGGTATTTGGCCCCTGAGGGCAGCATGAAAGCCAGGACCTTGGTTTTCTCCTCCATAGAGCTGGGTCCCAGGCCAAAACACAGACAGCAAATGGCTTTTGGTCCCTAGGACCTCAGAACCAACCAGGTACCAAAATGTCCACCCGCAGAAGGACACAGCAGGACCTGACCCTGCCCTGGGTGCTCAGCAGGCAGCCCACAGCTACTGCTGGCAGCAAGGGGCGCTCTGCTTTGATTTGGGTTTAAATCTCTATAAAAAAAACTAACACCCCTCATGCTGTCCCCCTGCCCCCCCACCCATGTTTCTTTACACCCTGCCATTTTCCCGGCGCTGCCGAGTCCCTTTCCAGAAAAACTTTTGCAAGCTCTGGTCATCTCAGCAGGCAGTGCCAGCAGCCATCCGTCTGTCCTGCCCTGCCATGATCCCCGCCAAAAACCTACATTTAGCAAGCGCTGCCCTGACCTCTTGCACCAATTGCAGAGCAGCACAGTGGTACCACAAAGCTTGCTTTTTGTTTGTTTTTACTGAGTAACCCCTAGTTTGGATCACCCCAGCTGGAGCAAATAGCACCTTGGAGCACACCTCTCTGCCTGGGCACAATAAAAACCTGCTCGGGGCTTCACTTTGGAAGATGGCACAACTGAGCTTTTGAGAAGGGGGACTCCTGGACAAACCCCCAACGCTTCCAGCAGCGTTACACAAACCCCACGCCCCCCCCCCCCCCCCCCCTCCTTTTTTAATTTTTTTTTAAGCAAATAGCTTAAAGCTCAGCACCAGCAGCCGCTAAGCATGCCCGGCGCCGCAGCCTTATAACCCCCCAGCCTGTAGGCTGTCTGTCCATTCGCATCCTAAAACACCAGCCGGGGGTGGGGGGGAGAAAGAGGGGCGTGTTCCCTTACCCATCAACCACACAGACATTTTGTGCTGGTCCAACCCCCCTTCCTGCTTTCGACACCCCTTCCCACAGACAAGCGCGGGGAGGAATGCAGGGATGGCAGTTCCCTCACCGCTAACCTTGCCGAGCCCGGGCGCTGCCTTCGACGCCCCCTCCCCGCCCCCCTTTAGCATCCATCCCTCCCCACCACATCCCTACTACACTCCCCTCTCCCGCACCCCAAAATGTCCACGTTAAAGATCCAGAAGCACGTCGGGCTTCTCTCAAAATGCACTTCAACAGGGTCCTGCCCTGTTCGCCCACGGCACACAAAAGCTCGGTGGTCCCGAAGGGCGGAGGGGGGGTCTGACCCCCTCAGCCATGTTTCCAGCCCGACCCGGGGGCCCAGAGGTCCGGATCGGGCCCCGGGGAGCACGGTGGTCCACGGAAAGGGGCGGGGGAGAGGGGAGGAGATCCCGGCTCTCTCGCCCGCAGCCGGGATCTGGGCTTGGCTGGCAGAGGCGGCTTTGTCATCACCACTATTGTCTTTTCATTTGGAAAGGAGAAGGAAAAAAAAATAAAGGAAGAAAAAAAAATAATAATAGCAATTAAAACCCAAAAGAATCGCTTTGGTTCTCTCTCCCCCTCGGTTCCTTTGTCTGCTTCCCTATCCCTCCCCGCGTCTGCGGGGCTTCTACCGCTTCTTCTTCTGCTTGAGGGACTTCCTCCGCTTCAGGATCATCTCGTAGAGCTTGTCCATGCCCTCCGTGAGCCCCTCGCCGATGATAGCGCAGGCGGGCTGGATGTGGTAGGTGGTGGAAGGGGTCAGCTCATGGAGCGCCAGCTGCTTCTCGATCTCGGCCACTGGCAGGGACTTGGGCAGGTCCTGCTTGTTGGCGATGACCAGCAGCGGGGTGCCCTGGTTCTCGGCGAACTTGGTCACCTTGTGCAGCTCTGTTTTGGCTTCCTCCAGCCGGTCCACGTCTACTGAGTCCACCACGTAGATGATGCCATCGGTGCAGCGGCTGTAGGACTTCCAGAGCGGGCGCAGCTTCTCCTGACCACCCACGTCCCAAAAGTGGCAACTGATGCCCTTGGCCGTCCCGTTGCTCAGCCGGATCTTCTCCGTGTTGAAACCGATGGTGGGCACGGTATTGACGAACTCGTTAAACTTCAACCGGTAAAGCACCGTGGTCTTCCCCGCCGAGTCCAGGCCCAGCATGACGATGTGCAGGGACTGGAAGGCGGAGATGTTGGAGGAGATGTTCCCCATGGCCACGGCTCACGCCGCCCTCACAACCCCGCGCCCATCCCCGCGACCGCCGGGCCCGCCGGGGCACGGCTCGGGGTGAGCTGCGGAGCGGGCAGCGCGACTCCACGCGGCGGCAGCGCTCCGGGACTACCGGCCACCGCCCCGCCCGGGAGGAGGGACCGCGCCGCCGCCTTTCGCCGGCTCCGCCCCTCGCGCTGCCCGCACCGGCACCTGCCCGTGCGCCCTGCTGCCGCACCGCTGCCTGCACCGCCCCCTGCTCGCCCCTTCTCCTCCAAGCGGGGTCTTGGACCCGCTGCGCTCTGTTGCCCGGGGACAGCCCGGCTCGGGGTGGGGGGGATCCTGGGAGCGAGTTCCCCCTGTGGTTAAAGCCTGGTTGTCCCTACGTCACCAGCACTGAAATAATAAAAATTAAACAACAACAACTACAACAAAAACACTAAAAATAGTACCAAGACAAGGCATTATTCACTGCACAGAGACACAAGGAGCGACCTTCTGCTGCACAATGTATAATCCTTGGCTGAGGGATCTAGAGGGGTTGCAAAGTGGTTCACAGATTTCATAGAATGTTGGGGATTGGAAGGGATCTTGAAAGCTCATCCAGTCCAATCCCCCTGCCGGAACAGGAACACCCAGATGAGGTTACACAGGAAGGTGTCCAGGCGGGTTTGAATGTCTCCAGAGGAGACTCCACAACCTCCCTGGGCAGCCTGTTCCAGGCTCTGTCACCCTCACTGGGAAGAAGTTTCTTCTCAAATTTAAATAAAACCTTCTGTGTTCCAGTTTATACCTATTGCCCCTTGTCTTATCATTGGTTGTCACCGAGAAGAGCGTGGCTCCATCCTCCTGACACTCACTCTTTATATATTTATAAATATTAATGAGGTCACCCCTCAGTCTCCTCCAAGCTCCAGAGCCCCAGCTCCCTCAGCCTTTCCTCACGCGGGAGATGCTCCACTCTCTTCATCATCTTTGTTGCCCTGCGCTGGACTCTCTCCAGCAGTTCCCTGTCCTTCTGGAACTGAGGAGCCCAGAACCGGACACCATATTCCAGATGCATGCAGCTCTGCTGGGACAGCTGGCACCGGTGATAAGGTGAGCCTGGAAAGCGGGAGAGTGATGCTCTGCTCCTGGAAAGGCAGAGCCTGCGCTTGTGCTGCAAGGTTGGGAGCCCCAACCACCCAGCGTGGTGCTGGGACGTGAAGCATCTACATCCCCCAGGGACTGTCACAGTCTCCCAAAGCTGGGAGGGGAAAACCTCACCTCTCCTGAATCCAAGGTAGGGGTGGCACTAGTGTTCATAACCACTAGTAATGTTTTTTGCATCTCATGATATTAATGCTGTCAAATTGTGTTAAAGCCAATGAGTTCCCCCCCAGGGCCCAGCACAGCTCAGTGCCCCAAGCCATGAATCTGCTGGCCCAACTACTCCTGGAAGCGCCTTCCAGGTCAGCATGGGGACAGGGAAGCCACCCCTGCTGCATGCTCTGGGGAAGGCCTGCCCCTCTCTTTGCCTTTGCATTTATTTCTGATACTGTTCCTGAGCCAAACAGCAGCAGCAGGGTTGTTCCTATAACATTACCCATCCCGTCTTTTACAGCATTTGTAAAATAAATATCAACTGTATCTGACAGTTTAACTGGAAAGCCCTGGAGAAAGAAGTGTACTGCAGAAGACGGATACTGCTTTTAATTTAAGATGCTTTCACCACGCAGCACGCAGTGGGGATTGCCAGGCTGGAGTGGGATCATTTCTCATATTCATATTTCATCCTGAGGATGTGTATTGCGGCTTTGCATGGAGATAAGACTGCCTGCTAACACATGCCATCATTAAAAATACAGGCAGCTCTCTGTGACGGTCTCCGGAGGTGACACTGGGCACAGCTTTGATGGAAATCACCATGTGGTGACAGCATGAAAAGTGCAGGGAGCTCCGTCTCCCTCAATGTGCAGCTGTGAGAAGTGCTCCTTGGTACGTGTGAGGTGGCATCGCCTCTGCTCAACCATTCCAAAAGCAAGGCACAGGCACCATACAGGCTGAATAATTAAAATGTTTTGTTCACTGGGGTTGTCTTGATCAGCTGGCCTTTGAGCTGGCCTGAGTTCAGGCTTTTCTCTGTGACCCTGTAAAGGTAATGAGTTACTGAGAAAGCTGTGAATGACTGCTTGATTCCAGGAGCTGGAACACTGTTGGAGAAAACCACCAGAAACAAAAGAATAGGGTCAAATTTGTGAGCAGCGTCACCAGCAGATCCAGCACCACTCTCTTGTCGTCTGCCTGAATTGCTCCAGCAAAAGCTTTCTTAAATGCTGCTGGGAAGGATAATCCCAAGGCAAGTGGAACCCGGGCTGCCCCAGAACTAGTGGCTGATTTGTGTGCAGTTGATCTGTATTTTAGGAATTTACCTTCCAGCTGTGAGCTCGTGCTCAGATCCAGGAATGCCGTGTCCAGCGCAGGAAATGCTGTTTCAACCCTTGGTGGTATACCCAGACAGGACTCCCCGGGGAACTTCCCATCTCACCTCCATCACTTCTAACCATCTCCCTACCTCCTCCTTCAGCCCCACTGCTGAACACAGCTCTGAGCCTCAAGTTGAAAGGCTTCCTTTTTGAAACAGGACACCAAATTTCTTTGCTCCCAACAGCCGAAGTGCAAGGAAGAGACTTCCCTCCTCTGCACCCCTCCTTTTTCACCCCAGCATTGATTGCGAGTTATAAATAAAGGCGAGATTAGATAGTCAGACTGGTCAAACCTAGGGGATGTTCTGAAAAATGGCCTTACATCAGATGATCCCAAGGGGACGGAGATAAACAGGAGGGATGCAGTGGTGAATTATGCTGCAGCTAATGCCAGCTATCCATAAATAAGCTGTTAAGACCTCTGCTGAATATTAAGTGCAGAAATAACTGTTAATCGCAGCTGAGAAGAGTCTGCCAAGTCCATTCAGTGGCAAATTTAGGCAGAGGAAACCCATCTTTTCCATAAGCCCCCCTCCTCTGCTTTTTCTTCCTACCCTTTCCATCACATCAAGGTTAAGCAGCCAAGGTTAAAGCCAACATTAGCATCTAAATGTGAGTCTGTGAGTATCTGACAAAGGAACCACTCACTGGTCCCCAACATTTTGCTCCAGCAGCAAGCAGACTGTTGCTGCCATAGTAACTGTTTTCAGACGTGGCAATTATTTCTTCCCAGCCCCCCCCCCCATCTCATCTCACTTCCCCCAGCTCATCTTGCGCCTCAAAATATCTTTTTTCTTTTTTTTTTTCTTCTTTTTTTTTTTTTTTTTGTGTATGTAAAATACAAAGGGCGAAAGCCTGCACACATCCATCTGTGCCCTGCCTGGAGGAGACAAGCAGAGGGACACTTACCAGGCTTCCACAGCCATCTCGTGGATTATCTGTAGTAGTGACTTTTAATCTGCATCCAATTAGCCTTTTGTCACCCAGGCAAAGCAAAACCTTGGAGCAGCAGCTTTTGCCAGCTCTTTCTGGCAAAGCTGGCCATTTGGGGAGGAGGAGATTGGTTTGCAGAGAGCATCCCAGCTCCCAGAGCATGCAGGATCCTCTCTTCCTCACCTGTGCCTTCCTTCTTAACAGCATCACTTGCCTGAGTGTGCTCACTTTTGTTTCTGCATTAAAAGCAGAGACACCAGCCCAAACAAAGTTAAGAGGCAAGGGCTGTAATTAGGGCTGCCCCCGTTCTTGGGGACTGCTGAAGCTAATTAACAGTATGCCCATGACTAATGCCTGGAATGCGGGAACAGCATGAAGGCTGCACTGAGAGCCAGAACTGCGGCACCCACCTCTTAAGCAGCTGATGGTGGGAAAAGGCAAGGGACCAGCATCTCCAGGCAGGTTAGCGGGGCTGCTCCCCTCTTCTGCCAGTGTTTCATGGATGAGCTCTACCCGAATGGTGGCTTTCCTGGGCCTGTGTGAGCTGGAGAGGCAGCACTGGCTAATGTGGTGTAGGGAAGTCTTATCCCTGTTTGCAAGCCCTGATGGTGGGGGAAAGCCATTGGGGAGGCATTCTGGGGACAGTGCAGCTGTGCCTGCCATGGTCAGCATCCTTTTATTGTACCAATATCCTTCCCACCTTCATGCACTCTCTTCCTTTCCAAGGACCTTCCAGCCCACTCACTGGATAATGAGGCTGCATAATGCAGGATCATTAAAGGCTGAATAGCCTATGAGTCCCAGAGGAGCCTTTTGGATATTAACTCCGAGGGAAAGGAGCATCATGGATGTAATGGGACTCCTAGCTCCTGGGAAAGGCAGTGTGTTATCCTGCAGGGCTGCAGATGCAGCATGATGCAGCCAGGCATCTCCACTGAAAGGGTTAATGGAGGAGAGCAAAGGGGCACTGGGGGATAATTAGAAACCAAGAGCCAGGTACTGAATATTTCACAGGAGATTGTCCCCCTAAGCTTCAACTCACACCTCTGCTACCAGTTTCTGAGTAGTTTCTGGTACTTACTGGCAAGTTTTTCTGTGCTTTGTCTCTCTCCTCAGTGCTCGGCCCTGCACCAAGAGGGTCCACATCCTGTGAGCGGGGCCTTCCATCCCTGCCTATTTGAGCGTGGGGACAAGGAGGTCTTGTGGATCAGAGGAACACACTCCTGAGATATTTCCAGGAGCTCCTGGGTGGATGGGTGGAGGGAGGGATGGAGCGATGAATAGAGGGAGGAATGGAGCCTGGCAAGGAGGGATGGATAAAAGCAGCATCATAGTGGAGAAATGACTGAATCCACAGAGCTCCTAATGCAGGAGTGAGAAATAATCCGTTCATCTGCAGCGCAGCAGCTCTGCTCCATTTCATGACCTCAGATGCCTCTTCAGGCCACGCAAATTCCTTCAAGGACCAGCTTAAAGCCGACTTTACAGCCTCATCTCCTCGAAATGCTAAAACAGCCACAAACCGAGGAAAAACAAAATCTGTCTCTAAGGGAGATGATGTGAAAACAGCCTTATCAAGACAGCACAAAATCCATCCAGCCCAGCACTGTGTCTCTGTAAGCAGCCAGGAGCAGAGGCAGCTGGAGGAGCACAAGACCAGGGCAGATGTGTATTGTAATTTTCAGTGTGGTAGGTTTTTTTTTTCCTTCATGAATTTGTACAAACCCACTATGAAGCTTTACAAGCTTTTAGCCTCCTCAGCATCGTGGCCCCAAATGCCACAGCTTACCCATTTTTGCTGGATAAAGAGGAATTTCCTTGGTGTGACTGGCTAGAGATCTCCTCTGCAAATTCACACATATCAAGCAAAGGTTCTCAGGTTAAAGCAAGGTGAGCACAAGGTTTTTCTAGTAGGTTAGACTGGGATTTTCACAAAAAACAAACCAAAACAAAATCACTCTTTTTGTGCTAGGCTTGCATCACAGCCACTTTTTTTTCCCTAATCTGTGAAATTTGGCAGGAGGAACTTGAGCAGGCAAAGACAAAAGAAGCAAGCTCTCTGCCTTTGTTTCTGCCATTTGCTGGGATGACAGATGTCATTTTCACACAGCGAGTGCTGTGTCCCACCACTGCAGCTGAGTGCACCTGGAGGGGACACTGTCTCACATTGGATTAAGAAAAACAGCACTTGCATTTCTCTCTTAACATGTACAGTTTGGTTTGGCTGCTTCTAAAGTGACTGCTTGGATGCTTGGATCATTTTAGGGGTTGAGGTTCCAGCACCCTTAGGATTTATCTGCTGCACCTGGGACTCCATGCACCTGAATTGCCCTCTGCCCTCAGAAGGGTGACAGGGACATTCCTAACAGTGGTACTTTGCTAGTCCTTCACCCCCAAACACCTCTCTGCCCCCAGGACTGTGGCTGCTGGAGAAAGCAGAGCTACCCCTTCTTGCAGGAGGGGAAGAAAGCTCTGGGGAAGCCCACGCTGGAGCTGGGGCAGTCACCCATGGGGACCCCAGAGGAAAAGAGGTGTTATTTGGGAAGAGATACTCCATTCCCTCAGCTTTTCTTTGCCAAGGTCACATTTAGGGGTGGGCGAGACATCTCCTGGGCTGAGGGAAAGGGAGGAGCAACCCTTTCCTCCCACCTGGATGAGAAATGATACAGATACCAGAACCCCCCACACCCTTTATACAAGCACTGCCTGGAGGGGAATAACCCCTCATCACACCCTGGCTTCCAGCTGGGTAAATAACTGCTTTTGTGCTCACAGGCATCCTGGGGCCAGAGACTGAAACTCTGCTGGTTTCATTACCCCAGGACACTGCATCAGCTTTGAACACAAAGCACAGATCTCTATGGTGCAGCCAAGGGGAAATAATGGGGGGAAGTACCTGCACCCACCTGGACCTGTCCCTGAACACACTGAACACCCCTCTGACTGGTCAGTGTGGGTATTGAGGAAATTTGGCCTTCAAGGTCTCATTTGGAGCTGCTCAATAATGTGGTGGCCTGGAAACTCAAAGGAAGGGTAAAACACTTCCCCACAGGAGGAAGGATGCTGAATCTGGGAGGGTTAAGCACATACAGGTATGATGTATGGCGTGGTTCTGGTTTGTCTGCAGGCACATGGTCACACATCCCTCTCTCATTCCTGTCCTGAATAATGCTTGGTCTCAGCTACTCCCTGTTCTGGTGTAATTCCTGTCCAAGGCTGCACATTGTTTTGCTTGGGAAAGGAGTTAGAGCTGCAGATTTCGCCCTATACTTTTTCTGTGACACTGTTTCAAGAAAAAAAAAAAAAAAAAGAAAGAAAGAAAACTGGATTAGCCTTGCTGCTAGACATAGGCAGAAGGCTTAGAAAAACCCTCAGTTTCCCAGCACCCATTCCCAGGGCAGTAAATCTTTGAGTGTACGGAGCTGCAAGCACAGCGAAGAGAGTGACAGCACAGGGCTGGTGGAGATTTAGGGCTCATGAATCATGCAATGCTCTCCAGCAGCACACACCAGCATCTCAAATTGCCTCCTTGGGTGATTTGCACCACAAATTTCTGCTTAGCCCCCCAAAATGTCAAAGCACTTTATTTGCTGCCTGTCTTTTTTTTTTTTTTTTGTTTTCCCTTAAAGGAACTGCTCTGTGGCCAGAGGTGAAAATCCTGCTCTGAGCTGATTTACCTGTGTTTAGCTAGTGTACAGCTATTTACATCTACTTTAGTCAGCTGGAGCCTGATTTAGAAAAAAATGCACCAGGATCATGTAGGAGGTCAGATCTCAGCTGCTAATAATCCACACTTGTGAATGCACTCCAGCCTTCCCTCCCAATCAGCCCCAAACTGCCTGTACTTGTGGCAAAAGCTTAAATAAACCAAAGCCTAGAATATGGAAGGATGAGACTAGTTCAAGGCTGACTGGCAGGCAGGGGATGGGGAGCATCCTTGCTGTCCCTGAGCAGTGTAGAAGAGAGGATACCCCAGTTTCAAGGCTGCATCCTGGGCAATGATGCCTGTTCCCTGATGGCTTAATTCCTCTAAGAGGTGGAAGCATAACTGCAGCGTTGATTAGTGTCCCTATTGCAGCAAGATATGCCCTAGCCTAAGGAATTACTGCTCTGCTTCACATCTTCCAGGCACAGTGGTGAAGGGACACCAATACCCCGCTGATGCAATTTCACATGGTGCTGAATGTTACCAGCCTGCTAATCTAAAAGGTAAGGAAACTGTAATTTAATCAAGTGGGGTCTGGGCCATGCATTGAAGTGTAGAAATGGGGCTGGAGCTGCCTGTTCACATCACCAGGCTGGAATTACAGCCCAAGTGATGCTTATCAGCTGCTGTGTGATTTATTGCAGGGGCAAGTGTCCACCAGGGAAGGAAGGTGAGTTGGGAGATGAGCACAAAGAACAGATCAGCCTTAGCAAGGTCACCCTAGGGGGACATGACCTGAGAAGGATTCTGATTTGGGGCTTTGTGATCAAACTGCAGGAGGCTCTTTCTGATGCTTGTGAGATTCAGTAGGCGGACGCTGGGAGAGAGGAGAAGGAGCAGTGCCATGGGCTGGAACTGCTGCTGTCCTGGTCGTGGCTGCACATCTCTGCTTGTGTTTGCTGGGCTGGGGACAGAAAATGAGCTTAAAGCTGCCCTCTTTTTGCCTTTTATATTTACTAACCTAAGTTCCACTAGCTGGCTGGAAAAGTGGATTAAGAGCTGGGGCAGGAATTTCTTATGGCATCCCAGACAGCCAGCACTTTATTGCCCTGGTGCCAGGTGAGGGATGGGCATGGGACCTCGTGTCAGTGGAGCAAGAAAGCATCTTCCCCTGCTTGAGCTTCACAGGTGGAGCTTGTCGAGGCAGAAAGATGAAGCCCAGGCTGTCAAAGGGAGTCTTTGTGATAGAGATGAATCCTTATCACGTCCATCCCAGAGCAGTGCTCAGCCACCAAACCATCCTGTTCTGGGCTCAGGCTCCAGCTGCTCCAGGGTCAGTGCACAGCCCAGCTGCAAAACAGCTGCTGTCAGCATGTGGCATTTGCTATCTGCTTTTCCCTCCTGAGGTCATCTAAAATACATGGTCTTGTATGGATAACCTACCCTCAGGCAAACTCCTTTAACTGCATGGTTTCAGATTGTTTTTTACATAGTGTCATGTTATTTCCAAAGGAGGGTGACAGCCCCTGGGGTGCTTGTGCTTAATGGCAAGTGAAGGGCTTGCAAATCAATGCCTTCTTTGAAATCAGTGCCTCCGTGGCACAAATTCTCCTTTGGCATACTCTCTGGTCACCAGGCAGACAGCAGCAGTGAGCACCTATGTTACAGTCACAGCGACGGCGTCTTGCTGCCCCTGATACTGGTGTAGAAGCTGATCCAGGGGAGTGCCTCCTCCATCTGCAAAGCACTAAAAAGGAGCCCTATTTCTTTCCGAACAAATATCCTGTGTCACAGTAACATCCCCTGTACTACTTGGCAACAGAGCTGAAACCAGCCTGAGAGGGTCAGGGCTAAAAGGACCTCCCAGTGATGCTGGTGAAGAGGCACAACTGTGGATGGCATTGGTCTCTGTTCTGCTTTTCGGAAAACCAAGGCAAATAAAATAAAATCAATCCTCTTTAACCAACCAGGGAAGGTTCAGCAAGACTGGAAAAAGCTGTTTTCTAGGGCCACCTGGTGACAGTTGGAGACAAGCCTCGCTTTTGGAATTTTAGGGCCCAAAGGAACCCCTCACATCCTGTGGCTCTAGGGTATGTGGCCTGGCAAAGTGCTGCACCTTTCCACCCCTTTCCCTCCAATCAGATTTTGAATCTAATCCAAGCGCACCCTGTTGCCTCAGGAAGCAAGCATTTCCACACACTACCCATTTAACATGCAGTTTGGCTCCCAGGTGCTTTTATTCCAGCATTTGGTCAGTAAAACCAAAAAGATGCTGTGCAGAATAAAAAAGCAAAGTGATGTGAGTTGACCTGTGGGGAGTTGTGTTTGCTGCTGAGAAAGGCAGCAACTTTTTCACCCTAAGACAAATCAGCCTGTGTGGGTTCTTGGTATGGGGGAACCACAACTAGGGTGTAAATCAGCAAGTATTTGAGCAGTGTAGAGCAGAGGAGAACCCAACAAAACAAACCAACCTCCTGCACTGTGCAACCGTAGAAGATTTGACTATGGTTGCTGCAATTCCACCCAGGTGGGGCTCTTGCTTTTGTCGTCTTTTGTCGCTAGGGGGAAGCGTGTGACCACTGAATGGAGCTGGTACCTGCAGGTCCCCTCTGTCCCTGCCCGGGTGGTGACAACCTCCGGCCCCCTCGCAGCGTTCAACAGGGAGAAGTGCCAAGTCCTACACCTGGGGAAGAACAGCACCAGGACAGACTGGGGATCACCCAGAAAGCAGTTCAGCAGAAAAAGACCTGGGGATCCTGGTGGATACCAAGTTGAACATGAGCCAACAGTGTGCCCTTGTTGCAAGGACAGCTAACAGTATCCTGGGCTGCTTTAGATGAAGTATTGCCAGTAGGTCAAGGGAGGTGATCCCTCCCCTCTACTCAGCACTGGTGAGGCCATCCCTGGAGTGCTGGGTCGAGTTCTGGGGTCCTCAGCACAAGAGAGGCATGGACTTACTGGAGAGAGTTCACTGAAGAATAACAAAGAGGAGGAAGGGACGGGAGCATCTCTCCTATGGGGAAAGGCTGAGACACCTGAGTTTGTTTAGAAAAGAGAAGGCAAAGGGGGATCGTACCAATACCAGCAGGAAGGATGGAGCCAGATTCTTTTCAGTGATGCCCAGTGAGAGGATCAGAGGCTACAGGCACAAACCAAAACACGGGAGAGTCCTTCTGAACATGAGGAAATGCATTCTCACTGTGAGGGTGACTGAGCACTGGCACAGGTTGCTCAGGGAGGTTATCCTTGGAGATATTCAAAAGCCATCTGGACACCATCCTGAGCAACCAACTCTAGGTGGCCCTGTTTGAACACAGGGGCTTGGACCAGATGACCTATGGAGGTCCTTCCCAGCTTCAGCCAGTCTGTGATTCTGTGGTTCATGTGTGGCTTCCATCACCCCAACATGGGTTGGCAAAGGGAACATCACCCATGTGCCCCAGGCTGCATCTCTGCTTCTCTTGCTACCATCTTACTGCTTTAGACCTGCTCCCAGTGCACATGCCTGACCCCAAATGGGTTAAAAATAGTTAACCTGGAGGTTGTTGCGTCCCTGGAGACCAAGCCCAGTCTGGGAGACAGAAAAAAAATGAACACAGAAAATTGCTGCTACTAAGTGATACCTTAAATAAATTCAGCTTTCCCTCTTATGCATTCAGGTCTTGTTTAAGTTTTCCTGTAGACTGGAGATACAGAAGAAGCGATTTAGATTGAGGAGATTAATTAATTAGTGTTCGACACAGGGAGCCCACTCACCAAATGGATAATGCTCCAGAGAATTTCCAGTTGTTCCAGGCTTTTTTTTTTTACTTTTCAAAGATTAATATTTCTAAGAGGTTTTTATCTACTGTCAATCTGTGACAATAGAGCAAGAAGCCATGTATTCTGAAATACAGATACTGTCATCACTATTTCTTATTGTATTTCTTACAGTAATTTATATTCTTCTCTTTAAATCCTGGGAGAAGTGATTAATTGTTAATCTTTGCTTTCCTTCTAAAAAAAACAAAACCACAAACTAACAACAACAAAAAAAGGACACCCCGACCCCCCAACCCCCGCTTTGTTTTTGCGTTGTTTTTTGTTTTTAAATCTCACAGTTGTTGACGTAGTTGCAGAATGGAGAGGTAGAAATCATGAATAATAAATGAACCTTCATGATTTTTAAGAAACTGAGCCAGGGTCTTGGGGTGTTTGATGTTGTCAGTGTTGCTAGCTCTGCAGAAGGGTGTATGATGGCATTTTCAAGATGGCTTAGCCAGGAGTTTTCACTGAATGTGAACATAAATTAGTCCACAGGACTTTTTTTCTTAGCCTGGAACAAAACCATTGCTGTATCCTGCAAAAGACTTTTCTTCTGTTAAATACGACACAAACCCCAAGTGTGAGTCATGACCACAAGCGACTGAGGGGCTGGGAACCAGCAAGAGGTTTATTAGTTGTGGAGAAAAGGGTCTGGTGACATGGAGGAAAGCTGCAGTGCCTCATGGCAGCCAGGTCTTATTTTCCAGGCTCTCACCTCACCTGACAAGTGTAATAGAGCTCAGCACAGATAAACAGAAGTGGCTGCTATTTCTAATGAAGCTTTACATGGGTGATGAAGGCCATTTTACAAGGCCTGCCCTTTGTTGCTTCACTGGGCAGCAGAAGTCCCTGCCCATATGGTCAGCACAAGTGCCCCCGAAGGCAGGACATGTCTGTCACCCTGATACGCCTCTCCTGAAAATGCTTCTTGATATGTTTTCCAAACTGTGCTGCCATGGCACGCTGTGTATTTTTAGCCTCTCCTCTCCAGACACCTGGCTGCGGACATCTGGTGCATCAGGTGTGCCTTTCTGCTTCTCATTGAGTGCCTTTGACTTGGGCTGCCGCTGGGCTCACAGGCTGATTTTCTAGCACAGTGATCTGAAAAGACTTTAACCCTTTTGATGGATATGAAATGTATGAAATACATGATGATAGCAGGGATGGCTGATATATCTCTCAAGCACTCTTACTCCTTCAAGTGTTTTCAGTTCCCCTTGAGCCTAGAGCACATTTCAACATCCACCACCTCCTTCTGTGAAAAGCTGTATCCTGGAGGAGTCACCTCCTCTTGTTTGAGCTGAGCTTTGCCCCACCAGCTTCATTTGAGTCTTCTCTGGGAACATCCAGTTGCTTCCTTGAGAAAGGGCAGAGGAAAAGACCCAAAAGCCCAGTCCTTCGAAAGGATACATCTAAATTACTCCTAGAGGAAGAGCTGGGAGCCCAGATTTGCTGCCACAAAGATGGCAGCTCCTGAGCCGTTCCAGCTGCCACACCAGGAAAGAGAGGCAGCACTGTCCCAGGAAATCTAGGTCCCTGGGGACTGTGTCCCAGACTTCAGTGATTTGGCTCCAGAGGAGTACGTACGTTAAGTTTTACCCAAACACACAACATAATCTGGCATGTGGCATGGCCTGGCATCTGCTCTTCTAGAAATGGGAGTTCTTCCTGCATGGATCACTGAGATGTGAGATGATTGGGGTATGAGATCAGGGCTAGAAAGATGATGTCACTCAGAATCATCCTCTCTGATGTGTTGTTTGCCAAGATGTTAGTCCATCTGTCCGTAGGCAGCCAGGTCCATCACTTGGTGGACCCAGGATGCTGTGGTATGGGATGTCCCCCAGCACATTGATGAAATGACCTTGAAGCCAGTATGTCAGACATGGGATCTAACAGCAGTGGTGTTTGAGATGATCATTGCAGGCAGCAAGGGCAGGCATGCCTCCCCCTAGGTATCTTCCTCTCATGTCTCTGGAGGCATTTTCCTCCATAGAAAGCGACATGCTAGCTGTGAAAACTGAAATATGAAAGTCTGCTCGAGGACTTTTCTTGTCAAAAGAGATAAATGTCCCAGCTTGTGTAGCAGGGAGAAATGGAAACGGCTTGACCTCCCTCATTAGCATCACTTAGTCTAGAGGAAAGAAGCTCTAGAAAGCAATCTGACGATTTGTTCTCTTTTTAAAATGTCCCCGTCATCACACTTCAATATTTATACCAGCAGCACTGTTGGCACTGAGCTTACTTTGGGAAGAAAAATAATACGGAGATGTCCCCTGCTCTTTGTGCTGCTTTCCCTGCCTTCCCTCTGGAGGAACGTTTGGCTGTGTAAAAGTAACCTGTCTCCCAAACCAAGAAAGGCTTCTCCCTTACTGCCTGCCTGTCCAAGAGGAGAGAATGAGCTCCTTTCCATGGCTCACCTCAACGTTACGGTTCTCCTTGGTTCAGGGAGTTTGTCTTTCACTCTGTTTGCAGTGTTTTTCTATAGTGTATTTGTAACAAAGAGACAGCACCTCAATTCAGCCTTGCCCCAACACTTGTGCTGCTTCATCTCCTGCCAGGAGGTGGTCAGTCCTCACCATGGGGCTTGCTCCTTATGCTTGGTGTCCCATCAGATTACTTTCACTGCAGCACCCTTATTGTGGGGCTTTTCAGAACAGGGTGTGAAGAAATACCTGCAGCTCTCTAGTGTTGTACAAAGTTGTATCAGAAGCTGGTGGGAAGGCTGTCTGTGGGTTACAGGGTGTTGTTGCTGGAGCTCTCTGCAAAAAACAGAGTTTGAGGACGGGCTTATAGTTAACCCTGCCTGTTAGGATCAGTATTGCTCTTGGTTGCTTTTCACCTAAAATTAGAGCTGCTTTATTTACTTTGTGATGACTAGCTTTGAGGCAGCCAGGCTTTAATGCATACTAATGAACTAAACAAGTGTTTCCCCCTAGAAGTATTGCATGTTTTCCCAGACTTTTGTGCAGCTCAGCCAGAGAGATAAGATCAAAGTGTTACAGTTTAATGAACCTGCTCCATTACAGCATGATTACTGGCTGCTATGCAGAGAAAAAAAAACCGCTATTGAGACTTTTCAGTATAGTCCTCTGATTTTATTAAAACTTACTGCAAGCCATTCGGGGAAAGAATGTGAGAGACTGAATGATAAGGCTGTGATTCATCCCATGCTAGGAGTCTTATACGGAAAAAAAAAAAAAAAAAATGACAAAACCCTGCGTTTTCAGCTACATTTGGAAAAAGGAAGAAAAAAAAAAAAACATACTGTTTTAAGATTCCTTACATGCCAGCAAGTAAGGCTGCATGGGCTCAAACACAGCTCAAACACATGACTGTACATCATCCCTTCTGAATGCAGAGTGCATCCCAGCCCCTCTTCACCTGATGTCCCTGATGATATGCAGGTCTCTTCATGGCTTTATGAAGTCCAGTGTTGAGGGCTAGGAGGGAGGGCCACCCATCTCTTGCCCATGGTTATTTCCCAGACAACATAGGTGGTTAATTCACACTGCAGGTAATCAAAGCCTCTGACAGGTGACCCTGTCAAACAGCAAGAAGGTGGCTTGTGGATCATTCAACTGGAGCAGAAGAATGTAGCATCCCACTGATTTCCCAGATTCTTTGCAGAGGTGAACCCCAGTTGTCCTGATGTTGCTTCTGTGTAGTGCCAGGCTGGGAAGCAGCTGTTATAGAGGGGCTGGAGAGAAGGGATTGACACATCTTTCCCATCTGGGATCTGTGCTTTCTGCACAAGCAGGAAGTTGGGACAGCTTTTGCGGGTGACTCTGGATGCATTTCTGGTAGGACAGTAAATCACCATTGTTGTTGTCATTGCCTGACCAAGAATGGAGTTCAGACTGTATGCGTTCTCATCTTCTGGCTTGCCTCATTGCTGATTTACGGCTTTTCCACCAAGAAAGAAAATGAACATGCAGAGTCACTTCACGTTTCAACAATAACTTTGAACTGCTGCCCTACATTGGGCCTGACTTAGTCACAGATATGGATACTGTTACTAATCCACTGCCACATCTGTATCCCTAGTTTCACATCAAAACAGGCATTTAGATGAGGTTCCTAGGGACAGGGTTTAGTGCCAGAATTAGCTTATAGTTGAACTTGGTGATCCTGAGGGTCTCTTTCAACTGAAATGATTCTACGACTCTATGAAAAACTGCTTAAAGAGTATAATAGATGGATACCTGGCATAAGAGGTCAAAAAAGACAACATGTTAAAGACACATACCTTTTGTATGTTACATGTATATTTGTATTTTTAAGCACAGGGTTGGGGACATGATAAAAGCTTGGAAATAGAAGGTTAAATGGAGTTCAGCATTCTTATTGATAACATGTGTCTCATTGGGAAAAACATGTCATGCTGGAAGATGCAGTTGGGGAACATGCAGGGCCACAGGAAAGCAGTGCAGGATGGCCCACCCTGCTGGCAACTCCTCACTAAGGCATTATCTACTGCAGGTCTGCATCAGAGAAGGGATTCTATAGAGATTTTCTGTTTGTTTGCTTGCTTCAAAATGACTTAAGAGTCATTGAGCCATTGCATACCACAGTAAGACAATCTTCAACACCTTCACCAATCAAAGTGGAGCTTATCTAATTTTATGGATTTACTTACTGAGAAATCAGGCAGCTCCCTCACAACATAAGCTTCGAAGAGCCCAAAGGACAGAATGATCTGTGAGTTACAGAGCACAAGTTGAAGTTGTGGTGGTAGCAAAACGTTAGAATTAATAAATTAATTATACACAGACATGTAAGTTCACTTCAAGAACTCACTTGTAAAAACAATGTATGGCCTCAGAGACATGTATGTTTGGGTTCCAAGTAGCAATTTTAAGACTTAAAACCTAACAGACAGAAATAAAATCCTGATTTGAAACAGCAAACATATTCTTAGCACCTGGCACAAAATGCAACAGTTGTGGTGGCTCAAAGTCCCTTAAATATTTAACTTTGAAATATATCATATTTGAATACATTCAGTTAAATGAGATGTGAAAATGCATGTTATCTAATTCAGTATATGAACAATGCTGAGCAACTGTGTACCAGGAACCTTGAACCTCTTCTTTCTCTCCTGCTCTCTGCTTAGAAATACCCATCTATAAATCTTTGTGAAAGCAGAGATCAGCTCTCAGTCTTTGGGGCAATACACACATCTTCAGGCCAACTGACCACGCAGAGGTTCTCCCAGATCTGCGCAGCACTGCCAGTAATGTGGGTTCTCAGTACTACATCTACTAACTGAAATTACTGTGACTTATTTAGAAATTTCACACTATGAAAAGCTTTTACCATAGATCAAAGACTGGCAGTCATCAGATTTTATTTATATACTAGTAAGGTGTTGGTCTTTGACAAAGCCTCAGGAAAAGTCGATTTTTACCCTCCCCTATTTGATAAGATTCTGGATGCCAAAGTATGCGTGAAGTTCTTGCCCTACTGTGGAAATTTAGGAAGGACCAGAGTATCCCTGAGGTATTAACATTTTCTTTTATGTCTTCTTCCATTTCATAAAGTTTGCTATCACTTAAAAGGTCTCCTGGCATTCCAGTGATGATAAAAGTAGGTTAGAGGAATGTGAATGTTTTTTCTTGCCTAATATACAACTTTTTTTTTTTTTTTGCCTAGTCCCTTCCAAACTGGTATGCAACGATTCTATGATTCTTGTCTCTGGTCTTCACTCAGACACATCTGCCTAGAAGGTGCAGCAGAATAAGATGTACAATTTTGCCTAATGAACAAACTCAGGGCAATTTCATTTCCTATTCTGAGAGGCAACTAACAATGTTCATGTTAAAAAAAACACGGGGCTGTGGCATATCAGCAAAGCCACCTATTGAGGCCATGGAAACCTGTGGAAAACCCTGTAAAAAAAAAAAAAAAACCTGAACCAAAATGAAAAGCCCCATCTCTTTCTGCTGTCCTTACCTCTTCCTTAGACACTTTATGGTGATATGGGTACCAAATAAACCTCATCAAAGATGATGGTTTTTTCCATCTGCTTTTACCTTGCTTTCACTGATGGGAGCCGTTACAAAAAGTGCCAGTTCTGCAGGGAAATGTCAGGCTGTGGCTTCCCACAGAGCGGGGGAGGATGCAGCTGGACTTCATCACCAGCCCCCGCCATGGGACCAGGTGACCCCACTGCCCTGAACAAGCCTATAAAAGATGCCTGTCCCCGCTTAGGGGAGGGAAGAGGAAGTTGTTGGAGGTGAGTGGCTGTGTTTTTGTCCTTTTTTAAGTAAAAGGAAAGTTTTCAGATCTCTAGCGTTTTTAGCTCTGCTAGGGAGTTTGGTGGGTTTGTTTTGGTTTTTTTAATCATGATATTGAAATTTCAGCCACTTGTTTGAGAGTGATTTGTAAATGTGGCCCTGTTAAAAAAATATTCCCCCATTCTTCTCTCCTTTTGTTTGAAAAGTGTATGTACTTTTTACCTGTGTTGGGTTTCCTGAGCCAGCTAACCTCATGTGTAACAAATGTAACATAAACTATGATGTTTGCCTACTTTAGAAAACAAGCAAACAAAAGAATTCTTGAAGGCTTTCTCTGCTCTCTGAGTAAACAAGGAATAAGTACTTCATATCGTACATTGTCTTGATAATGCAATGGCAAAACTGGCTGATATAGAGGAAAAACTGGCTGATACAGAGGAAATAATGAATGTGTTGATGCACATGCTGGTTCTCATTACTTGTTTTGCCTGCCCCTGCTGGGCTTGTGTTTTAATTCTGAGTTCAGACTTTTCTTATGTTGTAGCAAGGACAGGCTGATAGGCTGCTTAAGGCTACAGGTATTCAGAAGCTTCATTTGTTTTGATTTGAATCAGTACTAAGCATATCTGTATAATATGTGTTTGCATTGCTTGCTTGTTTAATTACAATGCTAGCTCTGTATTTAGTGCTTGAAATAAAACAGAAATATTTGAAGCAAATTTTCTTAAAAATACTAAATTTGTTTTAGCTTTTGCTGTATCAGGAAGAGGTGTGAGTACTTTCTCTGATGGTATTTAAGCCTGTGAGTATCACTGGGAAACAATCTCTTGCTCCAGGCAACTGAAATCTTCAAACTGTTGAAGTCAATGGATTTCTTTCTTGACTACTTCAGCCTTATACTTCTACAGATGTTTTTCATGTAAGCAATCTAAAGAAGGCCGTATCCTAGATTCAGCAGATGCTAATCCATCTGACCACTACAGCGAATTGTGCTGGGTATGTGTGGGCTGGTTTTATGTGTGACTTTTCCAGAAGGCATTAGTTTTCATCGAGCTTAATCCTACTGATTTTAACAATAGCAGGGTCCAGTCATCAACAAATGCTTTTGAAAAACCTGCCCTAGGTATTTTGGATGTCAAGTAAGGGATGGTAGCTACAGAATTTGACAAGAGAGGTTACACGCTATTTGTGTCATGCTGCAAGTGAAACCTCTCAGTTATTAGTAATATATAGTATAAGACCTGCTAGAAGTAAGCAGGCATGTGCTTAGTTTTTTCAGTTTATGAGGAGAAATGTGTGTTTGTAGCAACAGGTAGCTGAAATAACTGTAAATTTCTGCTCTGATGGCTTAGCTTAGAAAAATGTTGACAAGTTTACTATTAACCGTATAATGCAAACCTTTCTCTTCGTGATGCATTCGTTGTTGCTGCTGGGTATCTCCCACCTCTTCAGCAGCATCCTGGCACTCCCAGGCTGAGATGCCGTCCCTTTCCCCATTCAGTGTCACCTCCCGGGGATCAACGGTGCCAGTTTTGTCCTGTCCCCTCCACTCTTCCCCTTCTCTTTACCCTAAAGCTAGTGTGAGGGGAGGTTTGCCTTTGAGCTCGGGTTTAAGACTCGGTTTAGAGACAGTTCGGGGGAAAAAGTGAGAGCTAAAATTGGACATTAGAGGGCGCTTTAGCAATCCTGGAGAAGGAAAACTGTGCTTGCTATTTCACTTAACGACTGTTTATTTTGACGCTCTCTGAAATTCAGGAATAAACAGCAGGCAAATCCCTCCAGTCAGCAGGAATATATCAATAAAATATTGACTCTGAGTTTAAAAGAAAAGAAAACAAGGCATACCTCCAGAGGGATGGGAAATGCTGATTGCTTTAACACAGCTGTGGACAGTTTATGTCTTCAGTGTGTGTTTTTACCTGATTGATTCCTGTTCTGGAAGAGAAGCTGGAGCTCTGCTTACCTTTTCTAGATGACAATGACAACAGGTTTTCCTGTACCAGGCCAAGAATTGCTGAACGAGCCTGGTTTGTATTTCCATTGCAGTTCCTAATCACTTGCCTTGATGATTAATCCTTCCAGGTGCTGTTAGCTGAGCTGATGATGTGATGAGCTGCAGTGCCCCTGGTCTGATAAAGCCTTGCTGGGTAAGGAACACACTGTTGGAGAAGACATGAGGAAAAAGCCAAGACCTTGTTTCTGCTTCTCCCTGAGGATGTCCCCAGCTTGGTTTGGTCACCCTTCTTTGCCAGGTTTAAGAGGAGTTTGGTGCATGACTTTCTTTGTCCAAGCCCTGCTTTCATTCCACCTGGTGTGACTTTGTTGTTACAGTCAAGATCAAAGGAATTCTCATTTGCTTCTGATTTTTACTTCATGAGGAGGAGCATGACATAGGGGTGGAGGGGGCTGGAAAACATTTATAATTAAGTTGTCCTTTACTCTGGCATGGGAAAAGTTGGCAACAGGCAGCCCTCAGCAGTCGCTTACTTCATCCAAAGAAATCACGAGTTCTAAGATGACATTTTAGAGTAAAAAGGGAGGAGGAGGAAGACATCAAATCCGTGTCCAACTGAAGGTATTGTTCTTTTTTCTCCAGGGCCATGTGAATGGCAAAACATTAATATTTGCGTTTCCATTTCCCATTGGGCCCCATTGTTTGAGGGCTCAGTCCAGAGACAACTTTTCAGCTCACCTCTGTTTACTCTGAATTCTGGCATTGCTCAGCCCTTTGCTGAGCCTTGCCTTTCCGTTCCTTATATTGGCTCAGTGGGAAGGAAAGGCGGGCTAATTCTTCCCAACATGAGAAGACTCATTGTCCCTCTTGACCACCGTTCAAGAACAGCTGGTTTTGTTGTATTGTGGAGCTGTGTATTTTCTTTTTAGCAGCTTAGTGTTACTTAAAAGGCGGGTCTGGCCCAAGCATGTCTGCCTAATCAAGTGGTTGGCTTGCTGTGAAACTCAGCCTGAGATTTTAAATGGGAAGAGGTCCAATGACAGAGCAGGTCAGAAATCCCACTTGGCTCAGTTGCTTGCTTCTCAGTTCAAGATTTCGGACAGCAAACCCACCGTTTTTAGTAGTGACTGTGTGAACTTTAAGTGCATGGGTTCTGTGGAGAGCGCCACATATTCTGCTTGCATTGAAATGCACTGAAGTCTCAACTTGAGATTTTTATTAAAAACAAACAACAAACTTGTAGGGACTTTTTTGAGGCATTAAGAATGTCAGCAAGAGGTTTTTACTCCTCTTTCTTTTAAACTCTGCCTATGCTAGTCTTTGCAAGTGGTGCTTGAAGAGTTAGTGAATCTTCAAGAAGAATATGGGCAATGCTGCCTCTTACCTGTAGCTTTTGGCTCTGAAATCTCAGCAAGAGGGTTCCCTCATCACAGAGCAAGCCACACTGTGTGTTAGCTCCATGTGGATGAAGGCTTGCAAGACCTGTGGTTTCTGCTTGAAACTCCAGGTGAAATGAGGTGGGTGAGGATTTTTCCTGTGTGTGACATGGGTACAAATAGCTGATCCTCACCTCTGTTGACCTCCTGGAGTAGAAAGGCAGGTGACTGGCAGGCTTGTGTGCAAACATGCTGGGCTGGAACCAAAGGTTGCTGAAGTGAAGGAGAATCTAAGGCAGCCACCTGGAGGATTTACAGTAGGTCTTCCAGCCCTGACTTACTGGAAGTGTCATGGTATTAATACTTGGTATTTCTCACTGAGTCTTGCTCTTCAAGCAAAGTGGGAATCACAGCTTTTGTTAAAGCAGATTTCTGAGTCTCATGCAGGAGGAAAAAAAAAGCATAGAAACCTTAGACTTGGAAGAGAAAACAAATAAAACAGTAATACTTTGACTTTATAATAAGTATAATTATATTTAAGCTCCTTGCATAATTTCACAGTTGTCTGAGAGTGTTGAAAGCTCAGTTAGTGATAGCAAGCAGTACTGACATGCTGCAAGCAGAAATTGGCCTTTTGACTCTATGAGGATATTGAAGATGTTCTGGTAAATATTTATATTTTTTAATCTCCAGTGCTAATCAGAGCTGAGATTATTTAGCTCACAAGAGTTTATTAAAATAAACTCTGCACTGATTGCTTGCTTTCTGCATTTGGTGATTTTTCTACACTGTCCAGATGCCAAGAAAGCTGAGCTTTTATTGAGGTTGGATTTGCTGGAGTTGCTGCTATCTGCTGTAGAAGTTTGAAAGTGCTTGGTTGTCAGAGGCAGATGTTATTCCGGAACGAGAGGTCACCCTGATCTTTTTTGATGCTGAAATTAGTTAGCAATGGGAATCTTGGAATAGCAGTTATTGCATGGCAGTATTTTCTTCTCTGAAACAGCTGTTTACTAGAAAATGGTGCTTTCATGGTAAAGAGGGGGCAGTATGTGTGAGTTCCCATGGCATTGTTTCAGCTGACCTTCAAGGTCACACATGGCTCTGCATGCTTCTTCTGCAGCCCCTGGAAGGGCTTTTTTGGCCCTGTTCCTGAAGAACTGGCCTCTGGTTGTCACCATTCATACATAGTGCAAAGGAGATGAAAAACCATCACAGAGCCCTAGTGCTGTCTGATAAATGTTCCCATAGCCAAAATGCATGCTCTGAGTGTGCAATGGCTTTTCAGGGACAGGATTTGCATTCCTGAGCTGGTAGTAAGCAACTTGGATGGATTCGTGCTCTTCTTCGATTCTTATAAACTCATTTGGCAGTGATGCAAGTGCCCTGTGATGCTCTTGCAAGGGCTTGACTTGGTAATTCAGCTCTAACAGGAGCCTGGCTATATCTGTGAGAAATTTCCTACCCAAAGGAAAAGGTTCAGTGATTCTTTCTGCTTCCTTGCTATTAATGAAGTTTGCTAACACCTGCTTTGCAAGTTGAAAATTAAGCCCAGTCTGGGTCCAGGCAGCAGACCATCTCAGAACTGTGCCTGCTTTTGTGGGGTGTGTTGATCAACAAAGAGCTACAAAGGGTCAGGGAAGAGATTGTTTAAAAAGCAAGCAGAGCTTTGTAAATGCCACCCAAAGGCCTGGATTTCTGTGCAGAGCCAAGGACTGTTGCAACAACTGTCTTTGCTGCCAGGGCTTGTTTTTTTGCCCCTTGCACAGCTAGACTTGTGAGCAAAGGCTGCATGCCCTGAGCTGGAAAAACCAAGGACAAATAATGGCAGAATCTAGCTGCGAGGACAGAATAAATGAGCTATTTGAAAAGCAAAGCAGGACTCAGCACAGCAGTTCCAACAGAGCTGCCTGTGTCTAGGAGTCAGGGTGCTGTGGGCTCTCTTATGCCTTGAGGTACCTTTGTCTGCTTTTTTAATATCAGTCTTGCAAAGTTTGTAGGTTGTCCAGGTGTATTCTTTCAGCACTGTTGCATTTAGGCTCTGCACAGCGGTGAGAAGCTCTCAGTTCATCCTTAAGGGAAGAAAAGCATCACACTTTGGTTTTTAATATGGCTTTTTACTCACTATGGGCCAGTAAGAAATAAGGGAATCACCACTGAATAAGCTTATCTCTGGTTACTGCTTCTGAACGCTCAAACAAGCAGGAGAGGAAAAATATCACCAGTGCTACCCTGAGTTAGGAATACCCAGGAAAAAAACTTTTGTATTTCTACGTGGAAAAAACAAATTGCTGCTGTCATCTGTCCCCACCAGCACCCTTCTGTCTTATAGCAAATGTTTTTCAAGTCTGTCAGCCAGTTTTGACCTTGCTAAGCACCATACTGAGTCTTGGTTTGTCACCAGACAGGGTGAGAAAGGAGCAGTGGGGGGACATTCAGTTAAGTGCAGTAGGAATGAAGAGGGTGTGAAAACCAGGAAGAAAACTGTACTGCTGCAGGGTGAGCAGATGGAGGGGGAAGTGATGTTGCAAGACTCATGGGCTCTGCTACATTAATGGTGTTAATAAGCAGAGAGGAATGATGAATGGATTATACTGAAATGACAGGGTCAGCTGAGGGCAATGTTGCCCCTCACTTCCCTGCAGTGCCTGGGGACGAGCTGGGCTGTGAGTTGGGACCTTGCAGCTCCCTTCAGTAGCAGCTTGAACTGGTGAAGGCTTCAGTCTGGAGGGTTTTTTCTTCACAGTGGTGACTTTAATGTCTGCAACAGTCTAATGCTGAGCTCACCAATTCATTTTTGGCAAAGCAGCTTTGGAAGCACTCTGCAGTTACGAGTTGAGTTCTGGGGAAAGGGGTTCCTTCCTACCACCAAATTGCATTTTGGATCAAGGAACTCTTTCTCAGACTCTGAATAAAGTCCCTGAGTGGTTGAAGTGGCTACTAACCTGCCCTGTTCTGTGTAAAACAGCCTGGTGAAGAGAAAATACAGTAGTCTACAGAAGGGCTGGCCACAGGGCCTCTGGAAACTAGATGCTCTCCTGAGTTTTCTCAGCTGCAGGACAAGTTAGAGCAGGCTGGTGATCCCTTCTTCAAAGAGGAAAGGACAGATTTCCTTAATGAACCCAAACTGGCCTCACATTTCCTGATATGATGCTGATCACTCACCATCCCTGCAGCCTAGATCGTCTTTTCTGCTGAAGTCAACTTTCTGCTCTGGTTGCCAGGCTGGGGGAGCTCCAGTTCTTACCACTTAATTAATCTCTGCTGCAGCCTGGGGAGCCCCCTGAGATGCACAGGTAATGTTGTGTGGCTCTCAAATTCATGTTGGGCTGCCGGGCTCTGCAAACAAGGTAGTACCTCTATGGATTATATCATTTTTTCCGAAGAACCTCCCACTGTGTGATCATGTGAAGATAACTTAAAGAAAGCTAATGATTCCAAGAGAAAAATCAAAGAGGAAAAGCAGAAATAGAGCAGATGAACTCTTCCATGGTTCCAGGTCAATGGAGAGGAATGTGAAGATGTAATTCAAAGCATCGTTAACTTCATTACTGATAAGACTGTCCATCATTTATGGGGGGGGATGGAGCCCATCTCAAGTGTGTCCACAAGAGTTAGATCTGGTATCTGAGTGCCTCTTGTCACATCCACGCTTATGCTGGGCAAGAGAGTGGAGTCACTGATAGCAAAAAGAGAGGGGGTTGAAGTCCCCTAAGAGCAGGCTGGGGATGCTGGCACAGGAGCTTCATGGCTGTGTGAGATGTCTTACTGTGTGGTTACGGACAGCTGAAGTCCTGGTGAAGTATTTAGGAGGTCAGAGTGCCAGGGAACAGGGACAGATCCTGCAGCCTGAGCAGGGCAAGGATGCTGTGGCTCCATGCCCCAGACCCAGCCAGCGGCAGGGCTGAGCCTGTGTCCCAGGGATTTTCCTTACTGGTCTTCCTGAAAGAATTTGTTTTGAAGACTCAGACTTGCCTGAGATGTAGAAAATCCTGGTGGGACTGCAAGAAATGTGGTCCAGTTGGCAGTAAAAAGTGAGGCACTGTTTCTCTCTGCCTCTCACTAGTCCTCAGCTTGCACCAAGTATCTTTCTGTTCTAGTAACTGAAGGCACCTTCCTCCAACCCCTTGGGAGCAACTCAAACGCTGAATAAGGCTGGTACCTGCAGAATTGAAAGGTGGGGGATCACTAATGCCATGCCACAGGAGCTGCACAAACACCGGCGAGAGCTGTTGAAAAAGAAGTGGCTGATTTTCACTGCACTGCTGTATCCACTTGCACAAACCTGCACCGGCACACAAAGGCATATGGCTGCTTGTCTGCAGGTGCAAAGAAGGTGCATTTCAGGCTGTGAACTAGCAATTACCTCCAAGACATTGCCAGCTGAGCTATGTTCCTAGTCTCAACTCGAAACACAGTTTGGCCTATATCCAATGTCTTCTCTCCCTGTCCAGAGAGCTTGGTGCTCTTGTATTGCTTATTGTCCATGGGATATTGAGGCCTGGATTAAGGAGAAATGAGCAGAATTTACTTGCAGTGATGGTAAAAGGTGCTGCCCTGAGCATTGTCCTGATTGCTGTGGCCACCAGGAGCTGCAGGAGCAAATGAACTGCATCTCCCAGTACTTTTGTGTGACCTTTGAAACAATGCACGTGGCCACACCTAGACCTTCATCTTATCCTATCTGGGGATGATACCTGCTACCCCACGGAGTGTGGAAAGGGACCATGGAGGTGAATTAGGCTCTCTTGGGTGCCCTGGGGCAATCTGCTGAAAATAGTGCTGGGGAGATGCTGAGCTGCAGCTCAGATTTTGGCTTGAGGGTTTTTGTATGGCTAGCAAGAAGCACTTGGTGCCGCATAGATCCTAATGCGAACCATAAGAAGCTTCAAACATGCTTCTTGATTGGCAAAGTTCATTTCTGCTCTCCATCTCAGGCCAACATTGAGTACTATGGGTGGATGTGCAAACTTCTGGACAATGTGAAGAGGAAACGGGCTGTTTGCCTTGTGTGTGGCTCATTTAACTAGGTAGGTCATGCATGGCATTCAGTGAAAGTAGTGCTTTTTAATCTTCTGATCTCTGCCCCTGCCTTCAGCAGCTTTGCCGTCTGTTCAGACGTAATGTAAGGTGACAACACATGTCCCAGCAAAGGCTCATGTTTCTCCAAAGCTCCTCTTCTCTGCCTAGATCTACCAAGCAGCTCAGGGAAAGAAATTATGCAATACTTGTGACACTGAGTTATTTGCCAGTTGTAAAAGTTTTTACCAGACTTGGAGCTGACCATTTTAGGTAATCACATGTGAAATATGACGTTTGTCTTGATTTCCCTGGAGAATTTGGTACTTAAGTGGTTTTATCTTTCAGTGTTAGTCACTTAGTGTCTGGTTTTGCTGTCAGCTTAATGTGGAAGTCCTCTAGTTTCCTTTGATTATTTCTCGGGCAGTTCTGCTTCTTAGGGAGCATTATTGACTTGAGAGAAAGAAAACTGAAGGTCCATTTCCACAGGTAAGCTGAAGCTGCAATGGCTGCAGATAATTTTAAAAAATTAAATCTTTAACTACAGGACAAGCTGCTCTAAGCAAAACTAAGTGCAGAAGGTTTTGTGAATTTGATCATGACAACAGTGCTTGGCTCTTATATTTCTTCTGTCATCAGCAGGTCTCAACGTCCTTTGTGAAGGAAATCGGTGTATTTTCCACTGATGAATACAGGACAGGGTGACTGCTCAAGAAACCAACAGGGAAGTGGACCTGATCCCGCATCTGCTGTGTCCCCAGGCTTGTGTCCCAGCATGGTGAGGATTTATCCTTCTCTCTTTCAGCATTTGTATGTGTGATCATATCTGTACATGCTCAGCTGCCTGCTTAAGCCCAGAAAGGCAGGGTACCTGCATTTTATCCTTGGAAATACTTGTGGAATTTCACCCATCAGCAATGGAGTCAAGGGTGCTGTCTGGCTGCAATCTAACTAGAATACAGGCTTTTTTTTTTTTTCTCAGGATTGAATCTTTGGGGGTTCAATAGTTTAAGCTGACATGCTATTAATTTCAGACTCTTCTCAGCAAGGAAGAATTGATGGTTATTGTGCAAGGCCAGGTGATGTTTGAAATAGGAGCTGTGCTGTCACTGTAACTGAATCTTGGCTGCTCGGGAAGCCTTGGCTGGCTGCTGAGTCTGTACTGAATGGGTCTTACAATACAAATATTTGCCTGTGGATAGATGCCTTATTATTAATTTAAAGTCTGACATAAATCATGAGCTCAGAAATGCAGACTTAAGCTTCATGGACAAAAATAGATGTGGCTTCTTGCATGGGGAGCCATTCCGATTACGCTTCCATAATTGGATCATGTTGAAATGGATACCTTAAATTTAGTTACAAAAGGCTAACAAGAAAAAAATTCCAACAATTTATCACAGCCATGGTGCTATATTTAAAGCTGTCAGCATTTCCAGGCTATAGAGCGATCATAAATCCTAGTGATTTGTAACAGGCCATAGGAATCTGCCTTCACGTTGACATTTAGCATTTGAGTTCTTCGCGCTGGAAGTCCTTGATTCAGCAGTGTAATTAAGCCTTCACTTCCTTTTCAGTTTAGGAATAGCCCTGCTGCTCTTGTAGGCTTAAATGTAGGCATATACTTAAATGCACTGTTGAATCAAGGTCCAAATGCTTTATTTATTTCTTTCAGTAATCAACGCTGCTGTTGATTTGGAGTTAGATGTACTAAAATGTTCCTCTTGTGTTTCATTTAACTGAAATAAATGACTGCCTGGTCCTGTTTTGAGGCTGAGATTGTGGTACCTCATTAGCTAACAGATGAGAAGCACAGTAGTCAAAAAACTGCATTGAATGCAGCGCTCTGTGAACCTTTCCTACAAATGGCTTCCAGAGAAGCCTTTAGAAAAAGAAACACAATAATCCATAGTTTAGTGTCTCTTAAATCCCCTGTGTCTGCTGACATCTTCAGCCCAGTGCCATGCCTCTGAAAAAAGGTATAAATAACTTGGAAGGGAGCAGGCGTGGACTGACCATCCCAAGCAGGTTTCTTCCAGTTCTTCACTAGGTCATGCCTTGAAGCAAGAGAGTTTTTCCTTATTTTGAAAACTCGTGTAGAGCTTAATCTTGCAGCCTCTAGTAACATGGAGGTTCTCTTCTCACCAGTTTGAGTAAGGACTTTTCCATGGATAAAAACAGTAGAATACCTGTTAATTTAAATTTGGATCCATCTCCACAGTTCTGCTGCCTGTTGAAATTTCAAAACACAATAACAGATCAAGTCTTGATTTCCGCAAGTGTCTCCTTTTTCTTGGGTTACACCAAAGCCAGGTCTGTACGTCAGAGCACCTCTGAGCTGCTGGAAGAGGCAATGCCCACTGTCCATCCCTTCTTATCAAAGATGGAAATTGAGCATTGGTATCTCCTAAGAGGTTCCATGATTTGTTATTGAATAATATCTTTTGCTCTTGCTTGCAATGACCTCAGGTGAAGAAGACATTTTAGCTGCTCAAGAGCCCTCCAATGGAAAGATGTTTGCTTGAATTATGATACAGGTAATCCTGAAAGAGTCTGGCATTTGGAAAATTGGCAGAAGAAATAAGGCAAGGAGCAATGCTTCTGCCTGTGACTCTGCTTTTCTTTGTATTTTCATTTCCTACCTTCGTTGTTCTTCCCTGAAGTGATGTCAAGCCTCTGGAATGCACTTATTTATTAGCAGAGCAAAGAACAGTAAGAAAAAAATGCAATAAAAAAAGAAATTGCTTCTAAACCTGCCTTGCCAGGCATGCAAATCCTCCAGGAAACTAATACATGCCACAGCTCAGCAAATCACTGAGGAATGCAAGTTGTCCTCTTGGAGTAAACAGCACTCGGGAAGCCTGCTGAGATATGTGCTGGGGCTTCAAACCCTGCATCTCTACAGACAATGCTCCAGTGGTCATCTGGGTGTCCCATGCTGCCCTGTGTGACATGTGCTTCAAGGGCTCCCTTAGGTCTCAATTCACTTCGTGGATTTGAGCTCTGAGCTGATGGAAATGGGCTCCTGTGGCTGAAGAGCAGGACTTCAGTCCCCAGGATTCAGCAGCCTCCAGGTAGCACACAACTGTTGTATTTGCAGGTGGATTGTGTCAATCCCCACATTATGCCGGTCCTGTGGTGAGTCATTTTCCATGGCCTGCAACAAAAGGTGTGACTACCAAACTTTTTTACAGCCTAAAAGCTCTTTGCTTGCTTCAAAGACAGGATGCCCACAGAGGCTGAATTTCTCCCTGGAGGTCCAACCGTGCTGCAGCCTGTGCATAATGGTTGCTGACATGAGGAAGGGGTTTGCAGTCTGCTGGATATCTCACTGCTATTGCATTGCATGAGGTCCTGCAGAAGACGGGGTTGTCCTGCTGCAGATGAGACTTGCTTGATCTCAGAACGGACGGAAAGACTCCCTTGGTGTTAAGGGAATGGCTGTACCTTCTCTAGCACCTTGGGGAAAAACTGCATCACCCAGAAACTGTGCACCTCAGTGCTCACATTCATCATCTGGTGGGATTGCAGCCAAAGTGTTTTATTCCAGCAATGGCAGTTCCAGCATCCAGAGCCCAAGTAAGGTGTGCAGAGGATGGATAACAAAAAGCCTGGGAGAGAGAAAATGCAATGGTCTTAAATGACTCCTGTCTTTCTCTTCCTGTCGCCCGTCAGAGGGATCAGATTTATGGAACAGAGGTTCATTGTAATGGCAGGTACCAGCTTTGCCACCAGTAAGCTGCTGGGGATGGCACGGAGTGAAGGCCATCAACCCTCTCCCTGGTCCCGCTGCTGACCAGGCTTTGGGTGCCTGCCCAGGATGCTTGCAGTTACTTGCAGCATTTCACCGCTCGCTGCTGGGTTTTCTGTGCAATAAAACGTACATCTCCCAAGAGGGGTTTTTCAGGAAAGACTGTGTGTCTGCGTTCACACCAAGGCAGAAATCCTCTTGCAGTGATGATTGAGCAGCAGGAAAGACAGTGGTCAAAAACAGCCCAAGTTCAGACCTGCTCCTATTGAAGCTGGAGAGAGTATCACCTTCCCCGTCCTCTTGCCCAAGTCAGCTGGCACCAGGCATCTTGTAGAGGTTTTGGAAGAGGACCTGGCCTTCACATAAATAGGGAGGAACCTGAGCACATGTGATTTATGGACATGAGGAGAGACAGGCTGTCTCCCCCAGCCAATAACCAAGATAATTCACTCTCTCCAGATAATTCAGCTCTTGTGCACCCCACTCCCACTTCAAGAGCTGTTTCACTCTGCGCTGGCCAAGTAGGTTTCCCACTCAGTGCTCACCAGCAGACTGGGGTTCAAGGGAATCCCCCTAGACATGGTGTTCCCAGCATTGCCTGGGCAGGTGTCAGTGATGGGTGCACTTGGAGGGATGCAGACAGTCACGAAAGGCACTGTGTGGTCTTCCACTTGACTTTGTTGGCAGCCCACCTGTGTGAGGCTAATTGCACGCTTGAAGCAGTTTCAGAGGAATTAGTTGTCCATGGAATTAGTTTCCAAGGGAAAAGGTTTTGTCAATTAGTGTTTCCTAAAGCTGGGTAACTTTTCAAGGGGAGGAAAATAAGTCTGCAAATGTAGGAGTTTACTTCTGTGCTGGCAAGGGTTAATGCCAAAGGGACAGGGACCATTTTGGAGGGAACAAGAGTCTTATTGGGGTGTCATCAGTGAAAATCAGGCAGGGGATGAACAGAGGTGGTGGGTGGTCTGTATGTGCCCTGGGTTGCTTTTCTCAGTTGCCAGTTTCTAACAGCAGGCAGGAGTGGGGGAGCCAGGCAGAGTTTAACTCCTCCACTGCAAAAGCCAGTAGGTGATAGTTTGCACAACAAGTTCTCACTTGGAAACTTTGTTTTAAAGGGAAAACTGGTGTCCCGGCTAAACTGAGCTGAAACTGAAAGTGTCTGTGAGGTTTTTTGTTTGGCTAGCAACCGGCACTAGTAGTAATAGAGGGGAAAGGAAGCCAAACCAGCAAATTGCAAGTGCCCTGAAGTAAAAAATGTTCTCGTTCTCAGCCCGAACTTAAAACACATCATTAGGAAAAGGAATTATGGCATTTAACAGGAACTGTAGCCTTATTTTTCTACATTCCTTACAGGCCTAAAGCCCTGGAAGACCATGTCTCCCGTGTCACGTCTCAACCATGGCGTTCAGGTTCTCCTTACAGGCAGCAAGGTCATCTGCTACTGTTGTATGTTGTGCAACTACGTGCGATACTGTCACCCAAGAAAGATGCTGGGACTCTGGAGGAGAGTGTGACCATGATATGTTCCAGTGGGAGGTCTCTGGAAGCCTGATGCAGTAGAGTGGGAGATGGATATGCTTGCAGCAGCATCCTTGTTGTACCAACCCCCAGATCCTGCCACCAGCATAGAGCCACCCTGCAGACAACTGGTAAGCCAAGGGAACATCAGGGAGTAAGCCTAGCAAGTACCAGAGCAGACTTTAAAAGGTTCCTCCCTAGGGTAAGACTGAAAGACAAAGAGGCCTCTGTACTGCCCTTTGCTCAAAGCCAGTGTTTCATGGCATCCTGCCCCTTGCTGTTCCAGGGGTCATCACTTCCCCAGGAGTTTCTACTCCATTCAGTCCTCTCATCTTGAAACAGACCCCTTCCCTGCTCTCTTGCAATTTTCACTGAGATCAGCCATTACACGCTGAGCACTTCTTAGCAGGTATTACAGATCTGCCCCAAATATCAACACTTCTCAGTTGATGGACACTCCATAGTGAATTTTTTTTTTTTGACATATCTCTTGCGAAAAACAGCTTCCCTTCCCCCTCCACTCCTGACTTGCTGGCTTCATTTGAAATCTCGGATTGCTGGCATGATTCATGCAAGGTGCCAATAGTAGATTGAGGAAGGTATTGCTTTTCATGCTTCAGTTAAATTTATGTTCCTAATAATCGTTTGTTGGACAGAGTAAAGAAGGCTTAGTCAAGCAGACATCCCATCTGTAGGGTTAATAGCTGCAAGAAATGTTTTCCTCCCTGTGCTAGAACATCAAATGTGTAGTTAACAGCAAACATTAATAAAGCCATTACACAGAGATCGCAAGTAGAGCTCATGGGTTTGAATCAGCAGGACAGGTTATTACTGCTTGTGGGAAACAGTTGAATGTAAATGATATTCAGTCGTGTCACTGAATGCAGCGTTGCATATATATGTGCGAATGTGAAGCCCAGGCAGGGGACCACACTCAGCCTGGACAGCCATCATTCTTGGCCAACAGGGCCAGCATGGTGGCCTCACGTATGCCACGGAGTGCTCATGCCCTGTGCTAAGGGAACTGTGAAATGTAAATCTGTGCTGTGACCTGATTTTTATCCCCCAAACTACCTAGATAATGCAGAATCACACCATAGCCACCCAGAATGAGGAGATGGGCTGAACTTAGAGCAGAAAAGGAGCAAGGTAAGCAGCTGATACCTTTTGACGAGTTATGAAACCTTCTTCTAGAAAGATCTTCCCACTATAAAAATAGCATTCAGGATTCTCGCTCAAAGTGAGGTTGCTTGGCGCTGCTTCGGCTATCTCCACATGGCTCTGTGGGCTCCTGTCCATAGAGACTTCAGAGTGGAGCTTTGAAGTTGTCTACCCTACCCTCAACGTGCCTGCTCTCACTTTGACCTTCCTTACACAAAAATAGCTCATTTCAGCCACAGAAAATATCAAAGGTGTCAGACAATGGCTGAGTCCCTGTTCTCATTGAAGTCAGTGGGAACTCTGCCATGGTCTGCAGGAGAAACGCGATCAGACCAGCAGGGCCCTATAACAGACCTCATGCCCTAGGAGAGTGAGGACCACTGACAATAAGCTGCAGTGGCTCAGGAGATCACCAATAAGATGGTGGGGGACCCCTTTCCTCTCAGGGACATATGGGCAAATCCAACCTCCTTTTGGTGGCCTGTGGGAGCTGTAAGACAGTTCCTAGCATGCAGAGGTCACAGCAGAGGATAGAATCTCTTCAAGTCTTTTTGAGAAATTGCAAGCATATGTTGGGAACACTTTACCTCCTCATAGTGAGACTAAAATTTTGGAAGCCCAGTGTGTCTAAAATTTTTGCTAGGTGTTTTGTTTTTTTTTTTTTGAGGCTTGGGTTAAAAAAATATATCAGCTCTCCTCACAGATCTTACCTTACCCGTGACCTTGGACTGCACAGCTACAACAGCGCTGCCATTAGAAAAAAATAATCTTTTGAGCCTGTGGCTGGAAATACCACTCCCAATCCAACTGCCAATTTCTCTGCTGGAGCTCAGGCTCTGTCAGAAGAAACTTGCAGTGGTGTTTCTGTTCACAACCTTCTCTACAGGCAACACGGTTCAACATTAGAGACGATGAAACAAAAATAAGAGGAGGAAGCTAGGATGCGGGAACATAATCAAAGGCATTAAGCCTTTTAAGATAGCGTCTGTCCTAATATTTACAAAGTCTTTCCAAAGCCAAAAGACTTCTTCTGGACTTCAAAAACTCAGTGCTCCTCTGTTCTTGTTTATGGCCTTGATGCCAAAGAAAATTGAGAGGCTGATAAACACCATGCACCCTGCCATGCTCTGTCAATGGATGCCTTCCTTAGGATTAAGTGCCTAAACAACATAAAAGTATTTTCATTCTGCTTTATGTTCTCATCTGTCTCCTGAACAATTACTTCCAGATTTATATAGGAACATGAACTCAGTAGGACTTGGGTTTTTTCCTGCTTTTCCAACAAGCTGCAGTGCCAGTCCATTTGTAGAGTGTCTCCTTCTGGCATTGTCCTCAGGTGTTCATCTTGTAATTGTCCCTCAGGTGGGAATTCAGTCATCTGAATTCAGAGCAAACTCCAGCTGACCAAGCAATGGCTCCCCTCAGAAAAGTAAACTTATTTAAAGGGAGCTTTCACTGTAGACACTCGATGTTCAGTCTCCTGGGCTGTCTGGACCCTAATTAGAGAAGGAAATTGTGGACCAGGAGAAGGAAGCTGGCAGGACTCACAAATACAGGTTCATGCCAGGGTTACAGTCTTCTGGATGGATGCCGCATCAGGTGGGTGATTAGTGGCTCCAGTCCCACTGCTTGGTTATAATGGAATAGAAGTCCTTTAATTGTGTGTTAATTAGAGCTAATTGCTCACCAGGAAGGAACTCAGGCCCTCCTAGCTGATGCTGGAAAGCAGAGATAGAGGAGTGCTCCAAAGCAGGGCTTCTGCAAAGGGCGATACTTGGCAGGGAAGGGCTGTCCAGCTCATCTTCCTTCCCTGGCACCTGGGTCAGGTCTAACCCTGCACTGATCTGGCTTGTCTGGATCTGTGCTCTGCTCCTAGGCTGGCATCAGGCTCAGCCCATCTCTTGTCAGCATCCCAACAGCGACAAGTGTTTTCCAAGAACTGATTCAGAGAAGCAGCGTCGCCAGAGGCAGGACCCACAGACAGGAACACAGGTTAAGGTTGGGCAGTTGTGGATGGTAGGCACAGCCTCTCTCCTGCTAGCACCCCTGCTCCTAAATCACAGGTACCTAGAGCTGGTGCTGCTCTGTGTCTGCAGGAACACAGCTGCTCAACCCAACCTCACTGGAAATGGAAGGCACAGACCTCCTCCTGCTTCAGACCTCTGCACTGCATGAGAAATTACCTCAGATCCTTTTTTCTGGTGAGAACATCAGACCAATTTTAGCTCGAGGCTTTGCAATGGGCATGGAGGAAAGATGGAGAGAGGCAGTGGGATCTTGGATCTGTGGTGTGAGGAGAGGACGGACATGCACTCAGCAAATGCCTGGCACGGTATGGCACAAAGCAATGGCAAGCAGGAGTCGAGCTGGGCTGTGACTTTGTAAGAGAAAGGGAACAGGCCCAGCAGAATCGACAGCCTGAAAGTGAGTGCTGACCATGCCCCAGCTCAGGATAAACGCGTGGGGTCGGGAGTCTGGCTCTTGTGGATCAGTTGTTGCAGGGAGGAATGTGAGCAATTTCTTGGCACTCTTTCTCCCCAGGATATTAGCATTATAAAGGGAGTTGCTGAAATGCAGTAGTTCAGATACGCTGTTGTTGGCACCGTTCACCATCTCTGGGGCTCTTGGGTGTGCTCTGTGCTTTTCCAGTTGTTATTGTCTAAGGATGATTTGACTGTTCCACACATCTCACATACAAGGAACCCTGAAAGAGTTGAGGAGGATGTCTGGCAGGAGGAGATGGGATAACACCCCCGTTCAGCGCTGCAAAACCTCCTGCTCACTCTTTCTCTGCAGGAGGTGAGCAACCTGAAGCCTGCAGGAAAGGGTCTCTTGGCAAGGACAAAACAACAGATTGGTGCTTTCTTTCCTTTCCTGATGTATTTGAAGGGATCCCAAATGGGTCTTTGTGTCTCTTCTGGCTCTAGTTCACACTAGGTATTTAAGCCTAACGAGCCTGTAATTATATCCAGGGCACCCAAGGATGAACAGAGAATCAAAAACTCAAGGACAGGTATTTTCAAGGCAAAAATGTGGATAGACTCCAGGGAGATATCTTCCTCTGTGGAAAGTTTGGACCCTGACTACTGAATGTTGTTTTTTGGGGTTTTTTTTTTGCCCTTTAAAAAAAAAAAAAAAGAAAAAAAAACCAAAACAGAAAAAACACCACCAACAGCCAAACAAAAAAAAACCACCGCACTCTGCCTTCTTTTACAGCAAGTTGCAAAACTTTACTGCTTGTCAAGCACCCTCAGTACCTGTCCCTCCTGGGACAAAGAGATTTACTGTCATTATAGCAGACTCACCCAAGTGCTTCAGGGCTTGAGTGATGCTGGGCACAAATTCATGCCCTCGGTCATTTTTAGCAGCACCTTAGAAAAGACTTCTTGTCCTTTCCATCACAGTCATACAAATGATGGATGCTCTGGGAAATCACACTGCAATCAAAACAGGGCTAGAAGAATGGTTGTTTGTGATCTCACATCCCTCAGGGTCATCATTTCCAATCCAGTTTAGATTAAATTGAGCCAAAAAGCTTCTAGATTGTGCAGTTGTAAAGTAGCCAAGAATTAATGAGTTTTCATGATCCCAGGTCCCCACTGCAATTTCTTCTGCATTCTTCTGGCCACCCACATGCATGGAACAATGAATGTGCCCCGTTTTGGGGACTATTGGATGATCAGTGAATGTTTATAAACTGAAAATTGCCCTTTGAGCCATTGAAAAGGCACTTTGTCCTCATCAGGAAGGACTGCTGTAGCAGCAAAGGAAGCTGGCAACCCCTATCACACTGTGTGGGCTCCTGCGATGAGGATGGAGATGGAACAGCTACATACCTCTTCAAGCCTCAACCAGTGGGAGAAGCATTTTAAAGCATTGAACTAATTTCTTAAAAACAGGCGTGTTAGTTTTTACATTCATTGTTAACTCAGAAGCCTGGAGAACCTCAATCGTAAAGATCCACGTGGAGGTTGTGTTTCAACAGACACACAGCTAGGGTTCAAAAGTAAGACTTGAAAAGCAAGACATGTGCCAAGCTTGCTGAGAGATGGCAAGGCAGCTCCAAGACCTGCTTGGGAACATGAAGGGAAAAGGTTAATGAACAACTGAGCAAACCTTATTTCCTTGACAACTGAGTAAGCCCACAGCCCTTGCTGGGTGTGCAGAGGTTGGAATTACAGGGAAATGAGGCAGCCACCATGTTGGCTTTGCTGGGCCACCAGTTCTGGCTTCTCCAACAGTGCTGTAGATGGGAAACAGCCCTTTGGGCATCTCCTCCTATTCTGACAACTTCTCAACGCTTCCAGGTAGGAGCAACCCTTTCATCAGTAGCATGCTCTGGTCCTGTGGCTCAAACAAGAAGCCCTCTCTGTCTGAACATTCCCCAACATGCACAGCTCCTGCTCCAGCAAGGCAGGTGCTGTGTCAGGGTACACCTTCAGGTATAGTCACAGGGCAACCACAACTTCTTTTCTTTGGGCTACAAAGTTTTGGAGCCACAGTGCCCTGGAGGGAAGGGAAATACCCCTGATTTTCTTTTTAGCTTATTTCTTGGCTACAGGTGGTGTTTCATCTGCTTTCCAGTTAAAAAGATGGAGGAAGAGCACCTAACAATATCCTTTGCACTAAGGAACATTTCATCCCTTGGGGCTGCCATTCCTGTTCTTTATTTGCTTCATAAACTTGGCTGGAGCCCTGGTTCCCTTCGGCACTCACCCCGGCTTTGTTTCCAGCCCCGCAAGGAGGAAAGGAGTGGTAGAGCTATTGCATGGGTTGTCCAAGCCCCACAGTCCTGAAGTTGCAGCAGGTAGGTGAGAGGCCACACAAGGAGCTGGGCAGTGCTGCTGGAAAAGGAGATGGCACATTCTTCTGCAGTGGCAGGAGCAGCTTGGGAGCTTTCTGTCCTCTGTGGAGAGCAAGGATGGAGAAAGAGGCAACTCTGAGCTTCCAGAAAAATATGCAAAAATCTGTAGAGTTTAATGCACTTGACGAATGATATAACAGACTTGTCTAACAAAGAGCGAAGTGTTTTATGGATAGTGACATGAATGTTAATGGTAAATTAGTTAGGAAGTCCAGTGAAGCATGACACTAATCAGGAAAGGTGAATGCATCTACGCTTTAAAGTAGGTGATTGCCACTGAATCATCCCAATTTGCTGCTCAGCAACAGCTGGTACAGCTGGAGGTACAGCTGGTACAGCGGGAGGAAGGCTGCTCATTGCCAAGGGGACCTGGTGAGTTTCACAGCTCTGATGACTGTGTCTTGAGACTGTTTTGCAAAACCCTGGGACTAATTAAAATGCCACTCGAGCAAGATGCGGTGTTTATGGATGTAAAACATGAAGCTGAATTGCTTTTTTTCAGGACTGAGCAAAGGTGAAGAGTCTGAAAGTGAGTGGTCCACAGCTGACACAGGCACATGAAAGTCCATCATGACTTTTGCTGCTTCTGAAACAGACCGACATTCACTCTCTCCTGTGCCAGGAGGGTCACAGGTCCACAGGTAGTATGCTTTAAAGTGTGTTTATGAACATACATACACAGTTTAAAACATATACCTATATATATGCATTATATTTGTATAACAAGTAACAGTTCATATATGTTTTAATAAGCATATTCTAAAAGCCCATGAATTCTCACTGTACTAATTACAAAGTGGGCCATGCCTAAACTTTCCTATTATCCCTGTTCCTTATGATGATTTTGAGTAAGCCAGACTTGACTATTTTCATTCAGTCTGAAGCAAATAAAGAAAATAACAGCGAAGTGAAACGCGTCGTTATCTATAGGCAAATCAGTAAGCCTTCAACTCTGCAAATGATTTACTGAAATTTTTGATGAAGTCTGAATGGGTGAACTAAGGAAGGCAAAACTGGGAACAGCATTTGGCATTGAAAAGGAAAGTAAGGTTGGTCTATTTTTGTAATCATTTTTCTACAAGAATTACGCTTTTCTGAAGCTTTATGATGCTTGGATGTAACTTTTGATATACTTTTAAAATGATGTTTTCACCCCAAATTAAGATTGCATTGTAAAGATATCTGTGACAATCCAATCTGATCACAGCTGCTACAACACTCATGTTAGTTTTGCTACTACCACAGCACTAAGTTCTCCTTCTGGAGTGGGCTGGGAGGGATCCAGGCTTTTCACACTGCTGATGCAATCCTACCTGAAATTTTTCGTTTTCTGAAAAGCTGAGATGTGCGAAAAGATATACCTGCTTCTGCTCAGGCAAGAAAGCCACCTGCGAGAAATCAATGATGTAGCTTACGTTTTAGTTCTTTTAAGCAAATAATGAATGTACATGACACCTTCTTCCTGCTCAGCTGTGGCTTTTGTGAGGCATGAAGATGAAGCCATCAAGCAAAACTGAGCGGTTTGTCATATAAATGTTCATCTGCCACCTCCTACCCTTTCCCCACTTCCAAAGCACAAAATAAGGAATTTGGACCCAAATCAAAAGGGTTGGTGGAGTTGAGTCCAAATGGGCCCGATGTCTTGACCAGGCTATGGCTCCAAGGGAAGATGCTTGAGCTTGGGTTGATGTTGCACCTCTGGATCCCATCAGAGAAGATGGAGAAATGCATCTGGATCTGCTCAGGGACAACATCTTGGGCTCTCACAATGCCTTCCTGTTGGTGATGCCTTAAAGCTGTGTGTTGAGTTTCCTAAGGCTGTGAGTTGAATTTCTCCTGGCTACCCCCAAAAAATATTAGCTTTCAATGGTGGTATTGAAGCCAAATTTTGGAACTGTTCCTCCCATCACGGTGAAAGGCAGCAGCCAGGCTCCCTCCACACTGGCTGCTCGTTGCTGCCAGCATCTGTCCTCACTGAAAGGAGTTTACACTTTGCTGAGAAACCATCAACCTTGATCTGCAAGTCCTCCTGCCCTTTCTCTGGGTCAGAACTCACAATAAACAACCTCAAGGTTTGAGGGACACCAGCATTCACCGAGGAGGCTGCTCCCTACTTCTCCAGCATCCAGCTCGCACTGTCTAAGCGTAAGATACAGCCTTGTAGTGTTAAAGGCTGTGATCAAAGTAAATCTGTGCTTTCCTGTTTGTCCCAGCTCCTGATGAATACAAGACCTGATGTGACTAGATAGGAGCGGTGAACGTGCTCTTGGTGAGGTGGAGACTTTTTGAACTGAGGACAGCATGGTATGAAAAGCACATCTGTGTTTCCCCAGCCCACCCACCTCCTGCAAATCTTCTGGGGTGGGAAAACCTCCCTTGAACCAAAAGTTTTGCTGGAAGGAAGGAGTTGAGGGTAACACTTGGATGTTCAGAGCTCTGTGTCAGCATAACTTTGGTTCTTCTTAAAGCCCGGGAAGAAATAACTCCTAGAAAAGCAGTAGCGCTGGCTCTGTCGATTCAGCTTGGTTTGCACAGGACTGTTTGGGTTACAACTGCATCAGGTTTGCTTATGATTTTTCAGGCTGTATTTCTGCACCAGCCGAAACCCTGGAGGAGATAACATGGGTGTCACACAGCCTGATGGAGCTATAGCCAGCCTCCCTGTCCATCTGTCTCCTCCTGCATTGCCCTCTAAGCTCCAGAGGGTGTTGTGGGACCCATCCCTTGCGACCTGGGAGAATGCTTTTGGATCCAGGTTGTTCTGTGTCTAGGCTTTTAATTACTGGTTTGCATTTGCCCAACCAGGCTGAGCCAAACGCAGCCCCACCGACCCCAGGGAGCTTCAGCCAGGAGTGAATTTGGCCCGAGATATTTCTATCACAAAACCGTCAAAACCAATTTCCTCTGATCAGACTGATTTGAAATCCCAGTGGAGGAAATTCATCTACTGCTGGTTGCTGGATATAATGGCAAATAAACATTAGAGGCAGGAAAGCCTGGCTAGAGATGAGAAATCTCATCTTGTGATGAGAGGTTATGAACCTTTCTTATCTCTTTGGGTTTCATAACGAGAAGTCTGACGTGGCAGCAGCAGCTCACGCCAAGCAGTCTGTCCCCAAGCCCCTGCTGGGTGCTGGGATGTCCTGGGGGTGGCAGAGAGACCAAGGGCTGGGGACACTGCCAGGGGACAGCCAGCCATGCCCCTCCGAGGTTTGTGGTGTGACTTGGGGACAGGGCAGTCCCACCGCAGGGTGGCCATGTGATGCTGCATGGCAGTACTCGTGTCTCCTCCAGGATGAAAGATGTGATCTTTGCATCCCCGAGGCTGACTGCTAGCATGCCAGATGTTTTCTCATGCCCTGGATGGTGGTGTTGAAGGATGAGGTGGGGAGGAAACATGCCAGCATTAAAGCCATGGTGGATTTAACAGTAGATACTTTATCTGCTGCCAACATCCAAGCAAATGCCTGTGGGAATGTGTCAGCTGGTATGCCCATGCTGACTGCTGTTTTGGGGTGCAGCAGTGGGATCCTCTGGTGTGGGAGCTGGCAGTGGAGCAGCTTTGTTCCCTTCTCCTCCTGCTCATCTTGTCCTTAACTGGGGTATCTCCACTTGTCGGAGCCCCAGGACCCCGCTGAGAGTCACAAGTGACCGCTGCTCTGGGCATACGGTTCCTCTCCATGCCATGCCAGACCCCACCACCTCCATCCCATCTCATGTCTCTGGAAACGGTGTAGTTTTTGATCTTTTTTGCTTACAGTAGCTGCTACATGTCTGCTGAGTGAATTAAACCATGCAGATGAACCCATTCCACCAAGCTCCCATGGGAAAGCAGTGGCAGAACCAAGAGTTACCACCCCGTCCCCTGACTCCCATCCCTGCACCACGGCTGGCATTGCAGCAACCAGGAGGAAATGCTGGAGCTTAAGTGATTTAGCTTGGGGAGTGAGTGAAATCTACTTATACGGGCTAATTGATAGCAAATGATTCCTTAATTAGAAATTACAGAATTGCCCCCTAACTTATGAGGAAGAACAGAACCAATGGATTGAGGAGCTGAGGGGTATTTTTTGTGGCCGCTGTTGATCTTCCTTCAGAGATGCTCTTGCCAATTAACTTGTCATGACATAAATTTGTTTGCCTTAAAATATCCAGCTAGAAGTATTTTCAGATACATTATTTAAGGCCTGAAAATAAATATTGGATGCCCAAGCTGCCTTTTGTGAAAGCTCAGAGCAGCTTGCCTTTTCACTCAATTATTGATCGTGCTTTCCGCTGCATTGGAGATGCTACTGCATGCACAAGGGAAAATCCCAGCTTGTTTACTTGCTCATTTTATTTCTCCAAGTCTCTAAAAACTTATCCAGCAATGGATTTGGGATGTTTATCACAGCAGAGAATTTATTTCTGACGCTAAGGTCCCATCAGGGAGCTTCCAGCAACCAGGTATTTCTCGACTGTAGGCACTATGGATGGGCTGGTGTATTTTTATTTAAAGAAGAAATGCCAGTGAATGGCACAACACATTTTCACCACCACCAGGAAAGGTAAGCATTGCACATTTGCTAGCTGGATGAGCACAGAAGAGCTACCAAAGCCTGGCTTCTTCAGTAGCCAGGACTGACTGCATGGTCTGATGGATGCTTTTCTCACATTAGGGACTTCCGTGTCTCTCTCAACATGGACTTTCTGATGTTTAATTAAGTCTGAGCATCTCACAAGATTTTTTCCTCGCTGAGACATTTACAGAATCTTTCTTCTCAACGCAGATGTTATTTGATATAAAACTTTGCCAGGACATATTTGTCCTTGGAATCGCCATGCTCATGTTAGATTTGATTGCAATTAGCCCTGGAGGCTCTTCAGGGAGGAGAGCAGCCTGTCAGCATGGTGGATTGGACCTCATCTTCTGCAAGCATCAGCAGAGAGAAGTGGTAAAGGCTCATAGCAATCAAGTAGCCACAAGTTGTGAGAGCCAAGGAAGTGAGATTTGTAAAGGGGGAGAAACTGTATAAACTTTGCTTTGAAAGACTGCAAATATGCTTACAGATCTATCTGGGGGTTGCAGTCTCTGGGCCAGCAGGCTCCCAGCCCCTTTGAGATGCCACTGCCCAAGAAGTGCTCACCCTTGGCTTTGTGTCAGAAGATCTGCCAAGAATTTGCCAGCGGAAAATTGGTTAGCTTGGCTGTCTTGCTTTGCAGCCAGAGCTTTGGCAGAAATGGCATGTCCACGGGGAAGGTTTCTGTACCCCATGTGTCCCACAGAAAGCTGCTCTGATGGATACTTCTTGAGCAATGGGAGCCCCAGCATCACCCAAGATGGATCCAAGCGTTGTCAGAGGCAAAAATAACACGAGACCAATTTGTTGCATAGGGGAATTCACTTTGCATCCCTGCTTCTTCCCACATTGTGAATTGGTACCACAGAGCTTGAATACACTGTGGACTCGTGGCCCTAATTAATATAGCAGACAAGCTGGCCATGGGATGCCACCAGACAGGCTCCAGCCACAGGTCTGGCCACCAGCAGATCTGCAAAGTCCTCACTGATTTAAGACTGACAGTCAAAGCCAGCGGGAATTTCACCCTTGACTTCAAAGAAACCAACATTTTGCCCCAAACCCTGCTTCTACCATCTGCTGCTCACCTGTGACGCTGGCCCCAGCACAGGCCACAGCACAAATGGAGAACACGAGCCCTGAATCTTTTTTACCCAATGATGACCAGGACATAACCAGCCCGACTGATACCATCTCCATCTGCTTTAACAACTTCCAGCCCCAATTTTTCTGCTTTTTAAATGGGAATAATGCCATTCATGCTGGTGGTGATTCCTCTGATGGATGCTAAAGGGGAAGC